>NC_056685.1:90220183-90842406 GCF_018350215.1 Panthera leo | reverse complement strand
TACAGTTTGCCAGTGACCACAGGGAGTTTGATTTGGTGCTCTTGTTATTTAATGGCTGTATATGCAATGTTGATTCTCCCATAATTTGTGCATTATGCCATCATAAATCATGAACAGAGTGAAGTGTGTTACCTTTCATTTGTTCATGTTTTGTAGAGATACCTTTTGACCTGGTTTTCCAAGGATTTGCCCTTCTTTTTTTAAAAGTATAAATTTTTGCTTTTGTGTATGTATTTCTGTCAGCTTTCCAGGTAAAATATGGCTAAAAGCTTACGGAGTAAGTGGAAAAGGAAGATGCGTGCCGAAAAGAGAAAAAAGAATGCCCCAAAGGAACTCAGCAGACTTAAAAGTATTCTTAAAATAGATAGTGATGTTTTAATGAAAGATGTTCAAGAGATAGCAACTGTGGTGGTGCCTAAACATTGTCCAGAGAAAACTGAATGTGTGGTACAAGATGAAAAAGGTGAGTTTAAGTGCTTTGTTAAAAAAATAATAATAGGGACGCATGGGTGGCTCACTAGGTTAAGCGTCTGACTTCGGCTCAGGTCATGATCTTACGGTTTGGGAGTTCGAGCCCTGCATCGGGCTCTGCACTGACATGGCAGAGCCTGCTTGGGATTGTCTCTCTCTCTGTCTCTCTGTGTCTCTCTGTTTCTCTCTCTCTGCCCCTCCTCCGCTCTCTCTCTCAAAATAAATAAACAAAAAAATTAATAATAATTCTATCAGTTTCCTCTTGTGACTCTTTTTCTCTTTTTGACTGTCCTCCACTCTTTCCTGCACATGCTTCCCTACAAACCTCCTGCCATGCCCATTTGATTCTTTGAAGGCGTATAGTGCTGCTAGAGATTCTATGCTAAACTATTTTAAAGGTGCTTCATGTGAATAGGCATGTTTTGGATTATTCAGGGTATTTAGGCTTATACAATAGCCTAAGTGTGTCAGAAATACAGTATAACAGGAGTTGACGAACAACGTAGACGCATCCTTGGTGGAAGAGTATATCATTCAGTCAGGGACTAGGCAAGATAGCAGATCGTTTTCCATTTTATCCTTTGTAAGATCTATTCCCGTTCAAAGAATCGTTATATGCCGTTATATTATTTTCCTAAAACAAATCAAAGTTTCCTGTATTTGATTTTGACAGATTCTAGGTACCTGTTTTAATCACAGTCTAAAGTTAGAGGCTGTGTATATTACTAGCTTCAGCACAGGAAAGGACTCCTTGGTTTTCACATCCTCATATAACAGTTTGGCAGCAAACTGAAATAAGCACTCGTAATACTCAGGCTCTTAAAATAGAAGTGAATTTATGTGGTGTCCAGTGGTCAAGGAAGAGAGCAGTGATCCTCAGCCTTCCAGTCCTAGAAGTTTTCCCTCTTGCTAATATTACTCTCTCAAAGGCCCATATCTCCGCTTGTGTTCTGAATCCTCTCCGTTCTCAAGGGCTATACGCCTGCATCCTGCTTATCAGTCTGTCTTCTTCACCGGGTCATTCCAACAGCATAAATATGTTCTAGGAAACAAAGAAAAATCCTTCCCTCGATGTCCCGTTTCTCTCAATCCGCTGTTTTATTTCAGCTCTCCTTGAAACAAGAATTCTTAACACTTGCTGTCTCTTTTTCCTCGTATGTACTGCCTCTGCCCATTTGCTCTTTTTTTGTCTTTAAGGTACAATTCACATAACATAAAATTAACTACCTTAAAGTGTGGAATTCAGTATCATTTAGTACGTTGTCCAACATCACCTCTTTTTCCAAAACGTTTTCATCACCGTAAAAGGAAACCTTATACACATAAAACAGTCTCCCTCTTCCTCCCTTCACGAGTCTCTGGCAACCACTGATGTGTTTTCTGTATCTATGGATTACCTCTTCTGGATATTTCATATAATTGAAATCCTGTAACATATGACCTTTTGTGTCTGACTTCTTTCACTGAGCTTAATGTTTTTAAGGTCCATCCATGTTGTAGCATGTATCAGTACTTCCTTTTCAAGGCTGAAGAATACACCGTTTTATGTACATACCACACATTGTTTATCCATTCGTTGGTTGATGGGCATTTTGGGTTGCTTTCTTTCACCTTCTGGCTGTTGTGAATAGTGCTGCTGTGAACGTTCGTGTACACATCTTTGTTTGAATACATGTTTTCATTTCTTTTGGATTTGTACTTATGGATGGAATTGGCTGGGTCGGTTGATAATTCTGTTTACTGTTTTCTGTATCAGGCAGCCATTTTCCCCTTTTTCGTTCTCTTTTTAGAATTGCCTCATCCTACTGGGTGTGAAGTGGTGTCGCATTGTGGTTTTGATTTGCATTTCTTCAGTCATTTAATGCTGTTGAACATGTTTTCATATGCTTGTTGGCCATTTGCATATCATCTTTGCAGAAGGATCTTTTCAAGTCCTTTGCTCATTTTTGTTTTCACCCTGGCAAGCCGGTAAGGGACAGGGAGAGGGAGGAGAATCTTAAGCAGGCTTCATGCTGGGGCTGATGTCTCATGACCCTGAGATCATGACCTGAGCTGAAATCAAGAGTCAGGACTCTTTCAAATTGGATTGTCCTTTTGTTGAATTGTAAGTGTTCCTTATATGTTTTGGATGGTAGATGCCTATTTGCTTTTTGAGTGTTTGCTTTTGAGTCTGTTTAATGTATTCTGTAGTTTTCTCTCCTGTTTTCTGTTTTTCTCTTATACTTTCATAACTTTATTGTTTATTTCTTATTTTGAGTTGTTTAGTTTTGCTATTATATTTTTAATTTCTGAGTTCTTTTTTCTCTTTTACTCTTTCTTTGTTATAGCCTGAGGTTCTTAATGGATATATGTTCTCTAATCTCATTGCGGATTTTCATTATAGTTTGAAAATTTTTGATCTACTCTGCATTGTCTATTTTCTTGAATTCTTTTTTCCCTCCACCCCCTGCATTCCTTTATTTTTCGTCTTTCTCTTTCACAATGAAGGCTTTCTCCAAAGCCTAGTAATGAATGGTTGTTTATATTTAAAAGTAAAGCACTAAAATGATGAATGGACGCTGGCAGGGGAGGTGGGGACAAGGTGTGGGGGAGGACTTATCAGCTGTTAGACTTGGAGTATGATTGGGTTGAACCTAGAAGGTTCTGTTGTGGAGGATGTATGTCAGAACCTAGGTCTTTTCTCGCATCATTCTTAGAGAGGGATCCTCTCATCTGCCTGCAGCAGTGTCCAGCTACCCTCCTTGGAATATTTCAGGAACTAAATGGGGATAGAACTGAGAGTGGGGGAGTCTTTCCATTTAGTAATCTGCCTGGTTTCAGTGTGGTTGCTCATCTCTGCCCTCAGGTTTGTGTTTCCCCTTTGTTTCCTTCAACTTAAGCCACAAACCTAGTAGTCATCTTGATCCCTTTTTCCTTTATTTCTCACCTCTAAAACATTAGCGCATCTTGAATATCTCCAAAATATAGCAGGAATCTATCCATTTTCCTCCTCCTTTCATGTTATCACTTTAAAATGACTATTGTTTCTTGTCTGAACCAAGATGGTAGCCTGTTTTACTTCTCTCTTCAGCATTTGCTCCCTTTTGATTTTTTTTTTCTTTCCAATTTGAGAGAGGAGAGCACATGCAAGGGAGGACAGGCAGAGGGAGAGAGAGAATCTTAAGGAGGATCCACGTTCATTGTGGATACCGATGTGGCACTGGATCCCAGGACCCTGGGATCAGGATCTGAGCCAAAATTAAGAGCCAGATGCTCAACTGACTGAGCCACCCAGACACTCCCTTTTGATTCATTTCTGACATATCAAACAGTATGATTGATTGATTGATTGATTAAATGTTTATTTTTTTTGAGATGGAAAGAGAGACACACACACAGAGTGCAAGTGGGGGAAGGCCAGAGAGAGAGGGAGACACAGAATCTGAAGCAGGCTCCAGGCTCTGAGCCATCAGCACAGAGCCCGACACGGGGCTTGAACTCACAAACCGTGAGATCATGATCTGAGCCGAAGTCAGACGCTCAACTGACTGGGCCACTCAGGCGCTCCAGTATGATCTTTTTAGAATAAATAAGGCAAATTATTGTCATTCACATCGTTAAAACATCTCATTGTCTTTCCGTGTGCTCATCAGAGCCTGCTGGGTCTTACTTAGTGTGGTTCTGGTGCTTCTCTTAAAAAAGCCACTTAACACAGGCTGCGGTTTGCTTTGTTATTCTCCCTTCAACAGAATATTGTAAACTCCATGACAGCAAGGAGTGTATTTGGACCGCCATATCCCCAGAACCTAGAACGGCACCTAAAACAATCATTCAAAAACTAGTTATTGAATGGCTGGTATACAGAAGGCACTATTCTAGGTACTGAGGAAATAATGATGCATACCAGAAATTGCTTCCATCCGGATGGGATTTACATTGTATTGGAGGAGACTGAAAGTAAGCCAGATAAACGAATTAATACAGTGTCAGGTGGTAGTGATCATGCACGACCTTGTATACCCTGGTAAGTTCCCATGGGAGGACATTCTGGGCCTGTCCTTCACAGTAGATAAGGTTGGTGATAGATGTACCACAGCATGGTTGCACTGAGCTTCGTGTCAGGGAGATTGCTGGTCTCTGGGTGTTATCTGGATAAGAGTGTCAGCCCCAGTGTACATCCAGGCTTTTCTTTCTTTCATTTTTCCTTCTTTTTTTTTTTTCTTTTAATACACTTTTTTTTCCTTAAGTAAACTCTACCCCCAACGTGGGGCTCAAACTCAGGACCCCAAGGTCAAGAACTGTGTGCATTACCAACTGAGCCAGCCAGGCAACCTTATATCCAAGTTTTTCTTTTCTTTTCTTTTTTTTTTTTTCCCTTTCTTTCTTTAAGTAACCTCTACACCCAACGCGGGGCTTGAACTCACACGAGCCTGAGATTGAGAGTTGCATGCTCTACTGACTGAGCCAGGCAGGTGCCCCCATCCTGATTTTCCTTTGTCATCTGCCCGTCACAAGCTTGTTGCTTACTACTCCACCTCTTCTGAGTACACTTCATTAGAAGTGGCCAGCCATTCTTCATAGCTCATTTACTTTTAAGGCCTGTCCATTAAAAGTGTGGGTACACTTAATAGGCTCAACTGTCGTAGTTAGCTCAAGAAAGCACTTAATCTGAGAAATGTTCTTGTAACCCACTTCTGCTCCCAGCCATATACTTACCCTTCTTGCAGTAACTCAAACCCATACATCCTAAATGACTGCTGTTTAACTTTTACTAATGCAAAGGACAGTCATGACAACATTCTTCAGAAAGTCTCTTAGTGACTAAATAGAAGACATGTCTCATTCCTCACCAGTACTTTTTATGTCTTTCATGGTTGTAGGAACCCATGAGAGCATGTCTGAGTCCATTGAATGCGCTGTGAGGAGTTTTCAGTGTTAGTCAAAGAGCATTCCATAGAAAAAGGGATTTTTTTTTTTCTTTTGTAGTCTCAGACCACTTTCAGTTCTGATGTTCTCATTGCATTAACATGCTTTTTCACAGGATTGTTTTCTTTATTCATGAGCGTTAATAGTTTTCGTTTTTTATTCAGATGACATGAAGATGGAGACTGATATTAAGAGAAACAAAAAGAGTCTTCTAGACCAGCATGGACAGTACCCCATATGGATGAACCAGAGACAAAGGAAAAGGCTGAAGGCAAAGCGAGAAAAAGGGAAGGGGAAAAGCAAAGCAAAAGCAGTAAAGGCAGCAAAGGGTTTGGCCTGGTAGACTCTTTAAAAATTTGAAAAATCCTACATGGGACAGGTTTTCGATTAGAATGTATACGTGGATTTCAGCTTTCACCAAATGAAAACTGTGTTTCCAGATTTAACTTGGCCTTTCTCTTCAAACCCAACTTAACTCCTCAAATTTGTTTTGGGAGCTTGATAAAATATTTTCTTTGATAAATGAAAGCGACACTGGTATTTTAATTGGATGCTGTCCAATGTGCAGGGGTTCTCAGACTTCAAAATTCTATTAAGTGTTACTGTGGTTGTAATTGTTTGGTCTCCATAAAGATAAAAGAAGATATTATACTGACACATTTCAGCTAATTCAGGTTTAAAGAAAACTTACACAACTAAAAATATGTCAGTGGATCTTATAAGCACTACTTGTTTAGAGTTTTGATTTTAATTCAGAATAAAAGATATTTTGTCTAGATCTTGAAGTGCTTTTCTTTCATGTGTCCTTAAGGTTTTCTAGTAGGAGAGAAGAACATCTTCAATTAAATTGTTAAAAAATCTCTAGGTTTTTAGGTAGAATATTAACATCTACAAATTAATAGCCTCCATCTTTTTAGGAGATAGAACAACCTGGGAACTAGTTAATGTCAGTTTTTATATTATGTATCCTAATACAACACAACATTCCTCACACAATGTTTCTTAGCATCAGTTTTTCTGGGGGTGCCTGGGTGGCTCAGCCGGTTAAGTGTCCGACTTCGGCTCAGGTCATGATCTCACGGTTTGTGAGTTTGAGCCCTGCGTTGGACTCTGTGCTGACAGCTCAGACCCTGGAGCCTGTTTCAGAGGCTGTGTCTCCCCCTCTCTCTGCCCCTCCCCCACTCATACTCCATTTCTCCCTCTCAAAAATAAATAAACATTAACACATTTTTTAAAAAAATCAGTTTTTCTACATGTGTGGTGAAAAATATATTTCATAGTCACATCAGTTTGGGAACTACCACATACCTGGACATTCACAAAAAGTGTTTAGCTTAGTATGGTCTTGCAGAGATCTAACAAAGAAACCTATTTAACTTTGACTCTTTCAAACTATTGTTCTGAAGGCTCTACTGTTGGAAATCCTGGTAAATGAAATCATTTTTGTGAAGTCTGTTTTGCTACAGTTTACTAATTTCACTCTTCTTTTAAGTTTACTTTTAGTTAAGCAGTTTATTTATTTTTTTTAATGTTTATTTTTGAGAGAGACAGAATACAAGCAGGGGAGGGGCAGAGGGAGAGGAAGACAGAATCCGAAGCAGGCTCCAGGCTCTGAGCTGTCAGCACAGAGCCCAGTGGAAGGCTTGAACCCACGGAACTGTGAGATCGTGACCTGAGCCAAAGTTGGACACTCAGCTGACTGAGCCACCCAGGTGCCCCTATATTGAGTTTAAAAAAAAAACTGCATTATATTGATGGTTGCTCTGACAATTGATGCCATTTTTTAATTAGTTTTTAATGTTTATATTTTTTACTGTTTTTAATGTTTATATATATTTTTTGAGAGAGAGAGTGCAAGCAGGGGAGGGGCAGAGGGAGAGGGAGACAACAGAATCCAAAGCAGGCTGTAGGCTCTGAGCTGTCACCACAGAGCTCAATTTGCGGCTCAAACCCATGAATCGTGAGATATGACCTGAGCCGAAGTCAGATGCTTAACTGACTGAGCCACCCAGGTGCCCCTAGTTAAGCAATTTAAACTTTGTATTCCCTCTGGAATTTTACAGTAGCCCTCTTGACCATCCTTACATGTTGACTGGAACAACAAATATTTTTTGAGTGCCTACTATGTGCTGGGAACTTTTCCAGGTGCTGGGGACACGGGGAGGGAGACTTAGGAAGTTTTGACCTTATGAGCCTCTACTCCAAAGAGGCTGTTAGCTTCCGAGGAACACCCAAGTTAAAAGTGAAATCTATTGGGGCGCCTGGGTGGCTCAGTCGGTTAAACGTCCGACTTCGGCTCAGGTCACAGTCTCGCGGTTCGTGAGTTCGAGCCCCACGTCGGGCTCTGGGCTGACAGCTCAGAGCCTGGAGCCTGCTTCCGATTCTGTGTCTCCCTCTCTCTCTGCCCCTCCCCCGTTCATGCTCTGTCTCTCTCTGTCTCAAAAATAAATAAAACGTGGGGCGCCTGGGTGGCGCAGTCGGTTAAGCGTCCGACTTCAGCCAGGTCAGGATCTCGCAGTCCGTGAGTTCGAGCCCCGCGTCAGGCTCTGGGCTGATGGCTCGGAGCCTGGAGCCTGTTTCCGATTCTGTGTCTCCCTCTCTCTCTGCCCCTCCCCCGTTCATGCTCTCTCTCTGTCCCAAAAATAAATAAAAAACGTTGAAAAAAAAAATTAAAAAAAAAAAATAAAACGTTAAAAAAAATTTTTTTTTAAATAAAAAAAAAAAGTGAAATCTATTATGTTGGGATGAGCATTGGGTGTTGCAAGTAAGCAATGAACTGCGGGAATCTACCCCCAAAACCAAGAGCACACTTTATTTTCCAACTATTTTCTATTAGCTTCTTTTGAGAAAATGTATTCTAAGTATTTAAATATTATCCATTAACCTTTCAGTTAATTATCCATTAATCACTGAGTAAATTGAGAAAAGTCTAGTATATAAAACCACCTTAAGATTTTCCTGTCATTAAATTTTAAAGATTCAAATCTCCTCCTCCTTTTTGCCTTTTGGTATAGTTAGGAACAACAAATGGTTTACGAGGAATAAGTAAATACGTAAATGTTTATCCTTGAAATAAAAAGTTGCTAATGTTTTCCAATTAAGCCGCTGACAATATCAGCCTAAATACACTAGCTATTTACCTTTTTTTTTTTTTTTTGTAAGTAATCTCTACACCCAACTTGGGGCTTGAGTTTACAGCACCAAGATCAAGAGCCGTGTACTCCAGCGACTGAGCCAGCCAGGTGCCCCAAGTTGTTTACCTTTCATTCCATCATAGCAATTGACTGCATCACTGATGTTGCACACTTAGTGCTTATATAAAATTTAACACCATGGTCAAGTATTTTAGAGCTGGGTTTTCTTTAAGTTGAGGTCAGAGGCCAATGTCAGGGATATGTTCATGTTTTCTGCGGCTGATGACTTCTTTTTTATTTAAAAATTTTTTTTTTAACGTTTTATTTATTTTTGAGACAGAGGGAGACAGAGCATGAACGGGGGAGGGGCAGAGAGAGAGGGAGACACAGAATCGGAAGCAGGCTCCAGGCTCTGAGCCACCAGCCCAGAGCCCGATGCGGGGCTCGAACCCACAGACCGTGAGATCATGACCTGAGCTGAAGTCGGATGCTTAACCGACTGAGCCACCCAGGCGCCCCTGCAACTGATGACTTCTAATTTGACTCCAGTGGTAGGAGCTTAGAGCTCTCATCCAGGGCCTCTCGATGTCAGGATGTTCACTTCAGTTTGTCCAGTCAATGAAATTTGTCTCTTCAGAATTTAGCTTAAAAGTTAACGATAAGAAACCAAAACACCACCGGTGAAAGGTGGCTGTTAGAAAGGGTTTGGCACTCAGGTGTGACTGGGGCTTCTAAGGCATCCTGAGCTGCACCTCCAGCAACATTGTTCCCACCTCTAAAGTGTGGCGGGAAATTTAGACCGAGGTTCCAAAACGAGTGCAGGAGTACAGTCACTTCTTGCTTTATTCATAAAGAGCATCAGTTAAGTATAGCACGGTCCCTTAATCTTTTAGATGATTAGCTAATCTTTTTTAGAATCTGTTATTTATTTAACTCGTGTTTTCCAGAGAATTGCTGTAAAACCACCAGATGGAGCTCAAGGTAAACATCAAGTCATTTTTGGAATTAGCGTGGGCTAAGTCACAGTAGGAACGGAATGTAACATTTTATTTTTGTTGTTTTTTTAATGCTTAAAAATGTTTTATTTATTTTTGAGAGAGAGAGACAGTGCAAGTAGCGAAGAGGCAGAGCAAGAGGGAGGCACAGAATCCAAAGCATGCTCCCGGCTCTGAGCTGTCGGCACAGCCCGACGTGGGGCTCGAACTCACGAACCATGAGATCATGACCTGAGCTGAAGTCAGACGCCCAACCAACTGAGCCACCCAGGTGCCTCTTTTATTTTTGTTTTCTAAGAAATTAAAATAAGGAGAATCAAAGTTGTTTTCATCTATTTGTTATTGGTCAAATAGACCTTGGGCGAAATGACTTAATCCTAAACTCTCCAGTCTAAGTATTAACTCAGTTAATCCTCCTAGCAATACCTATGTTGGGTTCAGTCCATTTTGCAGGCTCAGGGTTTATAGACCCCTTCTCAAATCTCAGCCTAACCCAGACTGGAATTCTCTAGGTAGTGCTTCTGTGGAATGGGCTGACCCAGTTCTAAAGGTGTGGCCCACAGTCTGTGGTACCAAGGCTCTCAGGGCAGTCAAGTGAACTGTAGCTGAAGCTCACAGGCAGGCTCAAGTAGTGGTTTTCAACACATCTTTTTTTTGTTTTTGTTTTTTCTAGTGTCACATTCATTGTAGGTACAGTTTTTTCCTCCACTAGTCCACATACTGCCGAGAATAAATATGCAGCAGAATATATTTGCTTATGAGGGAATTTGGGTGTTTTCAAAATTTAGATTTACGTATCTGGGATATGAGTTTTGAGAGGTGGAGAATGAAAAATAACTGGCTATAAGTGCCTTGGTTTAAATATCTGAAATGGATTATTTGTGACCTTGAGGGTTAGGGGTGTGTAGTTTAGATCAGTGAACGCTAGCCACAAAGTAAATGGGAGGAATCCAAAGACATGAAGGAATTCCCAAATTTATAAATACTGCAATTGAGAAGCAGATGTTGGGCTGTTGACTAAGCTTACTAGCTAAGTGACTAACTTCTGATGCCACCTGGCAGAGCAGTTGAAATTCATGCTAGCCACAAGATGGAATTCTTTTTCCCCGCAAATGCCATGGTAGCAGACATGTACGAATATTACAAGGAAATGTTGGGTGTGGAGGGAGGTGGATGGAGAGCTGTTAAGCACTCATGTCAGGTCAAAGGCCCCTCTGCTGCTCCCAGAGCCCTCAGGCAGCAGGGGGGCCAGGGCGAGATTTGTGCCTACCTACCCAAAACCTTAAATTTGATAGCGTTGAATGCCAGAGGTCTTCACCTATTTTTAGAGCAGGAGAAAAATGTGATATCACATACGACTCTTTTGGCAGAATAATAGTCATGATAACAACCCACGTTTAGGGAATGCCGAGTTAAGTGCTTTACCTATATTATTTAATCCTTAAAACGATGCTGTGGGATCACTACTCTTACCCCAGTTTTCAGATGAGGGAACAGCTTGGAAGAGGCCAGTGTATTTGCGCACAGTTAGGCACCTAATCAGTTGCGAGCAAGGCTGCCCCAGGCTGTAGAATGAATGCCTCTGATGGGACGCTTCAGAGAGACGGACTTTGAGTCAATCCAAGGAAGAACCTTCTGACCAAAGTGTTGGAAGTTGGAACAGGCAGCCTTGGGAGTACTGTTCTGTCATGCTAGGGGTAGACAGGCACTTGGTTGGAACACAGCAGAATGGATTCAAACACTGTACTTAGAAATTGGGTTGAAAGCTGCTATCATCGTTTTAGCTAAGAAATGCCTTGTGGGAAGTTGCCCTGTCTGAAATGTGGTATGCTTATTTCACCCTTGATAGTCTTTTGGTGCTGCACAATTACAGACTTAAGTATCCTTTTTGGTGGAAATAACAAAATCCAAAATCTTAAATTTGTTAATGTACGTTAAGTCTGGTATTTATTCCAGTAAGTTCCACTTTAAAGTATGGACGAAGGTTACAAACATCTGCTTTAAACAATGAATGGGGTACAGTTCTTCGCATTTTAATTTAAAGAATGGCACAGTTTTCTAATACACTAAGTTTATAATATGCAGAGTGGATTTAATTTCCTAAAGCAATGACTTGTCTTGGCATTATGCTATCTTATGAAACACTCTCTCACTCTCACATTGTGTCTTTATAGTTTTCAATATCAGCAAAACCTTTACATGGTCTGACTTGGGCGTTGTGTATCATTGTACAGTAACTGCTAGTACATATGGTATTTCTGATCCGTGTAATAAAGTACATTTGTCATGTATCTGTGATCTGCATACCTTTCAGCTGTTACTTCATAAATCTGTTCCATCGGAGAACTGCTTTGTACAGCAATGGTCGAAGCTGCTTTTAATAAACTAATATTTTGTGTCTTTTATATGTAATCAACAGGGAGTATTATAGACTTGTGCCTCTGTGGAAAAACATTCCACTAAACTTCTTTTCTCTTGACAATAATGGAAAAAAATAGCTTGGGAAAAGCACAGATGTTCAAGAACATATGTTGTTTGCTCCTAAGAGTCAGCTGAAGATCTTTTGTATTGCTCCAGGTTTTCTTTTCTTTTTTCTTTTTTTTTTTAATGCTTTAGAGAAGAAACAGTTTGAGATATGTGATGGCAGGGGTGGGGGCAGAGTTACAAATTTAAGTGAGAGACCAACGTTGGGTGCTATTTGTCAAAATTCTGAAGTGCCTTGAAGCAGTGATACTCTTGAGCAGAGCGGTAGGCAGTTGGCCAAAGACTGGTCGTTCCACATGCTTCCCTACTCAGACGTAAGCATTCTGCCCTACTTTTTGTCTTTGTTCTGTTCCAAATTTCAACCTAACAGTGTCTTCGCAAAAGCAGAGGTATTTAATAATTCAGGTAATCCCTTGAGTAATCAGATAGGCGCTATTGTCTTTCTTTGTAGAAATTTGCTCAACGAGTCAGCCCTCCACAGACTAGGCAATTATTAGTAACTGCTTAGGAAAATATTCTAGGAAAATGCTAGAGAAAAGGAAGCTGTATGCCGTAGGTGAAGTTGGTAGGGACGTCCTGTGTAAGCCTATGAATCTTTAAGAAGAGTTGCCATAAAGAGAATGGGAACCAGCTGTTCCAAATCTCCACTGACGAAACGGGTTTTAACTGTAGCAGAAGGGATTTGGGTTAAATGTAAAGAAGAACTTCCTGAATGTGAGTGTTATTTAAAGCCAAGTATGGCTTGAAAACAGGCTGTTGAATTGTCTCTGGAGGAGAGAGCATGCTAGAGAAAGAAATGGAAGGGGGCCGAGAGTGGGAGATCCCCACTTAATCGAGATGGTTTAAATGTAATTCTGCCCAGTAGGTATGAAGGCTTTATTCTCTTCTCACTCACATCTCAGGTTATGAGGTTTGAAGTTAGACCTGAAAGGTAGACTTTAGTCATTAGAACTAAAATGCCAGAGGATTCCTAGGTCTGGAGGTCCTTTTGGTACAATTCTTGATTAGAAAGAAACGCTAAGGTGTGACCAATGGATGAGGAAGGTGACCCATGGCTGATTTTCCACCCTTGTCATTAAAGACTGGTGTACACACTGAGTTCACGGTGTGCCGGGGAGGAATTTGACACTGAGCGATTTCCGGAAAGACAAGTGCGTGATAGGCTCAGACCACTGACCTTGGGATGGGTTGGACGCCTGGGGAGTGGGTACGCCTACCACGTCACGGCAGGGCATATGCCAGGTGGATGTTTTTACCGGGAAGTCTCCAGCAAGACCAGAGGGTTTCAGATCTAACTTGGCACTTAGAATTCCGGAGAGAAGAGACGAAGGTCAGGGAAAATTGACCTTTTTTTTCTTACCTGCTGGCTGTCACCACCCTACCCGTGTCCCCACTTGGTGTTCCCTTTTGCACCTCCCGTTTCTTTACATACCTTTGCTTTTAGTCTTTCTCCTTCAGTCTGTTTTTCTTGCGTGTTACTTTTTTTTTTTAAATTGTTTTATTAAATAAAAGCTTAAAGCTGTGAGTCAAACAGTTTATTTAACTTTTAGGGGAAAAAATGCTACTAAGCTTAGTTATAAGTGCTCTTTGTTTATAAATGACCCCTGGTGTTTTTCTCTGTGACCCTGTAACGATAGTAGAAATTTTCCTATTTCTGTGCTGTTTCTTTCCATCGCTTGGTCTTTCTCTCTCCGTCTGTATGCCCCCCCACATTTTTTTCCCTATTTCTATTCTGCCCTCTTCTTCTGTGTGGATATTATTTTAATTTCCTCTTCAGGCTCAAATCACCCCCTTCTTGCATCCTCTTTCTCCCTCCACACTTGGTTCTTCCCCTTTATCTCAATCTTCCTGCTCGTTATGTTTTTCCTCCTCTTCCTTTTCACCCACATCTCTTAACCTTAACTGGATGCATGAATAGAAAATAGGCTCTACAACAGGGGCAAACAGGCTGGCCATTTCTTTTTATAAATAAAGTTTTATTGGAACATAACTACACACACACATTCATGATTGCCTGGGATTGTTTTGTACTATGAAGGCAGAGTTTAAGAGTTATGAATGAGACCCTCTCTTCTGGCCTGCAAAGCCTAAAATACTATCTGGCCTTTCAAGAAGTTTGCTGAATTTTGCTTTAAAATATTTCTGTATTAAGTGAAGGCTTAATTTATTCTTTATTTAGAAATTCAGGTGATTAGGATCAGTTTTAGGTCTCCCATGTCTAACTAATGAATTTAAGTCACCTTTTATATTTGCATGTTCCTGTAAATTTCTTACTTGAAGGCAATGTATCCAAAAGAAAAAGGAGAAGCTCATCCTGACTATAAAGCAAGGTGGGTCACACCAAAGGGTTGTTGTTTGTAGTGTGTTTGTGTTGAGATGTGTTTCCCGCCTTCCGCCTCTGACTGGACTCTTTATAGCCTTTGGACCAAAAAATAAATATTCCATTGAAAATATTTGAGAAATTTGACAACTAAGTTTTCTTTTATTTTTTTAATTAAACATTTTTTAAAAATGTTTATTCATTTTTGAGAGAGAGAGCATGAGCAGGGGAGGAGCAGAGAGAGAGGGAGACCCAGAATCTGAAGCAGGCTCCAGGCTACGAGCTGTCAGCACAGAGCCGGACATGGGGCTCAAATCCACGAACCGCGAGATTATGACCTGACCGAAGTTGGAGCCTTAACTGACTGAGCCTCTCAGGCGCCTCAAATAGCTAAGTTTTCTTTTAACTCTATGAATCGTTTTTGGAAATGTTAGATGCTAGCGAAAAGACTTTTAATTTAACAAAACACCTCGAATACTGACACAAAGAAAAGCACTCCAATTTAGTTTGCTGCGGTAGGTGGTCTAGTTGAGCATTTTTTTTTTTTCAACGTTTTTTTTTTTTTTTTTAATTTATTTTTGGGACAGAGAGAGACAGAGCATGAACGGGGGAGGGGCAGAGAGAGAGGGAGACACAGAATCGGAAGCAGGCTCCAGGCTCTGAGCTGTCAGCACAGAGCCCGACATGGGGCTCGAACTCACAGACCGCGAGATCGTGACCTGGCTGAAGTCGGACGCTTAACCGACTGCGCCACCCAGGCGCCCCTAGTTGAGCATTTTTAACACAAATACACTTACAGGTCGATTTCATTAACATGCAATTAATATGGATTAAAATAGCCATAAGGTTTAAGGATGAAAAACATTTTAGAGATCACCTGTTTTCCGCCCTGTGCTTTTCAACAGATGAGGAAACTGAGCTCCTGATTTTCCCAAGATAGTAGGAGTTCATGACAGAGTCCAAGTCTCTTTATTCTCAGGCCAGGCTTTTTCTAAACCATAACACAGTGACAACTAGCTGCTCAAGTGTAACCTTCTGACTAATGTCAAGATTCATTCTATTCCTTTCCTTTCTCTAAAGAGAGGGGGGCCGCTAAATGAAGCTATGGTGTGTGACTGGCAGTCTTTTCTGCAGGTCCACTTCTGCAATGGTTGGTAATCAAACCTTTTCCATTGGTGGCTGGGCCTCTTTGCCTCACAGTTGGTGCAACATCTTTTAGATGAAACAGAACAAAATAATAACAAACCATCCTCTTCCCCTGTGCCTCCCCTGAAAGCCTGTATTTTGTGTGTGTGTGTGTGTCTACTCTTGTAATTCAACTTGTGTGGCTCTCAATTTTATTTTCTTTTTGTAACTTTTATTATTTTCATAACTTCTATTGTCTATTACAATTTTTATTGTTTTTTCATCTACCTGAAAGTAACATGTATATGTTGTAGAAAATTAGAAAACCCAGGAAAGTCTCGGGGAAATACAATCATTCACAGTCCAAGCACACAGAGAATATATGTCGGTGTGTATATTTTCATAATTGTCTTAACCCTACATAACTTTATATTCTGCTTTCTTAACTTCATATCATGAGGATTTTTCCCATGCCACCAAAAATTCTTGAAGTGTTGTTTGAAAAGTTCCCTCATATTCTATCTTGTGGGTAAACTGTACGTTTTCTTGTTTGCCTATGTTTAGACACTTAAATTTTTTCAGAAAATTTCTTTTGCACCCGAAATATCTCCCAGTAATATTAATGGTCTCACTAATCCTTATCTGATTATATTCTTATAGAAGAGTTCTAGAAGAGAATGAAACTTTCTTTTTCTTTTCTTTTCTTTCCTTTTTTTTTTTTTTTTAGGATGAATTTTTCTTAGTAAGACTCCCAATCCATATCACCAAACCGCTTTCCCAAAAGGCTGAAACAATTAAAAATTCTTCCAGAAGTAGTGCATCTGGCTACCTGTCTGAGGCACACTTGACGAACTCTTATTAAGCCTTTTAAAACATTCCTTTAAATATGTCACTCCCCAGTTAGGAAACTTCCCATGGCTGCAAGATCAGATCTAAACTTCTTGGTGAACACTCTTCCATTTCTTCACTTGCAACTGATTTCAACCACTGCAATCTGGCATCTGCCCCCCGCTGTCTGCCTGGAGACATCAAAGAAACAGCCCTGGACTGGACAAAGCGTCAGGAAATTAGGGTTCAAATCCCAGTGCTGCCACTTCGTAGGATGTGACCTTGGGCAAGTAACTTAATTTCTTTGAGCCCGTGTCCTCAGCTTCAAAATGGAAATAATAAAACAGACCTTGATTTGTGGGGCTCCTGTGAGATAATATAGGCAAGAAATGTTTTTAATCTGTAAATGTTAGGGGGTATATTGTTATTGAAACTACTCTTGGGGATAGTGTGGTAGTTATTAGTGCCGTTCACCAAATATTTCTGATTTCATGTAGGCTTATGGTAGAATTTCACTTCCCTGCCCTCCTTAATTTGGATGTGGCCACATGACTGACTTTTGCCAATGCAATATGAGTGGAAGTGATATATGCACTTACACTCAAAATCTTAGTGGCCCTTAGCCAGTCACTCTCCTATTCTCTCTCCCATGACAAAGGGCACTTCTGGAGGTGGTTGCTCCATGAGCCTGGGTCCTCGACAGAGAACGTCAGCGTGGAGAGGAATCCCCGGACAACCAGTGATGGACCTGTATCTTGAGCAAGAGTTAGACTTGGCTTTTCTAAAGCCTGGCATTGGGGGTTGTTTGCTATCGCGCTCTGATCTACTAGTATGAGCCCACTCTTGGTCCTTCTTCCGCTGTAGCATTTGCTATTGTTGAAGTTCTTGAAGCCCTCTTTTGTTTTACCTTGGTGCCATTAACACTCCTGGTGTTTTCCCCCATCTCTAACATTATCCTCCGTCTCCAATGTGTTCTTTTTCTTCATTTTCCACTTAAATATGGATGTTAAATGAACTTCCGACCTCATCATCTCCTTTCGGTACCTGTTTCCCCTGCCAACTTTGTTTTGCTTACAGTTTCAGTATATGTGTCTTTTAACCCTGTATGCTTGAAAAAGTTTTCCAGTTTGAGAATCACTGGCTCTACTCTTTTTTTTGGTTTGTTTGTTTATGCCTTAAGGGCTGGGATCCTAGACTGGAACCAGATGGCCAGCTGGCTCTTCTACTTATCTACCTGTGAAAGACTTAATCCCTCTGTGCCTCTGTTTCTGCATCTATCACATGGGAATAATTGTAGTTCCTACCTCATAGGTAATTTTGTGGATTAAATAAAATACATATAAAACACTTCCAGTGCTTACCTAGTATACAGGAAGCTTTTTATACATGCCGGTGGTTGTTTTATTGTTATAGATCTTACCTCCCTCCTTCACTCCTCAAGTTCTGCCTCCAGTTTCTGGCAAGACGTGCTTAGAAGTAGAAACCCTATAGCAAGTATTTGTTGTAGGTCCAACATCACATTAATGTCCAATATCCAGAGTGAAAATTTGGTACCCTTCCCCTAAAGGTATTTGCATTGCGTTTGCTTTGTGTTTTAGTTGAATTATTGCCTTTAGGCGGTTCGGGCACTTCTAGGTTCTTATAGTAATCCTTACTCCCTACTGTTTTATACACAGTTAACTGACTGACCCTGGGAGGAAATTTGCCTTCAGCAAACTTGCTTTACCAACACTCACTCATCTTTGCATGTTCCAGGCCTATCACTGCCAGGGCACGTTGGTTTCCACTGTCTTCTCTCATGACTATGTATTTAAAAAATATTTTTTATTATGGCAAATATACATAACATAAAATTTACCATTTTAACCAGTGTTAAGTATAGAATTCAGAGGCATTAAGTACATTCATAATAATGTGCAACCATCACCACTGTCGGTTTCCAGAACTTTTTCACCATCTCAAACAGAAATTTTGTCCCACTGAACTATAACTTCCCATTCCATCCTTCCTTTAGTGTCTGGTAACCATTGTTCTATTTTGGCTCCATGAATTTGCCTATTCTAAGTATACCTCATACAAGTGGAATTATACCATATTTCCCCTTCTGTGTCTGGATTCTTTCACTTAGCATAATGTTTTCAAGGTTCATACGTATTGTGACATGTGTCAGAATTTCATTCATTTTAATGGCTGACTAATATTCTCTTGTATGGATATACCACATGTTGTTTTTCCATTAAAACGTCAGTGGACACTTGAGTTATTCTACTGAGAGTATCTCGAGGCTTAATATGGTGCCAGCTCATCCAAGTTCTCCATTCTCAAACAACCTCCCCTCCTTGAAACTCCTTTGTCTGAACCCTTTGTATGCCTCATAGTCATATACTGAGTGATGAAAATATTGGGGAAGGAGATCTGGAGGGAACAGAGGGAGAGTTCAGAGCCTATCTAAATGTATTTTTTTAATGTTTATTTATTTATTTTGAGAGGGAGAGAGACAAAGAAAGAGAGAGAGAGAGTGGGTGAGCAGGGGAGGGTCACAGGTAGCGAAAGAATCCCAGGCAGGTTCTGAGCTGTCAGTGTGGAGCCCAACCGTGAAATCATGCCCTGAGCCGAAATCAAGAGTCGGACACTTAACTGACTGAACCACGCAGGTGCCCCAAACTATATCAATGTGATAGTGATAGATTTTTATTTCTTTTTTCAAAAAGGGTGTAATTTTAAAAACTACTGAGGTTAACACTCACAATCATGTTGTAGGTTTCATATTTTTGGTAGATGATTTGATGTGTTTTTTTCCCCAATACTTTTTGGCTGCTATGAATAGCTTTTTTTTCTTGTTTGGAAAGTTGGTGGTGGGAGATACACAGAACCTCTCAATGTTGTACTTATGCTAACTTGTGACATTTATTATTTTGTTTGGTGATTTAACTTCTGAATTTGGGAGGTTGGATACCTCATGTCTTTGGCACTATGTTTCAAGTTTCTCCAGGGAGGAGACGATTCTGTAATTTGGTATATCCAGATAAAGAACATACATCTCTTAAACGACTTGATGCATATTTGGCTCTCCTTAAAACGTTTCCTTTTACTTTCTGTTTCTTCCAGAAACATCCAAAACAATAGTATGCATTTAGTAGGCATGCTATGGTATACTATTTAGCAAATTGGTTAGTCTATTGTTTCCAGCTTTTCAGAGTACCTGGTTTTTTTGTTGTTTTTTTTTTTAATTTGACACTAGAATATTTGAAATATCCATTTTCCCTTATAAGCACTGACATTCTTATTAGGATACATTCCATACTGATCTTGAGCTGTAATACAAAGTTATCGGTTTATATCAGCCCTACCAATAGAAAAAAAAAATTTTAGGGGCAAAGGATGAAGTTTTTCCTTGCTAAATTTTATCCTTCTCTGTGGGCCTGTGTTAGTTAGCATCCCTGGTTTATGTAGTAAAATATTTTAGTGCTTATTATAGTATCTTAACTCCCTGAGATTTACCAAGGACAAATGTGATCTTAGTATTATATTGTATTTCATTTCACAGGTTTGTTTCATAACCTCAGTAGTTATTTCTATTTGCAATTCTGTTTCCTTTCTAAATGTGCTAATAAAATGCTTGCATTAAGATTGGCTTGACTCCAGAATTTGATATGGTCATTCTTCAAGTAAGTGGTAAAACTCGTGACAATATAGCACTTGGAGATCTTTGGATGCATCCTAACTATACAAGTGGGGAAACTCTTAGTTCCTTATAGAGTTAAATTAAGGTCAGACCTGGTTTCCGACACGAAGTTCAGATGTATTGGCAGATCCCCATGCTTGCATTTATTATACTGTAATTTGGGGCTTAAAGAGTTATATCCAGTCCATCCCCAACATCTGGATAGTGTTTATAACGATCACATTTGATCCTAATGTAATTTTGTTGGGGAATTCACTAGAATTCCTCTGTTGGCTACGTTACAACTGAACATGAGATCTGCTAAAATATTACCAAAAACTAGTGAATATCCATAGAGAATACAAGAATAGATAGATTTCATCCCCCATCGCACCCCCCTGCATCATGTTCATCTATCTGGGCTTCCTTGTCTCCATTGATAAAAATAGGGGTGACACTTTAACAGCAGCCAACATTTGTCAAGGGTTTTGAACCCTGAGAAGCAGAGCAGGCACAAAAATCTTTCAAGGATGATTATTGTACACGTGCAACCACAATGGCAGCATCATAGACTCAACAGATATGGATGACATGAGCTTGATGGGGATTTTTCCTTTCATTTTCATTTTGATTTAGATGCTGTTCCTTAGGGTTAGGAAAACATCACTGGGAAAGTAGGGCCAAAAGATTGGTTTTAACCAACCCCCCCATCAATGGGAGCCCCAAAATGAATCAAGTTGGACCTTTTAAGGGCTGTAAAGGGAGCCTTTAATTATGTGGGGGAGACATGGGGGAGGGCACGTGGGAAGTTTGGCCATGCAGTTTCAAGACCTCCCAGCCCTGCCAGCAGGAAGATTATTAGCATATTTCATGTGATTTGTGCATAGCTCTGTACCCTCCCCATGAAATAATTTTAACATTAAAAAAGAGACAGATGGGAAAAGAAAAAGACAGATAGGGAAGGACAGAAACTGTAACAGTCTTTAGAGAGGGAAAATTATTTCATTAAATCTAAGCAGCGTATGCTTTTCTGATGTATAGCATATGCAAGTCTATGCAAATTATTTAATAGCAGTGCGCTCAGAGTAATTTCCATTTCCTCCCTCGCTTGTGATGGGAATATTCCTTTTAATCAGATTAGATGACATCCTCTGCAAACTTTTGGGGGTTTCAACTTAATTTACCATGCTAAGTAGTTAGGGTAATTTGAAATAAAGCAATCAGCGGGCTGAAATGAAGCCAAACCTCATTTGTGTCTTTGAGATGAGGAGCTGACCGGCTGTGAGAGCCCCACAGGACTGCTTTCCCCTCTTCTCCTCTTCCACTCCCCAGTACGCGAGACCTCGGCAGAGTTTCCAATGGCCAGTTGCCTTGTTTTGATGGCACCTAGTCAGATCTGTTTTCCATCTGCCAAGCTTGCATGCCAATGCTGCATTCCCTTCCATGTCCCTTGGCTGTCACAACTGGCGGTGCTGCCTCAGGCAATGATGGAAGGATGAATTCACACGCCTTAAAAACTCCTTCACCTGGAGAGGTCGTGGGCTCCTGAAGGGTCTTTGAAATGGTCTGGAGGGGACCTACAGATATCCCATCCTAGAGGTTCTGGGGAAAGGGGGAAACATTGAGTCCAGTACTGTGGGTGAGCAAGAAGAAGAGTCCTTGCAGGCACAAATTCCTGTGGGATGCACCCCTGAAGGTGACGGCTACTTATCAATGATGCCTGTGCTCCAGGAGTAGTGCCAGCCCTTGGCAAAACTGTGAAGCTTGTCTGGGGGCATTTGTTCAGATTGTGCGGGCTTTGTGTTGCGCAGTTCCAAAGAGTGCCATCCTCTGGCAGGCATGGGGGCATCTGTATAGCTGATACCTTCAGCTCTCCAGCAGATGGTGGTAAAGGGTCTTGAGGAGAAGGTTCCTTCTAAAATCTACCAAGCTGCAGTTTGGACTAGACTGGAGGCTGGTGGGCCCTGCCTTTCGTAGTCCTCTTTTACGGGTGGTGATGCATGGAGAAGGGCAAGATTTTAATTGCTTAAATGAATTCCCTGCAAAGTGTTAGTAGATGAGGTTTAAATATCGTCTATACTGAGGCCACTAGAGATTTACTGGCTACCAAGGTATAAGAGGGAGAAATTTAATGATGAAGTTTCATGTACCAAGACAAGTAGTAAAGTTTCTTTCCCTGTTTTTTCTTCAACGTCACCTTCCGCTCAAGAGGCAGTGGGATCTTGGTTTTGAGGCACCGAGAACTACTCCCTGTGGCAGAGCCAGGCGCTTCTTACTAAAGGTTTGTTCACGCCCTTTGGATATGACAGATGGAAAAGAACAGGCTGCAATCAATTAACTCTTTAAAAATCTTGAAGGACATCATGTAGCCAAAGCAGGCCCCTTCCAACAGGCAGAGAGGAAATCAGGGCTACTGTGTTTTTCCATTCATTGCTTTTGTTGATCCCCAAGGCCATCATTTACAGTAGTTATCATCTCCCCCATTTCGTAGAGAAGAGGGCTTCAGGCAAGTTCAGAGACTGGCAGGAAGTCTCACAGTTAGCCTGTAGATTCAAATCTTTTTATTTTTTTTAATTTTAATGTTTATTTTTGAGAGAGACAGAGCACGAGACGGGGGTGGGGGGTAGGAGGGGTGTGGGGGAGTGGGAGCAGAGAGAGAGGGAGACACAGAATACGAAGCAGGCTTCAGGCACTGAGCTGTCAGCACAGAGCCCAACATGGGGCTCGAACTCACGGACTGCAAGATTATGACCTGAACTGAAGTCAGAGGCTTAACCGACTGAGCCACCCAGGTGCCCCACGTGGATTCAAATCTTAACCTGGCTGACCCCAAAGCCCAACCTCATGTCAGTAGAACAATCTACCACATGGCTCCTAAAAATGGGACCAAGGGGGACATTTTCTATGATTTTACTTTTTTTGTTGAAGAGGTAAAATACTTGCATGATAAATTCAAGTACACAGTCACAAATAGGTTTCTGTCCTTCCTGCCTCCTCCCATAGCTGCACTCCCATTGGCTACCATAGTTAAAGTTTCCTGTGTATTCTTTCAGATATATTGTGAGCTTTTATAAACATATACATATATATTCTTTCCTCCCCTTATATAAATGCTAGCACATTCTAGACACTGCTGCATCTTTTTTTCCACTTAATAATGTGTCTTGGAGGTAAGCTAAATAATTATTTTTAACAGCTACAGGGTGGCAAATACTTCCCATTGTATGTATGCACCGTAATTTTATGTAGTTGAATTGATTTATTTAACTGAATTTGATGAATCTAACAGAAATTTTACTGTCACATGACAATATTCCCATCGATGCAGCCAGCCTTTAAAAACTTCTTGATGAACAAATCAAGACATGGCTTCCCAGAGTCATTAAATAGTAAGTATGTTTTTGAAGAAAAGTTTTTTTTTGTGTTTTTTTTTTTTTTTTTTTTTTAAATTTTTTTTTTTCAACGTTTTTAATTTATTTTGGGGACAGAGAGAGACAGAGCATGAACGGGGGAGGGGCAGAGAGAGAGGGAGACACAGAATCGGAAACAGGCTCCAGGCTCCAGGCTCCGAGCCATCAGCCCAGAGCCTGACGCGGGGCTCGAACTCACAGACCGCGAGATCGTGACCTGGCTGAAGTCGGACGCTTAACCGACTGCGCCACCCAGGCGCCCCATGTGTTTTTTAAAAATATAGTGCTGCCTCTAGTAGGTGTGCCTACACACACACACACACACACACACACACACACACACACCCACTGGAAGTAGAATTAAAGATTCCCGAAGAAAGCCACTAAAGATGATCAAGAAAAGTGATCAGTGCTCTCAGGATCCTTATGTTTCTTTCAGAGTAGTTGAACAACAAAATGTAGTCTGTGGGCTGTCTAAATCTCAGCTCTTTCTCTGGGATGGGGTGAAATGGATCAGTAAGAAAACTGTAGGAATAGAACATCCCTCCAGGAAAGAAAGAAGGAAATAACAAAAGAAGGAATTTTACAATCTCTAAAGATAAAGAGGGAAATTCCTTTCTAATCCAGTAAACCTTCAATCTCTTTGGATAGAAAAAATTCTTTTGGGGCTGATGTAAATACTGGTCTGCTTTCTATGTTGACACCTTATTAAGATGAATTACAACTTTAAAAGTCCTTGAGAGTTCCCCGAAAGGTGGAATTTATCTCTTATTAATTTTGTATGCTCTCTAGAAGTTACAGGGAACTTATTTAAAGAGAGAAAGAGAGCTTAAGAGAGAGAGAGAGAGAAAAAAAAAACCATACCAGTTATTTTCCTAATATCCACCTACATTTAAGGTCAGGCCCTGTCTAGGAATTTCCAGGATATAAGCGGAACATCTGTGATGATGGGACTTTCAAACATTCCATGTAGTTTCATTTTTCCTCTTAGGTTTTCTGTTCACATGGCAAATCTAGGACTCTATTAAGTGTTACTGTGGATCCAGTGTTTCTAGTATGGTCCTTTGATTTCCACATTTGTGCTCTTAAAGGAATTTTGCCCTGTTTCTAGGATCCCTTCCAGTCTATTGCAAGCAGCCATTTGATCTGAGAGTCCAGGAGTCTGGAAGCTGGTATCTGAGAGATCAACTGTCTCCATGACTCCTCTCCACACCACACAGGAGCTACACCACCTGCTGCCCCATCTCTATATTCATCTCCTCCCCCATCTACAGGCTGTGATACACGACTCTGGAAGGTGGAGGCCTCTCGTATTTGCTAGTTGCAAGAGACCTCAGAAGTAATGATACTAAAGCACAGGGATGGAGAGTGACCTCCATTTGACTTAAAGCAGGAACTGCCAGAAGGAAGGAGCTACATGTGACACAGGCAAAACATAGAGTGGGTTGGATTATGTAGAATCATGATGTTTTAGATTTGGAAGAACCCTTTGGAGGTCATCTAGTCTACCGGTTTCTGAGCCCGGTCGTAAGCATCAGTGGAGAAATATTACACACACACACACACACACACACACTGGCAGGAGTGAACTTACACCACATCCTGCAGGTGCAAGAAGTGTCACATCATTTATCTAAATCAAATGAAGGTGGTTGTGACCAAGAAGGGGGAAGTCCCTTTCTCTTTGGGTTGTATAAATGTTCCTGGGGACTTTTGTGTGGTTATAATAGTCAGCGATCGCTGCAATCATGTTTGTATCACAAGCTCAGTGGCTTATAGGAATAAATTTATTTCTTATGCTCACAGGTATGCAGGTTAGATGGGGCAGATCTGCTTAGGCTATAGGTTGGGTTCTGGTGTGTTCCATGAGTCTTTCCTTTTCCTTCAATCAGCAGCTACTTAGGACATATTCTTCTCATGGAAAATGCCAGGGATGCAAGAGATAAGACAAACCATGCAAGTCCACCTCAGGCCTCTGTTGTATTCACGCCTACCAAAGTTATTCATGTGTCCAAGCACACAGCAAGTGGGGGAACTATCCCCATCACCGTGGGAAGGCACTAGAAAGTTACATGGCAAATGGTTTGGATGTAGAGTCCCATTACAGGCAAGTGAAGAATTGGACCAGTGATTCCTGTCTTCATCTGGCATCCGAGACATTGTACTCATGTTTTTTTTGTCTGCTTCACTGGTTATTCCTGCTAAATTGCTTTTGTGGATCCTTCTCTCCCCAAGCATTCAACACTGTAGATTCCCAGGGCTCATTTCTTTGCATTCTTTTCTATTTGCTTGTATTCCCTTGTTCATCACACTGTGGGTTCATGGCTATAAATACCGAGGACACATTTCCATCTCCACCAGTTCTGAGGTCCAGATGCATATATCCTTTTGGATGCCTTACAGACATCTCAAACTCAGTATGTATGTCCCACTGCTCTCCCTACAACCTTCTCTCTTTCAGTGATTGGACAATCCATCTTCCAATCATCCAACTCAGCAACCTTGGATTTATCATTGAGTCTTACCTTTCTCTCACAATGTTATCCAATGTCTAGGCCTATCCAATTGGTTTTACCTTCGAAACAGAACCAGAACCTTATTTCTTAACCACCCTCTGAGCATCCTCTTTGTCTGGGCCAGTCACTTCTCACGTGGACCACCAAGATAGCCTCCTGACCCCTCTCCCCACTTCCACTTTTGCCACGTACAGTCTATTCAGAGTAATCCTTTCAAAATGTACTTCAGGGTGAGTTACTCCTCTGCTCAAAACCCCATTTCTCCCAAACTAAAAGTCCAGATCCTTAAGACGAATGCTCTGTAATACCATACATCATCTATTCCCCACCCTTACTGCTCTGACAGTCCTCTCCAACCATTCCCCTCCTCATTTACTCTGCTGCAGCCATTCTGGCCTTCCTATTGCTCCTTGGACACACCATACTCCTGCCTTAGTGACTTGGCTCTTGCTCACATACTCTTCCCCCAGGTATCTGCTTTTCTCAGACATCTGCCCCAGATATTTCTTTACCTCCTTGTAGTCTTTGCTTAAATGTTACCTTTCAGTGGAACCAACTCTGGTCAATATATTTAATATTGAACCTGATGCCTCTCCCCAATCCTGACTTGGTACTCCTGATTACCCTTAACTTGCTCTACTTTCTCCCTTTCCATAACACTTATCACTTTCTCAGAGTATATCGTTTATTAATTTATCATGCTTATTATTTATAGTAGAATAATTTGTCTGACAGATGGAGGTAAGATGTCTTGAGGACAGAACATCTTTTTTGTATTAACATAAGGGTTCCATTTTTGCTGGCAATAACCTTCACTTGGCACAAATTCATAAATTACTTTTCGAATCCACTTCTTTTTCTCATTAGCTCATGATAATAAAAGTCGGACTATTTGGTTTCTAAGCACCATTGTAAATTTGGGCTCTGAAATTTTGAAAACAATTGCAAATACGGACACTGTAGTCGCTCAGTTAAATATGATCATGCTGGTGAGATTATATTAATTGTTATTTTAATTTAAATGAAAACACACAAAACTTGCTTCAGAAAACTCTCTGGACCTCCAAGAATAGATCTGTGGACCCCAATTTTGGAATCACTGCCCTGTAGAATGATAGTTTCTTAGCAGATTATAAAGTCACCCAAAGGAAAACATTGAGCTTGGAGTTTCAAGGATGTTTCTTACGATGTTACTTGTTCACCTTGTGAAGCAAAGCATAAATCATATTGTTCCTTCCAACCCCTTCTCCCCACCAGTAGATCACGTTCAAAGTATTAGGTTGATTTTGGCTCAGGTTGAAAAGGAAAAGGAAACTAGCCTTTACTGGATCTCTAATAAACACCAGTGTATGTACCATCTCATTTATTTTCCCATCAAAACTACCGAATTATTTCCCTACTTTTACAGAACAAAAAACAAACTTGGAAGTTCAATGACCTGCCCGAGATCACATAGAAAGTGAAAGTTGAATTCCTTAAACAATACTGTTTATTTGACACATTAGAGATTTAAAGAAAATTTGCAAGATTAGTACCAGGAAATCTACATTCTTCACCCAGACACCCCATTTAAAATTGGTCAATTCTCCCAATTATGTCCTTTACAGCAAAGAATCCAAATCAAGGACACATGTTGCACTCAATTGTGTTTTCAGTCTTTTTATTCTGGAGCAGATCCTCAGTCTTTTCATGATCTTGGCACTTTTGAAGATTATGCACCCATCATTTGTGGAATATCCCTTAGTTTGTGTTTCTTTTTCTTTTTCTTTTTTTTTTTTTTTTTTTTTGAGAGAGAGAGAGAATGAATGGGAGAGAGGCAGAGGGAGCAGGAGAGAGAAAATCTCAAGCAGGCTTCACACCCAGCATGGAGCCTGAGGCAGGGCTCAGTCTCATGACTGTGAGATCATGACCTGAGCCAAAATCAAGAGTTGGACATTTAACCGACCGAGCCACCCAGGCACCCCTCATAATCTTTTTTGTGACATCTTACCGAAAACCATGTGGTGTCTTTCCTGTTGCTGGCAGTATTAACTTTGACCTCTTGACTAAGACTGTGGTGTCTGCGGCGTCTCTCTACTGAAAAGTTATTTTCTCCCCTGTTATTAACAAGTATTTTGTGGGTAGATCCTTTGAGACTATAAAATCTCACTCCCTACTCCATGTTCACCTAAGACTTTTGGCATCCATCGACGTTTCTTGCAAGAGTTAATTATTACTATAGTAATTGCCACCTGGGTGGTCTTCCAATTCCATCATTTTTCCTGTATTTCTTGTCTGGCTTTCTGCTTTAAGGAAGAGGTTTCTCTTCTTTTCACTCACTCATTCATTCATTCATTCATTCATACATACATACATTCATTGATATCAGTGTGGGCACATGAATTGCTACTTACAAGTGGATTAAAATCTGTTACTGTCATTATTTATTTTGATGCTCAAATTGTCCCAGATTTGGACAGGGGGAGCCCCTTCAAATTGGTTTCAAATCCGTGTTTTCTAGATCTGGAATTTCTTTCATTATAGCCTTTATGTTACATTAAACAGAGATAGAGGGAAAAAATAAATGTAAAACTGGAAAAGGAATCAATAGGAATGATCCATGGCACAGGTTAAATAGTCAGGCCTGAAGTCATCAAAATCTTGGTTAAAATCCTGGTCTGGTCTTGTCTTGGTTGAATGATATTGAGCAAGTTCTTTGCCTTACCATGCTCTCATTTGCTCATTTGTAAAGTGGAGAGGATAAGAATTATGTTACTAGGTTAGTAGGTTGTAAGAATTACAAAAGATCATGTATTGTATTACGAGATGTGACACCGTGCTTAGTACACAATTGGTATACAATAAATGGTAGTGATTGTAAATAATTACGAGCCACATTCTTCTTACCTTTAAAAACTGGATATGGACAAAAAAAATCTATCTCACAGAATCATTCAAAAGATATGAAGCAGCATATATAAAATCATTGAGCACATGTAAGATTTTAAAAATGTAACTATTATTATTGATACTATTATTTTCTGGGCTTCCACCTCCTCACCATTAAGAGGTCAACACTATCCACGTCACAGATTTGTTGTGCGTATCAAATTAAGTTACGTACGTAACACTCTCAGCCCAGTGCTGGGTACTTAGAACACACACTGTAAATAAGAAGTGTGGTTATTGCAAAGCAGATTTAAGAACATCTGGAGAAGTTTTAGGGAAGGAAAATGCCACTTCACCTGAGGAAAATCATGCATGCTCTTGCGTGCGTGTGTGTGTGTGTGTGTGTGTGTGTGTGAGAAAGAGAGAGAGAGAGACAGACAGACAGAGACAGAGACAGAGAGACAGAAAGGCCGACGACTACTGCTTACACTCAGAGTTTGAGTCTCTCTTTTCCTGGATCACTGCTCACTCCTCTGGATTGAAGGAGAAAGCTGACTTAAACGTAATTGGTTTGGTCAAGTGCAGTGATTTAGAGATGCACTCACATTCCCTAATCTCATTTTTATCCACTTGCGTCTAGCACAGATTCTAATCAGCCTCCCCACTGGTTCACTTCACTTCCGGCAATGAAAGAGCTCTCAGCAGTGACATGAAAGACGCGGAGGCGGTCACTGAGGGATCAGCACCTTGGCTGAAATGGATATAAAGAAGGCTGTTTTAATAGGAAAAGCAACAGATCAGCATTAATGCTTGCAAGTTAATATAAGTCATACCTTGGTTTAAATTTTCCGTTTTCATTCAAAACAAATAGCATTCAGTAGGTCTGCAGCCAAGCAAGTCAAATGCCAAATTAAGTTTATCTTTCATAACTAAGACTGGAGACATTGGAAATTTAGATCCCCTCAAATAGGTAAGGAGTGCTTGGAAAAATCTCGCCAGGTGGTTGCCTCGGAGAGACAGCCTCGTACTATCCCTCCTCATTCATTCATTGTAAATGCCCAAGGCATTTCATAATCAAGTATTTTACACAAATGAAATGCAGTCAGTTCAAGGCTTTAAGCACAGCTGGGTGGCGCTGAAGCTCAAACAGTTTGGCAAGGAATCCCCAAATCTTTCGCGTATGGTGCGCTGGGCGCAGCAGTCAACGCATGCCACGGATTATTTTATTTAATTCTCACAACAGTGTTGGACAGTAAATACAGTACTTGTTCAACTTACGGACCAGGACATCGAGGTAAAGAGAAGGCTTTTCTAAGGTCACAGGGCAGTGGCTCGGTGAGGTCTCACACGGAGGCAGCCTGACCCTGGAGTTCAAGCTCGCATCCTCCTCTCAACACCAGAGGGATTTGAGTTTTGTTAGTACTGCTCCTTTGTTTTTGATACTTCTCTTTGCGGAGCTGTCACTTCCCTGGGAATTCACCTTGAGCTGAGTAATGACATCAGACGACACCAAATTCTCTCTGGATGAGCCTGGATGACCCGGGGCCTGGTCCCATTTCTCAGACGAGCCCTCCCGCCACCTGCCTAAGGTTTTGTTGTGGAAGGGCTAACTGCTCCCTCGTTGTGACTTTTATTCCGACGGTGATATCTAGCTACGCGACTTCTGTTTGATTATTTCACCTTCCCAGCCTCTATTTCTGAATCTGTACTCTGAAGGGTTGGAGGAGATGTTCCATAATACTCCTTCCAGCTCAGACCTGCTGAGTTTCTAAATGGCTGGGTAACTAGTTTATTACCTCCCTTCCTCAACCTCTTCAGGAATCCAACCCCACAGGGGAGCCCTTCCTTAGCTTTTAAATCCCTCCTTGTAATTTTGTCTCCCCTTCTCTCTTTTTCCATCCTTTCTCTTGCTTTTCCCCTCTCATCACCTTTCTTATGCCCTCCTGCCCTCCCTGTCATCTTATTTCCTTCCTCCCTTCTTTGATTTCCTTTCTCTGCCCCCTTCACTCTCTTGCTCTCTCCCTGCCCATCACCTCTTGTCTCTCCTCCCTCTCTCTATTTTGTATCTCCCTTTTCTGGGAATATTCTCTTCTCTCCCTCTCTTCCTCACACTTTTCTTTTTCTTTCATTGAATTAAACCCACCTTGTTTTTCCTTTGCTGCGCTGTTTAGATACCAGTAGATCCTTGGAAATTACCAGAAGGATTGATCAAAGGAAATCCGGAATGGGTGGTACATTTCTTTCAAAAAAGAGGAACGAACACTTAAGGAAGTTGGAAGTTTGGGCACTGAAAGTATAAGAGTTTCTCTGTGCTGAATGGATAATCTCATTGGTGTCATTGCAAATATGATTGAGGTTTTAATTCAATGGAATGTTTTTTTCTTGGAAGTTCTGTGTTGTTGGTGCCTTTCTAGAATAATCTGGGTTCTTTCCTACAATAAAAATAACACCTACAAATTGAAAGTTTTCTTTAGAAAACTTGAAACAAAGGAGTGATCCTCAAAAGACCCAAACTGAAACTTAACACTTCTGTTAGCATATCAAGTTGCAAATTCACAGATTATATCAGCTGAATAGACTCAGTCCATGATGTCAATATTTTATCTTGTATCTTTCTCTGTGCTTCACTAATCTATTTTGTATCCCTTCATTTCTAGTTAAATTATTAAGGACTTACCCTTTTCTTTTCTTTTTTTAAACATTTTATTTATTTTTGAGACAGGGAGAGATAGAGCATGAACAGGGGAGGGTCAGAGAGAGGGAGACACAGAATCCGAAACAGGCTCCAGGCTCCGAGCTGTCAGCACAGAGCCCGACGCGGGGCTTGAACTCACGGACCGCGAGATCATGGCCTGAGCCGAAGTCGGCCGCCTAACCGACTGAGCCACCCAGGTGCCCCGGGACTTACCCTTTTCTAAAAGGCTTCTTATATAGAAAAACTTCTTCTATAGAACAAAACTTCTGTTTTGTTTCTTATAATGAATCTTCTGTTTACCTACGGACACACACACATCAGTTGGATTTTAGCAGTGTCTTTAGAGTTGCACGATCTTTCAGGAAACAAGTAATTTTTTTCTAGGTCTCTTTTCTGTGCCAACTGAAGTGAAACAGGCCTTTTTAAAAAATAAAACAATGTGGGGTGGTGGGGAGGCATCTGGGTGATTCAGTTGGTTAAGCGTCAGACCCTTGATTTAGGCTCAGGTTGTAATCTCCTGGTTCATGATACGGAGCCCCGTGTCAGGCTTTGTGCTGACAGCGTGGAACCTGCTTGGGATTTGCTCTCTCCCTCTCTCTCTCTCTCTGCCCCTCCCCAGGTTGTGCACACATGTGTTCTCTCTCTCTCTCTCTCTCTCTCTCAAAATAAATAAATAAACATTCAGAAAAAGTAAAATAAAACAATGGTTAATTTGTTTTTAAAATTTGATTTTAAAAATCACTCATGCTTATAGAACTTGTTTAAAATATTTGTTGTGATCTGGGACTTTATACCGTTTGCTCCTGTAAACATGTAGATGTTTTTCAATTCTTTCTTTCTTTCTTTTAACATGTATTTATTTTTGAGAGACAGAACGAGACAGAGCACGAGTGGGGGAGGGGCAGAGGTCGGGGGGCTTGGGGGACACAGCCAAAGCAGGCTTCATGCTCTGAGCTGTCAGCACAGAGCCCAACGTGGGGCTCGAACTCACGGACCGCGAGATCATGACCTGAGCTGAGGTCGGACGCTTAACCGACTGAGCCACCCAGGCGCCCCAACCATAGCATTTGAAGAGGTTAGGTTGATATTTGGTTCAAGAAGGACTCTACCCTCTTGAGTCTTGGATTCTCGCCTTGAAATATACGTCAGGTTTGGAACTTAATTTAATTCTTGGAAAATAGTTTCTTCATAGATTTTTTTTAATAAAAAAGAGACTTCAGAAGGCTGATCAGGTGGTCTCCACACAGGGGCCTACAGACCACTTTCTGATTTGTGCGTGACCTCTTGCATAAGAGGACCCTGGCTGCTCGGTCAACCGGCTTAACCAACAGCTCGGGTGGCTCTGAAGCCTTTCCGCTGTGGCTGATGTGGGCTTATGTTCTAAAGTGTCCAGGCCCGTGAGAGCTCCAAACTCAGGGTAGCTCCACGGGAGTTCAGGCAGGATAATAAATGGGCTCATTAGTGATGCGTAGAATATCCATAGAGGCCTTTTGTACCCGAGACACAGAAAATATTATAGAGGAGAACAAGCTTAGCTTCTGAGAGACAAATGGAAGGAGAAAGATGCCACAGAAAGAGCCTGCATTCAGTGGGGAGGTAATGAAGGAAGAAGACATTGGGCTGGCTCTCCAGGAATGGACCTCAAGAGAGAACCTGCTCAGAAAGTTGCTGGTGAAGGTGAGCCCTCTCCTGGAGCCTGCCATGATCTTATGACTTGTGAGGGGATACTGAGGGGGGACAGGCCTGTCAACTCCTGCCTTTACAGAGGAATGATCCTTTTAGCAGCAACACCCGATACCTCCCCCATTTTTCCACAGCTTCACCCTACTGGGCACATTCTGTGCTCCTAAGATGGTGTTTCCATGAAGACTCAGCTGGCCAAGAGTGCTCTCCCTGCCTCGTTCTGATACATAGGCACAGCAGAACATCTCACTGCAGTTGAGCTGTGGGTTCCTAGTGCACAGTGTAGCTTAGGCTTTTTATTGTCGGAAACGTTGCCGCTCAGAAATGAGACGCCTTATAATTCCGATAACGCTCAACAATTTGGATATCCTTTTATGAAAAAAGAAAGTCAACACAGTTGACATTGTCTTAAAATTGGGCTACCTTTGGAGCCGTGGTTATACGGCAACATGGAGTTTGCTTTGTGCCGAAAACACAATTTTCCAAATCCAGGTCCCCCAATCGAGTCATGTAACAAACGGCCGGTAGATGGCACCATGAGCACCTTATATCAGATCCAAGGCTGAGAACGTTTATCTTCTCAAAGCTCTTCTCAAAATATTAAGCAAAACTTTGACTGAAACGCAACCGTATTTGGACAAGCAGGTTTATTTTACTTTAGTGCTTTGTTATTAGAAACATACATATGTGTGTGTATATATTTTACTATCAAACCCTAAAGTTATGGAAAGTATCCTTGATGGTTAGGATGGACTGTAAACTTTTACAGTATTATTTGCAGGCAGATTTTTCAATTTCTTATTTAAGCTAACTTTTTCCTAATATGAGGTTTAGTGGTTATGTGTCATACCATTGCCCAGTAAAACTCAGGAGAATATTTTTTATGATCTAAGTACCCCTGTAAAAGAAACTCATTCATATAGGAAGAAGCAGAAATGCAGTATAACATATTGTGTGCTTTTGAAAAGAACAACATGAATAAATGTCTTTATTCCAATGACTGCATCTGTACCGAGATATGTACACAAACACGTAACATAAACAATAGCTCTTTGGCCAAGACGAACAAATATTAGATACAATTTAGTGTAGTACGCCATCCCTATTTTAGACTCCACTCCACTTCCAGACCTGAAGATTTATTTCCGAGTAGGAAATGACTCTTAGAATTCAGTTGTAGATACAGCCTTTGGAAGAGAAGCTATTCTTTAACTAGACAAACCATTGCCTTGGGTGGAAGTCTGAACAAAACCTTCAGCTGCCTCTTTGCAGATATTCCCCTTGCTGGATAAGCAGTCAAATGAGACTTGGTGGAGAATAAGCAAAAGTATAAGACAGACCAGAGGGTGAAAAACTGAAGTCTAATGCCCACACTGCATTTGGAATAGAAGCAAAGTCAGAGACAGTTATCAGAAGGGTGTTAATGAGAGACACTAAAGGGCCAGAGGTATATAGAAAAGGAGAAACTGTGGGAACATTCAAGACTCCAGATGAAACGTGCACACACGTGATGACTAGCACTTGTGAGCAGGAGCACAAAGGTAGCTTCCTGGGATGAACATCGTCTGCTTATAATTTCATTCCATCTGAAGGAGCAAGATCTGCCTTCAAGGAAGCCTCTTTGCCCTTCTCAATGGCACTCACCACCTCCCTTTTTTTTTTTGGTACACAGTATTTGGCAGACTTACTGACCTTTTTTTAATCCCAAATATTGACTCTATCATTAATCCTGAGTTTTTTTTTTAAATTTCTAGCTTTAACGCAGAGTTGTATCTTGTAGCAAATAACATAATTATTCTTTGAGGTAACCTGGTATCGAAGGGGAGGAGTCTTGGGAATGTCCAGAGAGGGTGAGCTGGTGTTGGGTTTCTATGGGAATGTCAGTCATCGGGGTTGCAAGTTGGTTTGAGGAAATCCTTCAGGAAGTTGAGTGGGAGAGGAGGGTGGCAGGGACTGCAGGAAGAGAGAATTCCTGGTCAGTGGGACCCATGCCCAAGGCCTGATGTTAGCGATCATGAGGTCGTAGGTGTCCCCAGGAGCACTGATCTATTGGGGGGAAATGCTTGTGCATGTGGCATTTGGAAGCAGATTCAAACGTTTTAGGGGTCTTTGTTTCACCCTTCCTCGAGACAGGTACGTTTATGAGCTCATTGACCTTGATGCACAAAGATGAAAACAGTAAAAGGGAGGCAAGAGCAAAGCCATGTTGACTTCAGTTGAATTTGAAACATGCGGAGAAAGAAATATTAGAGTTTCCCAAATGGAAACAGAGACTAGTCTGTGGGAAAAGCCGTTTTGTTTTCAGTCTTCCAAGTAGATATTTCAAATGGCAAACCATAAAAAGTAATATGAAGATTATTGCAGAATTGCCTGAAACACACAGAAAGGGACCAGGCCATTGTTCCAACAAACAGGTAATCATAGGAGCAATATTGCTTTAGTGTCCACAGGAATGTTTCAGACTTTTAAGGGGAGAGAGCACAGAGAGCAAATATACCTAATTGCTTCTAAATGGCTAAAATAAGCTAAGTCTGATGCTTTCTACTTCCCAGGGGAGCCAGCAATATTGGCAAGTGTGGGAATTTATTCGGTTCATTCAACAAAGCAGTATTATTGCACAGTTTGTATAGTTCTAGTCTTGGTATGAGGTCTGGTTTTGAGTTGATGCTCCAACACATGGTAATGTGTGATGGTCAGCAAGTTCCTTAACTTCTCAGAGTTAAGACAATCATACCCACTTTAAAGACTAAATAAAAACATGTTCTAATGAATATAGAAATATTATCATTCATACTGATACTTACTGAATGCCTACTATAGCCTCAACCCAGATGATCAATTACACTTTTTTTTTTTCATAATTATTTATGCCCTAGATGCTGGTTTAGGACTTTGTGTCATGGGGGAGAGTTTCCCCCAAAGACTGAAAAAGCTAATGTCCAGGAGCTAATTTTGCAAGGCCCTCTGAAGACAGAACATATTCTCCCTTAGTAAAAGCATGGGAAAGGAAAGGATTATTACTATCATTTTATTTTATTTAGTATTTTAAAGTTTATTTATTTATTTTGAAAGGTGGGGGGAGAGGGGCAGTGAGAGAGGGAGAGAGAATCCCAAGGAGCTTTGCACTGTCAGCGTGGAGCCTGACGCAGGGTTTGAACCCATGAACCGTGAGATCACGACCTGAGCTGAAATCAAGCGTCGGGTGTTTAACCGACTGAGCCACCTAGGAGCCCCAAGGATTATTACTATCATTTATTTTAAAGAGAAAGAAACAGTGAGATGTATTATTGGATTTCCCCAGTGCATTTTCATTGTTATTATCTGAAACCAAGAGTCAGATGCCCAACCAACTTAGCCACCCAGGCTCCCCAATAATTCCATCTTTAAATGAGTCAAAGAGAGAGAGAGAGAAATTCAAACTAAAGTAAGCTAACGTGCTCCTACTCACTCAACAAAGTACATTCTGTATTTGTACATAAGCAGTTCTCTCATGAACTTGGCTGTACACCACCTGTCAGTGATAGCTAGAAGTATTCAATGAATTCTCTTAACTGCAAGAATTATTCCTGCAGAAGTTTGTTAATCTGGAGGAAGAGTAGTACCAAAATCTGTCCTGCATCTGATACAGATAGTTCCTTCGGTTTGTCTAATATCTTGATTTTGTCTATTATTCCTACTGTATTCCTAATTTATAGAATTTTTATTTGGTTCATTTTCAAATCTGCTCTGTTACTTTTTATGGTGTCCAGTTCTCCAATGAAATTTTCAGGCTTCACTTTTCTTTGTAAAATGTAGCATAATTGTTTTGTAGTCTTCATCCGTTAATTTCAATCTCTCAAATGTTTATGTGTCTGCTATCTGTTATTTCTTACAGTTGTCATTTCAAGTGTCTTGCTTTTTGGTGTGCCTGATTATTTCTGTCTATGTGTTGGACACCGCACTTAGGGCTACTTTGAGGCCTAAAAACCTATCTTCTAAAGCATATTATCTTGCTTCAACGAGGAGCCTGGGAACACTACCAATCTGGGAATATCTTAGTCTCCTTTTAAGGCTTAAAGTTTCCTGAACAACCCAGATGAAGCTAGATGTAAATCCATATGAAGACTGGGTTATTTTCAGTTCATCCTTCTACTTCTACTTCTCTCTTAAGGGAGAGTTTACCAGAGTCTTTGCCTTTGGCAAACCCTAGGCTTTTACCTTCATCCTTTTGATCCTTTGAAGTCCCCTCAAAGTACAGTTAAGGTTCAACATTGTTTCTCACACATCAGCAAATGCTCGCAAGAGCAAAGCAACTTTGAATCCTGGGTTTACCTCTCTGGGGTCTCGTTTTCATCTGGATTTTGGCCCGGTGATTCTTCACTATTTTGTTAGCTCTTGGATCCTTTTAAGAAGATACTTCTGCTCTTTTAGTTTTCTTCGGTGGAAAGCCATTTAGTCTCAGTTCTGCCATGTTTGGAGGATTGCTAATGCTGTGGTTTATAAATAATGGAATTCTTAAATGGGGTATGAAAATGTGCTCAATTCAGAAAATGATGTCTGTAAAATGAAAACTAAATACAAATGAAAAGCGATAGAAGCATCACTACAGAAGGGAGTGTGAAGCCTGATTCTTCTCCTACATATAGATTCTCAACAGCGCGGAATTTTAGATTTTGGATTTGTTTTTTTTGTTTGTTTGTTTGTTTTCAATAGAGTTTGAAAGCACCGTATTTAAAAAATCAACAAGTCTATTATTTTACTATGCAATAACCAGCCACAGTATATCGGTGGCTTACAGCGATAAGCATGCAACGCTTGCATGGGTCTATGTGTTGTCTAGCGTATAGGTGGAATTCACATCTTATTCTATCACCCAGACAGGAAGAATGGCAGCTCTCATGGCAGAAGTCAGAAGGTTCCCGAGAGATGAGGGAATATAAGGGATGACTTTTAAGGCCTCTGCTAGGAATTGTTGCTGTCAGTTCAGCCCACATTCCACTGACCAAAGCAAATCATATTTCCAAGCCCAACGTTGGTGAGATGAAGAGGGCATCTGAAAAACAATCTAATGTGCCATAAGTATGTGTCCCAGTGAACTTCCAGATGCTAGGAAGTATTGGTGTTTACAAATTAGCAAGTATTTGGTACAGATTTGGTGATGTGAAGTCATACTTTCAAGTACTAAAATTTGATGACCTCGTTTTTGCAAGTTTTCTTTTTTTTTAATGTTTATTTGTTTTTCAGAGAGAGTGCTAGAGTGTGAGCAGGGGAGGGACAGAGAGAGAGGGAGACACAGAACCCGAGGCAGGCTCCAGGCTCTGAGCTGTCAGCACAGAGCCTGATGCGGGGCTTGAACCCACGCACCGTGAGATCATGACCTGAGCTGAAGTTGTACACTTAACCGACTGAGCCACCCAGGTGCCCCTGCTTCTGTACGTTTTCTTAAGGCCCAATGGTAACTGGGCACTCAGAGCTTTTCCACATTTGTTCCTACTTAATAACAAGCATCTAAAAATGACTAGATAGCAATTAATAAATGTTTTCAAAGTATTTCATATCCTTTTTAAAAATTTTTATTTATTTATTTTGAGAGAGGGAGAGAGATAGCAGGGGAGGGGCAGAGAGAGAGGGAGAATCTCAAGTGGGCTCTTCGCTGTCAATGCAGAGCCTGACATCAGGCTTGAACTCACCAAACTGTGAGATCATGACCTGCACTGAAATCAAGAGTTGAACACTTAGCCGGCTCAGAGCCACCCAGGCGACCCAAAGTATTTTATATCCTAATAGACACAGCAAATAGTGAATATGATCTTAATAATGTTGAAACAATTTTTAAAATACAATTTGATTCTTTCCATTTTGTTTTTATTTCTGCTATTATATATTTTAATATACAAGATCTCCTTTTTAGTCTCTGAGTATTCTATATTCCTTTTTAAAAGAGTAAATTCCTATTCTTTTTTTTTTTTTTTTTTGAGTAAATTCCTATTCTTATGTCATGAATGCTTGATCTTTCTTAGGATATCAGTGACTCTCTGACATTGTTTTCTTATAGCACAGTCATTTACTCCACTATTTTTTCCTCTTCGTTGGATTGGACCCCTCTCTTTTACATAAGAAGATGTGCTCAAATGCCTGGTGATCCGTATTGTCTGCTCATATTTAATATTTGAGCTATAAAAAGATGGTTGGAACTTTGTGCATATGGGAGGGGCTTGGAGTATGTGGATTGTTAGCCGGCTGGGTGGTTTGTTTGAGGATTGTCCCCTTAGGCCAATCATATGACCTAGAGAAGACTCTTCTAAACTTCTGCCTAGATATCAGGATTCTGGAAGCACCATGGGGAAGAAGACTTAGTGGTTTCAACGTAAAGAATGTCACTTTCCACTTAATCGTTATTTTCAGCATGACACCTTTGCCTTCGACTTAGCCTGAGAGCCTCCAGTCTGAATGCCCTCCATGTCCCGCTCCGAAGAGAAGGAGTCTCCTGGCTTCTGCTGGGGTAGAAGAAGGGCAGTTGACCAACTGCATGGAGTGGGACAGAGGCATCTGGGGAGGAGTTCGCTATTTCTCAAGCAGACTTCCAACAGATCCTTCTGTTTTGAGTCCATCTTCACCCCTGCAACCAGAGATATTGTACCATAAATATTCGAACCTTTGTGAGTCCCCAGTGTAATTCAAGCTGCTTGTCAGTATTCTTAGTTGTTGGCTTCAGATGTAGCTCTTGAGTCTGCTAAATGCATTTCCATTCGCCCATTAGCCTGTTAGCTTTCAAAGTGTTGTTGTTTTCTCTCTCTTTCTCTTTATACCTGTGGGTATACACTTAAATTTTTTTTTTAATGTTGATTTATTATTGAGAGACATAGCATGAGCATTGGAGGGGCGGAGAGGGAGGGAGACACAGAATCCGAAGCAGGCTCCAGGCTCTGAGCTGTCAGCACAGAGCCTGACGCGGGGCTCGAACTCACAAACCACAAGATCATGACCTGAGCCGAAGCTGGACACTTAACCAACTGAGCCACCCAGGCGCCCCCCCCGCCCCTTTAAAATTTTTTCTTGGCTGTTGCTTTTATTGAGTTTGAGGAGAGAGCAGAGGCTATTGCCATCTTTAACCAGAAGCCTACTTTACTTTTCTAGATAAAGTTTATTCTGCTTCAACCCAATGGCCTGTTTAAATGGCCATGGACTTGTTCTCACTTAGGAGGGTTCTTTCATGCTATATGATCAGGACTCCTGGTTTTAGGTAAAAACCAAAGACAGGAGTTGGCAGGAGCCCGGGAGCCCTCCATCTTTACAGTCACCCACTGTGCTGCCCAGTGCCATTGTTTTGTGCTAGTCTCTGCCCTCTGTCTCTTCAGCCCAGTGCTCTGGCCAAGCTTAGAGATGCCTTTCCTAGTAATCCTCCCCGGAGCTCAGAATCAACATCTCACAGCTCTCTCTTTATATAAAGGGTTGCTCCTCCTGCTACTTTGTCCTCCATCTGTTACCCGGTCTCAGACTCCCCTAACAGTTCAACTCCGTCGCTTTCACCTCAAGGTCTACCCAGTTTAATCTTCAATGTGTGTAATCTACACAAGTTATTACTTACTCCACATCCTGAGTGAGGGCTGGTGGTAGTAATGATGGGGGGTAGATGTCGGGGTTCTAAGCCTTATTGATTAGCTCAGAAACTCAATATAAGTTTCTCTTTCTGGGCTGGTGATGGGCCAAGAAGATGCCAACGCTACGTACTTTTCCCCCCCAGTAACTCACGCTCTTGGCTTAGAAACCCTCTGCCTCCCTCTTCCCATGGGCTTCTCTTCTCCCACTTCTTGCTTATTCCACTGGGCTTTTAATTTACTGAATCCTCTCCTCTGTCTTATCCGGGCGTGCAACACTGACTCTATGTGAAGAGAGGCACTCTGAGACTGGGGCCGTCCGTGGTCCTGTGTGGTTGAAGTCCATTTCTATCACTGGGTCAGGGAAGAAATGGGAAAATCAATCAATCTGTCACCAAGTGTTAATGAGCTTTCAGTTTCCCACTGCACCACATCACCATCCTCTCCATCACTCTGGTACCTAATCACTTGCTGGTTTTCACTGCAGGTATGGGGGTAGGGAGTAGGATTAAGCCTCTGTACCGATGAGAATTAGAGCAAGTATGTTTTGAGGTTCCATTTGAGGGGAATCTGCTCTGCTCATACCCATACGTTATAGCTTGTTTCTTAGCCCTCCAGCCTTATAGATGGTGCAATCTCATCTTCACAGGTAGAAAAACAAGGCTGATGACAATTGTGGGTATTGGTATATTGAAACTTTAATGCGGTTAAATATATATGTTTATTTACATTGGTGATTCTTAATTGAATGAGATAAATCACGTGAGAGATTTATTTATTTATTTATTTATTTATTTATTCAGACCATCTCTTTTCCAATTCTAATATAACTTCCAAGGGCTATGGTCTCCAGAGGGAAAAATCTGCCATAAAAGGTCACTGTTATTGATGAAGTACATTATATCCCTCAGGTTTTTTAGGTTAGAAAAATCTTGAGAGCCACTAATTGTAAGTGACTCACTTACTGAGGTTTGAGATGATAGTGTCCTCTTAGTTGAGAACCACCCGGTTTTGAAAATACATGGAGAAAGTATACTCATTTAAGTTTTCAGAACTTCCAATTAAAATAGCCCTGTAGTACTAAATTGGTAAATTATAAAATTTACAAATATGTATTGCAAATACAATAAAGCTGAGTAAATTTCGGTGCAGATTAGTAAAATGTCTTAGGAAACTATGATACTGTATCATCAAGAAACTTAGGGCAATAATTCCGCCACTAACTATCATTTAAACAAAAATTTTTAAATGTTTATTCATTTTTTTGAGAGCCAGAGAGCCTGAGCATGAGTGGGGGAGGGGCAGAGAGAGAGGAAGACACAGAATCCGGAACAGGTTCTAGTATCTGAGCTGTCAGTACAGAGCCCCACGCGGGGCTCGAACTCACAAACCATCAGATCATGACCTGAGCCAAAGGGAGATGCTTAGTGGGCTGAGCCTCTAGGCACCCCTTAACTATCATGTTAGTGGTGTTTGCTGTGTGCCATATATTGTTTTTTTTTTTTTAATTTTTTTTAACGTTTATTTATTTTTGAGACAGAGAAAGACAGAGCATGAACGGGGGAGGGGCAGAGAGAGAGGGAGACACAGAATCGGAAGCAGGCTCCAGGCTCTGAGCTGTCAGCACAGCTTGAACCCACGGACTGTGAGATCGTGACCTCAGCCGAAGTTGTACACTTAACCGACTGAGCCACCCAGGCGCCCTATGTGCCATATATTGTGCTAAATATTTTATGTAAATTATTCCATATGATCCTCTCAACATCCCTAAAACACTAGGTATCTTCATGCCTATTTAACAGGTAAGAAAGGGAAATCCAGAAAGGCTGAGTCGCGTGTCTCAGATCACATACTAAGTGATCGAGCTGGGATTTGAACTCCGGGATCCCTGACTTCAAATCCCATGTTTTTAACCCTCTTTGCATATTTAATCTTTCTGTCACGGTAATGTTACTCTAGGAAGTATCACCTAAGGATGCAGTTCTTAAAAAAACAAAGAAAAAGTGGCACCTGGGTGGCTCAGTCGGTTAAGCGTCCGACTTTGGCTCAGGTCATGATCTCACGGTTTGTGGGTTCGAGCCCCGCATCGGACTCTGTGCTGACAGCTCGGAGCCTGGAGCCTGCTTCGGGTTCTGTGTCTCCCTCTCTCTTTGCCCCTCCCCTGCTCGTGCTCTGTCTCTCTCTCTCAAAAATAAACATTAGAACAAGAAACAAAAACAAGAAATTAAAAACAAGAAACAAAAAAAAAAACAACCAAAAAGCCCCACTACCTAGACACAGATAGATGTGTATTGCAGTGGATTGTATTTAGCAAAAATTGGAAACTACCTACATCTGTCATAATAAGAGAGTGGCTGAGGAAACCATAAGAGATTTGCTCCATGCAATATCATGCAATCACTGAACCAGATTATTAGGTTATTTTGAAAATATATAGGAAATATTTATAATTATATAACTTTAAAAAGACTGAATGCAAAATGTTTACCATCAAGATTTCGACCACGATAATATATGCATACAAGCAAAGACCTAAGGTTACAAAACAAGAAAACAGTTTTCAGGCATGGGATTAGGTTTATCCCCCCCCCCCCCCCCAATAAGACAATTTCTTGTTATTGAATTAGCCATGAACCAGTTTTAGTTTTTCTGCCTCAACCAGCAGAAATGCATAAAAATGGCAGTGACATAAAATAAATTCTTGTTCATAATTATTGCACAGATGTATTTCTTTGGGAAATATAAGAACTCCAAGATTTCACAAGTTTGGTATTTGTGTATTCATCTGTATAGCTCGCTCACAAGATTTTGGCTTTGGGAGCAAGGGGAGTCCGATCTCTGTAGCGGACTTCTGTTTCAGTTTCCCACACTCAACATGTATCCCCCCTTTTCTTCGTAACAAGTACCTCCATTCTTATGCCAGGTAGGTGGTGGGGAACTGGTTTCAGGGACTGGCAAGTCGTCCAGACCCAACCAATCAGAACACGGCATCACTTCCGTCATTGTGGATACCGCAACTGGGGATGTGGAACCCAATCAGACCTGTAAGCCTCAATTTCAGAATTTTAACCAAAGCAGCTTTAAGAGAAAAATCTCCCGTTCTGCTGGGGTGGTAGAAAAGATGGAGATGTAAGCTTGGAGTGCCGGCAGCTGTCTTGCCACCAAGAGGGAATAATTTGCACAAGAATAGAGATAACTCTGAGGAAAACAGAGTCAAAAGATAGAACAAATCCTAATGATATCATCAGAGTTCCTGGACTCCTGTGTGTCTGATAATTGAAGGCTCTTCACTTGTATACGCCAGTTGAATGGCTTTTCTTTTTCTTAAACTGATTTGAGTTTCTGTCTTTTGCACCTCAGAGATTATACAATATCGTTCATCACATTTCCTTTCAGGGAAAAAGGGGAAAGTGCAAGATGGGGAAATGTGGAGCAGAGGCTTGAGGCTAGGGTGTAATCATGACGTTGGAAAGGTGTATTGGGGCCACATTCTGGAATGGTTTGAAGGTCAAGCTATGGCTAGGGTATCTAGCATCAAAGGGCCAATGCGATGTCTCAGAGGCTTAGCCTTTCAATCAGGTTCACCGCAAAGAACCCCTGGGAAACCAGTGACCTGCGGCTATTAACCTAAGAGAGCTTTCTCAGAACCAAAGTTTACCAGGTTTCCAATAGTTTTGGTTCTTTTGGAACTTGCCCTACATTTGAATTAAATGGTAAATCAAGTAACCACTAATACGCTGAATTGAAGGTCATCCTTCTAAAGATCTTAGCTTAATAGGTCTTGGGCAGACAGTAAAAGAATGGCAGTCCATTACAACCCAACCTCAGCGGAAGCAAAGGAGGGGATCCATGTGGCAAAAGCAGGAGTGGAAGACAATTCCTCAAGGCAGGGAAATCGGAAGTGAAAACTTTCCCACCTGGGGTACGCTGTGTTACACCATTTACTCAACATTTAGAGAAATTCAGTTTCTTTTTCTCGAAGGCAGATTAGTTTTGTCCTTCTACACTATGGCTTTTGTCTTTTTTGTTTTCCTTTTCAAATTTTTGTTTAAATTGTAGTTAGTTGACATACGGTGCCATATTGGCTTCAGGTGATTTTGTCTTTTTTGGATGCAGTGACTGGATACTACTGGCAAGAGGGGTACTTAATTAAAAATAGCTCAAATATCTTGGAAAGAATGTCAACGCATTCACCATTAAAATAATTTTTTTTAATGTTTATTTATTATTGAGAAAGAGAGACAGAGCATGAGCACGGGATGGGGAGAGAGAAAAGGGGAGACACAGAATCCGAAGCAGGCTCCAGGCTCTGAGCTGTCAGCACAGAGCCCCACATGGGGCTCAGACCCACGAACCACAAGGTCATGACCTGAGCTGAAGTTGGACGCTCAACCAACTGAGCCACCCAGGCGCCCCACACCATTTAAATTTAAACCCAAGAGGTATTCAATATTTGCTTCAACTCATCAGTAAGGCATTTTCTCCCTTTGCTCTAACCCCCCAAGTCGTATTTCCTCTGATTCCTCTGTGAGCGTATCTACAGAGTAAATACGCTGTAAGTAAATACGCTGGAAGTGAAATTGTTGTGTCTGAAAACAGTCATGGCAGTTCCAACAGTAATGTTTTATTTTTACTTTGTCCTTTAGAAACCATCTGTGTGATTGGGTGAGTTAATTAAATAATCTGAATTTGACTTTCTCTGTCAGAAACCCTCTGACTTTTTCTAAGAAAGATCCAAGGCAGTAATAATAATAGTGAGAGTACAAACTTTGAAATCCATTTTTTTTCTAGAGGACAAATTAGAAACATTATGAAAGTATTTCTGATATTTAAAAAATATATATCACTTAAGGACAGTTGATTGGGATTTCAGTGAAATAAATCAGAAAGAATTCTGTAACCATATGTTAGCTGGGGAAGAAAGAGGTCATGAGGTGAGACCTTCCTGGTTTATGCCTCCTCTCTCCAATGCCAGGACCATGTGGGAGGATCGTGTTGATATTAATGGCCGGATATATGTTTGTGTGGGAAGAAAGAAATGCTTGGAGCATTATTATCAGTTTCAGAAGTTTTGTGTTGTTCTCCTTTGCAACTAGCATCGATACATGTAGATCCCATAATAAAATTTTCCTTTTTTTTTTTTTTTTTTTTTTTGATGCAAAGGCTAACTAATGATTTGCATTACTAGATGGAAACATAACCTTAATGCCAGGATCGTGTTTCTAGTTAGGGAGGCAGGGGCTCCTAAATCTTTGTTTATTTCAGATCTCAATTATGAGGTTAAATTGCAAGTTTGATAGTGTCTAATCCATAATTAGTACTCACGAAGTATTTGTTAAAAGAATGAATGGGTGTATTAATTACAGAGTGCATTGCAATGTATCTTTTCATTAAAAACAATTTGTATCACTTTGAAGAAAATATTCCTTGTCATTGCCTTTGTGTTCTCAATTAGAAAGATAACCTCCATGATCAAGTAGGAAAATTTATAGAATTTCTGGGTTCAACTTCTTTTTCAAAAATAGCAGAAGATACCTCAGCTGTTTTTTGAATGAAATATGATTATACCTCCATTTTCAAGGAGAACAAAGTATCTTTGGCATGGCCAAGTAAGGGAAGGAAGAGCCTTGATCTAGCAGGGGAAGGTGGAATTGGATGGAGTCCCCTCTGTCCACCTTTCCCTCATCCGTGGATCTGATTTGTGGGTCACTTTGGAGAATGGTTTTGTGGTACCAAGATGGGAAGAGATGAGAAGAATTAGAAGTAATAGCCACTTGATGATAAGGCATGTGAAGACCTTCACATGGTTCAAGATGTGAGCCTTTTTCTTTCTTTCTTTCTTTCTTTCTTTCTTTCTTTCTTTCTTTCTTTCTCTCTTTTTCTTTCTTTCTTTCCTTCTTTCTTTCTCTCTTTTTCTTTCTTTCTTTCCTTCTTTCTTTCTTTTCTTTCTTTCTTTCTCTCTTTCTTTCTTTCTTTCTTTCCTTTCTTTCTCTCTCTTTTTCTTTCTTTCTTTCTCTTTCCTTTCTTTTTTTCTTTATTTCTCTCTCTTTTTCTTCTTTTTTTCTTTCTCTTTCTTTCCTTCCTTCCTTTCTTTCGTTCCTTCCTTCTTTCTTTCTTTTTCTTTTCTTTCTTTCCTTCTTTCTTTCTTTCTTTCTCTCTTTTTCTTTCTTTTCTTTCTTTCTTTCTTTCTTTTCTTTCTTTCTCTCTCTCTTTCCCTTTCTTTCTTTCTTTCTTTTCTTTCTTTCTCTCTCTCTCTTTCTTTCTTTCTTTCTCTTTCTCTTTCTTTCCTTTCTTTTTCTTTCTTTCTTTCTTTCTCTCTCTCTTTTTCTTTCTTCTTTCTTTCCTTTTTCTTTCTTTCTTTCTTTCTTTCTTTCTTTCTTTCTTGCCATTTCTGAAGTAGAAGTACAAATGGAATTCTAACATGTAAATGCAGAAATCCACACAGGGGGGAAAAATGTGTTGTGACTGAATGACAGAACAACAACAGCAACAACCAGGCTTGGAAGTCACATATGTGTGAGCTTCACATTTTACAAGTTGTGTGACTTTAGGCAAACAGGTTTCCTCATCTTTGCAACAAGGCGATGCTAAGAGACTGAAGTAAGATAAGACAGCTTGCAAATCCTAATATCTTCTTTCCGCTAGCATTGAATACTTTCCCATGTTCAAGGATCCAGGAAAGGAATGGGTTTTTAAAAATTTTTTTTTAATGTTTATTTATTTTTGAGACAGAGAGAGACAGAGTATGAACGAGGGAGGGTCAGAGAGAGAGGGAGACACAGAATCTGAAACAGGCTCCAGGCTCTGAGCTGTCAGCACAGAGCCCGACGCGGGGCTCGAACTCACGGACCATGAGATCATGACCTGAGCAGAAGTTGGACACTTAACTGACTGAGCCATCCAGGTGCCCCAGGAATGAATTTTTATGTAGTGGTGCCTCTTGTGTTAGAATTTGTAGTTTGTCGATCAACAAAATGTAGATTCAGGGAACCAATCCTTAGGACTATAGAGGTTGTCTATACATTTATTTATAGACTAATTTATTTCTTAAAATGGGACTTAAGAAAACTTCTCGCTTAGTTTTAATGTTTCTCACCTGTAAAGTGAAGGTGTTGGTATGATGGGAACTTCCAGCTTGCCTTTGACTCTCTAAGAGGAAGCTGACAGCTGGTCACGTTTGAATGCTGGTACAAGACAGATTACAACTTTGGGTTATTTTTTCTCCTGGTCTTGAGCCCTCTTTGAAGGACCCCTATTCTGTGTCCCCACTCTCTCTTCCCTCGGTAAGACATTTACTCCTAGTGTATCTTTGGACTATCTGCAAACTCCTGAAAACACGGGAGCTGCAGAAACATAGCTCTAGGATTTAGAAACAATAAGTTGCCACATCATTGGGGGAAGTCACAACTTAAGTCAAAAAAGTAGAAGAACTTGTTGATTTCATTAAATGTAAACAAATATTTTATTTTTATTTATTTATTTTTTTGCCTTGGTGTTGGAAATGAAATCTAAAGAAAGACTGCAAGGCTGGTAAAATGTTAGGATTTTTTTTTTTAATGTTTTTTTAACGTTTATTTATTTTTGAGACAGAGAGAGACACAGCATGAACGGGGGAGGGGCAGAGAGAGAGGGAGACACAGAATCGGAAGCAGGCTCCAGGCTCTGAGCCACCAACCCAGAGCCCGACGTGGGGCTCGAACTCGCGGACCGCGAGATCGTGACCTGAGCTGAAGTCGGATGCTTAACCGACTGAGCCACCCAGGCGCCTCAGGATTTTTTTTTTAATGTTTATTTATTCTTGAGAGAGAGAGAGAGAGTGGGGGAGGGGCAGAGAGAGAGAGGGAGAAGGGGGGAGACACAGAATCCGAAGCAGGCTCCAGGCTCAGAGCTGTCAGCATAGAGCCCCATGCAGAGTCCGACGCAGGGCCCAACGCAGGGCTCGAACTCACAAACCGTGAGATCATGACCTGAGCGGAAGTCAGACACTTAACCAACTGAGCCACCTAGGCGTCCCTGTTGGGACTTATTTTTAAGGCAAAATATACTGTGGTCTCCTTAAAGTGCAGCAAAGAGCTACATTCCTACCCACCGGATGTAGAGACAGCACTGTTGGCAAAGGGAAAGTCAAGTCTCTGGGCCCAAGAGAACCACAAAATGCAGGGACTGGGATTCCCCACCCTGCACTGATTTCCTCCTTCTTCTCTATTCTTAGGCTGTAACTGTCTCTAACCGGCTGGCTACTTATGTTCTTTCTTCACCAAATTCCCTGAGGAAATGGTCCTGCAGAATGACTTGTAGCTAAGGTGTTCCACGGAGAAAAGAGAAATCTTGGAGGCAGGCCCAGCAGCTCAAGAGTGAATCCACTTCCCTCAGCACACACACCTCATCCCTCTTTGGATACGGTCCCTCAACTATTAATCTGAGCTTCTGCCGTGGGTTCTAGGGACAGAGAGATAAAGTGCTGGAAAATTCACCACGGCTTGGTAGGGTTGAGACTCATGACCCTTAACTGTCCCCCTGAGGGTAACCACACAGTTGTCCTGTGGAGGAGAAAGTAATCAGGGCAAGCCTCTCACAGAAGGTCAGGATGGTGACACCGTGGGAAAGGGATACACTAGAAAGCTGCAGATTGGCGTAGGTTAAAGCGAACATGGCAACGTGGGGAAATCCATTTATGGGGTGCTTACCTTGAGCCGAGGGCATGGATTATTTTATTTAATTCTCGTAACAACCCTGTGGGGTAGGTTGCCACTCCCATTTTACAGAATAGGAAACTGAGGCTTAGAGGTTGAGGATGACCTTGCTAGTAGGTGGTGGAGTCTGGGTCTGATCATCAGACCCTTACCTCATCATCAATGTGAATGTTTCCCATCTGCCCACTTTGAACAGTCCCTCAGAGATACACTCCCTCCGTTTCCATCCCCTTCACACCTCCCCATGGTGCTGGGCAGCTGTCTGTGTCCCTACCACTCCCTCCTTCTTATTTCTACTTAACCTGACCATGTGGCCAGGTTCACCACCAGCCTCATTAGATTCCATCTGAGGGACTCAATTTCCCGTTGCCCTTGCCATTGACCTGTACTCCCTGGTTCCACAACCATCAAATCCCCACCCAGATCAACCTTCACGTACTGTCTTCTCAGTGCACCTGTTAAGAAAAACCACAAGCCAGTGTTTGTACAGTATTTTTTGGTCACTCATGATTATTCAACATTACCAAACCCATCTATTGTCGATTCTGGTTTTTATCATATGCTTCACGGAAGCTTTTCTAAGTCGCCTGGAACTCAAATATTTATTGTATTCATTCCCATTCCTACTTTCCTCTGAGATGTACGGAATCCTTGAAGGTTACCAATGACCTTCTTCTAATAATCAAGTCATGTGCCATTTTCTCATGTCTGGCCTCTGCAGCCGACGGTCTGGCAGACCACCTCTCCTTTTTGAGAATTTTAGTTTTGTAAACACTCTATACCTTGTCGATGGAGGCAATACATCTACCGCTGTGTATTTTTTCCTGGGAAGCAGTATTCCGTTTCCAACTGCATGCTAGAAGTCTTCACCTGGATTCAGCACAAGCCCCTGAACTTAACATATAAAAAGCAAAACTAATCATTTCCCCACTGAAAACAAAGATAAAATCTTTCAGGGGCACCTGGGTGGCTAGGTCGGTTAAGTGTCTGACGTTTGGTTCGGCTCAGGTCCTTATCTTACGGTTCGTGCGTTTGAGTCCCATATCGGGCTCTACGCTGCCAGTGTGGAGCCTTCTTGGGATTCTGTCTGGCTCCCCCTCCACTCCTGCTCTCTCTCTTTCTCTCTCAAAATAAGTAAATAAACTTAAAACGTTTAAGAAAAGGTTTGAAAAAATCTTTCACTGCCAGCTGTTAATTGCTGGAGTAAGGACTATTATCTCAGGGTCCTCCAAAATAGATTTCCAAGTGGCCTTTTCTTGCATTTCCTGCTCTTCCCTTATTCCTCTACTTCAAGAAACGTCTTTACATAGCTCCAGGAAATTACTTTATGTTTTCCCACGTGTGAGGCTTTGCTTTTAAGGTTCCTTCCCTGTAAAATGTCTCCCATTGACACTCTGACCTATGGAAAGGCATTCTTTCTTCAAGGACGACCACAGGTACCATTTCTTCACGAAAATCTTTCCGGAACCTTCCAATTGGATGGGGTTCTTTTTTCCTCTTACGTATTTATTTTAAAAATAATTTATGGCATATAGTGGGAGGTCACCCTTGAGGGTAAGTTTGTCTTTTTTCATTTTTGTTTTTTTGAGGGTAAGTTTGTCTTTGTACATCTTTGTACAAAGTTCATCTTTGTACACTTAGCACATATGTGATGGTCTGCTAATGAATAGCTCTCGTGAAGAACTGAGTTCAATGTGCTTTGCTTACCGCTACCGCAGATACGGGGAGATATGATGCATGGCTCCTCCTCTGATGAAGCTTAGAGACATATCGATGAGAACAGATATGCAGAATTAATGAGTTATCTGTGGAGAGCTTTTGATTAGCGCTACCGACAGTAAGTACCGAGTGAGTTGGACATGAGATAAGTTCTTGGTGGAATGCGCTTTGTCTGGCAATAGACTCGAATTTAGTCTTCAAGAAAGGCTAAAAGTCGAATTGATGCCCCGGGGGTGGTGGGTAAAGATATTCTAGTCTGGGCCTGGGAGGGAGAGCTTTATTCTGCCGCTCTGTCATCTCAACCCACTGGTCCTGGTTCTGTTCTGTGAGGCTCCTAAGTCTGCTCTTCAAATTTCAGTTCTTCCTTTCTCTCCTTCCCTCCCTCCCTCCCTCCCTTCCTGCAACCCCACACCTACCTCCTGTTCTTCTCCTCTTCCCTCCCTCCCTCCCTCCCTTCCCACAACCCCACACCTACCTCCTGTTCTTCTTCTCTTCCCTCCCTCCCTTCCTTTCTTTCCTTTTGGTTAAACATCCCCAGTTCCTTTAGGCCTGTCCCTCATATGACAGCATTTCTAGACCCTTCATCCTTTCTGGTGGTCTCTTCAGACCTACTGCACTTAGATGAGGCTCCTCGTTTAAATGCAGCTCCAGAACTGGATACACTACATCACAGACGGCATTTCCAGGTCAGAGAGCGGTGGGATTCTAATTCTACCTCTCTGTCCTGAGTTTGTACTTCCATTAGAGCAGTCTAATAGCACATCGACCGCTGGCTCTTAGGGACAAATGAACACGTGAACATTCCTGCCCCTTCGCATACCTCGAACACTTTTAAACGGAGGTTCTCCACATGCTTTTACGAGCACTAATTAATTAAGCATCGCCACACCTCGGTGAGGACTAGGGACTCACTGCTTTCAGTGCGGAACTGTGGGCTCTGTCTACGTGGAATGCTAACCGCTATGCCCAGCAATGCTGTGAGATGGAGGGCCGAGACCATTGCAGTCAATGGAAACTGCAGGGGGAATTTTAGGGAGGCAGAATGTAATTACTTTAGTTGGACTCGGGCCAGGATTCTGGAGTTAACACAACTGCTCTTAGAAAGTCTGCCATAAGATCTCTGGTGACCACAAATGGCTAGGTCTGTGGTTTTAGGTTTCATCCAAAAGGTAAACAGCTCAGTGCACAGTGCCCCCAACACCACGCAGGGCATCGATTCACACGGACCCGGAGAGGAGAGGCCACCTACTGAAAGAGAAACACCATTTCCTGAAGTACCTACTTGTTCCTGGGAGGTCTCTGATCCTCGCCCCAAAGCAGACCAGCCCTTACTCAGCTAGTAAGAACTGACAGGCTCACCAGCACAAAGTGGTGGGGCTGCCGGACTAAATGATGTGCTTGTCATTTTCCCCCGTGTTGTCCAAGATTCCAGCAACAAAACAGTAGGGAACTCCCCATACACATTTTTGCTCAAAACACATTCGTTTCTCCTCTCTGTAAAGTGCCTGGATCCCACAGTCCAAGTTAAACACAACTGGAATTTCCCTATAAGTCAAAAACAATATTAATTCTGAGCCCACATATTTTTCTTCTTGTAGGGTATGTACACATTTACACACAGCACATGTTGCAATCTGCAAATGGTAGAAAGCTCTGGAGGAAAAAACAAAAAGGGAGAAATGCAAGGGAACATATTTTTAACAAGAGAGCAGAGGAGATTTGGTGGGGTGTCTGACCCGGCAATGAGAATTTTCCTCTGTGGTCTGTCGCAGGAAGAGCAGAGTCTGGCATCCTGCCGTGGGCAGACGGTTGGAGGTTTCTCTACCGCACAAATCTTCAATGAGGGTTGCTTCTCGGTGGGAAGCAAAGAGATTCTTGTAGAATATGAGCGCGGCACACAGCTGAACTCATGTGTCCCTGACTCAGGCTGTACAGGAGACACCGAAGTCTCAAGTCTCAAGATTACCATAGTCATCTTTTTCAAATTAAAATGGCAATGTAAAGTTTTGTAAATGTTAGTTCTTCTAATTGACAGTGGCTTGTGTCATGAAAATAAAGGCACTAATATTTTCTCTTGGTTTCTTTTCTATCACTGAAAGTTCATTTTTCACTAACTCAGACGAGGTCTTCATTTTTATGAAGACCCATGCTGACCCCTAAAAATCTGATTTTTTTTTTCAGTTAATGTTTGTGCCCATCTGGTTTGAATTTAGCATTCTTATGAGTCATTTCACTGTGATAGGAACACTCTGCTATAGAAAACTTCTGTTAATATTTTAACATTTTAAATCAAACACCACAGAGAACATTACCTAAGCCTCCATGCAATTATGGAAAACCGTGCCCTCTATTTGTTCATGGTTCCTGCCTTCACGTTTATTTTCTTTAAATTGAACATCGTACATGGTAAATAAGTGCCTACCCCATATGTGCGTTCAAATACTTCACCAGCTTGGGCCAACATATCCCCTTGCAGCTCAAGAGCCTTTCGGAGGCAGCGTTTGCCCGAGGAAGGATGAATAATTCTCTAGGAAGTCCAATGGTCTTCTCAGGGCTGACGCTTAACCTGTTTAAAAGAGCTTGGTTTATTTTCTGATCAACATTGACTTTATAACTTACATTTTTACTACCCAAATTTCCTGATTTTGAAGCTTGAACTCATTTTCCTTTTACCGCTGGGCAACATTTCTCAAGGTAGTCTTTAAGGCGAAGCGAAGGAGGAAAAAAAATGCCAGGAATCTCTTTAAGAAAATACAGCAGTGTCTCCTCTACCTTCTCCGGCAAATGGATGGTTCCCAGGGAAGCTAGATTTGGTTGTGTACTTAGTCAGAAAATTGAATCTGCACATGGGGTGGACATAATTTAACTTAAAAAAATAAAAAGAGGATTTTGAAGTATTATTTGTCTATATTAAAAGTGAAGTGAGCACGCCTTAACAAGCCAACCCATTTTGTCCTTTATTTGTTGTATTTAAAATATTTCATCTTGATTTGGGAAGAAAAAAAAACAGCAGTGGTTTAAATCAAGTGTTTCAGTAAGGAGCAGGCCGTTTTTAAGGTATGTATGAGTTCCACACTTCAACAAAGATACAAATGAACTCCAGCCCTGAATGAATAATAGGGTTTCACTCCCCTGTTCCCCCATTAACGTTTCTTGAGTTTATTTCCTAATCTGCAGGACTAAAGCTTAACAAAACAAAGCGCCTTACCTGGGCTCTGGGCACCAATTTCTTAAGATAACTTCATCCTAATTCTCATTACATTTTAGTTCACTGATGGCGCTTGGAGAGGCTTAAATCAAAATGGGAAAAATAATAACCGTTGACTCACAGAGGTGGGGCCCAGTTACTTAGTCTTTGTTCAGGCAAAACATGTGTTGGAGGCTATGAAAGCTTTGCAAAATCCAAAAATGGGGATTTTAGCTGCCACATGCCCTAACTGCAGATCCCAGGCTAGGCATGACGAATACGTTTGTACTTCCCATTAGCCATATTGTTGTGACTGAATAAAAAATGTAGTCTTTTTCACACAATTTAATTAGAAGTACCAGATGTGGTGTTGTATGACTGATGTCAAAATACGACACTTTTATGTAAACACTTTAACTTAATCAATCAAGTAAATAGCGTTCACTATTTTAAGGCATTTCAAATCTGCTTGGTACAAATACATTATTTTTGTGTTATGCTAAAGAGATCACGGCCAGCTGCAGCATCATTAAGAGATTAGGGGAATAAAGTTAGATTTTACTATATTATTTTTCAAGGGCCGGCCTTTACAATTTCCTCCTCTGGGAAAGACGGGAAGAAGACAGGGTTAGAAAATCCTTTAATTTCGTGGTGCCAAACAAAGTTCTCCTTGAAGAAAAGCGCGTGTTCCACCCCCAACAAATATTATTATTAAATGTATCTTCGCATTTCCAACGCTTCCGGTGGGGGGTGGGGTGGGGGGATGGGGGTGGGAGGTGGAGCGTTTCTCTGGGGTTCCGCATGGGAGCACAGCCATTAGTTCCCGAGCACCTTTCCCTGGCCTGCCTGGGTTGAATCCTTGGTGAAGTTCAGGTTGCCCTGGATCACAAAGGTCAATGGAACTTCATCAGTAAACGTCGTGCCTCTGCCCAGAGATGTTCCCCTTTGAAGAGCAAAAGCTTGGGGGAAATCTCAAACTAAGTGATGCGAGAAGCTCAGGGTCTCAACGTCGAAGTGAGCTACGGTCGGCCGGTGGAAAAGACTGCATTTTTTAAAAAATTTTTTTATCGTTTATTTATTTATTTTTTTTTTAATTTTTTTTTTTCAACGTTTTTTATTTATTTTTGGGACAGAGAGAGACAGAGCATGAACGGGGGAGGGGCAGAGAGAGAGGGAGACACAGAATCGGAAACAGGCTCCAGGCTCCGAGCCATCAGCCCAGAGCCTGACGCGGGGCTCGAACTCACGGACCGCGAGATCGTGACCTGGCTGAAGTCAGACGCCTAACCGACTGCGCCACCCAGGCGCCCCTATCGTTTATTTATTTTTGAGACAGAGAGAGACAGAGCATGAACGGCGGAGGGTCAGAGAGAGGGAGACAGAATCCGAAACAGGCTCCAGGCTCTGAGCTGTCAGCACAGAGCCCGACGCGGGGCTCGAACTCACAAACCCCGAGATCATGACCCGAACCGAAGTCGGCCGCCCAACCGACTGAGCCACCCAGGCGCCCCAAAGACTGCATTTTTAAGAAGATACAGAGAAGGAATGGATTTTAGGCTTCCTCGGGGCAAGAGCAGCTCAGCAGGGTGACTGAATGCGCATTTCTCATAAACTGGGTTCTCCCTCAGCCCTGCTTCCCCAGTCCTCTTTTTCTTCCCTTCCAACAGGACGTTTGTGACAAAAAGAAGCATCATTCTGGAGAGAGAGTGGTTGGGAGAAGCAGTGTGTAAAGGGAGAAGCCGATGGACATCTCGCTAATGTTCTAGAATATTCTGGGAACGGAATATTCTGCGGAACAGTTCTTCCACGTTGGGCCACTCACACTACGGTTTACGAAAATTGGGTGCTTCCTGAAGTGGGGCGACTTGGTAGCTTGGCTTCATGTCTCGTGGAAACTGAGGGAGGCCGAATGAAAGAAAATGAGACAGTCACCCAGCAGCCTCTAACTTTTCCCGCTTTGCGAACTATGGACGGAGAAGAATTCTGCCAAAGGGAGAACTTGATCTGTCTTTGTAATTTATATATATTTATATATTTAAAATGTTTCATTTATACGTATGATATCTTTTTTTTTTTTTTTTTTTTTTCTTTCAGGTAACATTTATTTAGTTTGCTCGCATCAAAACGTGTTTTGTTTGGTTCGGACAAGGAGATGGCTTTAAAACTCAAAACGGAACGAAAGATGAGCTTTACCAGCACCTAGGTTGTCAGAATTCACTTTTAAAAGCGAGTCAAGAACCGTGAATGGTTCTGCGCAGAGAGGTGGGCAAGATTAAATTCCTGTCTGGCCTCTTGAAAAAGGTTTGAGATTGTTGAAAAGCTTGTGTGTGCCGGGAGGCACTTACACCGTTTCCGTGCCAAATCGGAACTGGTTTAGTCGGAGTGGTCTCCAGGGATTCAAAATTGGGAAAATGCTGAGGAACCGGTGACTGAGTTTTCTATGAACTTCTAAGAACGCCCTTAGCAACTCTTAGCTCTCTGCTGCGCCACCCGTATCATGAGAGCACATGGACGCGTCTGCTCAGACTTTTCCTTGGGTCCCAGGATAGTGGAGGCTCTCCTGCCCCCCCTCGGCCCTCCTGCTACCCTCCCCCTCCCATCCAGGTTTCCTGTACTTTATCAAGGGCGACTTACTTTACTGATCTTACTTAGGTTGCAGGCATTACCTGGGAGAAAACAATAAGTGAGGAAACCGAATGAACTTGCAAAGAAGAGGTGTGGGCTTTGTCCTCCTACTGGATTGATTTTCTGGACCACACAGCATGAATGCAATCAGTTGGTGGGTCTGCTTTTTATGCCACTTAAGCTGGGTGAGCGGGTTGTTGTGTACTTTGAAAAGCTACAGGAGTCCGGCCGGCACACGGATAGTTTTGCTGTACGAATCCCAAAGTGCCAGAAGCCCTGAAGGGATTTATTTTCTTCGTTCTCTCCATTTCCCTCTTCATATTCTTTTTTCTTTCTTTCTTTCTAAGGCATCTCTGTTTACTTTGGCAGATGTTTAAGTCTAAGTTAAAGGTGGGTGGAGGCATTCAGGGAAGGAAGTGTGTGGGGGGAAGAAAATGGAAATGCGGTGGGGCCGGCTGCCACCCTGTTTTGCTTTGCTGGAAGACCTGAATAAGCATCAGACCAGTGTTTTGGAAGAAGTTCTTCTGCAGGAATCTCGTTCTGTCTCTCTCGTGCTGATTGTGCATGGTGGGAGAGGGGGCAGACGGGCCTGAGATCTTCTGGTTCACTCATGAACACTTCAGAGGTTGCTCCCAGAGCAAACGGTTCCAAAGAATCTCCTACACCAAGGCCAGTGGCCCGGCTGTTTAGGGTTGGAATACTTTCCTTGGTCTGTCTTGTAGTGTCCTATTTTCTAGTGCTCAGCTTACATGGCAGTTTCTAGAAACTACTGCTCTGTTGACAACCAATGAAGTGTTAATTATTGAATAATTAAAATCAGTATCCATACTGCATCCAGCTCCTTCCTGCCTCAGGGTCTTTACACATGCTGTCCTAGGCTGTCCCAGGATGTTCTCCCTGCTTGGGACATTCTTATCTGTTACTCACCCCCAGCAAACTTCCATTCATTTTACATGTTTTCTATTCGGGTCTCAGCTTAAAAACGTCATTAGTGACATCTTCGTTGTCCCCTTGTGGGCTGGGCAAGTACCACGGCTCCATCCCTCACAGATGATGCATCTGTCCCTCATAGCGTGTATCTTGATGGTGATGGTAATTTGCTAGCTATTTGGGCAATTATTTGTTTCACATTAGGCTTCGATGCTGGACTATGAGATCCTGGGAGCAAGACTGTGTCTGGCTCACCACCGTATCCCCAGAGCCCGCCCTGTGATAGATGCTCCATGCTTATTTGTAGAATGAATGAACCAGCAGGTGAAGGTTGCTGCTCACTGCTGCTGCTGGAGGAGGGAGGCAGTTGCTACCATTTATCGGAGACCAGTAAACTATTAGCTCCAAACAAAACAGCAGCAATAATGATCGTGGTTATTCAGAACAGTTAAAAGCCAGTTTCAGCATATTCACGGGAAATCTGATTTCAAACAAAGATAAGAAGGAGGAGGGTGTGTGGTGATCGCTGTGTTTCTCTGCAGTATGCAGTAATGCTTCTTCCCAATTGCGTTAGGCAATCTTCGTAACTTTCCAAGTTTCTCACCCATTGTCTTGGTGCCCTTTCCCTTCAGTCCTGGTAATATGTGCACGTTAAGTGAATTTGCATGCTGGGAAAGTAGACTCCTACTTTGAAATGCTTTCACTTCACTTTTTTCCTTCAAGTACGTATTGGGTCTTGATTACAGAAGTCACAGTTGCCAGCAGGTGACATCGGGTAAAATGCTTCACCTCTGTGCCTCAGGTCGCTTAAATGTAGCAGAGGGTTCTTGGGATTAAATGAGATGATACTTGTAGGAAAGCGTTGAGCACAGTGCCTGGCTGTGAGTTTTTGATTGATGTTAGCGATTATCACTAACAATGTTAGTGATTGTCATTATTTTTCTATGTCAGGAACCGTGTGACACAGGTCGTCCGAGCTTAAAAAGAGGTGATTTTCTCTCTCGTGAGTTCATGGCTTGTGAATAACTGGCACAGACATGCTTGAGAGTACATTTCCCTTTCTACAACCAGCCAAGTTGACAAAATGGCCGTCAATGAGAGTTTCTCCCTGCACTCACTGGGCGTGATGGCCCACAGCTCTTCAAGTGTTCTGGCAAAGCTGAAGGATGTTAATGGTGCCCCACTTCCGGGGGCATTCCCACACCCTGCACCCTCCAGGCCCCCCGCCCCCAGTCCCCCGCCACGCAATGGGCTAGTGTCCCGTGGAGTCCACAGAGTCCTCTACTCCATACCCCCAGGGCATTTGAAGGGCAGGGCATGGTGGTAGTGTGTTGGCCATCGGCTGTCGTGCTTGGATTATATTGAGCCTGGGTGCTGCTCGATACGTGGTTGAAGGTTCAGAGAAAATTGTTCACAATCTGTGAAGCATGTGAATTATATTCCTGTGACATTTAAAAATTCTTGGCAGAGGGAGAAGTGTTGAGTGAAAGGTAATAATCCACTGTTACCTTCCCCTTTATTTGACTGCTGTAATAGCTGTTGGAAAGGCCTTTGAGAAATCTGTTGAATGAGACTCGTCATTGTGCTTCCCATTCGTTAGATAAGCCTCCTTATTTTTCGTACCGTTTCCCGCTGGTGGTGTGCAATTAAAAATACCTTTTACATCGACATGCGATTGATGTTCAGTCCCCAAGAGATTCACTTCTTAACACAATGGGTTCTAAGTGAAATTGAGGACAAGCTTTGGCCATTACTTTTGTAGGTGAAAATGTTTCACAAGTGACTGCTGTTTCTTTAAAAATGCTATCTCAGCCTTGTGGGAAACTGGCGTTTGTTTCTGGCAAAGTTTGGATGATAATATAGAAGTCTCCAGTCCTATTTCCTGGAGATTTTCGCCCGGATGTAAGAGAAAAGAAAATTCCAAAACTGCGTAACTTAGCACCATGAGTGCATTTGCATATAATTTCTAATTTTTCTGAAACAATGTTGACAATACAGTTTGGCAGTTGTTCTTGTGTTTTCTCTTAAGATTTTATTTTTAAGTTATCTCTATACCTAATGTGGGGCTAGAACTCACAATCCTGAGATCAACAGCCACATACTCCACCTACTGAGCCAACCAGGCACCCTAATTTTTCTTCCTGGTTGATTTCTCTCTCATTCGTAGCTTCGCACTGACTGTATTTGTGAATATAGTTAATACAGACAATTTACTCTGTCCTGAGTATTGCTCTAAGAACTTTACATGGATTAGCTTTATCTATGCCTTACAACAATCTTAGGATGGAGTAGCAGTATTGTGCTCCTCTAGAGGGAAGGAAACAGAAGCAGAAAAGAACTAAAAGGAGTCAGCTAAGGTAAGCTAGTAAGTAGGGGAGCTGGGATTTGAACCCAAGCAGTCTGGCCAGGGTGATGCTCCATTGCCATTTAAGTCTTAGTCTGTGCAAAGTGAACCACGGGGAGGGCCTATATAGCTCAAACCCGATGACTGTGGAAGTTATGGAAGAAACTTGCAAGGCAACCAGTAGCCTCTGGGTCTCGATGCTGGAGAACAATGTGCACGTGGGCCCTTCACTGGAGGACATTCATTACTTTCCTTCTTAAAGTATGGAACCCCTAAGGATCAATTCAGTCTTTATGACCAAAAGGTTGTTTACAGAATAAAATAATAAGAAAACTTTCTTTTCAGTGATGATTCCATTGAAGAAAATTATCCCTTGGTTGTATTTAAAACATATAGTCTCTTTTTGGGCTTACAGATACCGACCCTATAAATAATACCAGACAGTTGCATGCTTCTTTCTCCTTTGTTCTGCTTGGCATGATTTTAAAATATGATGTGTCTGAAACTTTGTTTTCAGTATGAAATACTGCCTCTAAGAGGACACATAAGAACAAAGGCGATTTCTGTGATGAGTCCACTCAGGCTGAGCCTGGAATTAGCCCGTTCTATCATTCGTCTTTCCCTGTTTGTTTGCCTTCTCATGTTTGTTTTAATGAATTCAATTTCGTATACTCCTCTTTGGTCCAGTGGGATCAAGTGTTAGACATAGACTGAGTTTATTGACTTCAACATCTGTTTTCAGAAATCTCAGCACTTCTCACCTTAAGTTGGAAGCTGCTGAGTTCTACCCCAAGAACGAGGTACACTTTGAGCAGTTAGGGTGAAGAGTTTACCAGGCCCTCTTAAACGTTCATACCTTTTATGCCTTCCTGAACAGAGCTCTAGGGATGGAGCAATGTGGTCTCGGCTGTTAAAGATAGTGGCCAGGAACACCTGGTCACAATAAATATAGGCTCCTTCTTTCAGCCTTCTCTGTGGTCTTAAAATGAATCTACAAATTTTAAAATTTGTCATTTCCAGGATTATGATAATCCTAGGTAATGAGACATTTTCACAAGTCCCACATTGTAAATCCGATGCTTGCCTATTTAAAAGGCCATCTCCAAAGGAGATGGAATTTTGTTAATTGCGGTTTCCTGGATTCGGCTCGTACCAACACCAGATAGACTTAAAAATCAAGAATATTCACAAGGTATCTAATTATAAAATCATTAAAGCAAATGAATTCCTGGAGTGCTATTTTAAGAAATTGTCCACCACACTGAAAGTAGTTGAGCACATTCCTGTAGTGTAGAAATAAATTTGGGCAAAGCCTAAATATTTGCGGGCTTCAGTGAGTCTAAAATCTTTTTTCAAATAATAACATTTATTGGTATGTTTCTAATTATGAAAGTTATTCATGCTTATTTTAGAAAACTTGAAGGGAAAAAAGAAGAAAACAAAACCATCTTCGATCTCACTCATGCCTGAAATCTTGACATCCAAGAAAAAAACAATTGTATATTCCACTGAGGATCCTCTTTCAAAGCAACTATATTTTGATTTTAATATGCACTTGAATTTAAAATACAAACAAGAAGATATCTGGTAACAGCACCAATTACAATGACTCTGTACCCTGTTTTCTAATGGTAGGGCACCCCAATTTAAGATACACTTTTCCTCACTCTTTTTCTTAGTTACCTCATTCAATGATGAAAGTAACATTTAATTATGGGAAATTTGGAGGACATAAAAAAAAATATCACTCTCAATTAGCCCTACTTCTCCTGTAGATATGCACCGATATTGATATATTTTCACTCAGTCCTAAAGCTTTTCTTTCTCAGCTCAGCAGGTGCTTTCTTAGGGATGGATTGGCATAGGTTTGCTTAGAAAGGCAGGCAAATTTGACAATGTCAGGCCATGAACCAGGGTCAAGAACTGTGTAAGGGAGGAGTTTCTGATAACTGTGCTCTCCGGGTAGAAGTCTGTGGGTCGGGTGTCTAGGAAGGGAAATGAAAATGATCTGTTCCATAAAAGCAAATTCAAATGTATTGGGTGCCGAATGATCTGTCAATCCACAGCTCAGATTTGCTAACAGCGATTCTTTGATAGGGAAAAGTGGCGCTAGGTCCTTATTCCAACGTGTGCTCCACCACGATGTGGTTTTTATTTCCCTATCAACTTGGGAGAATAACCAACCCAGCAAATAGAATTGAGCACGTAGTAGGTCCTGGATAAATGCTTATTGAGCACAACTGAAGAGATAAAACTTACCATCTGGAATGCAACCTCACTTAAGAATACCAAATTGTTTTTGTGAATGACCTATACCTGAACTTCGTAAAAGGATGTATCTAGTAAGTGAATGTGGACATAACTTAATATGCACTGAATGGGGTGGTGATAACAGTTGAAAAAGAGGAAATATGAAGACCGGGAAGAATTATTCATTCAACAAACCATTATTCTTACCTCAGTAAATATCTGTAAGTATATATCTCTAAGTGCATAGGTACAAATAAAATTTCTACCAAAATGTCATGGGCTGTGGTGCCGAAGGTCCTATTTTTAGAAAAAAATAAGAGGAGCTGAAAATGTGAAAAAATAGACAATGTCAGAGACCAAGAAATAGGCACAAGAAATAGAAAAACAGCGGCGCCTGGGTGGTTCGGTGGGTTAAGCATCTGACTTCGGCTCAGGTCACGATCTCATGGTTTGTGGACTCAAGCCCTGTGTCAGGCTCTGTGCTGACAGCTCAGAGCCTGGAGCTTGCTTAAGATTCTTTGTCTTCCTTCTCTCTCTGCCCCTCCCTTGCTTGTGCTCTGTCTCTCTCTGTCCCTCAAGAGTAAATAAATGTTAAAAACAAAAAAGAAATCGAAAACCATAATGAGAAAAATGTTACATTTGTACATTAGCAGGAATCTTATTTTTGCTTTCACGACTTTTACAGTTGCATTGATTTGACTCAACCAATTTCATTAGCGTCTCATTTTGGCTTAGGACTGTAAACGATATGCAAATAACCTATCTAAAATAAGGGCCAGTAACCCACATGTTTGGAGAATTTTTTTTTTTTATTCCTTGGAAAATTCCTTTAATGTTTGGAAAGTGTCAGTTGTGGATACTGTCTACTCAGCAGAGAAAATAGAATCAGTGAACGTTCCTCTGCTTTCACAGATGCTCATCACAATCTCTGAGGTTCTGAGACTCAGAGGGTCCGTATTTCTGGAAGGGTGGCCCATACACCACCTCTGGCAGAATCACCTAGGGGATGATTAACATGCGGATTCCTGGGTCCCAATCCCGATCTCGTGGAAGAGAATATTTACGTATGGGGCCCCAGAAATCCAGGTGACATTTATGTACACCAGAGTTTGGAAACCTGGTGTAGGGTAAATGGTTGGAGGTTTTTGTTTCAAGATGTAGGTCAGCCCAGAAGAGAAGGGACGAACTTCATCGGTTCTCTCACCAATAGGGGTCACTCACTCTTTAGTCTTAAACTTGGTTCTAACTGGCTAAGAGAGATAACAAAATCCACATGAGTAGGGTGAACTGGTATTCGACAGAGGAGAAAACTAGAGGTCTCTTCTCCAATGGAGAAATCAATTTTGGGGGCATCATAGTAATGATAGTAATGATAAATGCCATCTTTTGATTACTTCTTTCTGGTTCAGCACTTTTCACGTGCAGCTGTTAAGGGCTCCCATTCGATCGTCCCAGTAACTTCGTGAGATTGACACATCTTTGCTTTGTTGATGAGGTCTCTGAGGCTCAGAGGTTACATTTCCTGGACCGGGCCTTCTTTCTAGCAAGTTATGGAGATTTCTGATTCAGAAACTGGGGCTTAGCCTCCCAAACCACAGTATTTCCACAACTTTCATAAGCCTCAGCTTTGAGGGCAACTCCCACAGAAAGCTTTAATGGAAGCAGTTTCCCCCTCTCTTATGCCTTCCTTGGATCCAGCTTGAGCAGTTGGGGTCACACATGCCATGTTGGGACCCAGGAGCCCTGTCAAAAGCTACAAGCAGAGAGAACTCAACACAATTATCATTCCCTATTGCTTTCCAGATTCGGAGGTTTGCTATTCTTGCTCAAATCATGACATGGAGTGAGATCTAAATGCCCACCGTTGGTGAAGATACATTGCTAAGTTAAAAATTTGTAGGGGCGCCTGGGTGGTTCAGTCAGTTAAGCGTCCGACTTCGGCTCTGGTCATGATCTTGATGCTTGTGGGTTTGAGCCCCACGTCGGGCTCTGTGCTGACAGTTCAGAGCCTGGAGTCGGCTTCGGATTCTGTGTCTCCCTCTCTCTCTGCCCCACCCCTGCTCATGCTCTGTCTCTGGCTCTCTCTGAATAAATAAATAAATATTTTTTAAAAAAGAAAAAATTTTGTTAAGAGTGCTAAGAATTTTCTGCTTCTTTTTTTTAGAATTTTCTGCTTCTTGATCTGGGCACTTGTTCAATGATTAAATCCAACCGGTGAAAATTCAGCAAACTGTACACTCATGAACTACGCCCTTTCCTATTTGTACATTACACATCGTTAACAAAAAATAAAGCTGTAGTCTTACTTTGAATTATGTAACTTACCTGCTGAAACTCACCTCCTCTCTGCCATCTTCCCTTGGTCCCTACTCCCCCTTTCACTTCCAAGTCAACACGCAGTTTCTGGTGAGAAAATGGTAAGGCAATTGCTCCGACAACTGCATGTAGAATTATTTGTCAGACCAAAGATTCAGAGTAGGAGTTAACCCTGGTGGAGGAAATGGTCTGTTTCCTTGTTGAATCCTTTTCATCTCTCGGTTGCAGTAATCTTAAAAGTTTAGCACATTTTCCTATTATGTTAACACATTGTGTACTGATCAGGCAGACCCAAAGCATCTTGAATGTGCTTTAAAATTTTTGCTTAAGTAACCTCGCAAGACTCCCACATTCTTCACTTCTGCCTGTATTGAGAATCAGCGGTTACTTTTAAGTTTTAATAAGTTTCATATGTCTTGTAGTGAAACTGTGTTTGGTTAATTCCAGCCTTTAATTAGTAGCCTCTGGATTGGTGTATACCAGACACGGGGATGTTATTAGCATGAACTGAAAGCTATGTGTGTTACTCTATAACAGATCAAAACAAACCTTGTGTGCTCTGACAGCATTAAACCCCACTGAGGCCTGACCAGGATATGGTTTTCAGTTGTAAAAGAAAATTGTAATTCACAAGTCCTTGCCAGATGTCGTACCCCAATACCTTAGCTTCATTACATCTACCCAGAGTAGGTGGTCATAGGAGGTTCAGCCAAAGGGACTTGGTTTTTTAATCACTTAAAAGTTAGATTTAGTCAAAATAGTTAAATAGGCATATTGGTGCATCTTGGGGTTTTTATTTTTGAGCTTTTTAGTTTTTAAAAAAAACATTTGGGATGCAAATAATACTTTCCAATTTAGGGGGCAGCTCCTAAACCCTCACATGTAACAGAAGGCCTGGCTCTTGACAATGTTAAATCAAGAAGAAAACCTTCCTCTGTGAAATGTAAATGAAGCAAAACAAGACAAACAAACAAGCAAAAAAACGCTATTTTAAGATAAAATAACTGGAAATGAGCACACCCGGATGAAAACACAGATTTAGCAGCTGGTGTCTGTTTTAACGAGGAAACAAATGAGTTCTAAGATATTCCTTATCACAAAGCCTTCCAGCACTGTGGATGTCACCAAGGGCAAAACCACAAAAAAAACTTTCAGTAGGTTGACCGAGAAAAAGAAAAAAGAGCCAGTGTATTTTTGAAAACTAGTTTGATTGGCAGTGGCCTCTGAAGTGTTGAAAGGTATTAGATAAAGTTCCAACGCTAATGCAAGGGTGTATTTACAAGTGACTCACGTGGTGATGCCAGGACAGAGATTTTTCTCATGTCACAGTCCAACACAGGACTCTGAACTCCTGGACTTCTGGGCAATTTGCACACTCTTTTCCTAACCATTGTGTTATATGACTTTAGCAAAATACACATTTTGTAACTTACATTTCTCATATCCTTTTTTAAACTGTTAGATTTGTGAGTGTTTTCTTTGGGTAGATAATTGGTCTTATTCTAACTTGTTTCAATATAACTTCAATATAATTTCACAGTAATATCTAATGCAGATGGTAGGGTATAGTAGTAGCTTTCACCTTACAAGCAAATCATATTTTATCTGGCTATAACTATAAAAAATTATTCTCGAGGGAATGTTGCAGCAAGATTTTTTTTCCAAATGAGATTTTACTGTAGTAAAGGTCACTGCTAAGTTCCAATGGTTTAAAAAGTAAATTATTTTATATATATATATATACACACACATATATATATATGTGTGTATATATATACACACACATATATATATGTGTGTGTATATATATATATACATATAAATAAATTTTTTTTCCTATAAAGGAATAACTATAGAAAGCAACTCCAAGGTATTCTGGTTATATACATAATTTGACACTAAGTTCCCTGTTGACTAATTTGAAAGATACCATTATGTTTCTTTGCTTTTAGAAGCCCCTGATTGCCTATCATTGATGAAGGAGCAACATTTTAAAACGTGGTAGAAGGAAGTTCTTTTAAAGAGATCCCCCTCTCTCTTTTCACACATCTTGAACTTGTGAGGAACCAAATAATCACATTTTTGAGAAAGAGTGTTTTCTTTCATCAACACCAGGAGCAAAAGATTTTTTTTTTTTTTTAAGCTGGCTTTTAGGATCTCCAGTGCTAATTTGTGTGTGTGAACTAAGCAATAAAACCACACAGGCAAACCTGAACTAGGCTCTGAGGTTGGAGAATAAATTTGAACCTTCTTTGGAATTTTTCTTTTTTGGCTTGTTTTCCTCTCCAGATACAAACCACAGAAGCGGAATCTGTTGCTCTTCATGCTGTGTATAAATTGTTGTTGGCACCGGCTTTTTGAATGATATTATCCTCTAAGCATCCTTCGGAGGGCTAAAGTTTTACTCTTTTCTCTCCATTCTCAATGTAAAAATTTCAAGAACCAACAAGAGCCAAAGGTATTTTAAATCATCATCTTTTCCGAATTTTCATTAACAATTCATTTTGGAAAAATTTTCCCTTTTTTTGCGTTAAAACAGGTAGATAGGGAGTTAGTTCTCTCTCTCTCTTTCTCTCTTTTGCCTACAGTGAGAAGGACTTAAAATCATTGTCTATGATTAAACATTTTTTTAATTGTTTATTTTTTTAAATGTTTATTTCTTTTTGAGAGAGAGAGAGCGTGTGAGAGAGCGCGCACGAAGGGGCAGAGAGAGAGGGGAGAGAGAGAATCCAAAGCAGGCTCCATGTGCAAAGCGCTATGTGGGGCTTGAACCCACGAACTGTGAGATCATGACCTTATCCAAAGTCGGCCGCTCAACCAACTGAGCCACCCAGGGGCCCTTTTATTGTTTATTTTTTGATAGAGAGAGAGAGAGAGAGAGAGAGAGACAAAATGCAAACAGGGGAGGGGCAGAGAGAGAGGGAGACGTAGAATCCAAAGCAGGCTCCAGGCTCTGAGCTGTCATCATAGAGTCCGACGTGGGGCTTGAACTCACAAACCGGGAGATCATGACCTGAGCTGAAGTCAGATGTTCAACTGCCTGAGTCATCCAGGCGCCTCTTATTGTCTATAATTGTAATAGGTCTCCATCTTTGAAAGGTTATTAATTAAACAATCTAAGAAAAAGTAAAATATTTTATAATTAGTAAAATCTTATTTCATAAGGATTGAAAAATACCTGATTCTCGACCTTTATTGTTAGGATTGTTAGAAGTTTTAATTGCCACTAAGTTTTTGTAAAAAAATAAAAATTGATGTGTTGTATTTTGAATTATCATTTTATTCATACAAAAAGATATAGGAATGCCTCCTAATTTGTTGAGTGTGTGTGTATACATGCGTAGAACAAACTTTCTATTACTTCACTTTCTACCTATTTGGAATAAAAATGGCAATAATAATTATAGCAGAGGGTTTAAAGTGGAAAGACCTGTTTTCAGTCTTCATTCTGCTTCATGACTTTAGGTAAGTTCTTTAATTTCTTTGAGCCTCATGTACTCAGCTCTAAAAAGGAGGAATTAATAATACCAACCTCAAAGATTATTGTTAGAGAATATTACCATAGATAAGTATCTCTATAAGTTGCTCTCCTAAGACATTGGTGGTAAGTAAATTGCCTAAAACGATGAAAAGATAGTGGTTAAGACACAAATCTTTGGAATTAGTTTCAGAGTTCAAAACCTAGCTCTGTGTGTTATTATTAGCTTTGACAAACTTTGACCAGTTTCTTTATTTTTCTGATTCAGATTCCTCACCTATAAAAAAGGGGATAACAAACTTACCTCAAGGGGTCACCAACAGGATTAAACGAGGTAATATATACATTGAGTGCTTAGCATAGTCCCTTGTACTTAGTAATCACTCAATTGCAGAGTAATGCAATATTAATACGTTTTTGTCTTTGCCAGTGGTAATCACTGTCGGTTCTTCTTGGGTAATCATAATCATGACTTCTTTTAAAGATGGCATGTCAAGCATTTATATCTGAAAGCATCTACACAAATGAAGTAACTCAGTTGAGTGGATATACATAACCTTCGCCAATACAGAATTTTAAAAGCGTACTTTGTATTACTAGCAAATGCTCGGTCTTTCAAAAATATTTTCATAGGACAGTTATCAATCAAGGCCTATCTACATAAGCTTCCAATTATTATGTCACCGTGAAACTTCAAACAAAGATACCTGTAACTGTTCTTTGTTCAAGGACTTGAGCTTAAGATGCTTTGGCCACAACATAATTATCTTTCTACAGTGTTTTCCCTTGCTATTGATGTCAAAACCCAATGCTTGCTGTAGGGACTTCTCTTAGGACTCAAGAAATTCAGCAGGAGTCCAGCTGTCCGCCAACTTCAGAGACCAGCTAAAAATGCTGTTCGCTGAAAAACACTGTGAAAGAACATTTTGACAGTCATGTTAATTTTCCACACACACGCGCACGCACGCGGCACACCCACACACAATCTCGATGTTCTGGGGAATAGATCGAACTGGAAAACAGTCCACGAAACATTCCCCGAATCTAATCGCCCTCGTCTGTTTTCTTTTGTCGCCACAAGAAGTAACAGTAGCTGAGAATAGACTTCACTGCAACCAATTGTGTGCATAAGTGTCAACAGTGAGATCGCCCAAGGGTAAACAACAGAAGGAAGAGGTCTTGGAGACGCGGCTCATGCTGTGCCTCGGAATTTTCACTATAGGATACAGTTGGAGGGAGCTCTTGCATGAGCCTGACAAAGACGAGGACAGCACCACCCAAGGCCCATTGCAGCTTCTCCGGGATGCTCACTGGCGGAGCTCGAGGTCTTTTTTCACGTGCTTGAGAAGTCAGATTTGGACCCTACCTTTGTGCGACAAAAGAAGGGGAGCTGGGAGAGCAGTTAGGGGTGCCTCGGAGACGGCGGGTACGGGGGTGGGGGAGCAGACGCTGGCGGCAGATTTCATCAGCAGAAGCGGTCTGGTGTCTGACTCAGCTCGCCGTGCAAAGCCCCCTGCCGACGCCGCCCCACCTCTCAACCTTCCCAGGAGGTGTTCTTTTGATCGGGAGACCCCCAGAGACTCCCAAATCATGCCATTTTGCCTTTGCACATGCTTCTCCTTTGGCCTGGAAAAGTCCTCATCCTCCTCTTGGGGGACCTGCTGTTTCAGAATTGCTCGAACATCGCTTCCTCCATAAAGCAAGCCTGCCTCTGCTCGCCCCCCGCCCCCCGCCCCCCTGCACCGCACGTGGTATGGGCCGCTCTCTGCTCGCTGCTCCTCGTACATCGTACATCGCAGCTAAGTCAACCCGCCCTCACCTTACTGGACTGCAGTCACCGCTTTATGTCTCTCTCCCATTGTACCCCTGAGTCAGGCTCCTGTTGGATTCCTTTCTGCTCAGCGCACAGCGCAGCACCTGGCAGGAGGGAGTCCCCCTCCTCCGTTTAACCTGAAATAAGGGAATGTAAACGTGACTGAAGCAACCTTTGTTTGCATTTTAATTCCGTGATTGCTTTTACAAGGGAGCTTAAATGCGATGACCTCTTAGGAAGTTTTTCATCCTGAATATTGATTGGGAGGTGAATAAATTAATTTTCAGGTGTGAAGAACTGATTATAGTGGTATCACTGGGTGCTTTTTGGAAGAAAAAAAGTTTTTCAGGATTCAACAAGTTAAAGAAATGGGGGATTCAGCCAAATTTAGAATAACATACGTAAAATTCCAGGTTTCATCAGAACCTAGCGTATTGTGTTTTGTTGCCTTGCCTACATTTTAAATTCCTTAGAGGAGGAGGGAATGTTTTGATTCTGTTTCCCAACAAGTAAGCACAATGCTTGCTAGGTAGTTAATGCTCAGTAAATGCCTAGTTGACACGACCCACACACGCAGTCCACATCTTGAAAACCAGTGGAAAGCCCGGTACGGTGTTTGGTTAAGACACATGTAAAAAAGACATCAGCTTTTCACTGAATGCCCTAAAATACATAGTTAATTCATGAATACTAGAATAGGTGGTGTAATCCGTGCATGACTTGGGGTCCTCCCAAATCCCTCGTCGCCCAGTGACTACAAGGAAAGAAACGCAGCCTCAAGGGCATTTTTCCAATGTGGAGCTTACTTACATTTATGTGTATTGTGTATTTTAGAAATTCTGTATCCGCTACTGTACCCAAAAGCTGGCGTGATGTGAATGTGCCTCTAGTTGCACGAAAGATTCCAGCCGTGAGAACTTCCCCGGACAACCTGTTTTCTCTATTTGCGTGAGGGAGAGAGAGCAAATACAAGAATTTCTCCCGTGCGGTACTGACTTCCTTTGAGGCCCCAGAGAAGCCATTTGAACACTCTTCCTTAGTTCCTCCAGCTGTAAAATGGAACTAATAGTGACTAATAATGTATTTCACGAGGTAACTGTGCGCATGAAGTAGTCATTGTCTCGCGGTGATACACCCTGAGTATGAAATTCTGGTGACCCTTTTTTTTTCCTGCCTGAACATTAATGTTTTCGATCGCCTTGGTTTTGCAAATCCCCGAAGTTCATTTAAATACTCAAATCCAGTAACTTGCCAGAGAGAGGGTTTAGTTCTATATTAAGAACTCCATTTCCGGGCAGAGGCCTTTCTAGAGAACAACGGCACTTACCATTGAGGTAAACAATGTGAATTCCTCGCCCAGCTATATTGCAAGCGTGGGCAGGTCCCTAAATGTCTTGGCTCCTCTGCTTTCTTTCAGGTCCTAAAGCAAAGCATCTGGGCCCCCACTTACAGGATTGCGAGAGGAAAGGGGTGACACACCGCGAGGTGTTTTCAGCTCTGTGGTACAGGTGCCAGAGAGCGCTATTTCACAGATGCAAACGCTGAGTCTCCAGAGAAGCAAACAGGCTTGCCTTAAATCATGTGACAAGTGTCGTCAGGAATAATACTCCATGCATGCCCTGGATCGCAACCGGGCATTTTGGCCTTATCGCTCTCTGAGGAATCAAGTGCCTACAGAGGGAGGGTTTTCTCTCAGAGAAACCATCCTTCCCGCTTTGATGGGAGTCGACTTTCTTTCACCTGTTAAGCTAGTTTTAGCCTCCTGCTAAAAACGAAGCACATTTCTTTTGCCGGTCGTTTCTCTTCCGCCGCAGGAGAGGAGAGGAGGCGAGGCTGCTAAAGCTTGAGGCTGAGCAAAAGAGCCTCGTTAGAACATCCCATTGAAGACTTACTGGCTGCAGACAACACTGTTACGTGGCTTGTAGAAATCAAATAAAGTCTTGAGAGGAGGCCAGAAAGTCAAAAAAACGCTGTTAAGTCTCTAGTCCTGTAACGATGCAGAATAAGTAAAGGGAAAATATAGGGTGTAAATTGAGTTGTAATTCCAACTAAGTCAATGCAGTCAGTTGTGATGGCCAAACAACAGAGGCATAAGGGCTTAAGGACCCCAAATGTTACAGACTCTGGCTGCTACCCAAACACCCTTGCAGCTAAAATAAAAGAGTCCTGTATTCTTGCAGAGACAAAGCTTTAAAGACAAAGCAGCAGACCCTCTTGACTAAAAGGGTTTGCAATGGATATATTGCTAAGAATCTTACGCCCTCTCGGCAGAGACTGGGCAGGCTGGGGAAGCAAACAGGTTTTGTAGAACGCCGGGTTTTGTGTAATGCCTACCGTGTTCTTGGCACCCAGTGTCCTCATTGTTATTCCTGTTTGTATTGGTTTGTAGAACAACGGTATACGGACACAGGACTCCCTGGGTGGGGAAGAAAGGGACCTAGCACGATTTCTTCAAGGCGTCTCTGCGAGTTCTGTTTCTTTGGGTCTGGGCTGAAAAGCGAAGGAGAGAAAGACAAAAAAGAATAGCTGGCATTTCCAATTGCCTTTAATCCCCCAGGCCCCGTGCCAAGTATACATACCGTATCTCATTTAACTAACACGCTAAATCCATGAGGTTTGTAACCTACGTCTGGTAAGTAAAGAGGACCAGAGCTGGTCTAGGTGAGCGATGGTGTAGTCATTAGAAGCTGGGGCTCTGGAGCCAGACCAGCTGGATTTGAACCCCAGGTCCTCCACTTCCGAGCTGCATGACTTTGGACAAGTGAGTTCACCGCTGTCTCGTTTACAAAGTGGTGTGAGAATGGTGCCCCCCACCACTGTGATGATACACCAAGGCTTTAAGAAGAGTACCTGACATGTAATAAGTACTCTACCAATGTTATTCGTTCTTATTACTGCCCAAGCTCATAACCCCCCCCCCCCCCCCCCCCCCCCCCATAACCGGGGTCGTGGCAGAGCCACACCCAGAACTCAGGGCTTTCTGAAGCTTGAGGTGACTTTTCCCCTCACCCTATCACTCCACCGCCTACGTAAGAAGAGAGGATGTGGCCAGAGAAGGCAGAAACAATGTCCTGAAGCAGTTTCTAGCTGCTTCTACACTCCGCCCCCAGCCACTCTCACCACCACCAACTGTATTTATTTTATTTTTATTATTTCCGATTGCTGCCACTGACGGCCAACAATCAGAGGAGTACGGCAGCTCGTGTTTACTTTTGTGGTGTCTCACTGATGTTGTCTTCTAGTAGTGTGTCCCCTGTGCTGACTCCTGCCTGTCCTTGGCATGCAATGCTTCTTGCAAACAAGAGAAAAGAGAGACGGTTTTCCTGGTGTTCCTTGTGAACTTAGAACAAATAGCTTCAGAGGGGGGGAAAATCATCAATTCTATTCCGTGTTTAAAAGGCACGGGTGTTTAGATGTTGAAAGGGCACTGTCTGATGTGATTTCCTTGACATAACCCTTTGGACTTGGCTTCAGTTTTGACAAAACACACAGGAAAGCTCTCATCATCGGCTTGGACACTTACCGCTCCCCTCAGAGCCCCGCAAAGCTTCTGCACAGGGAGGGGAGGATGGATTGCATTCTCTTATGCTAGCAGCTGGCGGTCCTGCTCTAGTGGCCGCAAAGTCCAAGGCTTTCTCTGCAGTGTCTAGTTAGATCTCAAGTAGGATCTGGAGGTCTTGACTGTGACCAAATGAGGTGTACAACTCGTGCTACCAGTTTAGAAGAAGACAGCAGGGGTTAGGTGTTTTTTTTTTTTTTAATGTTTATTTATTTTTGAGACAGAGAGGGACAGAGTGCAAATGGGGGAGGGGCAGAGAGAGAGGGAGACACAGAATCTGAAACAGGCTCCAGGCTCTGAGCGGTCAGCACAGAGCCCGACGCGGGGCTCGAACCCACGGACCGCGAGATCATGACCTGAGCCGAAGTCGGACGCTTAACCGACCGAGCCACCCAGGCGCCCCAAGGTTTTTTTTATTTTAATCATGATTTTAATTTTTCAAAACTTAGAACTAGACGAAGATGTCCACGTGACTGTATTCAGAGGGTTTGCACGTCATAATCTGGAAAATTTGAATCAGTTTGGTCCTGCTGGCAGGCCTTTCTGATTCTCCAATAGGTGAGAAACAGCACGGGCAGACCGGCTGTTAAAATGGTGCAGGACGGCAGGGACTTGTCAGCAGCCGATGGGGACATCTTCCCCGGGGTCTACGGCGTCACTGTGTTCTACTGTAGGTGGCTATTGCTTTGCCACGGACTCCATACATTAGAGTCCCAGCAAAGATCTACCCCCTCGTTGGGTGGGACACCAGGATTCAAAGATTTGAGTTATGTATTGAAGGCATTGCTGCCCCAGTGGAGCCCAGGAACTTGGCCTTTGCCAGCAGACCCAGCACTAAGAGACGCTGCAGCAGTTGCTGGGCGTATTTAGACCCCTTTGCCCACCTGCCCCCCTGGCTGCGAGTATTTACTGGAACGCACCAAGGGCTGCGCGCTGTTTTCACTTCGGAAGGAACGAGCCCACCTCCGGCTGTCCCAGGGAACCCTTGTTGAAGAATTGCAGCGGCTCTAGCTCAGGGTAGGCTCGCCTCTGTTCTTGGATGGATGCGTTCATCTGCAGATTGAGCATGTGCTAGCCAACACCCAGAATCCTTTAGTCTGAACTCGGCTCAATGGAGAAATATCCCTTCTACAATACTGACACTGAATATGCCCTCGGGTAGAGCACTCACCACTTTCAGGGTTCGATACAACAGATAGTGTTCACACTGGGTCAGAAAGTCTTCAGCAAAAGATGATAGAGTTGTCAGGTTGATCCGCTCTTAATTCTGGGCGAATAGCTCCCTTGCTGTGGTGTTGGGTCTGGCTTCTCTTTCTGCTGGTCCTGGTATCTCCTCCACCTTGGAGCTGGGAGTATGTGTGGAATGATAGGTTAATTTTCGTGTTTTGTAGGAACGGCGATCAAAGAGTTTTGCTTGATTGAGAGAAATCACAACTCAGCTTTAAGGGAAACAATGGAGACACCTCTGCTTTTTTCTTATGCACACTGGCCTCACTGCCAATCTTGCTGGGGAAGATCTATGTATATCTATGGTTGGAGGTGACTAGGAAAGCAACTTCTCCTCTCATCTCTTTTTTCCGAGAAAGGTGAAGAGTCACTTCATATGGGGGGCAAAATGCCTATCTGTCCCCTGGACAAGTTCACCAAAGCCTGTTCCCTGCTGGAGATTCGGGACTTGTCCCAGGTAAAACTGTCTGTAAAACATGTTGCTTCCTATCAGAGACCTCCATAAAGGGACACACTTGAGCTCAGGGACTTCTTACCTCCCCAGACCTTTGAAGAACTCATCTCTGAGTTAGATGTTGCTGATTCCCGTACCGAAAGGAAATGTTTTGAACTTGTTTTGCTTATCAAGGGGTGATACATCACACAGCCCCTTTAGCCGTGGAAACAATGCGGTTAGTCACAGTTTCGCTTCGTTCCAGGTTTTTCACGTTAACGTGGTCTGCGTAGTAAAAGCCTTGCCAGTGAAGGGAGAGCCAGATTTGTGGCACGGCCCATAACACACATACATTACTGAGACCACACACAGATTAAAAAGATAAAGGAATGCATTGCTTTTGAGCAATGACCCGCGTGCCAAAAATGAAGTTTCACCCACAATAGACCAGAAGAATGCAAGAGTTTGGTCTCAGGATAGCAAGAGTTTCCTTTTCTGTTGTAGTCTACCTTTTAAAAGGATGGCAGGGACAACATTTTACAATTCTTTTGATTATGCTAGTTTCACAGTTTATGGCTGAAAAGGCAGTCAAGACTACCTCCCTTCCACCAGCAACCATTGCAAGGAAGCAGCCAGACAAGTCAGGGTTCAGACCTTTGGCTCTGGAACTAGACTGACTGGCCCCCTTTCTGGATGACCCACTGTGTAACTTTGGGCCTCAGTTTCCTGTAAAATGGAAATAATCACTGTACTGTTGTGTGAATTAACTGAGGTAATACAGGTAGGGTGCTCAGCTAGAGCCCAGTAAGGTTTCAGTTGTCTGCTGTGAGTACAGTAAAATCTTGCCCTAAGTCCAACGATGTGCTCCCAAAATCAAGTTGCATAAAATATGGATCAATTTACTCCAACATTATTAATATATCTTTGGTCGATCTGTACTGTTGCAAAAAGCACAGAGGAGACAAGGTAGTACAACTGACCATTCACCAAACCAAGAAGGTTGTTGAAGAGGACCCTTCTTGAATGCATCCTCTTCCAGAAAATGAAAGTTTTCTTCTATCCTTCTCTCTCTCAGTCCTTTATAGAGCTGGGCTACAGTATAGTATAATCACAATATGTCTGAATTGGTGTAACAGGGCAGGGGAAACATAGAAAGTGTTGCTTATTATTAGCTAGGTGTCTCAGACCTGCTTTTAGCCTTTTTAACCGACGGCTGTTGGTTCTGGAAGCACATTGGAATCACCCAAGGACCTTTAAGGACTTATTGATTCCTGGTCCCAGGACAGAAGGAGCAAAACGTAGTCACCAAGACTTCAGATCCTGTCTCCATCATTTTTAGCCTATAGGACCTTTAACAAGCTATTAGCTTCTCTTTTTCCTCATCTGTGAGATGGGACTGTTGTAAGGATTCAAGATAATGCATTTAAAACTCTGAGCCTATATCTCAGCATGTAGTAAGTGATCAATAAATACTATTTGTTAATAACCCTTTTTCTCTAAAAAATCCCAGGCTGCAGTGTCCTCTACCTCTACTGAGCTCAATTATAGAAATTTTGCCTTCAAATATGGTCTTGGGTAAGAACTGGTGAAGGTGTCTTGTTTTACAAATGAGAAAACTAAAGCACAAAAAATTGCTCAAGGCTACACAGCCCGTTATTAGCGGTGTAAAACTCAAACCAAGTCTCCTCTTTGTTGCTTTTCTTCTTATTCTACAGTTCTGAATCACATGACCTCTGACGTCCCAAATTCTGGCATTGGACACCAACTCCCGATTCACATTTTCCTGGTCCCTTCTTGCCTTTACTTTATGGTGCAGCAACACCAAATTGTTACTTCCTGATACTCATGATCGCTGTTTCTCACCTAATTCCTTTGGCTCATGTGATCATTCTTGCTCAAAATGCTCTTACTGTCTTCATTTTCTACTGACTACACTAACTCCTGCTTCTGCTCATGAATGATTATTACAGCAATTGCCATCTCACTGTAAACAATAATCCAGTAAAGAAATGGGCATAAGACATGATAGACACTTTTCCAAAGAAGACATCCACATGGCTGACACGTGAAAAGATGCTCAACATCACTCATCATCAGAGAAATACAAATCAAAACCACAATGAGGTACCGCTCACACCTGTCAGAATGGGTAAGCTTAACAACACAGGAAACAACAGATGTTGGTAAGGATGTGAAGAAAGGGGAACCCTTTTGCACTGTTGGTGGAATGCAAAATGGTGCAGCCACTATGGAGGTTCCTAAAGAAATTGAAAATAGAACTACCCTATGAACAGCAATTGTACTACCAAGTATTTATCCAGAGGATACAAAAATGCTGATTTGAAGGGGCACATGCACCCTAATGTTTATAGCAGCACTATCAACAATAGCCAAATCGTGGAAAAAACCCAAATGTTCATCCGTTGATGAATGGATAAAGAAGACATGGTATACATACAAAGGAATATTATTCAGCAATCAAAAAGAATGAAATCTTGCCATTTGCAACAGTGTGTATGAAACTAGAGTGTATTATGCTAAGCAAAATAAGTCCATCAGAGAAAGACAAATATCATGTGATTTCACTCACATGTGGAATTAAGAAACACGACAGGTGAACATAGGAGAAGGAAAGGAAAAATAAGATAAAAACAGAGAGGGAGGCAAACCATAGGAGACTTTTTTTTTTAATTTTTTAACATTTATTTATTTTTGAGACAGAGAGAGACAGAGCATGAACGGGGGAGGGGCAGAGAGAGAGGGAGACACAGAATCGGAAGCAGGCTCCAGGCTCTGGGCCATCAGCCCAGAGCCTGATGCGGGGCTCAAACTCATGGACCGCAAGATCGTGACCTGAGCTGAAGTTGGACACTCAACTGACTGAGCCACCCAGGCGCCCCAGGAGACTCCTAAATACAGAGAACAAACTGAGGGTGCTAGAGGGGTGGTGGGTGGGAGGAGTGGCTAAATGGATGATGGGCATTAAGGAGGGCACCGGTTGGGATGAGCAGTGGGTGTTATATGTAGGTGATGAATCACTGGGTTCTACTCCTGAAACCATTACTGCATTGTATGTTAACTAACTTGGATTTAAAATAAAAAAATAAAGGAAGACAATAAAATCCAGCACCCAATGAAATAAAATTCACAATATGTCAAATTCCAAAAGTAATTGCTAGAAATGCCAAGAAGTGTGAAAATGTGATGCATAACAAGAGAAATATTTATCAATAGAAACAGATTCAGAAATGATAGAGATAGTAGACAAGGACCTTACAAATACCATTATAAAGCTTATTCTTATGCATGAAGATATAAGCAAAAACACACATATGATGAAAGAAGAATAAAAGATACAAAAGAGACCTAAATGTAACTTGTAGGGATGAAAATTTATAGGCAAAAAAATAGAATGGTTAAGATTACCAGCATATTGTATCATGCAAAAGAAAAGATCATCATGCCTGAAGACACAGTAACAGAAACTATCCAAAATGAAGCATAGAAAAATAAAAAGACTAAAAATAAAACCAGAACAAATGCACACACACAAACAGAGCCTCAGTGAACTCTGGGATTATATTAAGCCATGTCATATATGTGTGATTGGAGTTCTAGAAATGTATTTCAGGGAAATGAAAACACTGTTTGAAGAAAGCAATGCCTGAAAATTATCCAAATTTTGTGAAAAATATAAACCCACAGAGCCAAGAATCTCAACAAACTACAAATAGAAGTAACATAACGAAAACCACACCAAGACACATCATAATTAAATTTTAAAACCAAGGCCAATGGGGCGCCTGGGTGGCTCAGTCGGTTAAGCGTCCGACTTTGGCTCAGGTCACGATCTCGCCGTCCGCGGGTTCGGGCCCCGCGTCGGGCTCTGGGCTGATGGCTCAGAGCCTGGAGCCTGCTTCCGATTCTGTGTTTCCCTCTCTCTCTGCCCCTCCCCCATTCATGCTGTGTCTCTCTCTGTCTGAAAAATAAATAAGCGTTAAAAAAAAATAAAAAAAAATAAAACCAAGGCCAAGCACAAAATTTAAATAGCAACTAGAGGAAAAAAAAACATATTATGTACAGAGGAAGGAAGATAATCTCAGCAGACTTCTCATCATATACCATGCAGGTCTAAAGACAATGGAATGCTATCTTTTAAGTGCTGAAAGAAAAACCTGCAAACTTAGAATTCTATACCCAGCAAAGATACTTTTAAAAAATGTAGGCAATGTAGGGGCACCTGGCTGGCTCAGTTAAACACCAGACTGTTGATTTCAGCTCAGGTCATGATCTCATGGTTTGTGAGACTGATCCTGCATCGGGCTCTATGCTTACAGCATGGAGTCTGCTTGGGATTCTCTTTTTCCCTTTCTCTCTGCCCCTGTCCCACTCACATGCTCTCTCTCTCTCTCTCTCTCAAAATAAATAAATAAACATTTTAAAAAATGTAGGCAATATAAAAACCTTTCAGGTCAATAAAAGGTAAGAGAACTTCACTGTAAGAAATGTTAAAATTTCTTTCAGCAGGAGGAAAATGATACCAGATGGGAATCTGGATCTATAGAAAGAGATAAAGAGCAATCCAAATGGTAAATATGTGGGCAAATAATATTTAAAAAAAGGGTTTTTTTTTGCGTAATTTTTTCATCTCTTTTACCTATATCCATTTCCCTAAGGAAGAAATTCTATACTTCTTTATCATCCTTCATTGAGCCAAAATCAACACCTTATATAGTTTAGGCTGATAAGGTAAATGAATGAAACCTGTTGATAATTAGGTCAATAGTGAAGACAGTGGTAAACTAGACCATGAATACCTCATCCAAAAGGAACATCCTTTACTAGCTTCAACTGATTGTTTCTGGAAAGAAATTGAGTACAACTCTTTGTTTTAATGTTGTCAACTAATTAAACTCAACCCAAACCAAAAGTCCCTATATATTTTATACCTATGGGCTATATTTGGCCTTTGGATCATCAGGATACAGCTACTGTTTTAGATATTCTTCACTTGTACTCTCATAATACTCAGTTGGTATCTCTGTTATATTTACTAAAATGTATTATATATATTTTTGTTGGTATGTATGTCTCCCCAACTAGATTAATGCTGGTTATGGGAAAGAAAGAACAATGTCTTATTTATTTTTATATTCTAAGTGATTAGTATATAGCATGGCATGGGAAGTGCTTAACATATATTTGTTTTTTTTATGTTTAAAAAAATTTTGTTTATTTTTTGAGAGACGGAGCATGAGCAGGGGAGGGGTAGAGAGAGAGGGAGTCACAGAATCTGAAGCAGGCTCCAGGCTCTGAGCTGGCAGCACAGAGCCTGATGTGGGGCTCGGACTCGTGAACTGCAAGATCATGACCTGAGCTGAAGTTGGACACTTAACTGACTGAGCCACCTAGGTGCCCCAACACATGCTTGTTAAATAGGAAGTCATTGTAATATATTATTTACACAAATGAGCTCATCCTATTTGCAGCTCAAACCACAGGGAAAAGGTTAAGGAGTTAAGTACTTGACTAAAATTTCAGTAAAGTACTCTGGGAATGCATCACAGTAATTTAGTTTACTTGTTTTATTCGGTTGATAAGTCCGTGCTATCCCTATGGTGGAAATGTTTGCGAGAATCACAAGTATGAGCAGTTGGTAGCTGCAGTCTGACTTCAATGCCTTTACTTTTTTGGGGGGTGGGGAAGAAACCACAAAGCTTGTCCTTTATCTTCTTCTAATACCTACTCATGCTTTTCCTAATGTAATGTCACAGAGATACATTTGTCACTGGGCTAGTGTCTATCTAAGCATGAATGGGAGTATAGGTGGGATCTCTCCTTTTATTCATCCCCAGGTTTTCTTTTTAGCCCACCTTCTGGACCCACCCAGCCCACCCTTTGACACACATACATTTCACCTTATTATGCACACTTTGGTCTCACTATTAAAAAACCAAGTTGACAATGGGCATCAGTTTTTGGAAGCTGCTCCAATACTCTGAGCAGTAAAAATAAACTGTTGATGGCAGTCAGCATATCGGGTTCTTATCATGTACCATGTAGATGAAAACACGCCGTTTAATGCTCACAGTAATCCTACATGATAGTACTTGATGTCTCTTTCACAGGTAAGAAGACTGAAGCCCAAGGTTTCACAGCTCATATATTCAGAAATTAGATTTCGTGTTCTTACTTTCTATATTTTGGTTCCTCCAAGCATCAGCACGTTAATGTCTGTTACAAAGGTCGCACTTCAGGTACCACTCTCGACCTACTAAGTCAGAATTTGTGTTTTAGCACTATCCCGGGTGATTCGTATGCCTATTAAGGTTTGAGAAACGCAGGTCTACACGATACCACTTTGTGTTGGGTACACACTTCCTGAGAGTGCCCATACTCTCTGTGGCTGGAAGGCCCAACACACTTCCCAATGTGTGCAACCTTCCTTCAGGAGTGACTTCAGCAGCAAAACTTTTGCTAGTAGAATTCCGTGCCATGCATACTCACCCCAATATCTCTCTCCTGTCTTCTCATCCATCGTGTTTCACTTTCCACTTTTGGACACAGCTCAAAGATGTGAACAAGGAGAGAGGGGAGGTTTGCAGAGAAATGTATGAAACATGGGGCTGGCTTGTGACACTGGTACCCTAAACAACGTTTGGTCCTAACTTCTGATTGACTCTGGGGGGCCACCTGAGTCATAATTTCTCCCGATGGCTGCTTCTGTCGCTGTGCAGTCAATTGGGAAGTCCTACAGATGGGAGGGCAGAGGAGCCTTCACAGGAAACACCCATCAAGCAAGAGTCTTGGCAGAAGCGGAGGCATGGAAGTGGTTATGGGTACAGAGGTACATGGATGCTAATAACTTTATTAAAGCTTATTTTTACACTGATACCTTTCACAAACAAAAGTCTAACCACTGCATACACATTTGATGGGGCCCAAGAGACTGTAGAACTGATTTATTATAGAAGTGGGCTCTCAAAATATTTCATGAGGTCAAAGTTGCTGGGTTGCCAATGAAAAATAATTTTTCTAGTTAAAGTATCTCATACACATTTGCTTTGGTATGGTACTGATGACAAAGGATGCTTTTTATGACATTCTTCTAAGGTCCATTGTGATGTTAATAAATAAATTATTTCCTTCTTTTCAAGAGCTAGGGTGTCTCAAGCTTTTTGTTTGCCAGTTCTGTCTTTGGAAATCTTTTGTCTTCATCACCACCCGTCTGTGGGGGTCTGGGTTGAGCAGAATGGGCTGCTGGGGAGTGATAGGAGGAATTCTTCCCCCCCACCCCTTAGACATGTGGTTGGGGCAGAATACTGGGACAGAGGCCAAGTTTTCTATCAACAGTGTATAGCTTGAAACTGTAGTATACTCATTCATGTTGTGGTAGCTTTGTTTTCCACACGAAACGAACAGAAACATCTCATAGAAATAAGGCTGTTTTACAGAGGTAGCATGGCATAGCAGACCAGAGCTCCATCTCTGGGCACTCATCTATCTGGGTAGCGAAGGGACATTGTTCACAGGGTTCCTGCATTCACAGGATTAGAAAGTTATGGGACTAACTCTATCATAGAATCAAAGTGCTAAAAGGGGGTGCTGTGAGATCATTTCATATATTTTCTTTTTCAAAGAAAGGCAGATAGCCAAATTTTTAGAGATAAGAGGCAGTGAGATATAATGAAAAGAACAAGGGTGTAGGTTGAGGCAAATGTTAGAAGTAATCTCAATTCTGTTATTTATTAATATGACTTTGAGGGAATTGTTCAACTCTGATTTTTATTTTTCTCATATTAAAAAATGAGGAAATAGGCACTTTTGTGCTTTTGATCCTGAAGACATGGCCCCAAGTTGATTGTAAGAGAGTGAAACAATGGAATCAGTGGGGAGAGATCCGGTTTTTGTGTAAGTTCTGCTTTTTAGACACAATATTTGAATGATCGAAACTTTAGAATCTCATCAGTGTTCTTTAATTTTATTTTTCTTTGCAATTGAACTTACAGTCAAGTGAGACTCTGACTGAAGTTAAAAATTTATCCACAAATATTGAACTTCGTTTGGGTTGCTTTATCTATCGAAGTTATTTATTGGGGTAGCTACTGTTAGCTGTTGTTACAGAGACTCTCCAAAACTCAGGAGCTTGGTTTATTTCTTTGCTCACACAGAATCCAAAGGGGCTGATCTTGCCTGGGTAACTCTTTTCCAAGATGGGACTCAGGGGTTCTGGCATCTTCCCTGGCATCTTTGCCATCCACTAGGATGGCCCTTCCAAGGAGACCCCTGCTGAATCCACTAAATTCAACTAGCTGATGAGCAAAGACAAAGGATGAGGAGAATCTCATGGGTCTTTTTAAGGGCCAGGCCTGTAGGTATGTACATTACATCTGCTCACATTCCACTCGCCATAAATTGGTACAAGATCCCATCTAGATGCAAGAAAACTGAGAGATGTGGTTTTCCTGTTTGCCCAGGAGAGAAACCACATGGTTTTGTGAACCTATCACATTATCTTTGGCTGACAGCATTGCTCTCCACACTAAATTATAGCTGTCAGACAGCTACCAGGGGTCTCTCAGAAACTTTGCTCATCAACTGATGTACAGAAGGGTGGTTTGGGGGTATAGGAAGCAGTTTATAGCTGTCCACACATGATATATGAAAGTTAAATGTATGAAAGTTGAGGAATATCTGTTTGTCTATCTCTCAGAATTGCACGGACTTCAGAGTTGTTACAAAGAGTCAGTGAGATAGTTATGTGACAATGCCTAGCAGAGAGTTAGTATTGACCAGTGGTTCTCAGAGTGTGGCAACCGGACGAACATCAATGACTTCACCTTGGAACTTGTCAGAAATACAAATTCTAGTGTTTTACCCTAGACCTACTGAACCAGAAACTCTAGGGGTGGGGCCAACAATCCGTGTTTTAAAAACATGGGTAACAACATGATGCAACACATTGGGTTGTAATGGGGGTTGAGAGCTACCAGCATAGATCTTGATTTTCTTCTTTTCCTTCAAGGAAGGGGAATATTCTTTTCTTTCTTTAAAAAAATTATTATTAAAAAATTTTAAATATTTATTCAAAAAAAGTTGTTTTACATTTATTTATTTTTGAGAGACAGAGAGACAGAGCACAAGTGGGGAGGGGCAGAGAGAGAGAAGGAGACAGAATCCGAAGCAGTCTCCAGGCTCCAAGCTGTCAGCACAGAGCCCGATGCGGGGCTCGAACCCAGGAAACGTGAGATCATGACCTGAGCTGAAGTTGGATGCTTAACCGACTGAGCCACCCAAGCACCCCAAGGAAGGGGAATATTCTTTTCAGATAGAATAGATTCTTCCACCGTTTCCTTTAGTAAGCTTTTGCAGTGGTGAATGGGTTCCAGCTAGTCTGAAATTTCTTATACGTTGCCAAGTTTGATTCTTCTGCAGTTTAATCATATTAATTTTGGATTATCCTCATTGAAATAGTAAAACATCGGATCATCACTCGTCCCATGTTTCCCTATCAATGTCAAGACCATTCGGCCATCTGTAAGTCTTTTTTTCTTTTGGCTTACTTGGAAGTTTTTTTGATATGTCTACCGGTTTTTACACATGACTTAAAACATATCAACTGCTATTTTCCTGTGGCATTTTGTATGTGAAAAATGGAGCATTATAATCATTTCATACCTGAGAAAGTTTCCATTGACTTTTATTTCCCATCGAAAAATGGAGGTTCATTTATCCAATGCTTTTTGTAGGGTAAGCATTGTGTATTATGTGAGAATACCTCAAGAAAATAAGGATTTTTCTTACAAAATTCAGAATATTAATTGATTCCAATGACCTACTATATCTGAAAGTTATCAGCCATACCATCACAACCATTATTTTCTACAAAAACATATGAGAAACACTTGCTATTATGATCATTCTTTACATCAGTAAATTTTAAAAAGAAGTAAATTCCAATGAGTTTAATAACTTGAAAGGTATTGGACTTGAATGTAAAATAGTGAGTAATACAATGGGCTACAATTATTTAACCAGCTCAAAGATGAGTAGCTTTTCTTCTAGACTGATAGTGAGATCTTCTTTCCTTTCTGCATCTGGTGGAGAGAAAAGAGAGAATGCTTTCAAGAGTGCATTTATAGAAGGCACTTAAAAAAGAGTAGAATAGAAATATAACCACAAAAAAGATGGCTTGGAACACTGGTTTGGGTGTAGGGCAGACACTCTGGGAAAATCCTGCCAAGATGTGTCTCTTATCCTTTCCTTCAATTTCGTCTGCATCTCCTAAGCAGAACTTTCCAAAACCTACCATCTTCCGAGAACAAGTCAGAATTTGTCCTGGGCCTGCCTTCCTGATGTGTCTGTGGGATTCAGAACATCATGAATGTTCAGCCACCACATAATGTGGGCACTCAAGAATGGAACAGGAACCGCGTTCTCCCTGGTCTGATTTGAATTTAGAAGTACTGACTTGCCCAGTGGTATAAGTGTGGTGACTTAGAGACCCGGGGCCATGTTTCCCTGCTTCCTTACCAATCCACTTATTACTTTACTGCCAGACTGACTTCTTTTGCTTAGTAGATGACTGGTTATTTTCACTTATTAATGTTAAGAATGCCTTTCAGATGAATTACTCATTTACACATTCAAATTAGGGCCTTCATTTGTCAATTTTTGTCACAGCTGGCATAATGAAGGATGTCAAGTTTTTTAAACTATATTGTGACAACATTTAAACTTGTTCTGTTTTTGCCTGTGGATGTAATTAAGACAGTGTGTTTGGTATCAGTTTATTCTTAAAAAGCAAAGTAAAAGCAGATGAGGTGTATTTATAGACTCATCAGCCAATGAATGGATGAAAGAGAAAAAGAAATTAATGGGGAAACGTCAGCCAGAATGGAGAAGGGACCCACTGCGAAGTTCATTTCCAGACCAACTATTTAGAATTTATTCCAAAGACAGCTGTCTCTTGAATTACAGTAGGGGGAAAAAAATGACGTTGTAAGACTATCAGGCCTCAAGTTACGAAGCAGGCAAAAAGAGTAACATACTTCAAATAAACCTCTGCAGTTGGGGTGGGGGCCCAGGCACAAAACTTACAGTCAGAGCCCCACCTTGAGTCATGCCCTCCTACAAAGACTGGGGCTTAGGAAAATCTGGGAAAGAAGGAAAATCTCTAGGAAACGTAGGAGCTTTGGAACTTGGTCTTGGCCACTTGAAAGCTGTTTTGATTTGGAGCCAAAGACCCCATGGGGGAGGGGTGGAGCAGAGAAAAGGGCAGAAGACAAAATTGTAGCATAAAACTCCAACCAGGGAGTTCAGTTTTCAGGACAGACAAAGAAGAAAAATGAATTGCAAAGCTTAAGGGATATAGATTAATTTCTCTGTTTTCTCCCGAGCCTGGGCAGTACATTTCCTTGATTGTGAAATGAAACACAAAAGTTGTCAGAGATTCTTGGGCATGTGTCTAACATTAGACACAGGTGAGGCAGAACAAATCCGCATTGTCTTGAGTACATATAAAGAGGTAGCGTAGTGGGAAGAAATATGGCTATTTTGGCATCCTATTTTTAACCATCCATATTTCAGAGATAGAAGAAATGACTCGGACCCCGTCAAAGTCCTGTGGTCTGGTGATGTTGAGCTGGGGTTGAAGGAGCAAGCAGCAGGGGAAATGGCTTCACCAATTCTCTTCCCAAAAGAGTCTAAAGGAATGTTCATTAATGACTTAGAAGAAATTTCTTTGGATTTTCATGGGTAAACAACCAAGAAGAGTTCTTCAGATTAAAAAATGACTTTTCTAGACAATTAAAACGTTACTAAAAAGTGACTTCATTTAGGAATCCCCTGGGGGATTCCCGAAGGAATGCTTCTTTTGTTTGTTGTGGATGCTTTTCTCTAGATCCTACTGCAACTGCAAACTTCCCATCCAGAGTTTTGTGTCTCCATATATCCCTATGTTCCTTTTTCTCCTTCCCCCACCTCAGTGAGTTTTATTGATGTATTTTATTGACATGTGTGACAGGGCTTCACATATTTTTATTAAAAGTTTTTCATGTTTATTTATTTTTGAGAGAGAGAGAGAGAGAGCATGAGCAGGGGAGGGGCAGAGAGAGAGGGAGACACAGAATCCAAAGCAGGCTCCAGACTCTGAGCTCTCAGGACAGAACCCAACACGGGGCTTGAACTCACGAACTGCAAGATTATGACCTGAGTGGGTTTCTCAACCAACTGAGCCACCCAAGCGCCCCTTGGTTTCATGTTTTAAAGAGAGGGAAGAAGATGATGCTATCATTACATAGAAAAGAAAGAAGGGAAGGAGGGAGGGAGGAAAGAAAGAAGAAAAAGGATCAAGGCATAACAAGTCCAATTGTTTCAATCACGTAATTAAAGCATTTCTATTTCTGAACAATCTCTTCAGCCGTGGCACATCTGGGGAGACTGAAGAAATGAATGCACCGACCTTCAACCTTTGTTTTTGCAGAGTTAACTGTTCTGTTTTGTAGATAAGGCCTGCATGTGTATTTCTAAAAATCATAAGTATATATGTACACACAGATATATATATATATATGATGCTGTACATTTAATTCAAAAGACAGTTACCTGACTATCCAGATGACTTTGTAGTTTATACCAACGCTTCTCAAACTACTGGTGGCAAAGGCCCAGTTTTAAAAGGTCCAATTGGACATGGCTGATATTTTTGTAAAATGTGACAAAAACGAATCACAAGAAAAATTAAATTAAAAGATACCCCAAGTCATGCAGAAGGCAAGCCTCAAATATTTAATATTAGATTTAACAGGCAAAAATTACCTGCCGAATTGCCATAAACAGTTTCTAAATGCGTATTGTCAATTTCTGGACTTAACTCGTCGCTGTGGGTGACTGTCGGTCCAGAGGCAAGCAGCACTGTTGTTCAAATACCGTTTGAGTAATGCTAGTTTAGATGGGTCTCTGTGCTGAGGAACGAAAGGAAAAGGATAACAGATTAAGTTCAGAGCCATTCAAGCACCATTGAAGTATAGAGAGAGAAATTCTGGCAGTTTTCAAATAATGTGATTTTATTATATAATTATGTATTATTTCCTTTTGAAAGAAAATATGTAATTGCCTGGGCACTGTTGATTTCTAGAAATCACTGAAGTGTTTGCTTAAGTAAAATAAACTATATACATGGAGTATCTCTGGTATCACATGGGCCCAGCTTGTACTCAAACACTGGAAGAATGAATCTATGTTTCGTACTGAAGTTGTCTTTAGAAAAATAAAACGATTTCTAAAATGTAAATAAGGGTACGGTGTTCTGAAATACATATACAGCTAACTGACATGATATACACATTCATGGACACCATGTTATTTTTTTCAATTGATCTTTCTTTACCCAAATATAATGAATGAATGTAGACCATCGCCCAATCCGCTGCTGACTGAAGTAGTATTACATTGGGCTGAGATGGCCAGGAAGATGGTGGAGGGCTAAAAAGATTCTAAAGTGAACTGTATGTTTTCCTTTTAAACTGGGAGGCATTTACCAATTCCCACTGGTCCCAGGTTGCCAGGTCACCCTCACAAACTTTCCACATGTAGGCTCATAGAATTTACGTCTAGAAAGGCAGTAAGTTAAAGAAGCGGAGGCTTGAGTCACAAAGACATTCTCTTGCTATAAATTTATTATTTGCGAGGAAGAATTTCCTATTTAACAAAAAATGCAGAGCAGAACTATTGCTTATCATCCCCACATGGAACAGGTGCTGAAAGAGCTTTGGTGTCGTAGAAGTCGTATTTATTGTTAGCGTATGTTTTCCTTAGCTGTGGCTATCAGAGAGAACCTTTCGGGGAGGGTATCACTTACAGTGCCCTATTGTTTAACGTCCAACTTTATGATTCTGTTTCAATAATAGTTTATTACCATCACATCTTTTTTTTTTTTTTTCTTCATCGATTTAACTGTAGCGAAATATCTCACCCGAGTAAGGGGATTTTAAGAATGACTCAGTATTCGAGGGGCACCTGGGTGGCTCAGCGGGTTGAGCGTCGGACTTCAGCTCAGGTCAGGATCTCACAGTTCGTGATTTCGAGCCCTGCCTCAGGCTGTGTGCTGACAGTTTGTTTGGAGCCTGGAGCCTGTTTTGGATTCTGTGTCTCCCTCTCTCTCTGCCTCTCCCCAACTCACACTCTATCTCTCTCTCAAAAAAAAAAAAAAAAAAAAAGGTAAAAAAAGAAAGAAAGAAAGAAATCGTCTCCCTGTTTTTTTTTTCAGCAGAAGTTGAGCTCAGACTTAAAAAAAAAAAAAAAAAAAAAAAAAAAAAAAGAATTACTCAGTATGAGAATCATGTGAATTCAATGGTTTATAAGCTTGGAATCCTAAAAAAATTGCTAAGTAAATTTTGGGTGATGGTCATGAGAAGAGTTCATATAAATATGTAACTTAAAAGTGGAACTAAGGGCGCCTGGGTGGCTCATTTGGTGAAGTGTCTCGCTTGGACTCAGATGATGATCTCGCAGTCCAGGAGTTCAAGCCCCGCGTGGGGCTCTGTGCTGACAGCTCAGAGCCTGGAGCCTGCTTCAGATTCTGTCTCCCTCTCTCTTTGCCCCGAACCCCTGCTCATGCTCTGTCTCTCTCTCCTTCAAAAATAAATAAGCATAAAAATAAAAGAAAAAAATAAAAAATAAAAACAAAAGTGGAACTAAAATTCAGTAAGTGGCAGCAAACCTACATGAATTGACTTCGTTGTGGCTGAGAGGAAGGAGCTGGCTCTTTTAAGGTTGAATTAGAGGCAGGACAGAATGGCAGAGCTTGGGTGGGAGTTTTTGTGGGTCCAGGTGCACTAAGGTGTAGGTGTGACTTCTGATTGCACTTTGGTTGCCTCAGGCTGCTAAAACCTCTTTTTGGTTTTGGGGTTTTTTTCTCCCTATTTAAATTGTTTGCCTCCCGTATGGGGCCCTTCCAGTGTTCCTGGGTGGCAGGAACCATCCATAAATCTGAGGCATTCTGTGTTCTGAGAGGGGATGCTTCCTGGACAAGACCATCATTCTCTCTGTCCCTCGGTTGGATCCATTTTTGACCCCAGGGCATGATTTTTCATCCTTTTGCCTGTTCTGGGTCTCTGTCTTCTGTTTCTGCTCCCACCCCTGTACTTGTAAATATACAGCCCTAGCTGGTTGCTCTCTTAGTGTCATTCAGGAGCCCCATTTCCACAGGATGATGTTGGCTGATTTGGTTTTAGGAACTGTCAGAAATAGCCACTAACCAAGAGAAAGTGAGTTAGGACCAGTCCCGAGTAATTGGTAAACGATACTGGTTTTGTTGGCTTTGTTTTTCTTTGCCTCCTGGAAAACACAGATCTACAAAGTGAATCCTGTGAGCAGGTCGGCATAGCAGAATCTAGAAGGACGGTTGTGAATTTTGTTGCTTCACCTTCTCTCTCTTCAGACCCAACATTAGCATTTAAAAAAAAATTTTTTTTAACGTTTTATTTATTTTTGAGACAGAGAGAGACAGAGCATGAACGGGGGAGGGGCAGAGAGAGAGGGAGACCCAGAATCAGAAGCAGGCTCCAGGCTCTGAGCCATCAGCCCAGAGCCCGATGCGGGGCTCGAACTCACGGACCGTGAGATCGTGACCTGAGCTGAAGTCGGACGCTTAACTGACTGAGCCACCCAGGTGCCCCAACATTAGCATTTTTTTAGGAGACTTGGGATCAGGTCATGTATGTACTCTGAGTCTGGTCTGTTCTACAAATGGAAAAACAAGGGGAGAAGGGGTCCCATTATATGTCTTCATACTTTCTTATAAGGTATTAAGGAACGTTGTTTTGGACCACTTTGAAGACGATGAAAAAAATCCATTTTTCAAGGCCAGCAGGGCTCGTTGCTTATGAGCAGGCCTATGTCAGCACATAAGACTTTGCTCTGCTTCTCCTGTGAAGCTTCCACATGAAACCTTTCCCATAATCAGAAGGTAGTTGCTGAGGAAAGAAGGGTCACTGGATGAAGGACATGATGGTTATGGCAACAATGACCCATCTGTTCATAAAGTACTTCTAGAACCTCTCCTTTGTGACAAGTCCTCCGCCTGGTGGTGGGGAGTAGAACCTCTTTGTTGCATTCTGAACTCTTGAAGCTATTTGTTGTTATTTTATTACATTTTATGACTATTTATAAGTCAAAATGTAAGGAACTTGTTTAAAGAACTCAATAAATCTCGATCTAACGATTCACTTCCGGGGTGTGTCTGCCTGTCTTTGTCTTCTCTCTCTTTCACACCACCCACCCACTCCTCATCCTAAATATTTATTGAGGTCGCAGTGAGGGAGGCGATATTATGGCTACCCTGTTCCTTGAATGAATTTTAAATTATTATTTGCAAGGCCTCTTCCAGTTGTGTCCAGACAACCGGAGGTGTTTCCATCCAGACTTGGTTGAAGAAATGTTTCAAGGTGGGAAATATTGGTTGTTCATTTCAGAGAGAGTAATAAGTAGCACACTGTGTTTTCTTGCTGAGGTGTGTAAGAGGTAAAATTAACGAAATCCAAAGAAGGAAATATCTTTACAGGAAGCTCTCCATGGAAACCTATCAAGCCACGAATTTGCAGAGTGCGAAGTGGCTTCTGGCAAAGCCACATCGTCGGAAAGGTTTATCAGTGAACAACGTTAGCACACGGAATGCTATAATTCTAGGGTAACTGCAGCCAGCAACTCCTAACTTTCCTGGACAACTACACAAATGTTTTCTTTTAGTGCGATCTTTAAGGTATTCTGTCTTAATTCTGAAGGTTTTCCTCATGCCTCCACATCTGAAGCAATTCAATGCTGTCTTGATTTGAAGTCCCTCCTGGTTAGTGAGCTGGTTGTTGGTGATGTATCACATACAGTGGTTTCTATGATGTGGTTTGCTGATCATGGCAAGATGAATGAAGATCACAGTCACATTAAGTTGAGGACTATGGTCAGACTTAAGCCATTATCCTCGAGGTGTATGGCTGTTGATGTATCAATGTCCTCATGTTTAAGAATGGAATCTTCTCAAGGTTGTCATACACTCTGTGGATGCATGTCAAATGAAGTAAAATATTGTATTCTCTCATAACTTCATAAATAAGAATGTCTTGCTTTGAGGATGGAATAAAATGACAAGCTCCATTTGGCATCTAAATAATAAAAAGGTCATGAAGAGATTGATGATTCTTGGCAGCTGGTCAAATTTCTTTGATGTCCACTATTTTTTTTTTTTTTTTTTTTTTTTGCTAGAATACTGCATTTGTCACTCCCCGAACAAGTTGCCCACACATTTATGTACATAAATTATGGTGCCTTTATTACATCACTTCCAACGTATCTGGATAAAAGCATGGTGGAATTTTTTTCCCTGTGTGCAATTTCCATTTTGGTGGCCTTTCTGCTTCCTAATAAATTCCAGACAAAATATATACTCGAAGCCTGTTTTTTATGTATTTCAGCTTTCTGTGTTCAGCCACACTTTGTTTGGGAGGTGTCCTGCAGGAATTCACTTAGATTTATGAATATTTGGAGAGTAATCTGCAGAAATGGGGGTCTGGAGATTCATATAATCCCATTGTATGTTGTATCTTTTCTTTTTTTTAACTCTATATTTCAATTTTTGGTAATTTGGATGTGATACTTAATGTATCGGCTTAATTTACTTATAGTTTCTCTCTCTAAAATATCCAAAAGATGTAAAAAAAATTCCAACCTCCTGGATTCATATGGTTTTCTGTCGCCAAAGACAGGCTAACTTTTTAACTTGCGCCATTTCACTAGCATGAGATAGAAAGATGCCCAAATGCCCTCAAGTGGTCTCAACCTATACTCACTCCTGCTGCTCCTTTTCCTCACTTCTCTGCACTCTAGATGTAGACGTTGACTTTTCCTGTTACTTAAAACCAACATTTATTTAAAAAAAATTTTTTTTAATGTTTTTATTTATTTTTGAGACAGAGAGAGACAGAGTATGAGCAGGGGAGGGGCAGACAGAGAGGGAGACACAGAACCCGAGGCAGGCTCCAGGCTCTGAGCTGTCAGCACAGAGCCTGATGCGGAGCTTGAACCCATGGACCATGAGATGGTGACCTGAGCCGAAGTCAGATGCTTAACCGACTGAGCCACCCAGGCGCCCCTTAAAACCAACATTTAAAGGACAAGTGTTTATATATATTTATTTTGGTTTTCTTTTCTTTCTTTCTTTCTTTCTTTCTTTCCTTCTTTTTTCTTTCTTTCTTTAAATGTTTTATTGATTTTTGAGGGACAGAGTGTGAGTGGGGGAGGGGCAGAAAGATGGAGACACAGAATTGGAAGCAGGGTCCCAGCTCGAGCTGTCAGCACAGAGCCCGCTGCTGGGCTTGAACTTGCAAACAATGAGACCATGATCTGAGCCCTAGTTGGACGCTTAACCGACTGAGCCACCCAGGTGCCCCTTATTTTGGTTTTCTAATGTTTTAATATTGGCACTACTGAATAAATGTTTACTGGTGGGGGGGGGGGAATTCAAACACCAAATTGATAAAATCGGTTTACTGATTTTTTTCTTAAACAACACATAGAAAAAGAAACACCTTAAAGTCTAAACCTGCAATCTGTCAAGATAAAGACATAAACTTGTTATATTCTTCATGTGGAAGAATTAGTAATACAACTCTATTAGGTTTACTGAGAAATCAGTCTATCCTTTGCAAAGACGTATGTAAGCATATGGCTCAGTTATCCAGCTCAGTGGGTTAGGGCCCCAGGTTCATGGGAATCTACAGAAAAATATGAGAATATGGTATTTCTGATAGTAGTGTTGACTGCCAACTTTATGTACTCTTTGCTTGCCTGGAATTGGGTTGACTGGTTGCATTGCTTTATGGTGGAGATGCTTAGGAGTAGAGTCAGAGGCTAGCAGTGGATAGGGTTTAGAGATAGGATAAGGGTACAAAAAGCCCTTAAATGAACAGGCAATTATCTGGAAACTGACTATGAAGTATGCAACAAAGTCTATTCTAATATTTAACTTTGTACTTTAAGAAAAATCACTTGACATATCATCTCATACCTGTTAGAAAGGCTAGTATCAAAAAGAGAAGAGATTGCAAGTGTTGGTAAGGATGTGGAGAACAGGGATCCTTTATGCACTGTTGGTGGGAATATAAATTGGTACGACCACCGTAGAAAACAGTATGGAGGGTCCTCAAAAAAACTCAAAACAAAACTACTGTAGGAGCCCGTGATTCCACTCCTGGGTATTTATCTGAAGGAAATGAAATCACTAACTCAAAAAGACACCTTCACCCCCACATTCATTGCAGCATTGTTACAGAAAACAAGATGTGGAAATGGCGTAAGTGTCCATCAATGGATGAATGGGTAAACAAAATGTGGTATACACATTCAAAGGTATGTTATTCAGCCATAAAATATAAGGAAATCCCGATATTTGTGACAACATGGATGGATCTTGAGGGCAGTGTGCTTAGTGAAATAAGTCAGACAGGAAAAGACAGATACTGTGTGGAATTTTTAAAAATGTGGAATCTAAAAAATCCCCCCAAACTCATAGATACAGAAAAACAGATTGGTGGTTGCCAGAGGTGGGGGAGGGAAGGTGGGCAAAATGGCTGAGGTGGCCAAAAGATACAATCTTCCAGTTATAAGATAAATAACTCCCGGGGATGTAATATGGAACAAGATGACTGTATTAACAATACTGTATTTTATATTTGAAAGTTGCTCAGAGAGTAGGTCTTTAAAGTTCTCATCACACACACAAATTTGTAACTCTAGTAGGGCGGTGGCTATTAACTAAGCTTATTGAAGTGACCATTTGGCAATAAATATATCAAATCATTATGTTGTACACCTAAAACTAATACATCATATGCCAATTTTAACTCAATTAAAAGAAAGAGAAAATCACCTAAAATAGCAGCAACAACAAAATAAGCCAACAACAATAACAAAAAGGAAACATTTCCCCAATCCTCAGGATTAAGTAGGGGATGATTATTTGCATATAGGTTTTTTTCTTTTTTTTTTACACAAACTCTTTCTCAATCTTCTTGTTGCCATTTAACTCAGTAATCTCGATTGCATTAGAAAATAGTTTCACTTTCCAAAATATATAAAGAACTTACACAACTCAATACCAAAAAGCCCCAAATACTCCAGTTAAAAAATGGACAGAAGACACGAACAGACATTTCTCCAAACAAGACGTGCAGATGGCCAACAAACACATGAAAAGATGCTCAACATTACTCACCACCAGGAAAATGCAAATGAAAACTGTACTGAGATATCACCTTACGCTTGTCAGAAGGCTGAAATCAAAAACACAAGAAACAGCAAGTATTGGCGAAGATGTGGAAAAAAAAGGAACCCTTGTGCACTGTTGGAAGGAATGCAAACTGATAGAGTCACTGTGGAAAACAGTATGGAGGTTCCTGAAAAAATTAAAAATAGAATTACCATATGATCCAGTAATTCCACTACTGAGTATTTACCCAAAGAATATGAAAACATTAAGTTGAAAAAAATATATGTACCATTCTGGTTACTGCAGATTGTTTACAATAGCTAACGTATGGAAGCAGCCCAAATGTCCATCAAGGGATGAATGGATAAAGAAGATGTGGTATGTTTATACAATGGAAGACTACTTAGCCACAAAAAAGAATGAAATCTTGCCATTTGCAACAACATGGGATGTGGTATACATACCACATCTTCTTTATCCATTCATCCCTTGATGAACATTTGGGCTGCTGGAAGTCCAAGATCAAGGTGTCGTCACGGGATGGAGCTAGAGAGTATTGGGCTAAGTGAAATGAGTCAGTCAGAGAAAGATAAATGCCGTATGATTTCATTCCTATGTGGAATTTAAGAAACAAAACAAATGAACAAAGAAAAAGGGAGACAAACCAAAAACCGGACACTTAACTATAGAGAACTAATGGTTACCAGAGGGGAGGTGGGTGGGGGGTGGGCGAAATAGGTGAAGGGGATTGAGAATACACTTATCTTGATGAGCACTGAGCTACATATACAACTGCTGAATCACTATATTGTGAAACGAATATACCAGAAACGAACATACCACTGTATGTTGACTGTACTGGAATTAGAAATTTTAAGACTAGTTCACTACATAAAGCTGGGGGCAAAAAAGAAAATCCAAAAAATAAAATTAAATGAAAAATCTCAAAAAAAAAAGTTCACTTAAAAAGTTAAGTTTTAGGGGTGCCTGAGTGGCTCAGTCGGTTGAGCCTCCGACTTCAGCTCAGGTCACGATCTCGCGGTTCGTGAGTTCGAGCCCCGCGTCGGGCTCTGGGCTGATGGCTCAGAGCCTGGAGCCTGCTTCCGATTCTGTGTCTCCCTCTCTCTCTGCCCCTCCCCCGTTCATGCTCTGTCTCTCTCTGTCTCAAAAATAAATAAAACGTTAAAAAAAATTAAAAAAAAAAAAGAACTCAATAGAATTTCCCCAAGAGGCACAATCTTGATCCGACTGATGATCCTCTCTCTCTCTCTCTCTCTGCCCCTTTCTGTCTCTTTCTCTCTCCTCTCTCTCGTGCCCACACACTCCCCATTCTATCCCCATCTGGCAGCATACAAAACAGCTAGCCATCCCTACCCTCATGGAGCTTACCCAACAATGTGAAGAAAGAGGCAATATGCCATTATAAATATGTCCGTTATCTATCATATTGGCAAGTGATGAGTCTCTGAGGGTAAGTGAAGCAGGGAAATGCAATGAACTATGAGGGAAGGGTAATTTTATAAGTTTAAATGAAGGTGGTCAGAGAAGGTCTCGTTGTGAAGAGACATTTGAGCAAAACCCTAAAGGAGGAGGGGGAGAAAGCCATGTGGATGTTTGGGGCAGGGGAGGTTTCATGTACAAGGAACAAGGAGGATACCCACATGGCCGGGATGAAATGGGAGAAGGGAGGTCTACAGGAGATGAGGAGGGAAGTGAGGTGAGCAGATGGTGAATATCCATGCCGCAGTGAGCTTGGGCTGCCATAACACGATCGCAGAGGCCGGTGGCTGAAACAACAGACATTTTCTCACAGAAAATTTCTCACATTATCGCAAATGGCAAGATTTCATTCTTTTTTGTGGCTAAGTCGTCTTCCATTGTATATACATACCACATCTTCTTTATCCATTCATCCATTGATGGACATTTGGGCTGCTGGAAGTCCAAGATCAAGGTGTCGTCACGGTTGGTTTCTGGTGAGACCTCTCTTCCTGGGTGTTCAGGGATGGCCTCACTATAACTTCACATAGCTTTTCCTCTGTGAATGCTTAGGGTGTTGGGAGGGGAGAGAGAGAGGCGGAAGGGAGAGAGAGAGAGAGAGAGAGAGAGAGAGAGAGAGATCTGGTTTCTGTCTCTTCTTTTTTTTTTAACTTTTTAAAAATGTTTTATTTATTATTTTAAGAGATAGGGAGTGAGCGGGAATGGGACAGAGGGAGAGGGAGATACAGAATCTGAAGCAGTCTCCAGGCTCCAAGCTGTCAGCACAGAGCCCGATGTGGGGCTCAAACTCGGGAACGGTGAGATCATGACATCAGCCAAAGTCAGATGCGTAACCGACTGAGCTGCCCAGGCCCCCCTGATTTCTGTCTCTTCTTCTAAGGACACTAGTCCTATTGGATCAGGGTCCCAACTTTCTGACCTCATTTAACTTTAATTATCTCCTTGAAGGCCCTATCTTCTAATACAGTCTCATTGGGAGTTAGAGCTTCAAAATGAGAGTTTGGGGGCAGCATGATTCAGTCCATGACCATCTACAGTTGCAGATAGTTGTAAGTCAGACGCAGGTAAGCCATGGAGAGACATGCTCAGACTTTGTTTCTGAAAAAAATCACCTTGGTTGCTGAGAAGCTGGGAGACCAGCTAGGAGGGTCCTACAATAAAATGGGAAGAGATGGTGACAACGGTAAACCATAGAGAGTAGGATCTGCTGTGCAAATGAATTTGAGGATAATCTGGATGTGACGTTTGTCATGCCATTGAGCTCTTCTATGAACCTTCCAATTTCTTTGTATATGAACCTCTCTGATATAAGACACTGCTGTGTCTTAATCTGTTGTGAAATGTGTAAGGAATTCCATATTGATGCAAATTAATGTTAATAATAGTCAAAGTATCAAAACTTACTAACAAAAGTTTGAAATTCAGAATATTTTGCCTTTTTCTTAGTTGGATGACACTTTCACTCCCTTGCAATTTGAAAAGTTATCTTGGGTGGAAAAAAGAAACCAGGTTAAAGAAAGCATTACTGGGGAAGTCTACAGGCGTGTGTTTGGGTTGAGAAATCTGCTTTCCTCCAATCTTCACTTGGCTGGCTTTTCTTGGCATACAGGCTTCACCTCAAAAGACTTCTCGCCTAAGGGACCTTCTCCGACTGCTCCATCAAAGGTGTTTCCTGCAGTCACTTTCCATGTTATCATGCTGCTTTATTTTCCATGGCACTTGGATGCTTTGATATTTTCCTATTTGGGTGTTCATTGTTCACGGTTGGTCTGCCCCTCCTAGAATCTGCACTCCAGGAGAACAAGGTCTTTGTCTTGTTCACCAAACATTCCCAGCGTCTAGAACAGTGCCTGGCGTGTAGTAAGCCCTCAATAAATATTTGTCAAGTGGATGCAAGGATAAAAAAAGAAAGCACGGAGACCCAGCTCACCAAGACTCGCAAAGTGCGTAAGGGGAAAGAAATCCCTTCTGTGTAGTGCAATGTTGAGGTTGACAGGGGACCACACAGTAGACAAAGGGCTGGGCACATTTCAGGGCTAGAAGCTTTGTATTTTTGAAGGTTTATGTGCAGATCTGGGAGTCAAGAGATTGGGGGTTCACATCTGCTCTATCTCCAACTCACTGTGTGACTACGGTACAAATCATTAACTTCCGCAAGCATTAGTTTCTCCATCTGGGTGGTGTTACGGGCTAGTTTAAACATTTAGAAACCTTCATTGGCATATATGACTCTATTTATGCTGTTTCTTTCAGGAGATTGAGTGCTTTGTGGAATCGAGCCCTGTTTTTCCCTTTGGTTTCTGAACTGCATTTCCTTGGCAGGCGAGGTGATTAATTGCCTTGAATTCCTCTTCTCCTGCTCCATTTCCCAGCTTTTCCCAGAGAGTGTCCTCATTCGGACTGCATGACTTTGATGGGAAGGACAAGGCCTTGATCATCTGAAGATATGCCTTGGGTTGTCATTCCCCACCTTTATTCCTCTTTCTTTGCTTACTCTAGCTAGGTGAATCCCCCAGCTTTCCACCACCCAGATATGCAGGCCTGGCCCAGCACGAGAGGGACACATATAGCTGTTAGTCATCTCCCAGTAGACAGAGTACAGAAATTAAGACTTGGGCTCAGATCCAGAAGGCCGTCCATGCCTCTCTCCTTCATTCTCCCTTGCCAGCCAGACATTCTCTGCTAGGAGGAGGCCTCGGTCCTGTAAACAGCTGTTGGGTGACTTCCTTCTTCACTGCACTGCATTCTCACCTCCAAAGAATCCAGCTTCTCTTTAGATCTGCCTCAGGCTTCTATCCTCTGGCCCTACCTAATCGTGAAGCAAGGGAGATACTGGCATGGCAGTGAATGGCATAAGCTTGGGATTCGGCCAGACTTGGGTTAAAATCTAGCAATACGACTAACTCCGTGAGCTTGGGCAAGTTACTAAATCTCTCTGGGTCTCAATTTCTCCGGTAAAATGAAGACGAGGAGGGATGGTAAGAATGAAACGAAATGACGTGAGTCAAGAATTCAGTGTAGCGCCTGGAATGCATGCAAGTGTGGTAGTTCCTGGTGCCCTCTTCACCAAGCCGAGGGAACTCACCTGATGACATTATGCTCACTCTTTTTCCTTAGTTTCAAGGGTTGTTGCTGAAGGTTTCAAACTTTTGGTTTGAAAAGTTAATCTCCACCTTTCTGAGACCTCTAATTTGTACAAGGAGGTGATCAAATGATCTTCGCCATGGGTATTATCTACTCATCAGCTTGGCTCTGATGATTAGGGTTTCTGGTGCTCAGAAACATCTCATTTCATCCTTTAAATAATTATCCTGTAAAACAAGAAAGTCGCTATGTCAACACAATGCTACGTCGACACAGACAAAATCAGACAGAAGTTCACAGAGTTTCCCAGAGAAGAGGAACCTAGATATAGCCCATCTAGGTGATTCCAACTGGATAAGAACATGTTGATATCTTATGGACTACTTAACTCTTCTTCAAATGTTTGATGTTAGCAATATTTTTTTTTTAAAATAGTTGTATTCTGAAGCCAACCTAATCTTTTCCATGCAGTGGATGGTGCATTGGCTTCCTAGATAGCCTGGACTGATGAAGTATTTGCTTAGTGCCATGGATGGAATTTGTTTTCTCTAAAAAAGGAAATAACAGGGCATCTAGTATACATGTGCCAACTTCTCAAGTGGCACAGTAGGCTTTCTTGAGGGGCATGTAATGTTTTCTGGTTTTAAGTTCTAACTTATCCTATAGGTTACAGCAATGAAGTGGAGCAGAATCTGTTGGTGTTAAGAAGTCTTAGTGCTAGAAGAAAGAAAAAGAAAGAAAAAGAAAGAGAGAGAGAGAGAGAGAGAGAGAAACAACAAACAATGGAAGCATTGTAAGAAATATTTATAAGTCAAATGTTACAGAGAAAAACTCCAAACCAAAACCTATTTCAAAAAATGTTGGAGGAAATGGTATATCTTTTATGTGCTTAAGAAAACAGTTAAAAAGAACTTCACAGCATTGGGTCTATTAAGTACATTTATTCCAGTGATTTCCCAGATATTTCCAAGTTCCATTTAAAACAGAAGTCTCCTATCAAGAAATCCTTTGAAATTATTTACTCTTTTATGGTTGTAAAGTATGGAAACATAATACTTTTAATGGAAACTCTAATAAACGGCACATGCTATGAAGTGTCTACTGATGTGCTTTATAGGTTAGGGCTCTTACGTCACACGAACTTGCCAGTCTACGCTCTGATCCCCGTAAATGCCCCAGTGATGTGGAAGAGGACAACTGGAAGGGCAAGGCCGTGCAAGAATGGCCTGGATCATTCATCCTCAGCAGAAAGATACGGCAGCCGCAGTCCTTCTGACAGGAAGCAAATTTGGCCAGCAGGCGGAAACAGAATTATGTGGATTAAGGACTTTGTTGTGCTTGAGGGATGGTGAGTTGGTGGTCACCATAACTTGAAAAAAGGTTTTTCTTATATTCAATATAAAGGAATGTTTTGTATAAGCCTGGTTGTGAATCCCCAGAATAAAATAGTATGTAACATTTTTAGCACGTATTTAATTGGCAACAGAAAAATGAAAACCACTTGACTTATAATGTTGAAATGGTATTCTGGTTAAAATCAACTCCCATACAAGACAATTTAATGTGCTTCACCAAATGCATATTTTCATGCAAAATAAATGTATTTTAAAGTTATATATCCTTAATTTTATGCTGAAATGGTACTTGCAGTCCACAGATGCATTCCCCTCCCCCACCCCAGCAAATTAATTTTCAGTGAAATGTTTTCAAAGCATTTTTACTTGTATATGCTTCAAATTAACAATTTGAAGCAAATAGTAATTGATTTATTGACATCTGATGGATTCATGCTTGTGTTCCTTGGTTTGAAAATCTTGTTAAAATGTTGTTAATAATCTATGGATATACATTTTAAACAACTGTCATTAAATTTAGAATAACTGTCATTAAATAAGGAGAAGTAAATTTAATAGTGTAGTTGCCATATATTTAAATACCAGTGGATGATTGGAAGCAGATTTATTGAGGGTTTAATCAAGGCTGGATAGATTCATGCCTTTTCAGCAACTATATTCAGTTTATATTCTTTTGTTTCATTTTTCTATTTTAAAATGAATGGTTTGTAGGTATGTGAACTAGTCTCATATCAAAAGCTGAAGCATCAATTAATTAGTACCAAAATATGTAGGATGTGCTATATTGCTCAAGATAATTCAAGACTGTATATTAATCCTTAGTGAACCTGGTAGAGTCTTTCCCGAAAGACCCAGAGAAGCCCAGAGAGGAATGGCCGTTAGGAAGAGAGAAGAAATTCACCTGATTTTGTTCATATTTGCCACTTGGTAAAACAGTTGTCTAACCTCTTTTAAAATGCCTTTAATTCTATGGCTAAAATATCAAAGACTGATACTTTTAACAACATGGTTCAGAAATGTCAGTTTGATACACTTGGACTATCCTGTTTTAGTTTCATTTTATTTTGAAAGAACAAGACATATCTTCCAAACTATCTGGAGAGGTTGGTTTCTTTTCGCCAGGCTTCAGCCCACCCTATCCCGAGTTTGAAGCATTTTGTTAGATGCCTTTGATCTTCTGTTTGACTTCTGCTTCATGGAAAAATGCTCATAAACCTTCAGAGAATGGCTTTCTTTACTTTTAGCTTTATTCAAGTATTATAAACAGTGGACAGATCTATAGCAAAACGATTTTAAGAGCACTTAGGACCCACATGCTAATTTATTTGCTCACCACCAAAAAGGCTTGCTTGGTAAAAAGAAGTTTAAAAAGTTCAACTTGGCTTCGTGAAAAAAAAAAAAAAACTCCACTTTTAAGTGGCTAAAAGGATTGCGTTTCGGGTTTTTTTTTTTTCTTTTTTGAAATATTAAGATCTCTAAAGCAACAATCTTTTTAAAGATGTTATGCACAAGGATTGGCATGACGTTTGAAATGGCTTCAAGAGTTCCTGTTACTCTTGACATGCTGGCAAACACTTCACAGATGTGCTTTCTCACTGCAGCCCCGTCAAGAGAGAATACAAAATCCGCGACTACAAACAAGTCCCCGCATGTCTTAATGCTAGGGCAAGAGTAGGCTGGAAGATGTCAGGGTGAGATGTCCTCTAATCCATCATTACTCCAGCCTAATTGTTGCCTCTCCACAAATGATGGGATCTACCAATTGAGCTCCACGTTCTTGGATGTTGGATAACAATTGTGGTTTCAGATAAAACAAACAAACAAACAAACAAAATTAGAAATCTTTGCCATTTGGCATTTTGCAATTCTGAAGACGTCTTTCAGTATAAAATGTGGGAAAGGTTTAGAGATCGTTTGTGCTATAGCTTTTTATTTTTTTTATTTTTTAAATTATTTTAAATTTTTTTCTAACATTTATTCATCTTTGAGAGACAGAGTGTGAGTGGGGGAGGGACAGAGAGAGAGAGAGAGAGAGAGAGAGAGAGGGAGACACAGAGTCTGAAGCCGGCTCCAGGCTGTCAGCACAGAGCCCGACGCGGGGCTCGAACTCACGGACCGCGAGATCGTGACCTGAGCTGAAGTCAGACGCTTCACCGACTGAGCCACCCAGGTGCCCCTATGCTATAACTTTTTAAAAATGGAGTCTTCTAGAGCTCTACAGGAGTTGCAAACTGATGTGTCCTATGCTGAATCAGTACTGATGAGGGACTTTATTTGGACAACCGCTTAATTTCATGTTAAGATTCAGATTTCAGCTTCAGCTCTAGCAACACTGGCATTTTCTCCAGCAACACCAACTGGAAATAGTAGCGGCTGCACATTTCATAGGGGCTGTTTAATTTTTTAAAGAATTTTCTCCACTTTTAACCATGACACTGGGCTTCTTGGCTTATTTACCCATGGTCTTCAGGTGGCATTTGGGTCTGTGACTCCTGTAGTGTAATATCACTCTGAAATACTAATGATGTTACTGCTGTGTCTGTATGAGGGAGTCTGAAAAATTTAAGTTCTGTTCTCAGGAGATACCTATTATGCAAAACTGATCCTTGTTCTTTAGCAGGACATTATGTTGATGCAGAAGTTGCTTGGGAAATCTACAAACCATTCTCTCAATGGATCTGAATCAGTGGCCTTAGTCATTGATGGTGGAGCTTCAGGGTGGTAAGGAGTTCTACTCTGGGCTCAGTGGGAGAACCATCTCTCGCCATGTGGGTGGCATATAATATGCAAACCCCCCAAAGAATGCCAGTTCCAGGAGGACGACTCCTTGTCAAATCCTGTGTACCTGGAAAAGTGTTTGGCATGCCCGCGAATATTCTGGAATGAACTAGATGGATTATTTATGGAACGTTCAAACTTAACTTGAACAGGAAATAGTTTAAGAATGGCCATTATTATTATTACTGATCACTGAATGCCTTCTATGTGTTAGGTAGCTTACAAGCACCATTTGATTTATTTCTCACCGCAATTCCACAGGAGAGGTGTTGTTTACCTGTTACATATGGGAACACTGAGAATCAGATTTTTAATGTCTGGTCATATGCCTAGAAACACCAGTGGTAAAGGCAGAAGCGCGGGCAGCTGCAGGTGGCGCTCTGGCTCCTTAGAGCCAAGCCCGCTGGACGTCCGCCTGGTACCTCGGTGAGGCCAGGGCCCCCAGATCTTGCCTCTCCTCCGGTGTGTTGGGGACAGGTTAGGCGACAGCACCCGCTCCTCTGAGGAGACACAAAGGTGGTTCCCCAGTGCTCAAATTTCTGGACCACCTTTGCTTTCTCCTCTCCGACGTTGGGCAGTCCTGTCCCCATTCTCTTTAGCCCCCCCAGAACTTCTCGCCCTAAATCTCCCCCACACGGGTGCTCCACCTTCATGAACCACCTCTTCCCCCACTCCCCTCATTTTCTTCATCCTCTTCGCGCTCCTGGGATCACACTTTGAGGGCAGCCTTTGAAAAACAGAATAGTGGACCAGAGCGGGGTGGGGGTGGGGTGGGGTGGGGTGGGGGGTTAATAGTCCGGGGGCATGCCAGGGAGGGAGATACGATGGCTTCCTCATCTGGCAACGAGGATGCTCTCACGATACCTAGAGCTGCTATCAATAAGATGATCAAAGAGACTCTCCCCAATCTGGTGGCCAACGATGCCCGGGAGCTGGTGGTGAACTACTGCACTGAATTCATTCACCTCGTATCTTCTGAAGCCAATGAGATTTGCAACAAATCTGAAAAGAAGACCATCTCACCTGAGCATGTCATACAAGCACCAGAAAGTTTGGGCTCTGGCTCTTATATCAGTCAAGTAAAAGAAGTCTTACAAGAATGCAAGACTGTAGCATTGAAAAGAAGAAAGACCAGCTCTTGTTTGGAAAACCTTGGCACTCCTGAAGAAGAGTTATTGAGACAGCAGGCAAGAATTATTTGCAAAAGCCAGACAGCAACAAGCAGCACTGCACCAGCAGGAATGGTTTCAAGTCTGCTTGACTCCAAAATATATGTTCTTTCTTGGGGTGCCAGGGTGGCTCAGTTGGGTGAGCATCCGACCCTTGATTGCAGCTCAGGTCATGGGATCGAGCCCCGGGTCAGGCTGAATATGGAGCCTGCTCAAGATTCTCTCTCTCTTTCCCTCTGCCTCTCCCCTGCTCACTTTCTCTCTCAAAACAAAACAGAATATGTGTTCTTTCTGCTATTCTTTGTTTCCTTTTACGTAGAAGATCATATTTGGAAACATTAAGTGAAGTGATGATGGAAAGGTTCTATCTAAAAGACACCAAAACATCTGACAAATTGCTGACATCATGAATTTAGTCAATTGGCTTGGCTATTTATCCCACAAAATCAGCAGTTTGTGAGTTTACTGATCAGTTGTGGACCTTGTAGGGGAGCTGGGAGAATGGAGCACGCAAGAGTTAATCTGTGAAGTGGGATCAGAAAGGTTACAAGACTGCCCACATTGAATTGGTTATTCAGCCTCAGACCCTCTCCTCTCACCTGGCAAGTGGCCTTCCTGACCCCATCCTTTTTCATCCAGAGCCTGAAGGGTTGAATTTTCTCAGGGTGTCCCCTTCACCTCTGATTTGTCCCACTATGGCTTAAAAAGGTGGCCAAACTCCCGAAGCTTTTGGCCTTCCTTGCTTCATGTTGACCTGTCTGCTTTATCTCAGATCTCCATCTTGGTACATCTACCTCTGGCCTGGTAATCCTGCTCCAACCTCTGATTTTTCCCCTAGCCTGGAAGTTTGGTGTTATGTATTTTTGACCTTGAACAGTAGCCAGATCCAGTTAATCCAACGATAGGAACGTAGCACACAAGACTCAAGGCAACTGACTTTAGTTGGACTGATCTGAACGGGTCAATGTAGCATGAGTCTTGGAAAGTTGTTTAACTTCTGTGGCTCATGATTACATTTTCCTCTCTTCTTCATAGAGTTGTGGGAACAGCTTTAATGGTGCTTATAAAGTTGTTAATTGAAAACGCTCATGGGGGCACCTGGGTGGCTCAGTCAGTTAAATGTCCAACTTCAGCTCAGGTCATGATCTCATGGTTTGTGGGTTTGAGCCTCAAATCAGGCTCTGTGCTGACAGAGTGGAGCCTGCTTGGGATTTTTTCTCTCTCTGCCACTTGCACTTTCTCTTTCTCTCAAAATAAACTTTTTACAAAATTAAAAATTAAAAAAAAAAAAGAAAATGTTCATGAATTCAAGGTAGTATATTAGTAACATTTTAAACCAAGTTTCTATTAATTTATATCTAAAAATAATTACATAGGTATAATACAAAAATAGTTTTCACATACAAAAATCAAATAATTATGAAATCCAAAACAGAGAATCAAAACTGAAGCAATGTATAAAATGATAACCATTAAGGGAAAATAATGAACAACTTATTTGACTTTTTTAGATAAAATTTTCTTAGATAACATTTTTATCTGTATCTCTCACCATGATTTTTTCATCAAAAAATAGTATAGTTTAGGTATAGTAAAATTCACCCTCTTTAGTAGAAAGTTCTATGAGTTATGTCAAATGCATGGTCACATAACTACCACCATATTAAAAATATACAATAGTTCCATCACACCAAAATATTTTCTGTGCCTCTTGGTAGTCAGATTCTACCCTCAACCCCAGTCCCTTATAATCAGGGACAGCCAATATAAAATATTTGGATTCCCTAACCATTTGCAGATATCATCTGGCTCTTTTCACACTGCCCTGTGGGAATTGGGGTTAGAGTTATCAGCACAAGAAAATACTGATATTCTGGTGATTGCTATCACTATGAGTAATGAAATACTTTTCTATGATGCAAGAATCTTGTGCCCTCTGCCAGCATCCATGAAAACAGGGCAGGTTAACTTGTTTATTTGCAAGTATGGTAAAATTTGAGGCCATTTATATGATTCTCAACTAGCTTATTTATTCCTTTCCAATATATATGTCTTATTTTTTTTTCTTGCCTTGTTGCATTGGCTAAAAATTCTAGTATGATGTTGAAAAGGAATTGTAGGAGGGACACCTTTGAATTGTTCCCAATCTCGAGGAAGGTGGGACATCCAGTTTCTCACTCTTAAGTATGACACAAGGTGTTGGTTTTGGTAGATGCCTTGTGTCAGTTTTAGATGTTCCCTTTTATTCCTTGTTTTCTCAGTTTTTGCTGAGGATTTTTTTCATCTTTGTTCAAGATGGATATTGGTACTTTTATTATAGCATCTTTGTTTTGATTTTGGCATCAGAATAATGCTGGCATAATTAAATAAATTGAGAATTGTTCCCACCTTTTCTATATACAAACTCTGGAAGAGTTTGTACAAAGTGGTGATTATTTCTTTCTCAAACATTTGGTAGAACTTACAATGAAGTCATCTGGGCCTGGAATTTTCTTTTCTGAAAGGCTTTAAATTAGAAATTCAATATCTTTAAAAGATATAGGACTAGTCAAGCTATTTATGTCTTCTTGAAGGATCTTTTTTTAGGATGCTTAAGATCACCGGTTGATAGTTCCAACATCTCTGTCATGTTTAAGCATGATTCTGTTGATTGCTTTGTCTCTTAGGAGTGTGTTTTTATTTGCTGCTTTGTATGTCTTGCAATTGTTGATTGAAAGCTGTACATCTTATGTAGAACAGTACAGACTGAGGTTGATAATGGGCATGCCTTTTATTTTGCTAGGCCTTTAATGTGTGGGAAATCGTTCAAGACAGTAGGGGTGGGTTTGGGTTATTTTCCTGCTATGTTTACAGTCACTACCACAAGCTTCAACTTCTAGCATTACCTTGTGTTTAGGGTAAGGAGTGGTTTGCCAGAAGGTTTTTCTTAATATCTTCTTCACTCTCAGATTTAAGTCTTCCCATTAGGCCTGTGCCTCACAAAGGGCTCTCTCCATACTTTTGAGGACTGGATACCTGTTTCTTGAGTTTGCTAGCCTGGTGTTGGGAATGGACTGGAGGTGTGTTTTATTGTTCTGTTTCAGTCCCAGTCTTAGATAGGTGCTCCATTCTGTGTCTTAGAGGTGGGGCCTTGGCAGCGATTCTTCTCACCCAGAGGTTGGCAATCTCTAATGATCTGAGCCTAGATGTATTCCTCCCTGTCCTCAGAGGGTTTTGTCTGCTCCTTTTCTCACCTGAAATGTGTCTTCATCTGTACCTTGAGGGTAACAGGGTTTAATGCCCTTCCTCCAATGGGATAAGGCTTTTATTCTGTAGGAGACATATGAGAGGATATGGGAAGATCTTCATGCCTTCATCTCAGTGGATGCTCTTTCTTTCTCGATGTACCGTAAGAGATGCTTCTTCAGATTTTCATTCTATGTCCAGTTTTTCATGCACACTCAGTGAGGTCTGTGAGAGGGCCCTATAGGGGAGTGTGAATTTCTCTATCTCTGTGGCTCTCGGCACTTCTGTGCTTTCACTCTAAACTTTATACCATATACTCTCACACTTGACCTTTAAATGTTCGTTAACAATTTCAGCAAAATTTTTAATTTTCCCAAACTGGCAGAGCAGGAGGTGTCAGTATGGAAGTTGACATTTGTCACAACAAAGACTGAAAGGTTTGGTGCAAAGAGCCCAAGGACCAGGGCATCTACCTGAGACCGTTGGTCACGTTGTATGGGTTTCTGGCCAGATGAACCGACTCTACCATTAGCCAAGTTGTGTTGAAGAAGTTGTTCAAGAATTGCACCAACCGGCCACCTCTGTCCCTCTCCTGGATGATCTGTAAGATGAAGCTGCCTGGCAAGGAAGACAAAACAGCTGTGGCTGTAGGGACTAGAACTGATGATGTGTGTGTCAGGAGGTGCCCAAACTGAAGGTGGACGTGCTGCAAGTGAGCAGCCATGCCCAGAGCTGCACCCTCAAAGCTGGGGGTGAGATCCTTACCTTTGACCTGTTGGCCCCAGACTTCCCCAAGGACTGTGGCACCTTCTTGCTCTCTAGTCCATGCAAGAGCTGAGAGGTATACAGGTATTTCAGCAAGGTCCCAGGAACCCTGCACAGCCACACCAAATCCTACATGTAATTCAAGGGCCAGAAGTTGGAGTGGCCCAGAGGCTTCAGGGCGAGCCTTGGCTACTAAAATGAACCCCACATCCTGCCTTGTTATTGAAAAGATTTTGGATGCTAAAAAATCCCCCCAACTTTAGCCAAATTTTTCTTACCAGCTTGTATAGCCTCTGGTGTTTGCTGCAGCTAAGTAGGTGCTCTTCCTGGAGGCATCTTTGTTTGCATTTCTTAAATTAACTATTTGCCCTGAGACCACATCTCTGTGATAGATTCAATAAAAGTTGGATTTTTGTAAATTATCTAGTCTTTTTTTTTTTTTATCACAAGTATGGTGTGATGTTCTTTCCTGTTTCTTACATCCCATAGTGAAGCCAGAAACCCTATTTCTTGACCTATAAGAAAATTTGTTTCTAGGTTTTCAAACCATCTATGAGTAAATTGTATTTTACAGACCAAATGTCAGTTAGGTCATTTTGGACCTCAAGTAAAGAAAATCCAATCCAAAATACATAAACCAAAAGTTTGTATTATCTCAATGGGAGAGGTTTAGTTAAATCAAGTCAACAATTTTGTTAGGGTTCTAGGTTCTTTCTCTTTTCCACTGTGCTAGTCTCAGGACATTGTTGTGTCCTTTAGAGTAACTTCCTCCAGTGTCCCAAGTGGGCTACCAAAGTTCTGGACATCACATCACAGAGGTAAAAACAAACAAGCCACATATAAAAATATAAATAAAATCAATGGCCAATTGATATCTTTTTTTAAAAGTAGTCTTCATGCCCAGCATGGAGCCCAATGCAAAGCTTGAACACATGACCCTGAGATGAAGACCTAAGCTGAGATCAAGAGTCAGACACTCAACTGACTGAGCCATCCAGTGCCCCCACATCATTATTTTTTAAGGGAAAGGAAAATATCGCAAGAGGCTTCCTATCAAATTTGCCAAATGTCTTATTGAACACATACCCATTGCTCAATTGTTGCTAGAATAGGAATGGAGCTACCCTATTCGATTTAACATCAAGATTTGCCTCTGGGCTAGAAAGGGAACAAATTCCGCTGAAGCGCATGGCCACCTGATAGCTGAGAAAAATCAAGATTCTATGAGCAAAGAAGAATATGGGGGAATGGTTGTGACTAGTGGTTCATGACTGTTAGAGTTCATAAGGCATAAAGAGGACAAGCTTTGCAGTCAGGTGTATCTAGGTTCAAATCCTAGATTTGTACTTTGGAAAGTACAAAGGGGATAATATTTTGTAAATACTAAGTAGTTAACTATTTCTCTCTTTCTTTCATGAAATCATGTTCCTTGGCATTCATTTTGATCCTATAGCTCAGGAAGGGGCCATGGATAATGCCACCTCATGAAAGTAGAGGAGATGATTTTAAATATGGTAAATTCAGAATATAGTAGCTGTTGTTACCCCACAACAATATTATAAATTGTTATAATATATTTAGCTGATAGCTTTTTCTAATTAAAGGCTCTTTATTACGGCTGCATGTTCTACTTTGAGAGAAGATAGAGAAGTATTTTCTAGCTCAAATGCAGAGTGAGAGGCCTTTGGTTGATCTCCCCTTCTGTGATAACAAGGGACAGGGTCATATGGCCAAAATGGCAATTTAAGGCTTTTCCATTATAGAGGAGGGGCCTGTATTCCTTTTTTTTTTTTTTTTAATTAAGAAAATTTTTTTTAATGTTTTTTATTTATTTTTGAGAGAGAGACAGAGTATGAGCTGGTCAGGGGCAGAGAGAGAGGGAGACAGAATCCACAAAGCAGACTCCAGGCTCTGAGCTGTCAGCACAGAGTCTGACACGGGGCTCGAACCCATGAACCACGGGATCATGACCTGAGCCGAAGTTGGACGCCCAACCACAGCTGTGAAGTATACAGGGCCAAAGAGGTACAATGGAAGAAAGAGAGAGCTTGAGGAAACAGTGTTTGTCTTTTTGTTCACAGCTATGGGACTCTGCAATGAAAAAGAAAAGAGCTCTGGACAGGTAAAAAATAGTTTTGACAAGTTTAGAAAGACTGTTATTTACCTTTTGCCATAACATAAAGATAAGACACTGTTCAGGTTAAAGTGCAGTGCATCTAGAAGAGAATCAAAAAAGCAAATGAGCCTTTTTTTGTATATCCCTCATCAAAGAAGTTATTTTGCTTTGGTTTTTTAAAAAAATTTATGCCTAGCCTTCTTAATCTCTCAGCATATTTATTTCCCTAAGGCCCTTGATCATATTAGTTCCTGGAGTAGTCTTTCCAAATTGAAAGTGTTATATCCATGCTGTAAGAATAGGATGGGCCTCCACCCATAATTTGATTTCAGTGTAAGAGACATCCCAAGAGCATATGAAAATACAGGGTTAGTTTCCCGAGAGCCTCTGGTCACAACATTTTTATCAACCTATCAACACATAATTTTGTTTTATGTGTGTGTCTGTTTAAAAACATCTTATTTAATATATATTGTTGATTCACTAACAATGAACTCACAGAAACATCACTATAACTCATGCTCTAACACATGCTCTGTCAGACTTCTTAAGTGTTGCCAAAAAACTTCACACAGATCGCTGTCTCACTTTTGTTTCATTTTTATTTTCTTAATTACCAGGGAAGGGGGAAATCTTTGTGTGTGGCTATTTGCCATTTGGTTTCCCTTTGCTGTGAGTTGCCTGTTCAGATCATTTACCCGCTTTTCTTTTTGATGTCCCCTTTCCCATTAATTTATAGATTTTTAAAATGTACATTTTGTATGCTAATATTTTCTTGAATGTATGTTCTACATTGTCTTCTAATAGTGTGTCTTTACATTTTGTGTAGATGGCCTTTGTCATACAGAAAATTTTAATTGCTTTCATGAGGTAAATTTTGTGTTTTCTTTAAGAAATTCTTCTTTTTTAAAAAAAAATTTTTTTTTTAACGTTTATTTATTTTTGAGACAGAGAGAGACAGAGCATGAACAGGGGAGGGGCAGAGAGAGAGGGAGACACAGAATCTGAAACAGGCTCCAGGCTCTGAGCTGTCAGCACAGAGCCCGACGCGGGGCTCGAACTCACGGACCGTGAGATCATGACCTGAGCCGAAGTTGGACGCTTAACCGACCAAGCCACCCAGGCGCCCCTAAGAAGTTCTTCTATACCATAAGGTCATAAAGATATTTCATCTATATTGACACTCTCCACATTGTCTTCTCATAACTTTAAAGTTTTGCATTTCGCAGACCTTTAATCAACACAGAATTCATTTTTATATATAAGGTCTGTAGGGATTTGTTTTTAAACTATAAGGATATAGTCAGTTTTCTCTACCTCACTTACTAGATAGATCTTTCTTTCTCCACTATTTATTCTGTCACTGTCATGCACCGCCCCTCCCTCCCCACCCCCCCCCCACCCCCCATCCCAGCCCTCCCTCCCAAGCACCAGAAGTACGTATACCAAGTTCTCTGTATGTGTATGTCTGGCTGGGGTCTTCTATCTTGTTCCATTAGTTCATCTAGTTATCCTCAAACTAATATCACATTGTTTATTTTATTAAAAAAAATTTTTTTAACGTTTATTTATTATCGACAGACAGAGAGACACAGAGAGTGAGCAGGAGAGGGGCAGAGAGAGGAGGAGACACAGAATCCGAAACAGGCTCCAGGCTCTGAGCCATCAGTACAGAGCCCGACGCGGGGCTCGAACTCACAAACTGCAAGATCATGACCTGAACCAAAGTCTGTCACCCAACCGAGCCACCCAGGTGCCCCTATATCACATTGGTTAAAGACCAAAGCTTCATAATCAATCTTGATATTTGGAAGGGCAAGATGCTCCCCTCTTTATTCTTATTTTTTGAAATTATCTTGATTGCTCTTGATCCTTTACTCTTCCATATGCATATTAGGATCAGTTTGTCAAATTCAGTCAAAAGCCCTGTTAAACTTTGAATTAGAGTGGCAATAAATTCATAGACTACTTTGAGAAAAATTGTCATTCTTACAACACTGAGTGTTTTCATCTGTTAACATTCTGTACATTTTCATGTCCTAAAACACTTTTTTTTTTTTTTTTTTTAAGTAGACTCCATGCCCAGCATGGAGTCCAACACGGGGCTTGAACTCACAACCCTTAAATCAAGGTCTGAGCTGAGATCAAGTGTTGAGTGCTCAATTTTCAATTTTATATGTAGAAAATCACATTATTGGTTAATACTGACCATACCGTTTTGCTCATTCTTTGAGTTCTTCTCTCTGTCTTTGTTTCTGTTTCTGGACTTCTATCCTGAATCTAAGCAGGAGAAGTGAGCATTTTTGCCTTCTCCCTGATTTTGAACATAAAACTAATATAATGCTATGTGTCAATTATATCTCAACTAAAAAATAATGCTTCTAATGTTTCATGTTTAGAATGACATTTGCTTTAGGTTGTTGGTGGTACCTACATCAGGTTAAGAAAATTTCTTTTTGTTCCAAATTTACTACATCTTTCTATCTTCCTTTTTTCTTCCTCCCTTCCTCTCTTTTCTCTTTCTCTTCCTCACTTCCTTTTGTAAAAGGTTAATAAATATTAAATTTTACTAAAAGTTTGTGCATCTATGTTTATAACTATGTTTAACATATAATTTTTCTCCTAGTATATTGTCCTTGTGGAAGTTTATTTTTATTTATTTGTGTGTACTTTGTGGAATTTTCTTTTACATAAATCTTTTTTCTAAAGGTTTATTCGTTTTTGAGAGAGGGAGAGAGAGACAGAGTGCTAGCAGGGGAGGAGCAGAGAGAGGGGGACACAGAATCCGAAGCAGGCTCCAGGCTCTGAGCTGTCAGCAGAGAGCCTGATGCGGGGATTGAACCCATGAATCATGAGATCATGACCTAAGCCAAAATCAGGTGCTTAACCGACTGAGTCACCCAGGCAACCCGCCTTGTGGAATTTTAATAGCAATGTTTCGCTAGCTTCATAAAAGAAACTGGGGGGCTACTCCTGTTTTTTAGTCTCAAGAACTCTTGTGTAATGTAGGAATTATATGTTCCTTGAAGGCTGGGTGGTATCTGATCCAATACCTTTTTTATATATTAGGTCGAATGTGCATCTAATAACTCTAATATTAATAATCATTAAATTACTATTTGTAATTATATTAATAAGTTATGTTAACATAAAATAATATTTAATTCAATTATTAAATTAATATACTAATAATATAACTTAATATATAAATTAAGTTAATACGTTTCATATGTTACATGAATATAATTTAATATGTAATATTTTCTTCTTACCTCACAGTTGAGGCAGCAGCTGTATTCCAGCTACTCCAATAATGCCCTGGTTTTCTTTTTTGGAACCTTTTGAGCGTATCCTCTTTCTCTGGGAATTGAAAAAACTCCCGGGTGATCTGAGTGTGTTGAGAAACACAGGCCTAGCCTTCTGACGGATTCTCAGAGGAACTTTCTCCTTGGCTTCTCCTGTCTCTCCAATGCTCACTGAGGTGACCTGCAAATTGCCTGACTGTGGTGTTAGGATCTTATTTCAAACACTGAGAGGAACGAGGCTGTGTGTGAAAACAAGCTTTTATACCTTTCCAGTTGACTCCAACCCATTCCTAGAGTGGTCTCTTAAAAAACCTTATGCATATCTCAAATTCAAGGGAAGTTAGTTCTGGTTTTAATAAAGCACTGTCAAGCAATATTATGAGGCATTAATCCATTCTAAAATAAGAAAGTGGAGGAGATATCGCAAGATCAGTCATGTACCATTTGAGGGCTCCTTGCAGATGTTTAGGCCACCATAGGCTTTCAAGAGAACAGGCCGCATGGTCAAGGCCAGTTCTTCCCTTCCCCTGGTGAGATCTGGAACGAACCATGACATCTCTGACCTTCTTAGCTGCCCTTTCTTCCAGCTGGGTACCTGAGAACTCCTTTTATGTTCTAGATATGAAGCCAACCTGGACAGCACAATCTCAAAATCCCAACACCGGATCTTCTTTCTATCGATTTGGGGATAATGGGCTTAATCAGGCCATTGAAAAGGAAAGGCACTTGATCCTTCGTTTTCATTTCTGAGCTTTATTTTCCCTTCACTTTCACCTTTATTCCCTGAAATCAGTATTGCCTAGAAATTCTTCCTACCACAATTATGTTGCTTTCCCAGAAACTCTGGAGCTTTCCCAGCCCACACCCAGGCCCCTGCATGCCACCATTCTTACTCACAGCTCCTGCGGGTTTTTCCAAGACAGAGAAGATTCAAAACACACTCTTTGAGGCAAAATGGCCCCAGGAGGAGATTCACGCTAACATAACAGAGTCTGACAAGGAGTGTAGCTTATTCCGACCCCTCTCCCATATCAGGATACATATTTGAGAAGAATTGCCAAGTATTAAATAAAAAAAGCACACAACTTCATTCTTGTGGTTTTTGTACCCCATTTCAGACAGGCTTGGACAAATTCTACTAATTCTATTGTAAGTGATGGCTCTGAAAACATTTCCAACAACTTGAAGGAGAAAAGAGACAAGCAGGGAGGAAGGGTGGGTAAGATAAGCCTGATCGGCTCCAGAGGGGCCACCCAATCTGCTGTGGGAAGCTGCTGCCACTCACCTTTCAAACTTTTTGAAAATTTGCTCCTATGGAGGAATAGATTGGTGGAGGTGAGGGGACACACAAGTGAAGAAGAAAGAAGGTGTATCCCCTCCTGAAAAGGGAGGTTAGCTTGGTTCTGCAGTCCTGTGTGGAACGGCTGTTGTGTATAGAAACGAGCAATGACCACCTGCTGGCTGAACCAAAAGATAGGACCTGGCATGGGTGGTTGTCCAGGTACCGGGATTGATCAAAACAGACCTAAGATTCTAAGTGTGTGGTGTTCAAAGCAACGCCTGGGGCTGGAAACATGAATGGATTTAAAACATTAAGCCCAAAGTAGATCACAAGGAGTAAAACCAAGAGCTGGAGGAAGAGTGAGCAACTGGGCCCAGAACAGGTGTAGGAGGTGAGGCCTAGAAAAATCCTTTAGAGAATGCCTTTGAAGGAGGCATCACAATAACCTTATAGTGCAGAGAAAGCTGTACTGGGCCCAGCCCGATCAGAGAAGTGAATCACAAAGTTTCATCCTCAAGAATGGACATACCGGAAGAGGAGACGGCCACAAAAACAGGTAAATGTACACTGTATCATAGCTGTAATCATGTCTGTAATCTCTGTAATGCTAAAGTAAAAAATAGAGGAGCCTCAGTGGGTCTGTTGTGGGGTCAGTGCTATGGGAAGTTTTGCAGAAGAGGCCATGATGAAGCAGGAGCGATGCGGGCAGATAAAGAGAACAGCATACGCGCGAAGATACAGAGCCATAACACAACATGGTGTGGAAGGAGCCATAGCAGCGAGATCATTCTGGAGGGGAGGGAGGAGGGGTAAGGGTGAGCGTCAAGACTGGGAAAGAGGATCTATGAGCTGGCATAATGACGGAGGGCCTCAAATTCCATGCTAAGGAGTTGGGTCTGTTTAGTTTTCATTCGGGAGTATGGAGCCACTGATGTGTTATCACCTGGGCTGTGTGACTTCATCAGTTTTGAGTTTCTGAAGGATGCATTCCTGGAGGGAGTGGCTATAGCACAGAATACTCCTCTGGGCTACAAAAACAAAAGGACTTGACCAGTTAGAAATCTATTGCCATGATTCACGTCAAGGCTAAAAAGAGGAACCAAAGCAGTGGCAGGGGGGCTGGGCTGGGGCTTGGGAAACAGATTCCAGATATAATTAAGACTTGATCACGAATTAGAGATAAGAGGTGAGGTAAAGGTAAGAGTCAAAGATGACCAGCTCAAATGCCACCCACCCTTCTATCTCTAACTTTACATTGTACTTGATCTTTACATATAATACATACCGATCACAAAAGCCCTCCTCCTCTTGCAATCCCCCACTAACCTTTCCAAATTTACTTCTTACCACTCTCCTCTTGCTCATTGTGCTTCAGCCCCATTGGCCACATCAAACACTCCAAATATGCTCCTTTTCCAGGACCTTTGCACTTGCCTGTTCCATCTGCCTGTGAGGCTCTTTGCCCAGATGCCTTCATGGGCGCCATTCTGATTTCTTTCAGGTCTCTGACCAAATATCAATTTATCAGAGAGGACGTCAAAACCCACTCTGTCTGAAATAGAATCTGCTTCCTCCCGTATCATTTTTTTTATACGCTTAATCATGCTCGACTTACCCCCAGGACACTTAGCCACCCCTTCTTTTCAGAGAAGTTTTGGCTATTCTGTCGTAACCGATAGTCTCCAAAAGTTAGCGGCTAAACACTGCAAAATGTGTCTTGCTCATGCAACGTGCCCACTGCAGGCCAGCAGGAGGCTGTACGTGTGGTCATCACTTAGGGTCTCAAAGGGACAAGGCCTCATTTAACATGTTGCTTCCACAGTTACTGCAGCGATGGTAAGGGAGGATGGAAGCTTGCACATTGGCTCTTAAAGTTTCTGCGGGCAGGGGACACAAGTAATTTCTGCTTCTGTGTCATTGGCCACAACAAGTCACATGACCGCGCCGAGCTTTCAAAGGGTCAGAGCGAAGTGATGTTACATATGCACAGCAGACAGCCAGCCAGCAGTATTTGTGGAACAGCACTAAATAGGTACTGTGATGGAAGACACATTATATAGTTTTTTGTTGTCAATCTCCGTTCTCCACAATATAAGCCCAATAGCAATGCCTTTGCTTCCTCCCTATTGTTTAGAATGTGGTTCGCATACAATAAGCACTTAACGAATATTTGTTGAATGACTGAACACATATCTAAGGTCTTCCTCTAGACAGAAATTCCTTCAGGGCACACGTTTATCTTCGTATCTCCTTTGTTTACGGACAACTAAACGTTTATTAAACATATTCCCAGTGGGAAAAAAACAACAACCATGCCTATTTTTTCAGAACTCAACAATAATTTTTTTTTTTTTTTTTTTTTTTTTTTTTTTTAGCTAAGAGAATCCTGGAAACCAAATGGGGTAATGAAGGGAGAGAGAGAGAAAGAAGAGCAGGGCAAAAGCTTTCAGGGTAGGTATAGTCTGCTACGCCCTGTGTTAGGCAATTCCAGAACTCCCAGAGATCATGGGGATTAACTGAGTAAATTAGTTAAAATAAATGATACTTGTTACCTGCTTTTATTCTGACCCACTTTTTTCCCCCGCAAAAGACTTCAGCACAGAGTTTAACTCTTCTTTCTAATTTTTAGCTGGAAAATTATAAAACTTAGAAAGTTGCATGATTCTCTGAGACTAGATCTGATCAGCAGACAGTGACCCATTTTTTAAATTGCTGTTTTCTTTGTCACTTGGATTGAAGTTTATCAATTAGTTGAAGATTTCTTTATAGTGGAAAATTATAGCTGTGGCATTCCAGGCACAAGCCTTAGTGGGAAAGTGAACCAAATGAATCACCACGAGGCATGTGAGGTTGTGGTTGAGAGACAAATGCTATTTGTGATACAGGCAATTGACTCAGGTTATGACTTGTTGGTCCCTGGATATCTGGTGTCAACCCCTCTGAAACGTGGAATAAGTAGACGAAGCCTTGCTCAGAAGAGGAGCATTTAGATGAGCACATTTGTCCTAGATTTCTAATTTATGAATACAAACATTGTAAACATACCCACAAAGAGACATGTCTGGACCAAGACATAAAGATCTTTGAGGCCTTTTCAAAAATGAAAACTATGAACATTCCCTCCTACTTTTACCTGTCCAAGAAAAAGCTGGATACAGACATAGCAGTGAGTATTGTGGTTGCAGAATAGCTGGGTTTGTTTGTTTGGTGTCAGTCCCCTGAAAGAGGAAAAGAACAGTATGTTTGTGGTACAAGAACAGTGCTGATGGAAACACATAGCCTAGCAGGGAGCCCCAAAGGGGCTGAAGAGACGAGATGTGCATCTTGGCCCTGAGGACCTTGTCATCTGGGTGCCTCTGCTCCAGCGTGGCACGGGGAGGTGGCACCAGCCACGCGAGAACGGTTCCTTAGTGCTAGCAGGCTTCTTGGAAACAAAAGCAGGATTTCTGCAAAGTGAAAATGATGCTCAAAGCCAAGGTCCTTTGCAAGGTCTCTTTCCCTGGCTAGAGGCTACAGCTTGATCCTGGCATGAAGCTTCAGCTTGTGCCTTGGAAGCTGAGAATACCCACCTGCTTCAGAAATGCTTAATTGTCAGAATAACACCGTGAGGTCGCAAACATTTATTATTGTTGTTGTTGTTGTTATTGTTAGTATTATTTTATTTTAGAGAGACAAAGAGGACAAGTGAGCAGCAGAGAGGGGTCGAGGGAGAGCGAGACACAGGCCTGACACAGGTCTCGACCCCACGACTCTGGGATCATGACCTGAATCGAAATCAAGAGTCAGACGCTCAACAGACTGAGCCACCCGTACGTCCTTTGTTATTATTATTATTATTTTATATTTGAGTATAGTGGAAACACGGTGTTACCTTAGTTTCAGGTGTCAACATAGTGATTCACTAAGTTTATACATTATGCTATGTTCACAAATGTAGCTACCACCGCCTGTCCCCCTATATTGCCATTCAGTGCCCTTGACCGTGTTTCCCGTGCTGCATTTTTTATTCCAGTGACTTACTCATTCCGTAATTGGAAGCCTGTGTCTCCCACTCTTCTTCACCCTTTTTGCCCATTCCCCCACACCCTCCCCTCTGCCAACCATCAGTTTGTTTTCTGTATTTGTAAGTCTGACTCTGCTTTTTGTTTGATAAATTCACTTTTACATGAAAGAAGTGATGACAGAACTTGCCCAAGGAAGCAGAGCTAGTACGTGGAGGGGAGGGTATTTAAATCTTTTCTGACTCCCTCTACAACAGCTCTGTCCAAGGTAAGTATCATGCAGGCCACATATGTTATTTTATTACTTTATTTTATTTTTGGAGTAAAATTGGTATATAACATTATATTAGTTCCAGGTGTACATTATAATTTGATATTTGCATACACCTCAAAGTGATCACCGTAGTAAGTCTAGTTACCATACTCACCATAAAATTGACCCTTTTCGGGCGCCTGGGTGGCTCAGTCGGTTGAGCGTCCGACTTCGGCTCAGGTCACAATCTCATGGTTCGTGAGTTTGAGCCCCGAGTCGGGCTCTGGGCTGATGGCTCAGAGCCTGGAGCCTGCTTCCGATTCTGTGTCTCCCTCTCTCTCTGCCCCTCCCCCATTCATGCTCCGTCTCTCTCTGTCTCAAAAATAAATAAACATTAAAAAAAAAATTTAAAAAAAAATTGACCTTTTTCACCCTTTTGGCCCATCCCCGAAACCTCTTCCCCTCTGATAACCACGAATCTTCTCCCATTATCTATTAGTTTTGTTTTATTTGGTTTGGCTTGTTCATTTGTTTTGTTTTTTAGATTTTACATAGAAGTGAAATCATACGGTAGTTGGCTGTCTCTGTTTGGCTGATTTCCGTTAGCACAATACCCTCTATCTGGTTCAGTCCGTGTTGTCACAAATGGCAAGATTTCCTTCTTTTTTATGGCTAAGTAGTATTCCATTTGTTGTATATGTATATACACATCTACAGATGTATATATATATCACATCTTTATCCATTCAGCCATTGATAGACACTTAGATTGTTTCCACATCTTAGCTATTGTCAATAAGGCTACAATGAACACAAAGGTGCAGATATCTCTCATAATTAGTGTTTTTGTATTCTTCAGATAAAATACCCAGTAGTGGAATTGCTGGATCACGTGGTAGTTCCTGTAGTGGCCACCCCAATTTACGCTCCCGGCGACAGTGTACGAGGGTTCTCTTTTCCCCACAGCATTTCTAACACTTGTTATTTCTTATCTTTTTGATTGTATCCATTCTAATGGGCATAAGGTGATATCTCATTGTGATTTTGATTTGCACTTCCCTGATGATTCGTGATGTTGAGCATTTTTTCATGTGCCTATTGGCCATTTGTATATTGTCTTTAAAAAAAGGTCTATTCAGATGTTCTTCCCATTTTTAAACGAATTGTTTGATTTTTTTCATTATATATTTTGATATTAGCCCTTCATCAGATATATCATTTGCAAAAATTTTCTCCCATTTAGAAGGTTGCCTTTTTATTTTGTTAATAGTTTCCTTCAATGTGAGGTAACCTTTTAGCTTGATGTAGTGGTGATGAACTCCTTTAGCTTTTGCTTATCTGGAAAACTTTTTCTCTCTCCTTCAATTCTGAATTTTAGCCTTTCTGGGTAGAATATTCTTGGTTGGAAGTTCTTTCCTTTCAGCACTTTGACTATATTACTCCATTCCTTTCTGATCTACAGAGTTCCTGCTGAAAAGTCATCTGAAAGCCTTATGGGGGTTTTGTCATACATAACAAGTTGTTTTTCTTACGTGCAGCTTTTAAGATGCTTTATTTTTAACTTTTGACATTTTAATTATAATGTGTTTTGGTGTGAATCTCTTTGGGTTCATTTGCTTTGCTTCTTGGACCTGGGCGTCTGTTTCCCATGTTAGGGAAGTTTTCAGCCATTATCCCTTTAAATAATTTTTCCGCTCTTTCTCTCTTCTCCTTCAGGGACCCTTATAATGTGAATTTTATTCTCCTTGATGTTGTCCCATAAGCCTCTTAAGCTATCTTCACTTTTAAAAATTCATTTTTCCTTTCACTGTTCTGAGTGGGTGAGTTCTACTGTCCTCTCTTCAAGTCACTGATCCATTTTTCTGCTTCGTTTAAGTTTGCTAGTGGTCCCCTTCTAGTTTTGAGTGCAGGTAGTGTATTTTTCAGCCCTGAGACTTTCTTGTATTTTCTATCTCTTTCAAAAATTCGTATTGTGTTCATTTATTGTTTTCTCAAGTTTGGTGAACATTTTTATGACCATTACTTTGAACTCTTTATTAGATAGATCATTTATCTCTGTTTCATTAAGGTCTTTTTCTGAGGTTTTTCTTGTTCTTGCATCTGGAACATATTCCTCTGTTTACTCATTTTGCTTGACTCTCTGTGTTTGTCTGACTCTCTATGCATTTGGTGAAACACCTATTTTTCCCAGTCTTGAAACAGTGGCCTTGTGTAGGTGATGATCCTTCTTGTTCAACCTTGCCCTAGCTCTTGGTTGTCTCTCAAACCTTTGCATGGCTCTATATGGCCTGATTTATTCTTTTTTTTTTTCTTTTTTTCTTTTTAATCTGGTATAGTTAACATACAGTGTTAAATTAGTTTCAGGTGTACAATATAGTGATTCAACAATTCTGTACATTCCTCAGTACTCAAGATAAGTGTACTCCTCTTCACTTGTTTCACCCATCCCCTTACTCACCTCCAGTCTGTTAACCATAAGTTTGTTCTCTATAGTTAGGAATCTGTTTTTTGTTTTGTCTCTCTCTTTGTTTCCTTTTTCTTTTTGTTTTGTTTGGTTTCTTAAATTCCATACATATGGTATTTGTTTTTCTCTGACTGACATATTTTGCTCAGCATTATACTTTCTAGATCCAACCATGTTGTTGCGAATGGCAAGATTTCATTCTCTTTTATGGCTGAGTAATATTTCATTGTGTATACATATATACCTACATTCTTCTTCTTCTTCTTCTTCTTCTTCTTCTTCTTCTTCTTCTTCTTCTTCTCCTAGAGGAAGAGAGAAAGTATGAGTGGGGGAGGAGGGCAGAGAGAGAGAGAGAGAGAGAGAGAGAGAAACTCAAGCAGGCTCTATGCTCAGTGCAGAGCTCAACACAGGGTTTGATCCCATAATGCTGGGGCCATGACCTGAGCCGAAATTAAGAGTTGGACACTCAACTGACTGAGCCACCCGGGTGCCTCAGTATACCACATCTTCTTTATCCATTCATTTATTGACGGACATTTGGGCTTCTTCCATATTTTTAGCTTGATTGATTCTTTTTAAAAAGTATTGATGTATTTTGAGAAAGAAAGAGAGAAAGAGTGCGTGCATGAGCAGGGGAGGGGCAGAGAGAGAGGGAGAGAGAGAATCCCAAGCAGGCTCTGCACCATCCGTGCAGAGCCCACTAAGGCTCAATCCCACAAACCGCAAGATCATGACCTGAGACAAAAATCAAGAGTCGGCTGCTTAACTGACTGAGCCACGTGGGTGCCCCAGCTTGATTTATTCTTGATAGGTCCCAGTGGTTGAGGGGGTGCCAGGACCTGTCAGTGACCCAAAGGGAGAGATGTCAGTCAGCACCTAGATTCAGGCTGATTGCCTGATCCTCAGGCAGCAGCTTTTTAAGGTCTCCAAATATACACAGTCCTGTGGGGCTGCAGTTTTAGACCATGCTGACCTTCAGACTAAGAGATCTGAAGGTGTCCCTTGGGTGGCCATCGCAAGAATTGAGGCATCAGATGAGTGTATGAGATCTTTTCTGGGAAGTAGGAGCAAGCTGTGGCAAGGAGAGCACATAGATGGTGTTTCTCTGCCTATGTTTCCCAAGAGCCCCTCTGTAGCCTTTATACGTGCAGCAAACACAAAGCTTATCCCTCAGGTTGAGGCTCCAGGACCATTAAATGAGCCTTTTTCACATGCGGACTTGGGGTGTATGTCAGTCTGCCGTCCGTGCAGTGCCCTGGGTGTGGTGTTCTGCCCAGAACTGTCCTTATTGTTCCAGTCCCATGGGGCCCAGGAACCCAAGACCCTCTGGCCCGCAGAGATGGGCAATCAAGAAGCATTCCCTGTGTGGACTGCAGTTGTCCACCAGCTTAACTGCTGGAGAGTGGTAGGGGGGACTGTGGTTTTGACAAGGCCAGGAGCAAGCACCAGGAGCTGGGCAGGCCCATGGTTTTGTGAGGCTGGAGAAGTGCATTGGGAGTGGGGCAGGCCTTCAGGCTGAGCTAGTTGTGTCCATATGTGCCTGCCTGTTCTAGCAGGGTTGTGAGAGAGTGCAAACATTGGCACTCTTCAGCACCTCCATTCCTGGGGAAAATCCCAACTAATTCCTGCCCCTCCAGCAGACACTTTAAGATTAGCAAATGAATCACCTTCACATATAATCCTGTTCCCTCTGAAACTGCTGCCTTTGTGCTCTTCCCAGGATGAGCTTCCCAGGATGTGCTCTTCCCACATGCAAGCCTCTCCCACAGTCCCCTGGATCTTCTGGATGTAAGGATACTCTGTTGGTTTCCAAAGACAGACGTTTGGGGGGCCTTGTCTCTTTGGCACAGGCCCTAAGGGTTGGGGTGACCGGTGTTTTGAAGAAACCCTTCAAAACTCAGGGAAAGGCTCTGGGCCTGTGAGATCCCTCCCTTTTGTGGGTTGCTGTGCCAGGGGTGGGGTTTTGGGTAAGGTCACATTTTTGCCTCTCCTGTCCATCTCAGCGTGGCCCTTTTGTCCCTCGTGGAGGAAGCTGTCCAGCTTAGCTCTCTCTTCTTTTCCAGTGGGAATTATTCCATATGTAGTTACAGACTTGATGTGTCCATGGGAGGAGGTGAGGTGGGGTCTTCCTATGTCACTGTCTAGGACCACTCACCCACCCCAAATATGGAATTAAAATTGTTTTTAAGTTTATTTCTTTTGAAAGAGAAAGACTGTGTGTGTATGAGCAGGAGAAGTGCAGAGAGAGAGAGAGAGATAGAGAGAGAGAGAGAGAGAGAATCCTAAGTAGGCTCTGTGCTGTCAGCACAGAGCCCGATGTGGGGCTTGACCCCGGAACTGAGCTGGGAGTTGGAGTGATAGCAATCCAGAGCTACTCCATATAGTCTCCCCAATGCTCCAAAGTGTGTGAGGGATTTGGAAGAGTGGGGCCGAATACCTGGTGTCACCACTAACATCCTTAAAATGGAAGGAAGCTATAGACGCAAATTCGAACCCAGTTCTCCTTCGGGGCAGTTACGGCCTGCACCACTGTGCTTGATTTGGCAAGCAGAGTGTTGGCTGAATTTGAGTCTCACTCGCCTCCTCTGACAGGAGCCCTGTGCGGTGAGCAACGTCCACAGCCACACGAGATGGCCCAGCTCCTTGTCTTTCTTTGGGAAACTCTCCCCTCATCTTCTGGCCCTTAGTGACTAAGATTCAGCTGTGGAGACATCTCTTCATCAAGCTCTTGTATGCTGAGAAGTAATTCTTCCCCTTCTCTTAATATTTACATTCTTCTAAACATTTTTGATGGAAGCAAATGCTTCTAATTAAACAACAACAACAACAACTGTGTCTCTCAATTGATTCCTTGATGAGGCAGTAGATTCTCACTAACAGGACTTGGAATCCTGCAAAAGAAACCCTTGTCTCTCAGCTCCATCGGTTGAGTAACTGTGTTTCCATATTGGCTGGAGAACCCTTTCACTCACCACAGAAACCCCAGGACCAATCCACTGAGATGAGCATGTTTTAGAGATGCGCCAGATGGAAAGAGTCCACACTCCATCTGTTTATCATATAGATGTGGCCATTGTCCAAATCTTATAAAATCGCCAGGAGAGAAAAAAACCACAAGGCGGTGCATTTTGAGGGTGATCACAGCTCTTTGGACTATTTTAAAAGCACTGTCTGTTCCATATATATGCGTGTGTGTGTGAGTGTGTGTGTGTGTGTGTGTGTGTGTGTGTGTTAAGGGACACTGCAGATACAGTCAGATTGGGGTTTGAACTTCTGGTCTGTCGCTTGCTGGTTGTATCAGGGCAGGTTAATTCATTTTGCTGCCCCCCAGTATCTTCATCTGTGTTGTAGAGTTGGTCTAAGAATGAAAAGGACATAGAGATCATTCATAGAGAGCACTTAACACAAAGATCAGAGAATAGTAAGTGACTGATAAATGGCAGCTCTTATTATTGGTCATAATGATTTGTTATTATTTTAACATTTACAATATTTTGTTGTTTGTAAGTCTTCAACTCTCTCACAGCATTTCTCATTAGCTAGTGGATTCCAGACATCCCTCAAATCTGAGACCTTGGGAAATAATTCACAAATGTGTTTCCTGCAACGTAGCATAAAGAATAAATTCAAATATAAATATTAAATATTTTTTAAAAAGAATACATCCAAATATTCCAGCAGTGATCTCTTTTTTTCACTTCAATTCAGCAAATATTTCACGGAGAGTAAGTCATCGGGTTTCAGATCCTAGGCTGGGTAGAACTGCAAAGATCCTACACCAGGATCCCTCACTCAAGGTGCTTCCTGAGACGCAAAGCTTTCTGCATGCACAGTGACTTTCATAACACATTCCCCCACTGGACTCCCTCTACCTAACTCCTGGAGAGCAAAAACAGTGCCTGGGTGGTAGTTGTGGTGCATAATAAGTTCTCAAAAAGATATTTCTGCACGAATAAAAGCCATAGATGGTGAGTAACAACAAGAGGTATGTGCATCAGTTCTGGATGTCTTTCTCGGAGTCCCGTCTCTACCTCTGTGTCCATCCATTCCCTTGTCCTCACACAGCTTTATGTCCGGCCACGTCAGGTTGACTGCATTTCACAGTGCTTGACTACTCAGCTCTGCACATGCTGTTCCCACTCTCTGGATGCCCTTCTTCCTTTGCCCGTTGAGCTCCTAACTATCCGTCATGTACATGTCCTCAGCAGAACCTTCCCTGACCCCCCAGAATTAATCACACTCTTCGGGTGTTCTGTTGGTATTTTGAACAAGGCTGCCCCTGACATTTAGAGGGCCCAGGCAAGCGCGTGAATGGAGGCCTGCATACCACATGGCAAAATGTTTAAGGAATTTTAAATCAAGCTAATCAATAAAATAAAATATATTCTATCCTCCTCCCTTGTCAAATATACCATAATCTATATATAAAAATATAAGAAAATATTATTTTTGTACGGCTGAAAGTTGGCAAAATACTGAAGATGGCTGAATTTAATTTAACAATGATTATTAAGCATTCTTTAATTTATAAGCTGGAAACATTTGGATGAGTAATAGAAAAGATATACATAATGTGCACATTATTATATATTACTATGTGTATTTTTACATAGTTTTTCTACAAAGTAGATTTTTCTTGACTTCAGGAAAATCATTTATTATGTTATAATAAATATTTTTATTTCATTTGTGCTGTGTTGGCAGTTATGATCTACTGGATTAAAAAAACAAAACATAGTATTCAGTGGATTCAAAATTGACTCTCTTAAGTTTATATATCACAAACATAAAAATTATTTTTATTTTCAAGAAAGTTATTTCTTTCAAGTGTTTTAAATTGCTTACAAAATTAGAAGGTAAAAAATATAAGATAATTAATGCATATCAAAAATTTTAAGTCAAAATTATTCAAATAAAACTGGTCCATATCCAAAAAATGTTCATACCAATGCATTGGTGCTGAGATACCCATCATGGGTTGGCCATGGAAAAGGCAATAAGGCCGATCACTTTACAGAGCAAAGTTCAAGTCTTGCCCTTGCAGGGCTCTGCTCTGCCTTCATCTTCTAACGTTCATCTATTTAAATTTATTAGTTTGAGGGGCGCCTGGGTGGCTCGGTCGGTTGAGCATCCGACTTTGGCTCAGGTCATGATCTCACGGTCCGTGAGTTCGAGCCCCGTGTCAGGCTCTGTGCTGACAGCTCAGAGCCTGGAGCCTGTTTCAGATTCTGTGTCTCCCTCTCTCTCTGCCCCTCCCCTGTTCATGCTCTGTCTCTCTCTGTCTCAAAAATAAATAAACGTTAAAAAAAAAATAAATTTATTAGTTTGAAAAGTTCATTAGATCTTCTTAAATGTTTTTATAAAAGTATTTGCAAATCTAGACTTTGATATGCGTCTAATTACCCGTGTAAATAGTCAGCATGACATTTCTTGCATTAGTTACATCTAGGTCTTCGTGTATAAATAGAAGAGTATTTTGAATTTTTTCAATGTTGCAAATTGTTTTCTTCAGAAGCCATGCACCACAGCTTTGAATAATGAGCAATTAAAGAATATCTCCCAGGCCACAAATTGGAATATCAAGAGAAGCAGGAAAATTGATACTCGGTACTGCTGGGAAATGATGCTATTTATGCAAGAGGAAAGATGTGGCAACTTCATTTCTCTTTCTCTCTTACCTAAGTCCTTGCACTGCTCAAGTCCCCTTCTCGGTGTTTCACAGATGAAAGCAGTGTGTCATCTCCAGCACTGTCATATCCAGCACAATCTGGATACCTTCAGGACAGCCATATGCTTACAGTTCAAGGATCTGAGGCGAGAGAGCGAGAGAGCGAGAGAGAGAGAGAGAGAGAAGTGTTTCCCCGGGGGCCTGAATGATGTTAGTCTTGAGGGCGATGTTTAGGATTACCAGACATATGCAGGCACTGAGTGCCAGATCCTAAGTAACAGAGTTCATGGGCTCTTTAATAAAATGTGTGTGTACGTGTGAATGTGTGTTGTGACATGCAGCCATTATTTTTCACATACTGTATCTAAATGGGACCCTTAGTTTCTCTAGCATGAAGCCTTGAAACCATCCTGGACTGGTCTCTTTCGCTCTCATCCTCTCTCCAATCCGTCTTCTACCCTATCGGCATTAACTTTGCAGATGATTCTTGAATCTGACCACGAATCCAACTTCCGCCACCACCGTTGCAGGCCAGCTGCCGTTACCTTTCATCTCTTGTCGGTGCCCCATGCCTCGTAACTCTTCTGTTTCCTTTCTCTGCCTCCCCTGATGCCTCCTAACGTCTGTAACAGTAGGCAGCCTTCTTCCTAGAACATAAGTAACCTCATGTCAATCTTGTGCTCAAATTACGTCATTACCTTCCTGTCGTGTTCAGAATAAAATCTACCTTTGCTGTGGTCTACAAGGCTGTTCCTAATTTACATCCTGTGTCCCTCTTTCTTCATCTCCTACCAACTCTTGCTTTCTGTACTCCAGCCACGTGGGCCTGACGCTGGCTGTCAGATACTCTCAGCACAAGCCACCCTCAGAGTCTTTGCATTTGTCATTCCCCATATCCAAACACTCTCCACCAGCTCCTAACACTCGTTCCCTGTTGACATTTTCTAAAAACAAACAAACAAACAAACACCAAACCAAAACAAGCCCCCCCGCCAAAAAAAAACCATAAAACAAAAAACCACCGCCTGTCCTCCCCTCCCTTTACTTGGTTATATTTTTATTCAGAAGATTTGTCAATACTTGATATAATATTACACATCTATTGTTTTAATGCTATGTGCCTGTCATCCAGATTTGTCATTTCAGATTTGGTCTATGTGTTTCAAGGAATTGACTTAGTCTCCTGGATCTGGAGAGAGGGACGTTTTACCCAGGTTTGGACTTGCCTGGCCATGGTGATTGCTCTGGGGTTAGACAAGCAAAGCAAGTAAGTATCTGCCTAGTACTGTCACCGAAACATTTTGGAAACAAGTTCTGATTTTGTTGGGGTTGCTAAATTAGAGCCTCGCGTGGCCATTCCACCAGTGTATGGGAGAGCCTGCTTAAAAATAAAGACAACATGGAGAAAAATAGCAGTAGAAGAAAAAAGAGAGTTCCTTGAATATATAGTTTGAGCACTTGAATTTTCAGTTCAATGATCCAATGAATTCATCTTTTCACTCAAGCCAATGCAATTGTTAGCAATTGAGAGATTCTGATGAATGTTGTTATTCTATATTACTTCTATAGTTGCCTCAACATTCCCATACATGGATGTATACCGATAAGTCAGATTTTACTAAAGGTTTGGTGCATCTAAAGAGAATTACCGCATGGAGGGTTGTAGTAGTAACATGATACGATATACTGACAATATTATTTTTTAACTTTTTTGGGTGTTTATTTTTGAGAGACAGAGACGCAAAGTGTGAGCAGGGGAAGACAGAGAGAGAGGGAGACACAGAATCCGAAGCAGGCTCCAGGCTCTGAGCTGGCAGCACAGAGCCCCACGAGGGGCTCGAACTCACAAACCGCGAGACCGTGACCTGAGCCGAAGTTGGATGCTTAACAGACTGAGCCACCCAGGCGCCCCAGACATGTGCCTCTCTTAAAAAGTGCCTCTTCTTTCTAAATTCTCCTGGGAGAAATTCTACCTGTCCCCCTTTTGGGAAATGCTACTGAGGGTGAAATTGAAGTGAGGGAGAGTGGTGTGGAGAGGCAGCCCCAACGGGTCCATCTGAGGTGACCTCTGGCATTGCAAGTGCCTCAGTAAGCAACCCAAGGTGAACATGCATATTCAAAATCCAGGCTGGTTTTTTTTTTAAGGTCTTCCCTCTAGTGTGAGTTACAGACACACCGTCCAACAAGTGTTTCCCCTTGTCCAGCAGTCAGTTGTAGGATCACGCACATATAAGCACTAACGATTTTCAAAGACCATGGCAGGTAAGCTCATATGATAGAAATGTTTCCTAAACGTACTCCCGGAGTCTTGCAGAGTATTATTAGTCCTTTTCCTTGACCCTAACCTTAACTTTTGTCATGAAATATTTTCTCTTAGACATGATGTAAATATGAGAAGATCTTCATAGTGCGTCATAATGTAGTTGCTGATTAAATTTATAGCCCAGGGATCATTCTCCTTCCCAGTGACTTGGACGAGGGGAGTTGAGATGGGGAGTTGTCTATAGAGGAGAGAATTTCATTCTTTTAGTTACAATATCTTTCTCTGGGTCGGGGCTTCTTGAAAAATCTTAGGTCTCTCAACCAAAGTTGTCGATAAATAGGTGTTGAATTAACAAGTGAAGCTCGTCATGGTTATATTTATGGATTCATCACTCATGAGTTGGGTAATTGACTTGATTGATATGCATTACTAAATAGAAATGGATTGGGAGACTTTATTTGGGGCCAAACTTTTTGTTTTCCAGAAGTTGTTGATTAAGATAAAGATTGGAGAAAGAAAATAAATTAGTCCTTAAGGACCCATTAAAATAGAACTGGTTCTCATATTGGCCAGAAGAGGGCAGGATCCCTGTGGGAATGTGACAGGATAGTATTCCGATGTTGCAGAAAGGTTTCAGAGCATGTGGCCCCGCCTAGGGAAGGTAGGAGTAAATGGTAAAGATAGTCCGAAGGGAGTAGGATAAGAGATCTTTAAAATTTTTACTTTATCCAAACTCATCATTAATTTATTAATTTATTCCTTCATCAAACACTACTACGTGCTGGGCACTGTGCATGAGACTAATGTAGAGATGAACACAGCAGACATGATCTCAGGCGCAGGCTGCTTACAGACTAGTAAAGATTACAGAAATTAACAGATAAGTACATGGATAATTACAGATTTGGATAAGAATGTTGTAAGAAAATAACAGGACGTTATGAGAACTTTAAGTTGAGGAGATCTCTGATAAGATGGACCCTGAAAGATGAAAAGTCGCATAGAAACTTAGGAGAAATATGCTCCAGGCAGAAGGAATAGGATGTCTGAAGACCCTGAGGTCGGAAGGAGGTTGGAATGTTCAAGGAAGTATACGAAGGTCAACGTAGCCACAGTTTTCCAGAAAACAGTGAAGGAACAGTTTCATGAGATAGATTTGAAAAAATGCAGGAGGATCATGCAGGGCTTTTTAAGTCATCTCAAGGGTCTTGATTTTCTTGTGTGACCAAAGGGAACCATTAAAGGGTTTTAAGCAGAGGAGCGAGATTATCTCATTCATGTTTAAGAAGATCCCTTTGGCTGCTATGTGAAGAATGAGCTGGAGGGGCCCTGAGGGGAGCGACACAGGAGGAGGTTGTCAATGTAGTCTAGGGAAGAGATGATGTCATCTTGGACCAGGTGGAGCCGAGAGGTGGAGAGAATTGGGTTCGAGTTGTCTTTGAAAGAGAGACTTGGCGAGACTTGGTAATTGGAGGTTGAGGAAAGTTGTCACGTTTTCTGTCTAGTTTCTGCCATGAGCGATCGGGGAAGTCTGCAGAAAGGCAGGCTGGCGATGTGAGCATGGAAAGTAGGGAGTGGAAAAATCAAGAGTTCAGTGTTGGACACTTCAAGTTTGAGACATCCAAATGGAGATATTCCGGAGTGGAGCCCTGAAGGAAGGGTACGTGAGAGATGCAAACTCGTGAATCATCCACATATACAAATAGCATCCAAAGCCATGAGTGAGAATGATGATACAGAGGCAGGGAGGAGAGAAGAGTGAGAAGATGTCCCAGGACTAAATCCTAAGAAGCTGTGACAAAGGCAGGAATCACAATCATTTAATACTGAGGCTTTCATGGGTTGATGGAAAGACTTTCAGAAATTAATCTAGTTGATGGCCATGCAGTTTTTCCTCTTGTAGGTTCGTTTTATGTATCCGTTTCCAATGGCACTGTAACAAATTGCCACAAACTCAGTGCCTTAAAGCAACAGAAATTTATTTTCTTCAGTTTCTGAAGGTCAGAAGTCCAAATGGGTCCCACTGGGCTAACATCAAGGTTGCATTCCTTCTGAGGCTTAAGGGAGAACCTGTTTTCTTGCACTTTTCTGGCTTCTAGAGGCTGCCCACATTCCTTGACTTGTGCTCTCTTTCCATCTTCAAAGCCAGCAAATGACAGGTCAAGTACTTCTCATGCTGCCTCACTCTGACACTGACTCTCCTCTCTCTCTCTTTTATTTTTAAAGACCCCTCATGATTCCACTGGGCGCACCTGCGTAATTGAGAATCCTCTCCCTATCTCAAGGTTGACTGAGTAGCAACCTTAATTCCAACTGCAACACTAATTCTGCCTTAGTGGGGAATATAACATAGTCACAGATTTAGTAGATTAGGATATCTCCATATCTTTGGGAGTCATTATTCTGCCTACTAAGCTTTATAAATCTTGCTTATTCCCCTTTGGAAAAGTATAAAAGAGTACACACCACACCTCCAGCCCTAGAAAGAAGTCCTCTCTGAGGGCCCCAAAGGGTGGCACTTGACAAAAGTGATGAGATTTATTTATGTGTCTGTTCATGCACTCATCCCTGTATTTGAGCAATACACCTTGTTGGACAAGGGAGAAAAACAACCGGCAAAGTCATTGGTTAGAGACTTGTTTACACTTCCCTTGTCGACTAGAATAGCTGTTTATTTGAACGGGGATCCTCAGGTTGTTATCATAGCTAATGTGTCTGTCTTGGTCCGTTTGTCCTGCTGTAGCACAATACTATAGACCGGGTAGCTTATAAACAACAGACATGTATTTCTTACCATTGCGAAGGTGGGGAAGTTTGCAAGATCAAGGTGCTGGTAGATTCGGGGTGTGTGATGAGAACCCACTTCCCGGTTTATGGATGCCTGTCTTCTTGCCACGAACTCACACGGTGCAGGAGGTGAAAGATCTCTTTGAGGTCTCTTTTATAAGAGCACTCATCCATTCATGAGGACACCACCTGCATGACCTAATTATCTCCAAAGACCTCAACTCCAGATATCATCACATTGGGGGGTTAGTATTTCAACATATGAACCGGGGGCGGGGGGAACACAAACATTCAATCTATAGCAGTCTCTAAGAAATAGAATATCACTCAACGCCTATTATAGTGATGCACACATCTGAAATCACACCAAATAACCCCCCTACCCCAACAACGCCAAGCGCTTGCAAGATTTAGAGCAACTGGAACTCTCATGCATTGCTGGTGGGAAGGCAGATGGTGCAGCCACTGTGGAAAGGGGTCTGACAGCAACTCAGAAGGTTAACCATAGTGCAATCCTACTTCAACATATTTGAGAAATGAAGACCTATGTTCACAAAGAAATCTGCATGTGAATGTTAAATTGGTTTTATTTGTTATCATCAACATTTGTAACCAATCCAAATATCCCTTCCCTGGGGAATGGATAAACAAATGGTACTTTCATACAGTGGAATTCTACTCAGGAATTAAATTCAGGAATTAAACTCAGGAATTAAAAAGGAATGGAGTACTAGGGGCATCTGGGTGGCTCAGTTGGTTAAGCATCCGACTCTTGGTTTCAACGGCTCAGGTCATGATCTCACGGTTCATGAGTTCAAGCCTCACATCAGCCTCCGTGCTGTCAGAGCCTGCTTGGGATTCTCTCTCTTTCTCTGGCCTTCTCCTGCTTGTATTCTCCCTCTCTCTCAAAATAAATAAATAAACTTAAAAAAAAACGGGTGTCTTTAAAAACAAACAAACAGAGGCGCCTGGGTGGCTCAGTCGGTTAAGCGGCTGACTTTGGCTCGGGTCAGGATCTCGCGGTCCATGAGTTCGAGCCCCGCGTCAGGCTCTGTGCTGACAGCTCAGAGCCTGGAGCCTGTTTCAGATTCTGTGTCTCCCTCTCTCTGACCCTCCCCCGTTCATGCTCTGTCTCTCTCTGTCTCAAAAATAAATAAATGTTAAAAAAAATTAAAACAAACAAACAAACAAACAAACAAAGGAGTACTGAAAATGCAACAACATGGATGAAACTCTAATCCACTATGCCACGAGGAGGAAGCCAAACTCAAAGATTACATACTATAGGCCATTTTGTGATATTCTGAAAAAGATGCAATTATAGGGAGAGAAAGTAGACCAGCAGTTACCAAGGACTGGGAGTGGGGGAAGGAGTTAACTGCAAAGTGACCCAGGAGCATTTTCTGAGCAGCGGGACCGTTCTAGATCTTGATTGCTGTGATGGTTACATGACGGCAAGTGTTTGTCAAGATTCACAAAACTACACTAGCAAGAGTAGGATTTTTACTCTCTGTACATTATATATTCATTTTTAACAAAGGATGTGCACAAATTCTACAGGTCTTTTTGTTCCCCACAAAAAGGCCCCATCCGAAGTCTGTATTGTTATAGAGTGTTAATTCTTCTACTGTCTTAAGAGACAGTTAAGCAAACCTGTGTCCCACGTAAGCTAATAAAATAAAGGCGTTTTAGGAGAGATCTCCAAGTGGCATCTCTGCTGAAACACATCTCTGGAAAAACAGCAAGCAAGGAAGTCAGGAAATCAAGGTTCCAAGACCACATAGTCACTAGCTAGTCTTGTGATTTTAGACAAAGCACTTGAGCTTTCTAGGACTCCGCTGCCCTATCTGTAAAATGGGAATAAGGTCTGATCAAAACTCCCTAAGGGAGGGTTATGAATATCAAATGCCAAATGACCTTCATTTTATTAGCGTAAGGAGGACACAGGCTCACTTTATGTACACTGAGGTGCTTATCAAGATGAAACATTCTCTTCCACTGTGAAGTATTACTATTCTCTTTTCTAATTTTTTAAATTACATTTTACTTTTTTAACGTAATCTCTACACCCAACGTGGGGCTCAAACTCACAGCCCCAAGATCAAGAGTTGCATGCTCTACTGACTGAGCCAATCAGGTGCCCCTCTTTTCTAATGCTCACAATTTACTATTTGTGAAGAGTTTTATTGCTGGGCAACAAAGGATGCACTAGGTATGTAGTAACTTGTAATCATCACAACAATTTTTTGCGGCTGGGACTCACGTTGCAGCAACTGTCACTTACAGAGAAGGGGACTGAAGTGCTCAGTGGTTGCACACGGGTGCTGAAGTCACCCAGCCAACGTAAGATGAAGTGGAAACGGAATTCAGTGCCGTCTGATCAGAGGCCATGGTCTTTTTCATCCCTTCATCTTGCTTCTCTCAGAGCTGGTTTCTATTTAGAGGCAAAACGTCCAAGTTAGACTCTGATATATGCACACAGAGAATCATGTTGCATATACGTGAAGATATTGCACATACATAATTTATACGAGAAGGTCAGACTATGAACTCACTGAAATTTCTGATCAATACAGACATAAAAAAGACAAAGAGTGTGTAGTGAAGAAAATCATCACTTAAAAAAAATTTTTTTAAATGTGTATTTTATTTTTGAGAGAAAGAGAGCACGAGCAGGGTAGGGGCAGAGACACAGGGAGACACAGAATCCGAAGCAGGCTCCAGGCTCTGAGCTGCCAGCACAGAATCCGATGTGGGGTTCGAACTCACAAGCCGTGAGATGATGACCTGAGCTGAAGTCAGAGGCTTAACCGACTGAGCCACCCAGGCGCCCCGAAAAATCTCCATTTTTATTAGTTGGCTAATAAAAACTTTACTTGGAACTAATAGGTGTTTGTTTATTTACCTAATGATCCCATTTTTTTATTGTGGTGAAACATGCCCAAATGATTTTTATATAGAAAAAGGATGAGGCCTTACTTTGATGTCTAACTTTCTTTGAATTATTTAAAACTTTCTTGAAGTAAATGCTTATTCACTTCAATACTCTTTTAAAGAAGTATTTGAGGTAGTAAATTTATATCTAAGGATCATTTTAACTGTACCCCATAATTCTGATACGTAGTACTTTTACGCTTGCTTAGGTTTAAATATTTTGTAATTTTCATTGTCATTTCCTCTTTAGTTCATGAACTCTTTGGAGATACATTTCATCAAAATGTGCTGTTCCTCTCTTTCTACAGTGTTGTTGATATCTTCCTTAGTGATCATGTGGTTGAAGTAATGCAATCCTTGTGACGTCCAATTTTGGAAAAATTTTGACTCGTCCTTGGCGACCTAGTACGTGGTCAATTGTGATAAGCGTTTTATGTGCTCTTGAATAGAACGTGTACCTTCGATTTGGGGAGTACAGAGTTTCATGTATCTGTAATCCGTGCACTGAATCCATGATGCGTGGACTGCAACAAAAATGCAATTTTAAATTTACTCGGCGGGCATCAGCTTCCTCTGCCTCTGGATGTAAACGCTGGGAAAGGCGAGGTCTTTTCTGTGAACCCTCAAATGATCATCCCGTTCTCACTTTGGTCCCGAATCCCCACATCTGGTTAGGGGTCCTGCAGCGGAAGTCAAACAGTGCTTCCCTCTGTGTTCAGATGAGATCGCCTCTCCCTCCATGCTAAGATCTGCAGTTGGCTGTGTCTTACTTTGGTGGGTGTCACCGGCTTCTGGATCCTTGTTTCTTCTCTTTCCATTCAGCAGTTCCTTCTTCACCTGCTTCTCCTTCTTGGCACTAGCCTGCCAAGTTCTGTCCCAGAACCGGGAATTATCCCGGACTCCTCTTCCTATGTCCACACCGATTTCTAATAAACATCAGACTCATCAGTTCTACTTCCCAAATATCTCTCACATTGGTCCACTCGCCAATCTCGGCTGCCGCTGTCTCTGTTCAGGCCACCGTTATCTTTTGCTTGCATTGCTGTGATAGCCTCGGATTGATCCTTATGTATTTTACCCCCTACTGACTTCTTTCCGCTCTAGTCGGTGATTTTTCTAAAATAGAAGTCTGATTACATCATTCTCTGTTCAACTCATTCAGTGCTTCTCCGTAGATCATAAAACAAACTTCAGTCTTCCTAACCTTACTTGCATGACCCTTCAGGATCTAAACTCATTTTTTAAGGTTTCTCTGCAGTGTCTTCTGTGATTATTTCTCTCTTCCCAAAATGAAGCTATCTATTCTTCCAGTTTCTAAAATAGGCTAAGCCCCCTCATCTTGAGACATAATGTGAAGAACTTTATGTCTTTGAGATTGATGATATTTCTTGAGTTTACAAATCTTAACTCCAAAAGAGTGGGATGATGGAAAAAAGATTATACACTCTCTCTCTCTCTCACACACACACACACACTCATATATTTACACAAATATATATACTCACACATATACACTCACATATACACTCATATATAATCACACACATACATACACTACATATATATATACATACTCACATATACGCATGTGTAATAAATGAGATAAATATATGGAAAATGTATATATATAAATACATATATATATGATGGAAAGTATAACAATCAATAAATGCTTTTAAAAATTGTGCATGGATGTTCAGGTATAGATGGTAGATTAACCAACATACTAATTTCCTTGTCTTCTCTAGGTTCCATTAGAATCTTAGTAAAATCATATAAAAGGTAGAGATCCATGAGGACAAAAGAATGGAATTGGAGTCAGTAGCAGATAAGAGATTTCTACACATTTCTGGAATACAGATTTAGCAAACTTAGCAGAGCAAGGAAAGCTACCTTTTCGACTCTACACAGAGAGAAACAGAAACAAAAGAAATCAGATTTCCGCAGAGGAATCCTAGAAGGACTAAGCATTCTGGAATGCCAGGCAGGGTAGAGAGTGGTATTAGGCTTGGGGTTGAAACAGAGAGATATTTTCGGTCAGCTGACTGCCATCCATTTCTTTGGACTTAAATATCAATAGCCTTGGTTCTGTACTGAGCCAAAAAGTCAGAGGTAGCTTCCCAGGAGACCTTAAGAATCTCAGAAAAGAATAACTTTCACATACCTGATGTATAAAGCATTAAAAAGGTAAAAGTCAAGAAAATTTCCTATAAAACAGAACAAAATGGTAAAGACAGAAAAAATATATAAAAGAAAACCCTACCAGGGGCGCCTGGGTGGCTCAGTCGGTTCAGCGTCCGACTTCGGCCCAGGTCATGATCTCACAGTTCGTGAGTTCGAGCCCCGTGTCGGCTCTATGCTGACAGCTCGGAGCCTGGAGCCTGTTTTGGATTCTGTGTCTCCCTCTCTCTCTGCCCCTCCCCAGCTCATGCTCGCACTCTGTGTCTGTCAAAAATAAATAAACTTAAAAAAAAATTAAAAAAAAAAAAAGAAAAAAAGAAAACCCTACCAGTGTAAAGGATTAAACCAGCAGGATCAACGTCTGACCAGTGGGTACTCCAAAAGATAGAAGAGAGAAAATGAAGGTGAAGAAGAGTATCAAGGAAAAGATAAGAAAATCTCCCAAGGTCAGAGTCTGTTCAAATAATGAACTTCTCAGCGAGGCCTTCCCTGGTCCACCTGTTGGAACCGCAGCCCCTCCATCCAACGCTCTGGATTCTCCCTCCCTATTCAATTCTTCCCCATCGAACTTGTAACCACCTGACATACTATATCTTGCACTTGTTTATCTAACTTCTCTCTTCCCCACCAGAATGCCAAATCCCCAAGGCAAGGAGCTCTGTCGGTTTTATCCACAGTGGCATCCTCAGCCCCTCGCTAATGCTCGGCACAAGAGGTGTTCAGTAATTATTTGTTGCGTGAAGACAGAAGTCAATGATGCATGAGATCTAGACCCTCACCTGCCATGGAAAGAAGTCAATGGATCATGCCTCACATTGGTTCATCAATAAGAGATACAAAGCCTATAATTGAGAAATATGAGGCAACCACCTGCAGACACAACCAATGGGGTTCAAGGCACTGAGCCGCATCTGAGGGATGGATGGCCGAACAGGAGTGGGAGCAGGCAAAGTCGCTGTTGTTTCCCATATGTTTTTGCGAACTATTTGCTTTTTTCCACCGTGTGCTTGAACTGTTTACCTTTTTTTAAAGTGTATATGTCTTAGAAAGCATTTTGTGTTTATTTACTATAAATATGTCATATCAACAATAATAATAGCTAAAATTTATTGAGCACTTATTACATGCCAGGCGTGGTGCTAAGATTCAAGATGGATTATTGGAGAATGTATTACATATCTGTTGTCATTTTGTACGGATTGAAAACATCTGGAGTTAACCTCGAAATAGAACAAAACCCTCAGTCCAAAAATATAAATACTTAGTAACCTAAACTCAGTTGAATAAATTCTGCTTATCAATCCTCATAACGAAGATATAAATTTGATATGCCTCCTCACGTCCTTAAAATGCAAGAAAAAAAAAGCGTCACACAAATAGTTTTCAAATAAAGTTTTTATTTCCTAGGAAATCCTTGTAGAACCACACACACGCCTGCCAACGGGATCTGTTGCAACAGGAACTGTAGAAAGTGAAGGGAAAATCGTGTGTAAGCTCTTCTGGAAACATCTGTCAGTGTCATCTGCTTCTTTTCCCGCCACTCTTCTCTCCACTCCACATTTCTCTTTCAGTCTGTTCATCTGGAGTGTAAGTGACCTTTGTTTCGGGAAATTTATGAGATTTTCACAACATGAAAGACTTCTGACAGAGTCATTTTTGGGCCTCAGCTCTGATCTGCTTCCTCCTGTCTGGGCCTGGAATTTCTGCTGTGCTGCCATCCATCAGTCGTTCAGGAACACACTGAGCCAGTCACCGCTGCAAATCATTCTTCAGTCATTCATTCTTTCAGTCAGAGCTGAAATTTAACACTGATAGTCGTTTAAAAAAACAAAACAAAACATTTTAGCACCGTTTTTGTTTGTTTGTTTGTTTGTTTAGATGCTCCTGGTGTTTCGACTGTGCTATGGATGTGTTGGGAGCTCCCCTCTCCTTCCCTTTTCCCTTGTTGCTTGGACAAACTCCTTCCCAGCTCTCGGTCTTCAACTTAGACGTGCCCTCCCTGCAGGAGCCTTTCTCGAGCACGACACAACCTGAATGGGAATATCCTTCACCTCCGGAAGCTTCTGGAACGTCCCTCTGACATTGCACTTCGTATACAGCATTGTCACTGCCGTTTGTTTTTCAACTCCTCTGCTGGCCCTGTCGCTCCCTGGGTGCAGAAGCTGTTGGCTCTAGGACATGGCGTGGAACCCTGGTACAGAGTAGGGGTTCAGCAAACACTCGTGGCATGAATGAATAGTCGAACGAATGAATGCACAAATGAATAAATGAAAGCAAGTATATAGTCACTGTATACAGTTTCACTGTAGTCTGCATATTCTGAGTACATGTCAAAAATAACAACCAAAACAACTGCACAGCTGTGCTTAGCAATTGCTAAGCCAAAGGCTAATGAGTTAAAAATATTGGCTTAGATCCCAAAGTCAAAGGAAAAAGAGATAAAGAGAAGGCTGTGCCTATTTCCTGTGCTTGGTAGGAAAAGAATATTTCCCAAACTCTTTTTCTCCGGCAATTTCTTAAGTATATTGAGGATGCATCACGGCATTTATAGTCCTGTGAAAGAAGGAAGTAAAATACTTTCAAAATGGTTTGCTCCTCATGCTATCTAGCCTCTTCTTTCTGGCTTGACAAACAGGTGAGGAAAAGTTCTATTTTTCTGTTTCTTCAGAGCCTTTGAATAATAGTTAGCAAAGACCACTTTGAAAACTGAACTTGCCTCATCACTCGTGAGGTCAGGTTCTGGATTACGTGAAGGGAAATGTTTTCAAGGCAGCCCCCTCCCCCCACCCATTCCCCACCCACTCAGCTGGGTCATGAGGTACCCTAGAAGCATCGTCGTGACTTCATGCTTTTTCTATTGCTCTTCATCAGACCAGAGCTAATGTGCACTGAATGCCCTCACAAATGATACGAAAAAGTTAAAAGAGAACTTTGAGGGTGGTTTAAAAAACTTGAAGCTAAGACTAGTTGAAAGATGATTGTTGAAGGAGGTGTGGTTCATTCTGTGATTAGTGCCAAGTCGGGCAAGATTTCACTTTTTAGTGCAAGTTATGGGGTAGGCTAAGGAATAACAAATGAAAGGGTAAAATTTTTTGGAAGCACCTTCTGAACATGCAAACGAACAGCAGGAAGAAAGAAAATTATTCGACTTGGCTTATGTGCTTTATGTGTGATGGTAGATTTTCAATATATGTGACTCTAAAAGCAAATGGACAAGTCAGGATGCTATTAACAATAATTGTGGGAAATTTTTCATTGAGATGTAAGAGTAGACTCTGCCTTAATGTCTGTTTGTATTTTATTTTATTATTTTTTTATTCTGATTTTTTTATTTTTGATTTTTTAAAATTTTTTTGATTTTGATTTTTTTTTATTTTTTAAAATTTACATCCAAATTAGTTAGTATATAGTGAAGCAATGATTTCAGTAGATTCCTTAATGCCCCTTACCCATTTAGCCCATCCCCCCCTCCCACAACCCCTCCAGCAACCCTCAGTTTGTTCTCCATCTTTTTTTTTTTTTAATTTTTTTTTAATGTTTGATTTTATTTTTGAGACAGAGAGAGACAGAGCATGAGCGGGGGAGGGTTTGAGAGAGAGGGAGACACAGAATCCGAAGCAGGCTCCAGGCTCCGAGCTGTCAGCACAGAGCCCAATGCAGGGCTCGAACTCACAGATGGTGAGATCGTGACCTGAGCCGAAGTCAGAAGCTCTACTGACTGAGCCACCCAGGCGCCCCTGTTCTCCATCTTAATGTCTGTTTTTAAATGGCGGTTGTTTCTTCTGTAAGAAACGTACTTCTCTTAGACAGAATGTATCTTTGATTAGAATGGTGGTGCAGAGACACATAGAGTTAGAAGTTGAGACAGGGTTGGCCACAGACATTTATCATGTTATCCATCATGACCAGAACAACAGCCACCTTATCTTTCATTTAACCAAGTGTGAAAATACATTATATTTCATTCACTTAATTTTTTTTAGTGTTTATTTATTTTTAAGAGAGAGAGAGAGAGACAGAGAATATGAGGGGGGAGGGGCAGAGAGAGAGGGAGAGAGAGAATCCCAAGCAGCTTCTGCACTATCAGCACAGAGCCTGACTCGGGGCTTGATCTCACAAACTGTGAAATCATGACCTGAGCTGAAATCAGGGCCACCCAGGCATCCCTTCATTTGCTTTCTTTACTAACTCTTCTCTGCATACTAGTCTTTGGCTAGAATTATAATTGTTATTATAATAATGATTATTATTTGTGCTTAATTCTGACTGATTGCATTTTTATATTATCTGAAATTTAAGAAAAATCATGGCTCCCAGGTATATTCAATTTAAAGTAATATATATATATATATATATATATATACACTATATATACTATATATATACTATATATACTATATATATATATACTATATATACATATATATATAGTATATATAGTATATATATGCATGTATATATCATCTCCAGCAACTGTGAAGCAGTCACTCTCATGAAACTCTACGGACTCTGGGATTGTGATTGTTTTACGTTTATTTTGAGGGAGAGAGAGAGTGAGAGAGACAGCTTGCACAAGCAGGGGAAGGGCAGAGAGAGAGACAGAGTGAGAGAGAGAGAGAAAGAGAGAGTCTCAAGCAGACTCTGCGCTGTCAGTGCAGAGCCCGATGCAGGGCTCAAACTCATGAACTGTGAGATCATGACCTGAGCCAAAACCAAGAGTCAGACACTCAACCGATTGAGCCACCCAGGATCCCCTGGGATTGCTATTTTGCTGTTTGCTGGCTTCAGTAAGCAATCTCCAGTAGGTTCTTTTATCAGTCCAGAAAGTTCCTTGTTTCTCTCACCTGGAAAAATAACAGGAAGTGGTGCACACCTGAGATGTGGGAGAGCCAGGAAGGCTTCCCCCAATCCAGTACTATTTCCCGTGTGGGTTCTTATTCCACATTCTGTTCACTTGGAACTAATTCCTTTGTGTTATTCTTTGTGGACATCTTGGTATCACAGAACCTTAGAATTTTAAACCTAGAAGGAATATTAAAGATTGATCCAACCACTCCACTCAGTCTGTGCGTTAGGAAACTGAAACTCAGAGCTTCGCCCAAGGTCTCTCTCTGGGACCTTAGAGAACGAAGACTGGAATAAGGCCTTCAGAGGTCAGTTCTGCCTTCACTATGTTCATTCATCTCTTCATACTCTATGGCGTGGTCACGATTTTTCTGGGTGCAAGTGAGAAAAACCCAACTCTGACACACTTCAAGAGAAGAAAAAACTTTATGAGCCTTCAGGCACGATCCAGTGGGGCAAGTACTGTCTTCAACACTTGGTCTGTCTCCAGATCATGTCTCCACTTTCCTCCATGCTGGCTTCGTGGATGGATGGTAATGCCTTCCTCCTTACTACTCTTCCCTCAGAAGTTACAGGCGTGCATCCTACGGGCTTTAGTCCTGCCAGAGTGGGAAAGGTCCACTTTCCTAGTTGGTCCCAGAAAAGTGCTAACATCAAATCTCATGGATGTACGTTGGGCCATGTGCCTGTACCTAAGCCAAATGGAAGGTCTGGTGCACTGCTGGCAAAGGAAAGGAAAATTGATGTTGAGCAATTTTTTTTAAAGTTTTTTTTTTTTTTTTAATGTTTATTTATTTTTGAGACAGAGAGAGACAGAGCATGAATGGGGGAGGGGCAGAGAGAGAGGGAGACACAGAATCGGAAGCAGGCTCCAGGCTCTGAGCCATCAGCCCAAAGCCCGACACGGGGCTCGAACTCACGGACCGTGAGATCGTGACCTGAGCTGAAGTTGGACGCTTAACCGACTGAGCCACCCAGGCGCCCCGATGTTGAACAATTTGAAGCAACCGCTGTTTGCTTCAGGTGCCTCCTGTATCTGCGACACTGCACTGGATGTTTGTGTAGCATCTGTGGTTAATTTGTTTTTGTTTTTGTTTTTTTTATCAGTTGGTTCTTCAAAACGAGCATGCGCGTAGAAAGTTGAATCTACGGAAATGGAACAGAGGAAAGGTTCTATTGGGTGTGTTGAGGGAGTGATGGCGAGGCAGCAGGGAAAGGTTTGGGGTGCAGCGCCCTGGGTCGGGGGGACAAGGGAGGCCTGAGTGAAGGTCAGTGGGGTGCCAGAGGACTGGAGAGGTCTGGGGAAAAAAGGCCATGTGAAGAGCTGTCAGGGAGAATCGATCTGCTCAGCCCAGTGGTTCCTGAGCATGGCTTATTCATTCAAGCACTTTTGGGGGGCTACTGCGGTCAGCTACTGCGCCAGGTGCGGGGGACACAAAGGTGGCAAGGCAGTCCTCACGTCGAACCAGCTGTGTATTACACAAAGATCAACGCAGTCATTGCTGGAAGGGAGAAGCCTGGAGTGTTCCAAGAGAATATACACCGGAGGCCCCTGGCTGTGTGGAGGTGAGAATACAGGCAGTGAGACAGGGAGAGAAGGTATCCTAGAAAAACATTTCAAACTGAGACTGGAAGAACGAGGAGGAGCTTTGGTAGGGTGTGGGGGGGGGGGGGGGGGGAGGGGGGGCAGGACAAGGGAAAGCATTCTAGGCAGAGGGTGCTAGAGCCTGTGAGAAAGTGCCAGCAAGGAGTGAGGAAGGTTGGTAAGAGCTCAGGTTGGAGAAGGAAGCAGGAGCCAGACCAAGCTCCCCTATTCCAGCCTTCGAAGAGATTTTGAATTTTCTCTGATAGCACTACATTTGTGTTTTCAGAAAGACCTCACTTGCTGTGGATAGAGAAAGAATTCAATGGGGTGAGATTACCCGGTCGGAGCACCCGAGGGTGGTGGTGGCTTGGCTTGCAGCAGTGACGATGGAAACGGAGAGAGAACAGCCACATTCAAGAGGCATTTGGAAATCTTGGTTTTGTAAAGATGACGTCCGTCATCATTGCACAGGCAGTACAATGTAACTGCGGATTTGTGAAAGTTTCACATTTTCATTAGCTGGTTGAATCGTACGTTTTATTTTCCATGACAGTACTAAATTGGCTGGGGATTAGGCTGAACATAATTGTTTTATGGCTAAATGTATCCCATTGTAATAAATAATGGCCATATATCAGCCTGCCGCGTGCCTGATTTAAGAGCACAAGGCCACAGGGAACTTGGTTGAGCCTTCAGACTTGGTGACTAAACTAAAGATAAAGGAATGGGACTTTAGACTCTGGAGGCCCCGAAGAATGTTCTGGGTCCTACAGGCAGCTTGCTTGCCGCAATTTGAATAATCCCTTAAATCTGTTCGCGCTCATATTCTCCCGAAGCAGATTCTTGGATTGATAAACGGGGACTAGTAGCGGGGTTCAGATGCTCTGCAATGGAACGGAAGGACCCTGGTTGATGGGGATGGAGACTTGGAGACTGAGCGCGCTGTAATGACGGTGATCCCCTGGAAAGCCAACGTTGCTAAATCACATGGGAGTCTGGGAAGCTAGAATTAAGTAGGTTCGGGATGTGCCCCCAAGAGAAGGTTTATATTGAGCAGCGATATGACATTACAGGGATATGCTAATACCTGGTATATCACCCAGCATGGTGATGAAAAAAAGAAAGAAATTTGTAAAAGTGTTTTTTTGTTAAGTGAAAAATGAGGCTCTGCAAAGAGAATTGTCGTCCTTGTTTCAGTCACGATGGGCTAAATTGTGCGCTGGTGAAAACCAACAACAGCTCGGTGCCTTAAAACAGGGTTGCTTTCTTGTCCCATGAAGTCCCCTGCCAGGTCGGCACCTCTCAGGGGACTGGGCTTCCATTCACGTGGATGATCAAGTATGAGACTCCGTGGGGCTTTGTTCACACTGATCTCACCTCCCTTTCGCGCTTATTCAGTGCGCCCTGCTGCGTGTACCTTCGTAGCAGGCTGCTATTGTGTCCTTCCTTCCCATTTTCCCGTCTGGAAGTGCACTTGGATTTTTCTTTGGGGCATAGCCCATTTCGTGTTTCCCACAGGGTGGGCTCCCCTCCCCCTGCCATCCACCTGACAGAGGTCCCCCTTCTGGACTGGCTACAGGGGCAGATATGTGACCCACATCTGGCCGACGGGCGTTTTCTTTCCCCTGGCGACACTGATCGGCCTATGATCCAAGTCACCCCCAAAGTATTCAGCCCCGAGGTTTTTCTGGAAATACTGGGAAACAAAACCAAACGCTACTGTCTTTCTGTAGAGGTTGTTGGGCCAACGGGATGTGGGTATGTCATTTTCAGCAGCTTTTTTGCCAGTGCTAGAGGAGAGCCTACCTGACAAGGTACGAACGAAAGAAAAGCCGAACTGAGGACCACACAAAATCAGACTCCTGGCTGCATTCTTCGGGTCCCTGGATCAAATCACACCAAAGATCCAGGATCCCGGACTTCTTGGTTATATCGGCTATTATTTTGTTTTTGGCTTAAGCCGTTTTGAACTTGGGTTATATTCCTTCCAGCTGAAGGAGTCCCGGCTAACACAGCCATTCATCTCCAATGCGGGAGCTTCCAGGAGATGGCGGGTGCAGGTGGATATGGGCATGAGCCCCCTCCGCCCATCCCTGTTCTGATTGGTCATCAGAGGAAATCTACAACAGGAGCACTCTGCCTCCTTGTTTACTCTCCTTTTCTCTTCCGGTACTCCAGAAAGTAACGTTATTCCCGGGCCAAAGAGGCCAGCCAGTCTCTTTAGATTTAGCTTAGGGAGATCTGAGGAGCTGCACAGTTCAGGGGAAGAGGACAGGGCAGAGGAAGCCAATGAGGCAGCTTAAAGAACCCTCACTAGCGTGAACGCGAGGTGCAAAGGCTGGCTGCAGAGGTGCATCTAGGTCAGCTCTTTGAGGTGGGCACAGCTAGCAGCTGGAATCTGAAGGAGTAACAGGAGCTGGATGCTATGCACCAGGAGGAGAGAGACCACCGAGAAGATCAGTGCCCCAACACTGTGATACTTTCAACCAAGACCGAAGACAAGAACCTGGAGCACCCAGGGTTGAGAGCTTGGCTGAAATGGATGCAGAAAGTGAGCATCCCCTTAGACAACTGAAGCTGTGGGGCCTCAGGGTCCCCTAAGACCATCACTGTAATGGACGCAACTTGCATTTTGCTGATTTGGGGGGGGGGGATGGCTCTTTGGTTAGCAATTCCACTGACATCAAACAGAGTGCAAACCACAATGGGAAAAAGGAGTCTGCATATAGATTAATGATTTCCCAACAACCAAAATGGGGTTTGAAAACCCTGATATGTTTTTGCCCATGATCTGTTGGATACCCTTGTGTGCCAAAGATCAAATAAGGGGAAAAAATGATAGCTTTAAGCCCACCCTGCCAAAATAATAGCCAAAATGAGAGCCAACACTGTGTAGCATCTCCTATATGCCAAGTGCTTTTAATCATTTCATATGCACTGACTTATTTAATCCTCTTAACAACGCTTTTAGATAGAGGTTATTATTTTTACTTAAAAATGAAAATGGGTTGCCCGGGCAGCTCAGTTGGTTAAGCGTCTGACTTTTGATTTCAGTTCAGGTCACGGTTTGTAGGATCGAGCCCTGCATCAGGCTCCGTGTTGACAGCACGGAGCCTGCTTCGGATTTTCTCTCTCTCTCTCTCTGCCCACCCCCCCACCCCTCTCTCTCTCGAAGTAAATAATACAATTAAAATAAAAACTTAAAAAAATGAAAAAACGGATCCCAGCATGGTTACGTGATTTGTGCAAGGTCCCCCAGCTAGTTAGTGGCAGAGCCAGGATTGAAACCTAGGCGGTCTAGTTCCAGAGCTCACACCTTTTGTGTCTACAGTGCAGTGGGATACCTTGTCCAGTGTCCCTGGACATCAGTCATCAGACACTTTTGAAAGGCGACTGAATGACCTGAGTCTCAATATTAACTGAAATTAACTGCCTGTCTTGGAGTGTCACGGCTTAAATGGCAACTCCTCTTCCTAAGATTCCTCTAAGACGTGCCTGACATGCCCAGCAAAAGCAAGAACCAATTGGTAACATGGCTTGAGAGGACACTGAAGCTTCTGAGATCTCGAGTATTCAGGGGAAAGTTGTGGCCGCGCTTTCCAGTGCTTCTCTTTCCTGCTGTTTCTCTGGGGCAGCAGATGATGGGGTGAGACCTGCATCCACCATTCCTCCGCACCCCCACCCCACCCCAGCAAGTCTCTCCCAAAGCAGGCACCCACCATCTAGGTTCTGGCAAAGGAGCATTTTCAAATGTTATCCTACATTTCTGAGAATGTATGCTTAAACTAGGATCAGGGCAGCCACAAACCAGGTGAAGTCCAAAAGCGAGAAAGCAGGTAATCAGATGAGAGGAGAGGAGGGCATGGGACGAGCAGGTCACAAGAGGTCAGCCCCAGGGTTGAGCGATGTACAAAGGATGAGGGCCTTGGGAGGGCTGCGGGGAGGAAGGCAAGGGCCTAGCCCTGCATGAATGGGGTGGGGGTGTGTTCTTAAGGTTGTGAATCAGGCTCAGAGGCAGAAGAGAAGAACCCAACTATTGTAAACTGGGTACACCGGGGGGGCTACTGACCTGAAGCATTTTCCCATTGGCTGTACCCGGGGCCTTGGTATAAGAGTAGGGCAGACCCCTCCCATGGCTGGCTTGGCAGAGGTGGCCTCCTGAATGAAAAGTCTGAGGATAGAGGAGCAGAGAGCCAGGCAGAGGGTCACATCCACAGCCATTTCCCACCTACTTCAGGCCGAGCACAGACTGCCAAGTTTCACAGATGGCTAAACTCAGACTACGGGTATAGACCTCTGTTGCTACCTTTTGACTCTCTGGATGTTACCCAGCTGCATTCCATATTTCACAAGTGATTTTGGTTCTTTTCAACTTCTCTTCCCCCTGTAGGCCAGATTTCTTAGATCTGAGGAGTAACTGCTCAAGGAGGACCCTACCTGACTCTAAGAACTAGTCTTGTTCAATAAAAAGTCATCTTATGGAAATAAAGCTTGATGAGAAGCAAGCCCATTTTGCCCTCTTCTCCACTCTTGAGCTTCCTATTGTTTCACTTTTCTGAAGTCTCATTCACTAATCTGTAGTATGGGTCTGCATTCTGCCACACTGATGGCACTGTCATTCATTCTTCAGTTGTTATTTTTTTAAGTTTATTTTTTTTTGAGAGAGAGAGCGAGAGAGTGCGCGCACACGCACGCAAGTGGGGGAGGGGCAGAGAGAGAGAGGGTGAGAGAGAATCCCATACTTGAGGCTTGAACTCACACACCATGAGATTGTGACCTGAGCCAAAATCGAGTCAGACACTTGACTGACTGAGCCACTCAGGCGCCCCTTATTTGTTTTTATTACTTCCCATACTTCTAAACCACTTACCATTCCTGAATTCATCCAAGAGTCGAGTACCTAACCCTGCTGAACAACACTTCCCCTCCCCGCACACATATGGAATGCTACGCTGGCTGAGACTCATTGTCGGTATCGCACAGGATCCCTCTCTGTTGGTGATGCAACAGCCCTCTTGTGAGACGGCCAGCAATTCATCCCTGTTATTAGCAGGGGGTTCAGGATGCCTCCAACCACTTGCAGGGTAACTCGGGAACGTTCTATTTACACAGCTCCCCGTTGGGTCCAAGTCCCTCATGAAAAGTTGTGGCTCTTGACGGGCAGGGATGAAATGTCCTCTACCTTTATTATCCCAAACAATATCTAGCACATACTAGGGACTCCACTGTTATTTGAATGCATTGGCTGATTTTTTTTGGACACATTCCTTGAACTTAGGTTTAAACCTAAAATGTTTCTTCACATAATAATTTTCATAAGTGTAATGCTTATTGCGTGTAAGCAATAGTTTAATTTTTCTAAAATGAAAAGGGAAACCTGATTCAGAGATCGTTTAGTGAGTATTGACTCTACAATATGGTAAAAAGTTTATGCTATTCATCTCCTTATTCTATTCTGGACATAACAAGCCTCGTCTTATTCTTTCTTTTCCAAGCCAAAGATTCTCTGTTGGTTTCTTTGTTTTCATTTTCCAGAAGTAATTTCTTCTTATGTGCTTTTGTATGTTAATAAAAATGAAGAGACTAAATATGGGTTATATTAAATACATTTGGTCTATTAATAGGCTGAACTAATGATCCACTCTAGCAGGGAAATGGCTTTGCCTCCTCCAAATTCTGGCCATTTGTTGCCTAAGCAATGTGTTTGGTTCTTTTCATATGCTGCCTGTATTTCTCTACCTGCATAGTTTTCTCTAAGGAAGATGATCTTTTGAAGGTCTCTTGGTCTGGGGCTTAGCACAAAGTAGGCACTCAGAGAATATTGGCTGCGAAAATAAACGAAAGAAGGAGTCAAGTCATAAATTTGACAATAAATTCCCCAACAGGAGATGTTTAAGGGTAAGTCCTTCCAAAGAATCTAAAGGAAGGGTTTTAGTGACAGTGGTGACAGCATAAACCAGAAGATTTTAGCCTTGGAACACTCCTGGATGTATTCATAATCAGCAATTGAGATGTAAAGGGGATCTTGAACTTGGTGGAATAATTCTGACCCTGCTTCTGGTTCTTATAAAGTAAGAGACTCCTATCCAGAGACACTCGGTGTCTTTTCACGTCTTACTCTCTTCACCCAACAACTTTTGGCACGCTCTGCAACCGTTACTTGAAAGATACCGAGGATATCATCACCCACTCCCCTTACCAACCTCGTAGACGCCAGCCTTCAGGAGAGATTCTCCAGTTTTAACCTACAGCCTAATCTTCCTTTACATTAATTCTAAGGTCATCTTTGTAGGATTAAATGCCAGACCGTGAAAGGCGAATCTAGGGCAGTTGATTTAAGCAGCACAGTACTTTAAACCGTTAGGTCAGGGTACGTAGAGGTGTGGGCCCACAATATGCAGGGGGTGCGACAAAATGACTTGTGAATGGCTCTCTCCATGACCTGTTTTGACCAAACTTTATTACTCATTTAATGGAGTTATGACAAAGCGTAGGAATCAAAACACATGGGGATCACAGAGGCTGTTATGTTTATTGTGTAGAACAGACAGTGATAATCCACTAGAGAAATATTTTCAACAAGCAAGCGATTCAAAGTACAATCATAGACAGCAACTCTACATGAAGAACAAAGAATCAAGTTAGAAGACGCTCAGAGGAACAGGGAGAAAGTCAACTGCAGTTAAACGTCTTGATACTTTTCTCCTGCAAACATACCTAACTTGCAGAAATGGTAGAAAAGTTAAATGTCCAGTCTTACTTAGCCGAGACCAACAACAGCAAAGAACAGTCCTATAAAATTTATCTCCCACAAAAATAAACTATATATATAAAAATTTTATGATGTTCTTACTGTTCCATTGGCCACAAGCTTTTTTTTTTTTTTCAGTATGAAAAATGAGGTATACTGGGGCTTAAGAGGTAGTCGTGTGTTTTGATTGTACAACGTATAGGAAATAAAAGAGTAACTTCATCAGAGATGGAAATCGCTCGGTGCTCCGAGTTTGGCCAACATGAGCAACTTGCTTTAGTTTTACGAGCTGGCCAATGAGGTTTCGAAAGGCCCAACCAAAGATACGGGATGGGACTTTTATTTTTAGGAGCCACTGCTTATTTGCTTATTTAATGCACAGTTAACAGTAAGGTTGAGTTTTAATTCTCTCCGTAGCTCCTTTGGTGATTCACAACAGTGAGCCATCTGCCAGTCTCCGAGAGGTGTGTGGCCTCTGAAATGACCTCCCCGAAGTGGCTGTAAGAGAGATGGTTTTGAGTTTCATTTGGCTTCAGTACTAAAAGCCAGACTGACACAAGCCATCATGAGAAACTACCTCCTGGCCCAGTTGATAATACCATGTTAAAAAGTCAGCACACTCACTAGGAGAGAAAGCAATAAAAAACTCTACATAAGAAGCGTTTAAAATAAATCTGGTGGAGACATATTACAAAAATCACATTTGTGTAAAATACATGAAAATATCTGTCAAGCATTTTCTCATATTCAAACCAATCTGAAAAAAACATAGATTTTTGATTGCATCATGCAAAAGCTGGGCTTGTCGCATCACACCTACAAAGCTTCAAGTTTCTTTGAAGGTTGGCTTTATTTTCTTTCTTTCTTTGCCAAAAGTATGTAAAAATGTGTTCCTTTCTATCAAACGTCTTTTACAAAAATAGTTTGGACTCGGGATCGCTGCGGTTTGAACAACATCAAACCCTGACACACATGGATGCTGCAAGTCACAAGTTCCTTCCTTTTGAAGTCTGGAGGTAGGTCTTTGCAAGTCAATTAGTCCATTTCCTTAAACAATTCATTTGAGGTACAAACGTGGAGGGTAAGATTCAAATGTTACAGTCAAATTTTGTGTGGCGTGTAGTGTGATTGAGGAAAATGATCCTTAAGAACCTAGGAGCGACTTGGTTAAAAAAAAAAAAAAAATTCAAGTTCATGTAGAAATCTAGCAGAGAAGCTGAAACAAGTATTTGTAAAATTTTAATTAAAAAAAAATAGAAAAATACATAGCCATGCTGAAAACACAGTAAGGAGACTGCTTCTTTAACTGTAATGAAGTGTACAAAAAGAACCACAGATGATTAGCATCACCTACCCATTAGGTTATTTTTTCTTCTTGCATTGCTTGTGTATAGCAGCATGTAATAAGTACTAGACTGTAAATTAATTGTAACATTCAGAGGTAGTATTGAGTAGTGGGGATATATTATTGCATCTCTGGCTAAAAGTGCAGTTTGAATGAAGAGACGGTGGGCTGAAGCCGAAGTAAAGCACCTCAGTCAACCATCCTATGTCAAAACGTATTACTTGAAGTAATACGTACGCTTAATTTGAGGTAAGTGGTATTTAGGTCTTTCACGGAAACGGATACATAATGGAGAGAGACAGAGAGACAGAGAGACAGAGAGGGACTGCTTGTTTTGTCTTTTCAACTGTCCTATAACTACAGCAAAAGAAATTTATATCTCGCTCCTCCCACCCCATCGTCATTCGGGCGGGTTCATCGTATGTTACTCTGTTGTACCTTTGCAGTAAATGACAAAGAGGATAATTTGACTTGTCTAGGTTCCTTAAATGCTTTGAAGCTAACAAGTGTGATTTATTGCTCAGTGGCATTTGGCTCTGTAGGAAGTAGGTTCTATACGGATGGGCGTTTTCCTGAAAGCGAGCGCCGTGGGTAAATGTATCACTCCCGCTGATATGTGTGAGATCCATAAATAGAGGCGTTGGCAATATCTGTTTGCTGACTTCCCTTTTTGAGACAGGAACATAACCTTTTTTTTCTGGTTTGTTAGCTGGATGAAAGGATACATCAGCATTTCGTCTCGTTTGGAACTACAAGTTAAAATACCATCAAGTAAGTGTCTACAAGATTATACGAAAAAGAGAGAAGTAGTATCTAGTCCTATCTTTGGTGTTCTAAACAGAAGCTTCACTACGGCGAGCGGGTCGGGCGGTGGCCGAGCGGTACACAGTGTTGAACACTGCGCCTTTCCCGGGGTGGGGAGCGCCCCACGTCAGGAGCGTGACGCTCTCTGGTCTATGTGCAGTGCATGCTCGACTAAACCCAATTCGGAGTTTTTCTCACCCACCCGCTCCTGCTTATCAGTTCAACAAACTATTAGTAGGTTAAGAAAAAAAGAAAACAGTAATTAAAAGTTGCATTGTTAAACTGTGTCCCCTGTGTTTACAGCAGTTTTTCACTAAACCTGGGACTGTGAAGGTGATTAATATAGTCCTTTTGAAGGTTATGTGATTTCTCCCCACCCGCCCCCCACCCTGCTCCCACCCCACCCCCTTCCCCCCACCCCCCCACCCCCCCAGATGAAAGTGGAAAGACCATGGGAATAGAGAAAGTGGTCACTGCAGTGTCTTCTCCCTTCAAAAGATCCAACTGCTGCTGAGGTAGAAATCGAATGTTGGTGCCCCCTAATCCTCTTCTGCAGACTCTTGTGAGGATGTCTCTTCAGTCTCCTCCTGGAACACACAAAGGGCACAACCATTAGTGTGGGCTCTTCTTTGCCAACGGTTCAGAGACGACCTGTCTCCACAGCACGTTCTGCTGGCTGCAAAAGAGGATGCGGACGCTTGGCAAGCCCTCATTCCCAGGGCTTCTTAAACTGTAATTGAGGAATCAAGGTGTTGTTTTTTCCCAGAGCAGAGTCATTTAGCCCCTGTTGACTTAAGGCTTGACATCATGGCGGCTGGTCAGCAAATTCAATTGTGTGCAGTCCAGAGAATGTCAGGCCAATGTAAGCTCACTCACCAATCAGAGTAAAAAAGAAATGGATAAATTTTTCCCGACAGCGTGCCGGTCATCAGTTTTACAAACCCGGTGCACAAGTAAGAAAAAAACCCAAGTCAAGGGAAACCCTTTCTTAAGACTCAAATGAACCTATCCTTCAGATACTGGCAGTAATAGCTGATACGTCCACGAGGCTTACTAGAGGCTCTCGGGGATTGTTTGTTATTGTCCCCGTTTTATAGACAAAAAAGTCAAGGCATGGAAAGCTATGTACCCAAAGCTACGGAGGGAGTAGGGCCGGGAATTGGGCGGGGCAGACGGGCGCCAGAACCTGTGTGTGACCAGGACGCCACCGCCGCCACGGGGCAGAGGCAGTGTGAGCACAGAAACGAGCTTGGAGAAGGGTTGCAAGAGCTGACTACTAACTTCCTCTCCAAATCGAGTTCCTCATTCTTGTATTTATTAAAGCACATTTTAAGACAATGACCAAAGTTTGGCATGACTGCTGAATGTCAATACTAAGTCCACATCAACCGAACACTTAATGGTGGGCCGGCCAAGCAGAGAAAATCTAGTATGTGTGTTTTTGCAGGACCTCCTCTCCATATAAATCTAATTCTTCCTCCTCCTTTCTTTTTTTCTGATTCCCTATGGCTCTGGAATTTGTTGGGAGTTTCTGCAAGCTGGCTTAAGCCGCACACGGTTCTCTTTCCCTTTGCTTATTTAACAAACGTGCAAGTACCTTTTGGGACATGGGTGGTAAAGCGGAGACAATAAACATTTCTGATAAAAGCATCGTTAGTGAGAGGATGATTTTTTATCAAATACTGCACATTGTCTCCTAAGACGGCATGTGAAAAAGATCTGGGAGAAGAGATAAACATTTACTCCGGCAGCAAACAGAGCCCCTTTAAGAATGGCCAGCTTAGAACAGCTTATAACAGTCTTCATACTTTAATAGATTTGATTTTCCACATGGCTTCATTTTGTCTGGGTGGCTAACTGACACAATTTATACCCCTCTTCCTTTCCCAGGTCACTACAGTGCACCATTCAGTAAAGCGTGCCTTAAAGCTTGTCTGCGTTATATGACCAAACTTCCATTCATTAGTGTTTGAAACACTTCAGCTGTGAAGGAGCTCCTAAATGCTACCATGTGTGACGCTTTTGCGTAAGAGCAGCAAACGGGAGGAAAAAAAGCCCACACCAACGGGCACTCACACACTCACATGAATGCATGTGTGCGTGCACGTGTTCTCTCTCTCTCTCTCTCTCTCTCTCTCTCTCTCTCTCTCTCCATCCTGGGCTTTAATCACAGATCACTGCTCACTGCAAACCCTTTGCGAAAGGTTTCAAACATCCTCTTCCCCCAAAGACCGAGAAAGCTGTAAATCCTGGGAATAAACACACCTACAAATGAATGGATTACAGCTTAAAAAATATAACCGCAGCAGCATCAAGTCATGAGATTTCACACCGGTTTTGTTTAGTCTGCTTCGGGTTATGTGGGAAATGTGGAGCGTATGAAGCTACCTCCCCTGCTCCCAACCCCCAGACTGAGGGCTTCACATATTTAAGCGGCAGGTTTATACCTCTTGATAGGCAACAGGCCATGACCCTGAGATTCTCTACGGAGCCCTGGCCACAAAGGAGGATGTAGCGTGATCAAAGCCATGGACAGCCGAAAGAGAGACAAGCCAAGGTTCGGCTGCCCTATGACCTTGTCTTTTCACTTAATATTTAAATTCCAGAAAGTCACTAAGTTGTTAGGCAGATACACTCCTCATCCATCCCCAAATGACTCACTTCTCATGATGACATGAGGTGTGAACTTAAGAGTACCGCTCTGAAACAGACCACAGCATAAAAGCTGGCAGGTAGATTTTATTCCCTCTTCTTCTGGTTAACAAATTACTAGAACTCCGTCAAGCTGGAAAACCTCCTGGATTTAGCTGTAATTATTCCATTTCTAACTGCTCGATTTTTCTATATCATCTGGAACCCACAGTACTGTCAGATCCGGAAGGAAATAGACTTTTCAGGCCATGAACTTACAAAGACCTTGTAGTAGATGGAATGTGATCAGCTTTTCAAAACATTCCCAGAAACTTTGCTTGATTTGAGCTCTTGAAGCTCCCGATATGTGAGTGGTTTATTTAAATCCCTGAGACACAACTCAGCTGAAAATGATGGTCCCTCATATTGTTTCCTTTACTTAACCGTTCTTAACACAACACGGAGAGTCGTTTTATTAATGTGTCTTTCCGCTGACCTTGAAATTCTTCTACTGGTGGCTGTCAGTTAGTACTGGGTATATAACTAGAGGGTCAGAGAGTGGGAGACTCACTCCGCGAACTTCTGGAAGTGATGTGGCTCTCACATGCTCCGCATGATGGTTTTCTCACATGTCTAGTAGGTGGAGAGTTCTCTCTTCTTGGCATGGCCCTGACTGGCCACCCTCCAAAGGACAGCAGGGCTACCAAGAGGATGATGGTGTGCGGCACTCCTCACCTCCGCAGACCTCAGTTCTCACCTTTGCAGTGATTTGACTTTTCGCTACATGTGTGGTTTGCCGTGGCAAAAGTACGGGTGTAATTAGGAGAAGAAAAATCTTCCCTGTCGGGAAAAAAAAGATGAACTTGGAACACCCACCCTCTGCTGCCCCAAGTGTCGCAGCTGACTAGACTTCACACGGGCCCTTCTGTGGTGCCAAGTGCGGACGGAAACGGGTGACGGAGGGAAGCAGCAGCTGGCTCTGACGTCCCCAAAGACTCTTATTTCCATAGGAGAGTAGTTGGTGGGGACCCCTGAGATTCAACCTTCTCGAGTGGCTTAGAAGACACCGCCACTTAGGACAGACAATAGCTTGCACCTCGAGATACTTATTTAAATTACTTCATGCTTGCAACACATGGCCAAAGGACCTTTGAGCTGGTGTAGGCCCCCCCAAGAGCAGCTTTGAGGCAATAGGGAGACTGAAATCCGAGAGCCAAGAGTTTCGCACGTCTCGTTAGGCCAGTCCACAAGGTGGGAAGGCAAACCAGCAGCCATCTGGTCAAGGAGGCTAACTGTCGGGAGGGGGCTGGGGGAAGGCAGGATAAGAGGACTTTTCAAAGTGGAAGTGCACGGTGACATTTTTACAAGCACCGGCCACTAAGACCTCTGAACACTGAACAGCTCCCAGCCACTCACGCGGCTGCTTTACAGAGACAACGGAGGCGGCACCACATCGGGGCGAAACACGCGAGTCTTTTGGGCAGAAAACTGAAGAGAGGGAAAGGAAAGTGGGCAGAGTTGGAGGACTGTATTTTTATTATGACTCCTGGAAAATTGCACTCATTTTGCCTTAGTTTTTCTTTCGTTCAGGGGGGAAAAAAGAGGAATTTAATAAATGTAACTCTTTCATTGCTTTCGTTAAGCTTGCAAAAACACCCCCCTAAAACCCAGAAATAGAGTTTGCACTTATCTCCATTCCGCATGTGGCATTTACCTTTGGGTTTACTTCCGCTAATTGATTCAAAAGGAGGAAGAAGACAGCCCAATATCCAGCCTTATCCTGTAATGCTTGATGGAATTTTAAACGTCTTAAGAGTCTAATCATAGATCTTAGCACACAGACGCGGGTGAGGGCGTGTGCTGGAGGAACGTTTAGTATTTAATGTGAGAGCCGAAGCTCTGGGTTTAATTTTCAGATGCAGACTAAACAGCAGGTCTGCAGTGGAAGAGGGGCCGGTGAATTCTAAATGGAATCGGGAAACGGAAATGCTCTCCTTACAAATTTTAGGAGTTGGGTCCCCATGATCCCCCTCTTTGTGTGCAGTAAGGAGTGCAAAATCCCAGAAGTCCATGTCGGCTTTAATAAATCCTTATTTCTTCTCCTTGATTGCAAAGAATTCTGCAACTCTGTTATTATAAAAATGCTGCAGGCTAAAAATACATCTGCAATTTAAGCTATCTTGCCAATAAACCTACAAATACCTGGTTGTCTAGAAAGAGTCGTTATGGCTAAGTGACAAATTCTTATTGTCATCTGAACATGTCCAACTCGTTAAGGACTCAGAATGACAGACACATTTGAGAGTTTTTCACGTTGCTGAGTATCTCCAGCCAGTCCCACCTGAAAAGAAATAACGGGCTCTCTGCCTCAGCAACAATGACCAGAAACCAATTTTTCAAGCTCCAGCTGTAGCTAAGTGACCCGCAAGACCACAAAATGGAGTTTTTCTATTTCTCTGTCAGATATTTTAACTTAAAATGGATTTAATAAACATTAAAAAAAAAGAGGGGGGTGCCTGGGTGGCTCAGGCGGTTGAGCGTCTGACTTCGGCTCAGGTCATGATCTCGAGGTTTATGGGTTCGAGCTCCGCGTCGGGCTCTGTGCTGACAGCTCAGAGCCTGGAGCCTGCTTCGGATTCTGTGTCTGCCTCTCTTTCTCTGCCCCTCCCCTGCTGGTGCTCTGTCTCTGTCTCTCAAAACTAAATAAACATTAAAAAAATTAAAAAAAAATGGATTGAGGCTGTTTAACTTAATGGAAAGTGATTATTTCCTCCAACTAGGAAAACTTTACATCAGATTTTTAAAAATACGTTAAATGGAACATATAGAAACCGGATAATCTGGCAAGTGGAAGGTATTCTGGTGGAAACGTTAGGAGGGGAATATACTTTTTGAAAAAGGAGACTTAAGAAGTTGGGATATTCATGGCATTTGTACCTAGTGCTTTCTTTATTTTAGCTTTATGTCTACAGAAATATACAAGCGTCAGGACTATCCTGCATGTGTGACCATCAACTTGATAAAGTCAGTGTTAAGGTCTTTATTGAGGGATGTTTAAAGTAAAGAAGACTGGTTGATCCTAGAGGTCGTTGACCACAGACATCAGCCCTGGCATTGATGGGCTGTGTAACTCACGTCTATTCTCACTGTGTCAGACCAGTAATGACCATACCCACCTAACTGCCCAGCAGGGTGTGAGGGGAAAATGTGACAACCAAATGGGAACATTTTTGAAAAAAAAAAGAGAAAAAAAATCCTCTAAGATACAGTGTGGAATAATGATTAATTGCAGTTACTCATTCTCTGTGTGTTTCTTTACCTGTGATTCAATGATAGATTGGTGAGAAAGAAACACACGATTTTTAAATAAAGCCTTGAAAAAGAAAACCAAACAAGAGGTTTTTGGTTTCTTAAATGCACTCCTGTTTCTCTCGTCTGTGTCCTTGATCAGGGTTCTGTCACTGAAAGTATCGTAAACAGAGGTCACTGTTCATCCCCAGGATATGCAGATTTGTTTCCTGGGGTGAAGGGATATTTACCACTGATTTCAGAAGGGAGTCACACTTTGCAGATAGGGAAATCATTTCACGGATAAACTGACTGCAAGTTTCAAGATCCTGTAAGTCGCCCTTTCTGAGGATGGTGAGCTGTATGGATTTGCCATGCCCGTTCTAATGCTTACTAAAGGAGCCTCAGGTTTGAAAAATACTAAAGATGTAGCGAAAGGATTTTTGCACGAAGGAAGCATTCAGAAGAAGGAAGTTTATTTCAACATCTCCAAAAATGGTTGAGGAATGTTCTTGTTTTCATGCAAAGCAGTTTTTGAAAATGGCTAGGTTAAAGGGTATTTAATGGTTCCATTCCAGATGTGTTTATCGGTGGCACAGACCAGGAGAAACCTTTTCTCTTTGTTTTCTATGTGTATAAATTTTGCATATTGTTGTATGTGTCGCCAGGGAAGAGAACATTGCTGGATTTTAGTCAAACATTTTTCACCGAATGTTTTTCATTGTCCTGGGTTAGGACTTTTGAATAAAATTGTGAAAGTATCAGTAACAGCAGTAAGTCAACAAATAATTACTCAATATACATTTGAGTGTTCAGCAAACACTTCCTGAACGTAAAGGAAGTATCTTGGACAAAGCAATAGATTTCTATTCAAACATTACAGATTTTCTTAGAAAGACCAGGTTTTAAAACCAGTTACTATTTATCCATATTAATTTGGGTCAGCATGTTTGGATAATGAGAAGAAAGTTTACCTATTGAATAAACAATTGGTGTTTATTCAACTCACATCACCACGCAGAGGAAAAGCAGGCAGACATTGCCATTTTCATTTTTAGCCTGATCCATGGGCTTCACATAGTTAAAAACAATCATACTTTAAAAAAAAAAAAAAAAAAAAACTCATATAGGAAATCTGGCAAACCCAGAAACACTAAATTTTTGCCTTTTGGAGGTTTTTACATTGAGTGATGTGTTTTCACTTCTGTTAGAAGTTTATGTCATCTCTATGAGACATTCTCTGCCAAAACACAGCTGACTTCACCTCGCTCATATTCCCTTATTACAAGTGTTGGCTAAGCTAATTACTTCATATGTTTATGGTTAATAATAATTTTGATATGTCTCTTTGCCCCACCTGTGCTGTTACGTCCTTGAGGGATTTTACTGTAAGGGTTAAACGTTGATTTCTGCTGTGCTCTCTCCTTTTCCCTTGACCTTTGCAATGTCAGAGGTCAGAGGTTAAATCAAAAAGTATTTCCTCTACAACAAAACAGTGCCGCTCAGGCTGGGCTTTGATAGAATTCTCGTGTTTTGCCGGTTGGTACCAAACAATTACTGGCCCACAAAATGTTTTGCCAGCTTGAAAGAGCCTAAGTAGGAAAATAAATAAATCAGTGCTCTTTATGACTTGGGCAGCATAAATCACGGTGCAATGGGAGAGTGACCATTTGCAAATTGGATTTATTAGGAATTATTTACTGCATTGGCCAAGGTACCATTTAAAAGACGAGTGTTGGACTGAGAATACCCTCCCTCTCTCCCCCTCCTCCTTTCTCCTTTGTGTGTCTAGACCGAGAGCCCCCAGTCAAAATGCCTTCTTTAAGAACAAGATGCTGACTGCAATTCATCAACGTGCTTGTCCCAAAACGAAATCTCTCCTTTTGCTCCAAACAATGTTTAGGTTGTCTGAAATATAAACATCCTTAAAACAGCTCTTGAAGTCCCTGTAAAAACATTCAACCTTTTTTTTTTTTTTTTTTTAAGAGGGGAAAAGTCCCATGATAACCAGGCTTACTGAGAGTTCTTTGCCCTGGTACACACCCCCCCACAGAAGATGTTACTCGCAGGTAAAGATTCTACCTCAAAACACAAAGCTCTGTTTCTGCTCTTTTAGAAACGGGGAACTTTCCAAGCCTCTTGTTGGGAAATTGAAAAGGAGCAGGTTTATACCTGTCTTCGTTGCTAGAGGTGGCGCTTGCCAGGGCAGAACAACCATGAGGAAAACTGGGTTGAAAGTCAGGAGAACCGTTAGGATTTTTAAAGCCGATTTTCCCATTTGGGTAGACTCAGGTGAGAAAAGACTATCTGAATTATCTAGCAGGAGTCACTTTGGATCTCTGTTCAAAGCCTTCAGAGAAGGAACCCAAGAAACAAGAAGATATCTGACGGACCAGCAAAACCTTTTTAGAGGTCTGAGAGGGCGTGAGATTTATTCTCATCAAAGTGACAAGCCGAGGAACAGCATTCCCTCTATCGATAATAATAATCGGATACTTGTATGGGGTTAACTTTTATAAAAGCAACACTGACAACAAATCCCACCACTGTTTCCTACCAAAGAATGTGTTCCATGTGGCTGAGAAGTCAACTGCATCACACTGCTAAAACACGAAGACATGAGCTCATTTCCATTTATTGCTTAATTTGCCATTTTAAATAAAAATAGAGTGCCCTAGTAATCTTTGTCCTCACCGTTTCTGTAATTAAACAGATTAATGTGAATATTGCAGATTTTTCTCTTTAGATTTTTAAGAGACCATTAACTTTCCCCTTAGGATGTGGGACACACTTAACGTCTGTAGCTGATGGCACCTGGTGGACTTTATAAACACAAACCCTGGCAGCAGGGTTTCCCTTAAATTTTTATTCTTCTCTGGACACATGTATTTACATACATAAACACATATCTCAATTTGGGGACTTACTGTAATTCTACACTTGTCTCCTCAGAATGAATTTTGCTGCTTTGTATACCAGTTTCCAGAAGTGGCACTCTTGAAGCTCTGGAATTCTCAAATTTCAGAATTTGATGGCATTGGGATATTTCACAATAGAGTCTTTGTAATTGCGACATACCGCCAAGAAAAGTGGTTCTGACTGCTTCAATCCTAATGAGAGGATGTGGCAATCACTGTAACATTTCCCCCTTAAAGATTAAACAATCTTTATTTTTGAAACGTGCAGGGAAAACGCCTGAGGTCAAAAAGACAGTTTTGGAGGAATTAGAATTCTAGACTTTTTGAGAGTATAAATCTCCGGAAATTAGAAATCCAGCCTCCCCAAATAAGTCAGAACATAGTAATGCTCCCTGGAATTTATAGAATTATGGATCTCTCAAAGTTTTCTTGGGAGTAAGGGAGATGTGTTGTTATGATCCCAGTCCACAGATGGATAAATGAGGCACAGAGAGATTAATTCGTCCAGTGATGGGGCCAGAAAGCAAAACCTAGGTCTCCTTACACGCTGCCGAGCTCTTTTCTTTAGATGTGAAATACTTCATTGTATTAAAATTTTCACCACCTCAAAACAGGATCTGAATATAGTACTGTTGATGAAGAAAGGATATGAGCCTGAGTTAATCCAGACTGCCACATGGAAAAGCCATCTGGGAGGGTATTTTGAAATAAACAGATGGAAAAGGAAGAGATCCTTTTGAATGTAGTGTTAAATTTACATTATCCTCCATGAACTTCCTTGTAGCCCCCATGTTTATATAATTCATCACTATGTCCTTAGACAATATAGATTAGGAAGCCCAATGAGCTCACATTCTTTTTTTATTTTTTATTTTTTTAACTCTGAACTCTCCTTTCAAGGGCAACTTCTGGAGCAGGGTCTGTAACACAACCACACGGATCAGCGAAGACCAGCCCAGTCCTTCTGTGCCTTCTTTGCCATTCCTGAGTTTCTTGGGAAAACATTTATTATTTCTTGGTGTATTACTGACCAATCCGCAATCAGTTTCAGACACACTGATAATCTCCACCTGTAATTTATTTGTTTCTGCCCCTCTACTTTTGAATCTGCCACTCATCTCATTCATAGCATCTCTGTTTCCCTAATTTATATCTCCATTTTCCCCTCTGCAACTAGACGGCAACACAAAATAAAAAGTCTTCCAGGAATTATCCCCTTAAGTAACACACGGTATTCCACTCATCCGACTGTATCCCCTATGTGCCTCATATCCATTGGCGCTCTGTGGTCATTTGTTCAACAAATGTTCACATGTCTTCTCGTGCATGTTCACCAAGTATCTTCACCTCTGGCTGCACATTAGAATCGCTTGGGGAGTTCATAAAAAATACCGATGCTTGGGTCTTCAGACCCCAAAAAATCAGAATCAGTGAAGGGTAGGGCCGGTGGGCGCAGGCAGACTTGCTCTTCAGGAAAAAAAGGTCCTGATCGGTAGCAGCTGTCAAATTCCACGGTGTAAATACTTACATCATAGTCGATTTCAAGCTACCTACTGGACGTCACCTAACACAGAATTTGAAAGAGGTGCTCACGATTGGCTCACAAGGGCTGGCTCTGCAGATACTACTGGGCAGGGTTCAGGCATATACACAGTTCAGGTACATGGTGATATACGTATGTCCTATATGATCTCTAGGTGATTCTACCACGCAGCTAAGGCTAAGAAACTCTGAACCAGATTACACATTTCTTGGATGCAATAACTATTTCATGTGCCTCATCTTCCCTACAACACCAAGAATAGATACTGAGTCAATGTTGTTAACAGACCACAGAAGGTTATTAATCTAATGTTCATAGCCAGTGATGCAGCAGTGAACACGGCAGTATCCTTTGGCTCAAGTGAACTGACTTTTAAATTTACTTTCTCTTGATTTTCTTACTGATGAAAGATGAGAGGCTAAATATATTCGCAATCTCCTACTTAAAATGTCAAGTTTTTGTTTATATTTTGTTTTGTTTAATATTGTTTACAAACACTCAAACACTGGTATTTATTTTTAGTTCCCCCTACCACTGTTGGCTTTTAGGAATGGGGGCAGCCCTGAGAGATTTTTTTCATGTTAACTCTCTTTTATTCTACTTAACACATACATGTAAATACGCTGACCCATTTTCCCTGCATGCTTACATGTGTTTAGAAGCTTCAGCTCTCTTTCAAGCAGCATTTGTAAAGAATAGTAGACACATAAGATTGCTCGGATGGTCTTTCCCAGTCAAAGCAACATTGTCCCAAGAGAACAGGGTGCAAAGTACCTTTTTAGAGACCTCCAGAGAAAAGATCACATGGATATTTTCAATTATGTGAAAGAGATCTACAAAGAACTTGATAACCCACAACACCGGGTAACAACTGACTTCAGCAGTTTCTGTGTGATAAAGCCAGATCTCCTGGGTATCTCTTTAAACTTGGAAGGGGAGAATTGTGGGACATATTTATACTTTAAGAATGGTTAAATTGACTCTTGTTTAAATTTACTCGTGGTTAATTTAATCTTCAGGTTTTTTCTTCCTTCAAGATCTACTTCCTCAATAGATACAATTCTTATGTTTCCATGTATAGATTATATTTAGGACAAAAACACCAAGCATAAAGAGTAAGAAAAGTAAACCTGGCTCCTCATTTTGATGTTGCCAACACCTCAGAAACTGTGATGCAGCCAAGAAGGCAGGACCTGAGGGTTCATCAATCTGCAAAATTGATATGACTTAATTTCCCAGTTTCTCAGCCCTCTTTGAGGATGTTTTGGCTTATCCAAGGTTATGGAATAATTCAATGAACAGATATGTTTCCTGTCATGAATCATGATATATCTTTCAGCTAATAAGTCCTGTATCAAGTCAATGGAATATGGGTAGATAGAAGGAAAGGACAAAATTTGATGTTTAAGATTGGCAAAACACATGGTAAGATCATTAAATATTTCGTATGAGGCACTGAAATAAAGATTTTACTTTTTAAAGTATTTCTATTTGCTTTGTACACTTCAGGCCTTGATCTTCTACGGTTTTCTTTTCTTTTTTCTTTTAAGATTTTATTTGTAAGTAATTTCTACACCCAACTTGAGGCTCAGCCTTAAAACACCTTAAGATCAAAAGTCCCAAAAGCTCCATCAACTGAGCTCACCAGGCGCCCCCTACGGTTTTCGGTGACACAACTCAGACTATGTATTCCTGGCTTTGTCTGAAGGACACAACGAATTTTCATGAATACTGGGATGCTGACATAATCAAAACTAGAAAAGGACACATTTAAGGTTTAATTTTGGGTTATATCTTTTCACTTTACTCTTTATATTAATTGGAAGGAAAAGAAAATCATAATGCCCATCTCTTACCTGAGCAGGCTTCTTCTGAACGACTTGTTGTGGCTAAGGAAGAAACAAACAAACAAAAAACCTGTTACGTCTTAGAAGGAAACATACTTCATGACAATAATTAAGTATACGTGTTTCAAATATACACATTTGTCTGCAAAAATTTGGTTCTAAAATTAGATTCACGGGAGGTGTGAAAGGGCCTAATTTGCTAACATTTTGTTTTAAAAACACTCCGCTCTCTTGGGATACAGTTTACATACGATACAACTCACCAATAATGTGTATGGTTCAGTTTCTTTAGTACATCCGGAGAGTTGTAGTGTCATCATCATCACAACCTAATTTCAGAACATTTCACCTCCTCTAGAAGAAACCCCATACCCGTTATTATTGACTACCCCCCACTCCCTGCCGCCTGCCTAGTCACCCTACCCTCCCTAACCAACCACTCATCTCTCCGTCCCTGTAAATCTGCCTACTCCAGACATTTCAGGTAAATGGAATCATACAATATATGGTCTTTTGTGCCTGGCTTCTCTTCCTTAGCATAACGTGTCCCAGGGTCATCTGGGTCATACCATGCATCGGTGGTACTTCATTCCTCTTTATGACTCCATAACATCCCATTGCATGGCCACACCACATTTTGTTGATCCATCCATCAGCCGATGGACATTTGGGTTGTTTCTGCCATTTGGCTATCATGAATAATGCTATGAGCATTCGTATGCAAGTTTTAGTGGAGACATGTTTTCATTTCTCTTGGGTAGTTTGGAGTGGAATTTCTGGGTCATACAGGTGACTCTAGGATAAACTTTTTGAGGAGCTGTCAGTATTTCAAAGCAGCTGCACCATTTTACATTTCCACCAGCAATGCATGAGGGTCCCAATTTCTCCACATACGTGTCAACACTTGCTGTTGCCTGTCTTTTTCGTTATAAATATCCCACTGGGTGTGAAGTTCGTCACTGGGGTTTTGATCTGATTTTTCCCCAATGACAATTGAGGCTGAAAATCTTTTCATGGGCTTATGGGCAATTTATTTATCTTTTTTTTTTTTTTAATGTTTATTTAGTTTTGAGAGACAGAGAGAGAGAGAGAGAGAGAGAGAGAGGGAGTGGAGGAGGGGCAGATAGAGAGGGAGACACAGAATCCGAAGCAGGCTCCAGGCTCCGAGCTATTAGCACAGAGCCCGATGCGGGTCTCGAACTCACGAACCGCGACATCATGACCTGAGCCGAAGTCGGACACTTAACTTACTGACCCACCCAGGTGCCCCAATTTATGTATCTTCTTTAGAGAAGTATCTTCCAGATCTCTTGCCCATTTTCAAATGTGTCTTTTCATTATTGAGTTAAGAGTTCTTTATATGTTCTGATATGAGTACCATCAGAATATGATTTGCAAATGTTTTCTACCATCCTGTGGGTTTGTTTGCTTTCTTGATGGTTTCATTTGCAGAATATTGTATTCTATCTATATCTGTATCTAATTACGTATATAGAACAGAATTCTCTTTTTTTTTTTTAATTTTTTTTTTAACGTTTATTTATTTTTGAGATAGAGACAGAGCATGAACGGGGGAGGGTCAGAGAGAGAGGGAGACACAGAATCTGAAATAGGCTCCAGGCTCTGAGCGGTCAGCACAGAGCCCGACGTGGGGCTCGAACCCACGGACCGCGAGATCATGACCTGAGCCGAAGTCGGACGCTTAACCGACTGAGCCACCCAGGCGCCCCCAGAATTCTCTTTTTTGAGTGAAACACCTAAGGGAAGTTTTTTCTACCCAGCTTAAATGAATTTTCCAATAATTAGAATATTAGAAAGATATTTAAATCTTTCTTTGGTATTGTAAAGTTGGGATTTGAAGCACGAGCTTTTTGATGGATGACTTCCAGTACTCACTTTCACACCTGAATATGAGCCTTACTTCTTCTATGTACCTATCACTACGGTTTGCAAGTCCAACCGAGCCACTCTGATGTGGCCAGTGACGCACTTTCGTGGCACAGATGAAAAAAATAAAATTTCTACAGTTCTCCCAAATGACAGAAGTTAGGGTAAATGCACTATATTGTGGGGGCATACAGCTCCTATTCATTTTCCTTCCTCTCGGAATTTCTGTGACGATGCGATTGTCCTATGGCTGACGTATTAAACATGTTACATAAAGATCATCAGAGCTTTTTTTTTTTTTTTTTGGATGGACGAGATAAACAGTTTTAAAAATGGCAAGATACTTTTGTTTACTGAAAAGAAAAAAAATTCTGCCCTTTGACTTGAAAATCACAGGAGAGATGACATCATGAAAAGCCAGGTATGGAGACGATGTCCTCTCCAAGTGGAACTGAACCAAACGTGATTAGGACTTCTTGCCTCTGAGGGTCCAAAAGTGTGTGCTAAGAGAGTATTCATTTCAGAAGAGCCATGTGTCAGGACAGACCCTTTCTTCCTTCTCTTTCTTCCTGCCGATTACACCTGTACACATGTTTACTCCCAAACCGCTTCAAATCCCCACGCATTCTTGCAGGCTGACTGGTTTCTACTGCCCAGAAGTTCCCCTCCTCTTTTGGCTGAAGATCCCGCATTCATGTGGCTTCTGCGCACTGCGGGGCTCAATGAAATCCTCTGAAAGGGCTGCCAACTCACCCAATTTTCCATGAATTAGGTCCTGACACTTCAATGAGGGGAAAGACAATGTCTGAAACTCTGCCAGCGCTGGCTCCCGGCCTAGCCCGTGTCACAGAACCTCTCCCAGCTGCCCTTGCACACAGCACTTCATACTTTTCCGACCACCAAACAAACAGACCCTTGAATGCGCTCAGTGCCAGTTGGGGTTACGGCTGCCAGCATGTTTTCCCAGCCTCTGGCACCCAATGGCTCCAGACCGTGCCGAGAAAGTTTTTTGTTGTTGTTATTTTGTTTGGTTGTTATTTTTTTTATGAATGGCTTGGATAGAAAATGCAGACGGAAGCATAATACTACAGCCATTCATAAAAAGGGAAAGGAAACAAACCGTAGTCTGGCAATCTTCGGAGACACCAAACAAACTGCAAGTCTCTTATCTTCCTTGAAGTATCTCCTAGCTTAGGACTAAGTGTTGATACCTAGGAAACAGTTGCCCCTTAGGATTCCTGTCATCAGAAACATGGTCGGCCGTATATCTCTTTAAGAATTGAATAATGTCAACTACGCATATCAATCTTTAGTGTGACCGGCAGGATACTTTCCTGCACCTCAATACATGAGTAATATTTTGCACATGCTTTTCCCACATAAAAACCAAAACCCTTTCTATTTTTCACAGCTGCCCCTTTGTGACCAGGAGGTCCCAAGCCTTATTATTTCCATTTTTCCCCCCCGCAGGGAAACTAAGGTAACTAAAGTAACTGAGGTAAATAGGGAATTTAAGTAACCTCCCGGAGATCATTTTCTCAAGCTAAAACAACCTGGGCCTTCTAGTTTTTTTAATACCCTGTAAAACGCTCCGAGGAAACCCATTTTCTTCCTTAACCAAAAATAAATAAGTAAATAAATAAATAAATAAATTCAAATCCAGGTCCAATCCAGGAGGAGAATGGCCTTGATTTCCAACTCCAGATTCACCTTCTTCTTTGGGATCTCTCAGGATTCCCCACTGCCACCAGGGCCAGAGGAAGGCCATGGCTTCCCCAGCAGGGCCCAGCTCTGGTTCCACAGGCGACTCCAGGCGACTCCAGTCCTGAAGACTCCAGGCAACTACCAGAGGACAAGAGTTAGGTCCCAAAGCTCCAGCTGATTCTCTCTCCCCCACTGGAAAGTCTGCCTTTATTATCACGTGTGGAGGGTCTAAGAAGTCCCTTTTAAAGGCATGGATTTCTTTTTTTTTTTTTTTTATTTTTTTTTAACGTTTATTTATTTTTGGGACAGAGAGAGACAGAGCATGAACGGGGGAGGGGCAGAGAGAGAGGGAGACACAGAATCAGAAGCAGGCTCCAGGCTCTGAGCCATCAGCCCAGAGCCTGACGCGGGGCTCGAACTCACGAACCGCGAGATCGTGACCTGAGCCGAAGTCGGACGCTCAACCGACTGAGCCACCCAGGCGCCCCAAAGGCATGGATTTCATAATGACTGTTCTAGCGAACAAATTAGCAAAGTCCTCTATAGTGGCTCATTTGGATGATTCTGCTGATTGTTTTTAATAAGTCCGTGCCCATGAGTTCCTACAGCTTGGGCACCTTGTCGACTTGGTGTGCAAACCCCTTCGTGCCCTGAAATCTGGGCTACTTTATGTTATTAAGAGATAGTTACACCTTTCAAAAAGTTTGTAATGCAAATCTCTCGTTCGGCCGTTGTATTTAAACATCTAAAATACAGTAGGTAAAAGACAGCTTTCCAGCCAGAATGAAATGACATCATCAGCGACTACAAAGGACTTCGAAGGAATGCTGTGGGTTAATACAACGTTAAAAGCAAACCGTGAGAACTAAAAAGACCCCATCCATAGAACAGATCACGTAAAGATGAAGAAAGGCCCTCTTCTCACCACATGGGCTCCAAAGTATGGTTCTCTGCAGGCTCATCCTTCCATCGCACTAGTTCAGCCAAATTCAAAGTACCGTCTTTACACAAACAAATATTATTGTTAAAGTTTGTACGTAGCGTAGGATACAGCATGCTAAGAAATCACAAAGGATACTAAATGAAAAGCACATACTTTTAGATTTCGGAGATCATAGGGCAAACCAGTATTTCTCCAAATGAAAGGAAAACAGTTATTGATTTTTTAATGTCCACAGAGTAGTTTGGTTTTTGAGATTTTACAGAAAGACACTTGTAAAGGACATGGCCTGCCACACCATCTATTTCAGAATAATTAAGGGGTTCCCTAGCCCTTCTGAGAATCCAGCCTATGGTTCCAGGGAGTCTAGGTATTTAAAGCTGATACTTAGACAGCTAAGCCACCTTTCTAGTAGGCATTGAAAGAAAATCCTTCATAACAAAGGACCTAGACATTAGTAGCTCATTTTTAGTACTAATCTAAACAGTAAATGAAATGAGGCTGGAATTGGGCTTACCAACTTAACTTTTTAAAAAATCAGGTTCAGTGTGCAGTAAAGTGAGGATATCCTTATGAAAAAAGTCTTAAGTTAACCTCTGAAAGAAAATAGCCCTTCGTTTGGATCTTTGTACAGATGGGTCTTTTGGTTTCATGTAAGCAGCAGATTTTTAATCTAATTACATCTTTCGTTTTTGCCAGCCAGTGGGAGGAGGTTTTGTCCACTTTGTTTGAAAATCATAAGACCGTTGTTCAATCAAGAGGTACTTCTGTTCCCTAGCACAATCTTCTCTTCATGTAAATTGTTTTTCATTCTCACGGCAGTTTAGAGTAAGACAGATCCCCTAGCTGTTTACTAAAAGAGAATTTTAAAACCCTCATTTCTTCTGTGAGACATTTAAGGGGACTTTAACTTCTCCCCAAATAACATCTCACAGGTAAGTTTAGCTTTAAAAATTTTTAAATTAAATATGGGATACTAAAACGTTTGCTAAATAGATATTTGTTTTTAGACCTCCAGAGAGTCCTTTAAAAAAAAAAGTTACTTATTTTTGAGAAAGAGAGAGCGAGGGAGAGAGAGAGAGACAGAGTGCGAGCAGGGGAGGGGCAGAGAGAGACGGAGACACAGAATCTGAAGCAGGCTCCAGGCTCCAAGCTGTCAGCACAGAGCCTGATGCAGGGCTCGAACTCATTAACCGTGAGATCATGACCTGAGCCAAAGTAGGACACTCAACTGACTGAGCCACCCAGGCACCCCTAGACTTCCAGAGAGTCCTTTATGCCTAAGTCAGCACGTTGAAAGGGTGGGGCTTATGACTGCAATTGTAACCACACAAGTGCAACTGCCTTCATATTTTGCCCAAACTGATGAATGCATCCCTACGGTTTGGAGAAAATTTCATTAAGTAAGATTGAATTCATTCATTAAATTGGCCTACTGCTCAATGACCTCATCTGCTTTCTGGACTAAATTAATTGGTTATGTGTAGTAAAAAGTATCAAACAAATTCAATAAGTAGACACAGCCCAGATTCTACACAGGCAATTGTCCAGTTTCTCCATAAACACCCCAAATATGACCATGAGCCATGAGGGCCAGCAGGAGCTGCAAGTCATGTGGTGTACATGCCTATGGGAGTGCTTTTTGACTTGTATTTTGAACAATACCCTTTTTCACCCTTGTCCCCAATAGTTTAAAGGCAAAAATATGACCATTCTTTCTGTCTCTACCCAAGATTCATTTCCATTTCTGTGCTGAGAAATATGCTTTTCACCCTCTGAAATTTCACAATGCCATTTTGGATGTATTTTCTTTGAACATGGTATTAACCCAACTGGAGGGAGAGTACTATCATCAAGAATGAAAATTCTTTCCTTCTTTTCATGAAATGATGTATCAATACATTTGCTCACGATCTTCTGGATTCATAGTTTTGAAACTTCAGTACTCTAGAATGTCAAGATTTGTATTTGGGTTCCTTTAACAAAATGAACATGCTCTACAGGTTTTGAACCCTTTTTTTTTTTAGGACATGAAAACCTCTCCCTCTCGTTTTACAAATCAGATCGTAAGTGGAATCCCCCAACAGAAAGCAGACAAAATGAAAATGGTCCTTCTGACAGGAGTATCAGTGCCTCATTCACATGACTTCCACTCCAACCCATTCCTGGCCCTCTAAGATGCCCCTGGAGCCCCTCAATGGAACACCAGAGCTCCAGGGAAGGTCAAATAAAGGTCCCCGATCTTCAGATGCAAATCCTCCATCAGACCTGTATCACCAAGATAGGCAGAGGCAGAGCAATCCCGTTCACTCAGCATGATTTAGACTGTTGTTAGGTTGAACCGTATGAACTTGCATTTGTGTTTGTCGAAAACAGTGAAACGGCAACAATTTCATATAGTTTGGCCCAATAGACTCAAGGTGAGGTGACCATTCTCCTTGTAATTTTTGTGATTTGTCATTAGGCTCTGGTAGCCTGTAAGTACTGTGGATTTTTACATTTTCTGTGCACCTAGATCCTGCACTCAGTTTCCCATGCTGCTCCACCCTGGCTCCTGATCCTGATGCTTATTTTGCCAAAGTTCTGCCAGACTCTGTGGTCTGGTGAAAGGGGGGATTTGCCTATCCTAAGGGTGGTGCTCCAGTTTTCTCGTTTATTCTGCAGCTGTTCTCCCAGTCTACCATGGCGGCCTTTGTGACCATCTAGCTAACCTCTTCTCATACCCACACAAGCCCTTCTCAATTCTACTTCTTCACTGAAACTGAACGGCTGGAATACTCTGTATATAACAATTCCGGGTGGCTATCCAGGAAAGCTCTAAAAGGAAACAACATGTAACTTCTAATTTAATTTAGAATGGCCAACTTCAGCTGTTGCCACCAGTATAAAGAAGTTGAGTTCAGAGTATTCTCTAACGCCAAGCGATCCCGTATTATTTACCTAAGATTTTATTTTTTTTTTTTTTTGGTAATTAGATAGGAACCTGGGGTGTCTAAAGTTTGAAGAATTTATTTCAGATCAAATGTTGGTGTGACAGTGTGAGGATGCGACTCGGCTACAGCTATACAAATCCCATCTCTGTTGCACATACCACTTTTCTTGGGCGGGAAGTCTTGTTTTCATGGCTTCCTCAGTTGAGATTGATTGTGCCCCCTTGTGGTGGGAGGCCTTAGTACACAGAAACCACCGACCACGACTAGCTGGTGACAATTTCCCGCCAGCTTAGAAAAAGCTTGAGTTAGGTCATAACTTCTATTTCTTGTGCCTCCTGTGTGCAGTTAGAGATGACTATGCAACGTGTGTACACATGTAGCCCCGGATGGTTACAATTTGACAGCAACATCTGGCTCTTATAGTGCAAAGGAGATTTTGTAGTTCTCTGTACAAAGTCTCCTAAGAAGTGATAAATCTATGGGGAGTTTTGGCAAAATCTCTGGAATTTCTGCTTGGTATTGGGGGGAAGGGGAGGTGTTCTTTATTTTATACTCTACTTGGCTTCACTCTTAGACTTTAATGCAAAAGACAAAAGTAAGCATCATTTTAAAAGTATTTATTGGATTACTGTAGCGAAGCGTCCTCACTGCGGCTGGGCTCATTTCATCTATTCAAGAATGAGAATAGGCACAATCGGCTCTAGCCAGTGTTTATTAACATCAGCCTGGGTGTGTATGGCAACGCCACAGCAGTTCTCATGAAAAAAGATTTGGGGGCCAATGCTTCGGAGTCTTAGCCAACCTTCTGGTGCCTTTCAGACACCTCCAGAACGGAGGGCAAAAAATCAACAGGGGACCCTTTAAAAATTTCAGTGTCCTGATTAGCTTCAAAAGCCAACCATCTATAATCTGATGAAGGTATTTACTGGCTTGTCAAATCCTAATTGATATTTGAGAAACTATACATCAGATGGGGACTGGGTGCACAAAAGGAATAATAAACGTTTCCTGGCCTCAAGAAGCCTAGAGTCTAATGGGGGAGACAAAGACATAGATATTAGAATACAATATGCAATTTTAGATTATTTTTAGATTATTTTTAGATTTTCAGATTTAGATATTAGAATACAATATGCAATTTTAGATTATTTTTAGATTATTTTTCTATGTTCAATGCAATCTCTTATGTTCAATGGAATTTTAAGTGTAGAGGGGCATAGTCATAATTACTTTCCTTCTAATAGGGAAAATGAGAGAGTAGAGATAGAAGGGAAAAAAGGATGTAGGAAGCAATTTGACGATTTGATGTAGGAGAAGAGTATCACTTCTTTCCTAAGCTTAAAAATCAAATCAAAACAAAAAAAGATGTAGCATGGGGGTAGTGTCAAAATTACGGTTAGTCTTAAAATGATACTGTGATGTGCTCCTGAGTTATAGCATTTCATAGGCATTTTTACTTTATAGAAGATGGCCATGCTTTGGGGATATAAGGCATTCTAAAGTGAACAGCCACGCACAGGTGGGGCAAAGGAATACACGGTCTCGTGAGTTGACTTTTCATTGCCATGCTTGCCAATTCTCCAAGATTTGGGGAGGAAACTCACCCGTAGGCGAAAATTTCACCTGAGTGAAAATGGTGAGATTAACATTACGTCACAGAAAAAGAATCCATCTGTTTCAGTCCTATTTCCTTATTCTATAAGTTTTTAAGCACAAACACTACTTATTGTTTAAAGGCTCAAATTCTTTCTTTCTTTCTTTAGATATTCTTTTTCCCTGCATATGACCATTCATATAGCTAGTGCACTTTACATATGCACACATGGTTAATAGCACCAAAGTAAAATGAATAATTGTTTGAAACCCCATGATGCCGGTTTCAGCAAATTGAACACATATGCACAGACGCTGAGGGATGAGTTCGAACTTGAGCTAATGTCAACTTTAGCCAGGTATAAAGACTAATTAATGTTCAATGCTGGATGAAAATAGACACCTACGACATAATGGAAATTAAATGATATATTATTGAAGATGAACAATAATTAATACTCCAGGTTGGTTGGTGGCATACCTGAAAGTCCATTTAAGACATAATGTCTTCTTAACATTTGACTGATTATTCAGATAGTCATCGTATGAAACTGGATTGGGACTTTTTTTACATAACCAATTTTATATAATATTTATGCCTTTGCTTCTGATAGACACAATGTGATTTTTAAAGTAGTTCTAATTACTTTTATTTGGATGAAAGAGATTTAGAATCATTACCTAGAACATTTCTTTGGGACATCAGCATCATGGTGGGGTGAGTCATTCCTTTTTTCTGTCCTCTCTGATTTACAACTACTCAGACATCCAAAACAGAAAAAAAAAAAAAAAAAAAAGTTGCCCTTGCACAGCACATCAGGACACCTGAGAGATCCACTGGACTGCAGAGGAGGTGGCAGAGTGAGGGAAATGGCAGTGGAGCCCGCAGCAGCCAACGTAGTGATGGCAGAGAGAGGGTGGCAGCTGACCAGCAGTAAGCCAGCAGAACTTTTCCAGCAAAGGAGGTGGAGGGTAAAGGTGGCGAGTGAAGGTCTGCTTGGTCATGTCCTACAGCTGGAGGGACCCCTTGCTCTCTCTGAGAAGAGATGGCAGTGACTGGGGTGGGGAAGGAAAGGAAAAGGAAGTAGGCAGACAAAGAACTGAAGGAAATCTCTTCTGCTATCTGCCCCAGGAGTCGAGAGGATTGCCTATGGACCACTGGGATCCTTCCACCTTGAGAATATCCCTACCGGGCAGTGGGCATACCTAATGCCCAAGTGCTCAGTACACGTATCTCCTCCTTTGCTGCCACCTTTTCCTTCCCCGCCCCCTCCTTTTAATATTTGCTGCCAACATTAGTGGGGAGTCAGCTCTGGGTAAAAGAAACCAAAAACATGTGCTATAGCGCCACCTTCTGGAAAACAAAAGGAAGGTTCTAAACTACCGCCTATTGAACTGCTAGAATCAAAGTAAACAAAACCATGCCTAAAAAAGAAAGGTATTCCCTATTTCTGATGTAGAAGCAGAGGCACATCTCGTCAAACACCATGAAAAACCATGGTAAAACAGTATCACAAAAAGTGACAATTTTCCACCAACTGAACCTAAAGACATGGAATACTGCAACCTAACTGATAAAGAACTGAGAAGAGCTGTTATAAAGAAATTCCACAAGCTACAAGAAAATTCAAAAGTTAACACAACGATCTTAGGGATAAACAGGAGTATTTTACCAAAGAGATTAATATTAAAAAAGTATCAAACAGAAATTCTAAAGCTGAACACCTCAATAAATGTGATGAAGAATGCATTAGAATGCATTGGATATAAAGCAATCATATGAAAAAGAGAACTAGTGAGCTTGAGGATAGAAATATAGAAATTATTCAAGTGGAAGAGGGGACAGAACAAAATTTTAAAAAGTAAAGAAACCCTCTGAGAACTATTTGACTCCACTGGAGCAGCCAAAATAAGAATAATGTGTATCCCAGAAGAAGTGAGGGAGAAGGGAGCAGAGAGCATATTTAAAGAAATAATAGCTGAGAAGTTCCCAAACCTGGGGAAGGAACTGGACATACAAGTCCATGAAGCTAATAAAATACCTTGCTATCTCAATGCAAAAAAAAATCCCATCTTCAAGACACATTATATTAGAAGTATAAAAATTCAATGATAAAGAAATAGTTTTAAAGGCAGCCAGGAGAAAAAAGGTAGTAACTTACAAAGGTATTCCCATTAGGCCACTGCAGATTTCTCAGCAGAAACTCTCTGGGCCAGAAAAGAATGGAATGACATATTCAAAATACCAAAAGATAAAAACTTTCAGTCAAGAATACTCTACCTGGCAAAATTATCTTTCAGATATAAAGCAGAAATAAAGGCTTTCCCGGACAAACACAAGCTGAAGCAGTTCACTACCACTAGACCTGTCTTATAAGAAATGTTGCAAGGAGTTGTTCAAGCTGAAAAGGCAAAGGTATACAAAACTCTGATAAGGTGAAAAACAGACAGAATTAGAACTGTAACTCTTTTTTTGAATGTTATGTTAAACTCAACTATAGCATAAAGGTTATTAAAAAAAGGATTAAAAATAACCATCGCTACTACAATTTGGTAACATACTCACAGCATAAAAAGATAATTTGTGACATCGAAAATATAAAAGGGGAAGAGTAAAAGGATGGAAACTTTATAGGCAAAAGAAGATAAATTTCTATCAGCAGAAAAAGGACTATTTTATTAATGAGATGTTTTATGTAAACCTCTTGGTAATCACAAAACAAAAATCCAGAGTAGAGACATGAAACATAAAAAATAGGGAGAAAGAGCAAATCAACATGGAAAACCACAAATTTACAAAGGTAAACAGAAACAGAAGGAAAAAGAAACAATGGAGAAACAAAATAACCAGAAGACAAAAGATAAAATGGCAGTAGTAAATCCTTACATATCAATAATTACCTTAAGTGTAAATGGATTGATCTCACCTATCAAAAGGCACAGAGTGGCTGGATGCACAAAGAAACCAAGACCCAATTATATGCTGCCTATAGGAGACTGATTTTAGCTCTAAAGAAACACACATGCTCAAAATAAAAGGATGGAAGGTGATATTCCAAACAAATGGAAATCTTTAAAAAGAAGGTGAGTGTGGCCATAGTTATATCTGGCAAAATAGACTTCAAACCAAAATGTGTAACAACAGACAAAAAAGGCAATATATAATGATAAAGGGGTCAATGTCAAGAAAATACAGCAATCTGGGGCACCTGGGTGGCTCAGTCAGTTAAGTAAGTGTCTGACTCTTGAATTTGGTCATGATCTCATGGTTTGTGGGTTTAAGCCCTGCGTTGGGCTCTGTGCTAAGCGACGCTTAACCAACTGAGCTGTCCAGGTGACCCTATGAAATATATTAAGGAATTAATAACATGTCTTAAGGGAGAAATAGACAACAATACAATGATTGTAGGGGACTTCAATACCCTACCATCAGCAATGGATAGATTGTCCAGATAGAAAACAAGGAAATGTTGGAACTGAATCACACTTTAGAACAAATGAACTTAATAGACATATACAGAACATACTATCCAAGAGCAGCAAAATACACATTCTTCTCAAGTGCACATGAACTTTCTCCAGGACCTATCATATGATAGGCCACAAAACAAATCTTAGCAAATTTAAGAAGACTGAAATCATACCAACTATCTTCCCTGACCACAATAGTATGAAACTAGAAATCAACAAGAAGAAAGTGAGATGATCTACAAATATGTGGAAACCAAACAACAAACTTCTGAACAACCTTTGGGTCAAAAAAGAAATAAAAAACAATTTGAAACAAATAAAAATGAAAACACAACACATTGAATATTACAGGAAACAGCAAAAGTGGTTTTCAGAGGAAAGTTTATAGCAATAAATGTGTATATTAAGAAATTAGAAGGCTCTCAAATAAACAACCTAATTTATACCTTAAAGAACTAGAAAAAGAAGAACTAATTAAGCCCAAAGTCAGAAGAAGGAAGGAAATAATGAAGCTCAGAATGGAAATAAATGAAGTAGAAATGAGAAAAGCAATAGAAAAAAAAATCAGTAAACCTAAGAGCTGGCTCTCTGAAAAAATAAACAAAATTGACAAAACTTTGGCTAGACTAAGAGAAAAAGAAAACTCAAATAAAAAATTAGGAATGAAATAGGAGACATTACAACTGATACTACAGATATACATAGAGTCATAAGAGACTATTAAGAACAATTACGTGCCAACAAATTACATAACCTAGAAGAAATGGATGTGTTTCTAGAAACACATTACCTACCAAAACTGAATCGGGAATAAAGAGAAAATCCGAACAGACCAATAACTAGTAGTGACTGACTCAATAATCAAAAAGCTCTCACCAAAGAAAACTCTAGGACCAGATGGCTTCCAGAGAATTCTACCAAACATTTAGAAAAGAATTAACACCAATCCTCCTCAAACTCTTCCAAAATATTGAGAAGGAACACTTCCAAACTCATTCTACAAGGCCAGCATTACTTTGATACCAAAGCCAGATGAAGAAACCACAAGAAAATAAAATCATAGACCAATATCCCTGATGAATATAGATGCAAAAATTCTCAACAAAATATGAATAAACCAATTTGAAGAATATATTAAAAGGATTATATACATCATGACCAAATGGGATTTATCCTTGGGATACAAGGATGATTTGACATACAAATCAATAAATGTAATACCTCACATGATCATTTCAACAGCCATAGGAAAGCATCTGACAAACTACAACCTCCTTTCATGATAAAGACCCTTAACAGAATGGGCAGAGAAGGAACATACTTCAAAGGCCATATATGACAAACCCACAGCTAACATTATACTCGATGGAGAGAAATGGAACATTGCACTTACGATCAGAAACAAAGCATGGATAGCCACTCTCACCACTCCTATTTAACATAGTACTGGAAGTCCTAGCTAGAGCAAGTAGGCAAGACAAAGAGGCAAAAAGCATTCAAATTGGAAAGGAAGAAGTAAAACTTGTTATTCGCTGATTATACAATCCTATATATAGAAGATCACAAAGAATCAGTCAAAAACCTGTTAGAATTAGTCAACAGTTTCAATAAAGTGGCAAGACATAAAATTGACATACAGAAATCAGTTGTAGTCCTTTAGACTAATGATGAAGCATCTGAAAAAGAGGTAAAGAAACCATCCTATTCATAATTAAAAAAAAAAAAAAACAATCAAATACCTAGGAATAAATTTAACCAAGGCAATGAAAGATCTATAAAATGAAAACTACAAAACTTTGCTGAAATAAATTGAAAAAGACAAACAAATGGAAACGCATCCCATATTCATGGATCAGAAGAATTAATATTGTTAAAATGGCCATACTACCCAGAGCCATTTATAGATTCAATGCAATCTGTGTCAAAATACCAAAAGCATTCTTTATAAAAATAGAAGAAACAATCCTAAAATTTGCATGGAACCACAAAAGACTCCAAATAACCAGAATTGTCCTGAGAACAAAGCTGGAGGTACCATGATTCTGAATTTCAAACTACACTACAAAGCCATAGTAATAAATATAGTATGGTACTGGCACAAAAAATAGACACATAAACCAATGCAACAGAATAGAGAGTCCATAATTAAACCCCAGTATATAGGGTCAGTTAACATTTAGCAAGAGAGCCAAAAATACCCAATGGGGAAAAGATAGTCTCTTCAACAAATGGTGCTGGGAAAATTGGAGAAACATTCAGAACAATGAAATGAATGAAACTGGATCCCTATCTGACACCACTCAAAAATTAACTCAAAGTGGATCAAAGACTTAAACATAAGACCTGATGCCATAAAACTCCTGGAAGAAAATATAAGGAAGAACCTCATTGATATTGGTCTTGACAATAATTTGGGGGGTCTGACGCCAAAAGCACAAACAACAAAAGAAGCAAATCAATTAGTGGGACTACATCAGACTCAAAAGCTTCTGCACAGCAGAAGGAAGAAGTAACAAAGTGAAAAGACAACCTACAGAATGGGAGAAAATTTTTGCAAACCATGTATTAGATAAGATCTGAATATATAAAGAACTCAGTCTACTCAATAGCAACAATAACAAAACAATCTGATTAAAAAATGGGCAGAAGAACTAAATAGACATTTCTCCAGAAAGGACATCAACATGGCCAACAGACACATGAAAAGATGCCCAATATCACTCACCATCAAGGAAATGCAAATGAAAACCGCAGTAAGCTATCACCTCATACCTGCTAGAATGGCTGTCATCAGGCTTTCAAGAGACAAGAGGTGCTGGCAACAAGGTGGTGAAAAGGCAACCCTTACCCACTGTTGGTGGGAATGTAAATTGGTCCAATCACTATGGAAAGCAATATGCAATAGGAAGGTTTCTCAAAATATTAAAAATAGATCTACCAAATGATCCGCTTCTGGGTATATACCTAAAGGAAATGAAACCAGGATTTTGAGAAGATATATGCACTCTTAGAGCATTATCGATAATAGTCAAAACATGGAAACAATCCAAATGCCCATCAACAAATGAATAAAAAAATGTGGTACCTATACACAATGGAATATCATTCAGCCATGAGAAAGGAAGCTCTCCTTCCATTTATGACAACATGGATGGACCTTGAGCACAGTATGCTAAGTGAGATAAGTCAGAGAAAGACAAGTACTGTATAATATCACTTGTACATGAATCAACCGACTGAGCCACCCAGGCGCCCCTCACTTGTACATGAACCTAAGAAAGTGAAACCTGTAACAAAAACAAAACAGTAAAATGGTGCCTACCAGGGATGGGGTGATGGAGGAATAAGAGACAGGGGGGCTTAAGGGTACAAACTTGTAATGAGCAGTAAATAAGCCATAGAGATTAATGCGCAGGACAATGAATAGAGACAGTAATACTGTACTATGCTTAGGTAATAACTACGTAACGCTCAATGTTGCTACGTCAGCAATCATCTTATAATATATACATATATCAAAGTCACACACTACACCTTAAACTTATAAGATGTTACCTGTTAAATTTATTCAATTAAAAAGTATTTGGTTCTAAGAACATCCATCTAGTTCTTAGACTAAAGCACTTAAAAATAGTTTTACAAAATGATGTTTGAGTATTGAGTATTTCCCAGCAGCCATAATAGTTACACATGGAAATTGAATTTAAAAAGCTGAATCATGATTTTAGGCATTTCCTTTCCTTAAGGAAGGAGTCAGTAAATTTATTTGTAATCTCTTACGTTCTCAAGGACTACAAAGGGATAGTTTATGGGTTGTGAGCTCTACAATACTTAACTGAGTCATATCTCTCCTAGAACCCTAATTTAGCAGTATTTTCTTGGCACTGTGTAGGGCCGACTTTAGCAGTTGAGTTGTTTTCCTTGGAGGAAGTTTAATATTCAATCCGAGAAATGTTAACTATTCCCGAACATTAGCTTATACCCTTTAATTTTTTAAACAGTTGTAGAAGGGAGTTCTCTTTCTTTCACATTCTCACACTTCCAGAGTGCACCCAGCACCCCGGTCTTTCCAGAAAATACCTTCTCCCTGGACCCACCCTCAAGGTTTTCTCTGGATTAATGTCCCTTTCTTCAGACTCCGTAAGTTAAAATGCCTCCTTCCTTCTTCAGAAAACCAAACATTTCATTCAGCTTGTCTCCAAAATCGCTACTTCAAACTCAAGTGGAACTTCAGGCAACCCCTGGACTACCTAACTCAGGTCAACTGCTCTAAAATTGATAATTCTGGAATCGATACACTGTCAGTTTGAAAACGACGTACCTTTGCTTATACTATTCCAGAAACATCTCTCTGAGCTGCACTTTCTGATCACCTCCATCGAATCAAACATTTTTAAATTACAACGCAGGATGAGATCACATGACTTCATTGTAGGTCAATCGCATGACAATAACACAGCAATGTAGAGTTTACAATGTGACTTAGCGTGTACCTCACAAACGACCATCTGAAAGAAGTGATGCTGTTCAGATTTAGACCCAAAGAAGTGGGATTCTAAAGCAGCGAATGACTTACAAATGGTGACAAGGCCGTATATAACGAAGCTGTCGTATATAACGAAGCTGCCGTATATAATGAAGCTGCTGTATATAACGAAGCTGCCACTTCGTTGTAGAGCTTCACGTCTCTCGTTCTTCCCACCATACCACACTGCTCCAGCAAGGAGCTTATTGTACGCTTGTGTTTTTTTAATGAAAATCCAGTGCTATATGAAAACATCTTCTCTCATCCATAAAAGTAGCCTGGTTTTTTTGAAATAATACAAATCTAGCTTTCCAGGACTACAATTTCACTAAGAAGAAAAATTACCAACTAATAAGAAAAACTGCATTTGAATGAAACAATTTTAAAGATCTTAGTTCAAAAGAATGTTTCTAATATACGTGGAGGACCAATCAGTATTAGAACACTATTTTCATAATAGCAGCTTTGCTCTCAAAAAAGTGTTTTCTCATCAAAAAGTTCAAGATGGGATGGGGCGCCTGGGTGGCTCAGTTGGATAGGCGTCCGACTTCGGCTCAGGTCATGATCTCCTGGTTCTTGGGTTCAAGCCCCGCATCGGGCTCTGTGCTGACAGCTCGGAGCCTGGATCCTGCTTCCTATTCTGTGTCTCCCTCTCTCTCTGCCCCTTCCCCGCTTGCACTCTGTCTCTGTCTCTCTCAAAAATGAATAAATGTTAAAAAAATTTTTAAAGAATAGTTCACGATGCCTCAGAAATATAAATAGCATCTTGTTTCTCACTAGATTTCTATAAAAGCATCCCATCCTGGGATATATATAAAGATATATGTATCTATCTATCTATATATATATATGTATCTATATATATATGTATATGTATATACTCATACATACGTACTTTCCTTCATCCTTTTCTTTTATTCCCTTCGAAATGTCTGTGGGGGAAAAATGCAGGCAAGACTGTGGAGGCTAAAATTTCTGAGATAACTGCTAATGAACTTTTTTGGTGTGTTTCTTTCCCTCCTGTTTATCACCTGTTCTAACACGTGATTATATTTACAATTTTAGCTGTAAATTCCACGGTGTCTATGACATAGGAAATACATGATCACAGTTCCTGTATCTATGGTGTTTATAATCTTATGTATTATATGTTATTGTCTGTGACCAACACCGAGGAAGAATAAAGATGCCTGCTTCCCACACAGACGCCATACAGGTTCTTCCTCCTTAGGCCCTTCACCTACATCATCGGACATCTCCCCTCCTCCTTTCCTGTGGCTTTCAACTTAAGAAATCTGTGAGTCTCCTGCCTTTAATCCCTTGTTCTGTATGGTCGCTCCATTCACTGGCTGGTGCTTTTGTACATGCGTTCATTTCTTTGGAATGTGACCACCCATGACACTTATTTTTTACCCATGATATATATAAATACACACTGCCATACAGAGGGAGTCATTTAAAACACTCCATTTAAAGCCAGCATATATGTGTATAATATTTATATATATTTACATTAAGGCACAATTACGAGTCAAAGCTATGGACGCTGACCACTTCATGCTCCAACCTCAGAGAAGCTGTGCAGACCGCAACAACAATGGAAAATTCCCAGAGATTCTTCACAAACAGGGTAATTGCCCACCCACCTGGCTCAGCGGCTAACACACTTCGTCTCTTCTGCATGGAGTAAAAATTAAAAAAAAAAAAAAAAAAAAAAAGGTTTCTGGGTTCTAAACCCAAACTTGCCTGGAGGAAGTCCTTCTCTTCTAAAGTGGTAGTGATACCTTTCATAGACTTCATAAAAGGTGCTGGGTAGAAATGAGGATTCCTGACTATACCCCCAGATTCAGGAGGAACCCCAGAATCTGCTTTTAAAATAAGCAACTGGGGCACCTGGGTGGCTCAGTCGGTTGAGCGTCCAACTTCGCCTCAGGTCATGATCTTCTGCTTTGTGGGTTGGAGCCCCGCATCGGGTTCTCTGCTGTCAGTGCGGAGTCCACTTTGGATCCTCTGTAACCCCTCCCCCTCTGCCCCTCCCCCACTCACGCTGTCTCTCTTAAAACTAAATAGACATTTAAAAATAAAGAAGTAAAATAAGCAACTGTTCCTAGGGGTGGTGCTCTGAGAAACACGGTCATGGGAAAACGACACTGACACAGCTACAATTCCTCCTTCCGATGAGGCTGTCATTGACAGGAAAGAGCTACCTTAATGCAGAACCAAAAGTGGGAGAGGAAGATGGGTATGTTTTTAAAACATGGGAAGACATGTTAAATATGACTCTCTCTCCCTATATTTCTTGCACATCAGTATGTCTTGGGGAAGAGTGAACTTGGGGGAATTAAACTAATACTTAAAACTGCAGACAATAAATTCCGATGAATCTCAAGTATCCCACCAAAGGAAATTTCTCTTGTGTGCTTTTGGGTGCAACAGGGAACCCAAACTCAAACTGATTTGATAAGGCGATTATTTATCTAATGTGGCAAAGAGCTTGGGGATACTGCATCTCCAGAACTGGTTAGGGCAGCAGCTTAAATTCACTTGGTTAAGTCTCCGGGGCTTCAGATTCTTTCTATCCTTCTGCTGTGCCATCTTAGATCTGTTCCTGGTCTACCTCCCCCTCAGGGTCACAAAATGGGTCTGGCCGTTCCTGGTGGCGCTTCTAGGAATCTCAGCGTCCAGTAGAAGAGACTGTCTCTTCTTATGGTCCCAAGCAGACTGCCCCGCAAGGGGCAATGGGACCACATGAGCGGCTCTGACAAACCAGTGTTACCCCTGGACTAGAGAAAGGGTCCCGCTCGGTGAACAAAGGAAGATGGGGCAACCAGTTTGGCTCTGTGCACCATACTATTCCCTGTCTTCGAGGGCTGGTAAGAAGTGCCCTCTTGATCCTGAAGTCAGCTTCGCAAGGGTTTTCTTTGCATCGTTTGTCCTGTGCTGGGGCACAAAACCTTTTGTCTCTGTCAAGCGTTTCAGAAGAGGTAGAGGCACAGGCCTCTTTGCAGAAGGCACACATTTCAGTTTTACAGTTGTTATGGAGATGGTGTCTGTGGTTTTTGCTTTCCTAGTCTGTTTGGAATTTTCCTCTGGTAAATCCAGATTTGAGTTCATTTCGTTGTGGACCGGAGGGTGTAGCTGTTCCTGACAGCTAGTTAATGACTGTGCCACGCTGCCTAAAACCCAGCTGTAACTCATCGGTCATGTCCGAAAGGAATGCCAGAGATGGGTAGTAAATAACTAACAGGAGCTCCTGTCCACATTCTGGATGTCGACTAAACGTCTACTGACTTTTAGTGGGAGGCGACTGCAGTTGTGCTTGGTTAAACTGAAGCAAGGTAGAACCTAAGCGTGAGCTGGGGGCCCTTGGCCAGCGGCTAATAACTACTTTCTTTGTTTTATGCTGCTCTTCTGACTCCCTGTCACTTCCAGGGGAGTGTCCTTACTCTGTGAATGAGTTGTCTATTGAAATGAGATGCTTGTCTCTCCGTAGACACGGTGGGAGTCAAGTCCTGGCTCTAGATAATACATGTTTTGGTATGTCTGGGCTTATTGCCAGATATGTGTAGGTATCTCCAATCTTAGGAGGGACTGTTGGTGGTGGAAGGTTTTTTGTTTTGCCTTTCTTTCTTTCTTTCTTTCTTTCTTTCTTTCTTTCTCCCTCTTTCTTTCTTTCTTTCTTTCTCCCTCTTTCTTTTTCTTTCTTTCTCTTTCTTTGTTTTCTTTCTTTCTTTCTTTCTTTCTCCCTCTTTCTTTCTTTCTTTCTTTCTCCCTCTTTCTTTCTTTCTTTCTTTCTTTCTTTCTTTCTTTCTTTCAATAAAGGAAGGATGTGTGTAAGGTGCTATCTTTGATTGTAGTTGCTGTTTCCAGGATATGGAAGCTGCTTTGGAGTAACTTTATATAAAAGCAGCTTTTTGGCCTTGGGAAGATGCTCCCTCAAGGAACTCAATTTACTTTCCAAGGGCTTGGAGGGGACAGCTTGGTACCTGCAGAGTTCCAGACAGGGAAAGGACCCTTCAGATGGTGGTAAAGAACACACCTTTGGAGCCAAAAAGGCCACAGAAATCCGGTCTGGGACCAACTATGCATAAGCTCTGTGACTTGGTAGCAATGCCACCTTTGATTTACTGATGTGTATAATGTGGATGACTCATTGGTTTGTTGGGGTGATTCAAAATGGTTAACGTCTTGAGGCCCTCAGGTGGCTCAGTCAGTTAAGCCGTCTGACTTTGGCTCAGGTCATGATCTTGCGGTTTGTTGAGTTCGAGCCCCGCGTCGGATTCTGGGCTGACCGCTCAGAGCCTGAACCCTGCTTGGGATTCTGTGTTTTCCTCTCTCTCTCGCTGCCCCTCCCCAGCTTGCTCTTTGCCTCTTTCTCTCAAAAATAAACACACATTAAAAAAAAATGATTAATGTCTTTTAAATACATGGCATAACCGCTGGCTGTAAGAATTTAATAAACATTATTTAACAGCACCAGGGACGGTGGTGGTGCTGGTATAGTAGCAATAGTAGTCGTAGTAATAGTAATTCTAGTAGTCGTGGTCATAGCAAAAGTAATACCAGGAGTAATAGAAGCCGCGGCAGGCATTCCTCATTGTTTATGACTGCTTGATATCAAAGAACTTAGTATCCCTCCGGTGAACGATTACTAGACTCCCTGCCTCATAAATTTCAAATCCACACTCCCTCATTTGCCAATATGTCACGTAAGCCTTGCCATTTCTGTGGCCTTCAAGATTCCGGTTTTGGTTGCACGGGAACATGCATGGCAACCTGCACGGGGTTTTTTTGTGTGCTTTGTTCACCTAACTTGCACAGGATGATGGCAATTTCCTTTGTATTGTGTGATGCACCGTTCATAGGCATGCATTTTACAAAGATGCTATCTAGCCCGATTTCCTTCATTCAGCTCTAGGGTGGCTATTTAAAGCCCTTGATTTGTGGAGAGGGATGTCCTCTCCCACATTCTTGTAAGGCCAGAAAGAAAGAAAAAAAAAAAAAAAGAACGGAACAAAAGATTTACAGAGAGAGCAAAGAACACACGCATTCATAATATTAACAAGGAACCATTACTTAATGGTAAAAGTAAAACAACTTAATAATGGTGGCTTGCAAAATGCATCTGACCCACAGATCCCATTTGTTGAATGGATCCAGCCATATGAACATTAAAGCTCTGTATGTGTTAGGCATGTTTGAGAATTCCCCGTGGCTTTGTTTTTTCATAATATTACTGTAATATGATGCTTCATCAAGAATGCAGTGCCCAAAGCACTTAACTGCAGCCCTGCAAGACTTTACAGCTTAAAGTACTTCCCTTGTTCTCCCATCTTCAAAACACCCTGGGCTGCTGGGAAAGAGAGCCTGGCTTTAAAATCTACTATTGTCAGGGATTTCTTTCGAAAGGAGCCCATATTTTATTAAATATAAGAAAGGATCGCCAATTCGATTGCAAGATTAAAACAAAACCAAAACTAAAACTCTTTATTTTCTTCAAAAACGACCTCTCCCCCCAACTAACTTTCAGCAAGTTCCACAATTAGAATTTCAATAAAAGCAAACTTAATTTTCCTTTGTCAAAGTTACGTGTTGCTGGCAAACTAGCTCTAGAATGCTTGGGCTGTTAAAAGAATCAAGAGATACACTTTTTACAAGGATCACAGCAGTAAATATTCACACAGTGTCTGCAAGTGTGTTACACAGACAGGAAAAAAGAAAAAGCCCCAACTCCAACAGATGCCTTTAGGCTATAACGAGCATGTATAACACACTGCAATTATGCAGATATTTCTGTCAAAAACATTTCATGTATTCAACAAATTTTCGAGTAGCTCCTTTGTGTTAAAATGACTACCAGACTATTCTCAAACAACTGTTAAGCAGCCTCTAATAGATGACATTTCGCTGTAAGTTTGCTTACTTAGCCACACTTCTAATGCTTCTAAAAATTGATAACAGTCCCTGTATAAATACAACCCTAAACTTAAGCTACATTTCCAACCTATGGTTGGATACCGAACGGAATGCAGAGCCAATGTGAGAGAGCTCGGCTATTCTAACAACCTGATTTTCCTGATGCTTACCTCCCAAGACTCAAGCAAATATAGTTATTGTCAGGATGCTAAGCCACACACGCTTTCAAAGTTCCCTTCTACTTGGGAGGCATTAAAGCCACTACACTTCCGGCCGTGGTGACAGGGGTAGAAGAACCAAGGAAAGAAGAGACTGTGTGGCTGCCCTTCAGTTCAGAAGCCATCTTTCCGTCACTGCTGGAACCTGTGACTTGCCCCTCTGCTTTCTCTGCTCTGGCCACCGGCATGAAAATCCACTCCTTCCTTCTCTTGCTCTCAAGATCCCTTCAGGTTCACAGGGGAACACCTGCTTGGCTGCCAAAAAAGTGGGTAGGTCAGAGTCTCCTAGCGCTTCCATGGATGCTATGCCACTCATTCAAGGTCTTCAGGGCGAAGACAAGGAAACCGAGGGACAACAGTTTGAAGAACGCCGGCATTGGAGCCGAGGGCTTACATTTCCAGTTCCCCAGCCTACTTGTAGACCGCGCTCAACTTGTGAGCCTCCACTCATGCCAACAAACGTAAGCATCAGACCAAAAGGCTCATCAGTTCTGCTCGTCACTAAGAGATGGCTTTTGTGGGTGCTCCGAAAACTTGTGGGACTGACAGAGAAAATGGAGGCTTGCTGAACCTGACTTGGTGTAGAGGGCAAGTCTCTTATGAAGGCAAACACTGCATCCTTCATTTATAGCCATGACACCTTAGGTAGCAAAATCACGGGTGTGTAAACGCACGAGGGGCCGACGGTTTACGAGGAACCCCATCATGAATTCCGGCATTCTTTTCGCGTAATGCAAAAAGACTGAAGCATAAAAAGATGCGCCTCTTATTCAACAATATGGCCGTTGCTTCCAAGTGGAAAAAGTGAGCACCAGCAAATGCCACTGGATCCAGGCAATACTGATTTACCTGCCTGTATTTTACCAAGGTCAGGAAGTGCCACTTTCTGTCCAGTGAAAATCTGTGTAAATTCTCAGTTACCCAAACTGTGTGGAGTAATATTTCACAATGTGCCCTTTAAATGTGAATTCGAGCTGCGACACCATATTTCTCTTCAGGTGGCTCTTCTGAAGCGGATGGAAGAACTCCCTTATCTCTGAGGGCTACTGTCATGTGGCTACACAAACAAATGTAAACGTTTTCTCACGAATTCAGACAGCTGACAGAGACTGACGTATCTTCCAAAACAGAGACAATGCTGTGGCAAAGCGAGGCGGAAAAGGAGATAAGGTAGGGCTGATGCAGGTATTTACAAAAGATTTCTGTAGCTGCTTCTGAGAACTCATTTCCGCACGGGGTCTAGTCCCAGAACGGTCTTACGATGCTGACAGAGTGGGTCCGTGCTGGCGTTACTTTCCACACTCTACGCTGATGTTAGTGAACCCTGTCCCCATGGGTTTATGCAAATGAAGCACAGGCTGCCTCTTCTTAGAGATGGTAAGTAAAAATTTGGTGATCAGAAAATAGCTTTGGGGCGCCTGGGTGGCTAAGTCGGTTGAGTGTCCAACTCAGGCTCAGGTCATGACCTTGGGGGTTCATGAGTTCAAGTCCTGTTTCGGGCTCTGTGCTGACAGCTCAGAGCCTGGAGCCTGCTTTGGATTCTGTGTCTCTCTCTCTCTCACTGCCCCTCCCCTGCTCGCACTGTCTCTGTCCCTCAAAAAAAAAAAAAAAAAAAAAAGAAAAGAAAAGAAAATAGCTTCACTTGTGCTTAATGCTTACAGAAAGCAAGTTAATGTTAAAAAAGGTAGATATTTTTGGTGGACAGTCCCCACCATGTAGATTTATTCTTTCAGTGAAGACCCAATTTGGAACAATAGACTTACCTATGGAAGACTGCTTGAGGAAGCAGGGTATGATTTTGTGAATATTTTTTTGTGTGTGATCTTTTCATCTCTTAGCATTAATTACCTCTGATTCATGGATCCTTTCATTACCTCTGTATGGATCCTTCAATATATGAAATGTTAATAACAAAACGGATTTCGTGAGAAATTCAATCTACTTTTTCAGACTCTACAGCGATCGTTTAGATGGGATAAGTGAAAAAAAGGGCATCTTGCAGTCTTGTTTTTGCATAGAGGGCAATTATTAAGGGAAGTTAAAAAAAAACTTCGAGCTTGCTCCTATGTCTGGTCTGATAAAGGTAGCAGTAATAAAAAAGTAACCAGCTTTCATGGAGCTCTGCAAAGGTCTTTCCTATATATATCTCCATGTTTATGAAGACAGATGAGTGAACTGAAACTCCCAAGGCTCCCCAAGCAGCTGATAAGCAGCTCATGATGGATGAAGTAGACATTCAAACCTATATTTGTCCATCTCCAAAGGCCACACTTTCCCTCCGCATTATGCCAAATAGGAGTGTAATGATGATAAGGTCTTTGTATGAATGTGATCCATCCCCCAGAGTATCATGGCCCCAAATCTCAAAGTGGTGAGTAACGCTGCTCTGTTCAGCCCAAGAACAAACTTAGTGTAGATGGGGCAGAGGCATAAAACCTGCAAGTTGGTGTCTGTGATGTGTGTCAAGGAAAGTTCCGTCGACTGATGTTACGATACGTATGTTTTAGGAAGTATGGAGACCCTTTGAAGAGCTGGTTGCTTTCAGTTTTGACTTGAACATACATTTGGCAGATGGCAGCCTTGTGGCAATGCCCAGAGAGTCCTGCAGCTAGCTGCCTAGGTTTCTTCTAATTTCATGAGAAAGTGGTCAATGATAAGGCACTCTCATGTTTGGAGTACTTTTCAAGGAGGGGCAAGGTACCACTGGCCTGGGGGTGAATACATTTATTCCTGCAGTCCACATAATTTGTGACCCTACTGTTCAGTCTACAGTCTCAGCTAATATTGAGCCTGGTACTACACCCAAAACAAAGTTTGTTGAACTGAATCTACCCTTATAACTACCCACTGAACTTATTTATTCCTTAATTCCTTCATTTCTTCAACATACACTCACACTGAGTGCCTTCTACTTGTTAAGGACCAGGGCGGACATCAGAGTTCCTTTCGTATGGTGAGCATTCAAGAAATGAGAAAGAAAGAAAGAATGAAAGAATACGGTCTTTGCCACTTGGCAAGTCTAGCGATGTGGATGCTAATGACAAAGCATCATCAAGAAACGTACAAAATTATATTCAGTATATTAGTAAATGTAGTCAGAGACACACGTACCATATACATTAGCCAGATTTTCATATACAACAACATTACCAAAATTTAACGTTAAAAATGAGAGATGTTAACATTCAATTATCTGGGAAATTAGTATTTTCGGGGAGTCCAAAATTAGCTGAACCTTTACAGTATCTGGTTTTGACCCCAGCTCTTACTTCTCCTTCCTTTTGGGACGGAGGGGGGCAATGACAATGAAGGCAAACTTTAAGTGAAATGTAAGTATCTGATTTATACTTCTCAGAATGAAACTGTAGATTTCTTGCACTTGACAACTGGGATCTTGAAGCCACAGAACAATTAAAGAATGAAGATAACTATTTAAATTAGCCACATTTAATAGTTTAAACTTGATTATAGCTAATTTTCTTGCTGTTGGTACATATTTTAGCCCTCCATTGGTTGTGGCAATTTGGTCCCTGGCAACTAACAGGTCCACACACTCAGAACTTTTGGAGAAAAAAGAATAGATATTTAATCAGCAATCTGTATGCTAAAAACACTGTGTATATCTGGACACATCAAACTTTGGATATATATCAATACGCACACGCGAGCACACACGCATACATCCATAAACTTTGTTAGCTCCTGGGCTCCATTCTTATTGCCCTCGATAAACAGAGGAGTTATAATCATATAAAGGATATTTATAGTTGTGAGAATCTCTTAAGTCTTTCAACATTGGATTGCTTTACGTGGTTGTGAGATGATGGTTTTGGGAGGAGTAAAGAAGGAAATTCCAAAATGTGAATGGTATTTAAACCTCTTAAATTTTTTCTTCAAAGGAAAAGAAAAAGAATAAAATTATGTTTTCCTTATTCAACAAGATGGCACGCAGAAGGGCTGTTGGGCAGTAAAGTAACTCAAACGAATATAATGATCCAGTGACTTGAGTCCCTTTCAAGAAATATGCGAGTTTAAAAAATCCAATAACCATAAAACAACTTTTTCTTTGATGCCGAACAAAAAACAAGCTTGAAATTTAGTGCTGCTGAGCAAATGAATGAAAAATACAGATGTTTTTACCTCCAGCTCAACTCAGATTTGCCATGTGAACAGTCCCATGCTTAACTCTTTGTGCGACTGACTAAATGCATGTAAGCATTAGTTAACAGCAAAGGTTTAATGTGAAACTGAAAAATACATATTTTCTCTTCTTCTTCAAAAAAAAATCTCTTAGCCAACTGGGAAATTCAGTTGTGCCACATCCCTTTTCTTATCCTCCATGAATTATTAACTTTAAAATAGCACATAAAAACAAAATACGCGATATCTTTTCCTGGTACAGTACTCCAGTTTAACTTTTTCTAACTAACTAGGTTTTTGATTGTTTTATTGAAAATGTAGGACGTTGATGCTATTTTAATTTTCCAAAGTCAGCTCATAATACCGATTTTCCTAAAGGTTAAAAACAATATATTAAGGAAATACCACCTGCTACTTGGAGCTTCCACAGGAAATTCGCCTTTCCACTTTGTAATGTATTATTTGGGGGAGGAAATGACAACCTACTTCATTATCCAAAGCATAGTATCCCAATAGCTGCAAAGCAGCAGACAAAAGGAAAGAAGGCCAGCGTCCACTTTCCTACCGACGTTTCATGGAAATTAAAAATTCAGTAGGAGAAAGCAAAAAAACAAATGTTGAAAGATGCCAAGCTCACCCAAACTCTCTCTCTTCCATTTCCATGAAAGCTAGGCCTGCCTGCCAGCCTGCTTGAGTCGCGCTAGTTCCACAGAGAGGCAGGTATGGGCCCTGGAAACATTTTTCAAGCTTTCGTAAACAATCGCTGAAGGACCAAGGTGGTGGTCATGGCCATGCCCTTTAACTGGCCTCCAAGAGTGAGAGATAACACATGGAGACTGGCTTTCCAAAGTTCAACAGACCTTTTCTACAGCGTTATCTACAAACTAAACAAGGTTGAAGATAGATTACTTCCTACTGTCCAGCTCTTGGAAAGAAGCATTTTGTTCAGGGAGAGTATACACATTAGGCAACACAGGAGTTGCTGAAGGCATCTCTTAAAAGCGTTCAGCTACATGGGGGTTTACAACGCATTTTATTCTGAAAACAGTTGCTGTTAATTTCCGCTTTCCTTGGGTGTATCATCTCCCTCTTTCTCCCTCTCATCTGTTTCTGTCTTTCCTGGTTTCCCTCTTTCCACAGTTCTTACCACCATGTAAAAATAACATTCCCTGCTGTGCCCTGCACTTACCATGTATAATAATTAGAGCAACCTATATTGTGACATGTTAGAAAAATCTGTTTAATAATCAATCAGTGATTTTATCCAGGTAAGGGCAAACAACTAGTTTAATCAACTATTTTTCCCCACTGAGTTGACCAACTATCCTCTTTAAACTAGTGATTTCTGGGGTGCCTGGGCGGCTCAGTCGGTTAAGCATCTGACTTCGGCTGAGGTCATGATCTTGTGGTCCGTGAGATCGATGCTTGCATCAAGCTCTGTGCTGACGGCTCAGAGCCTGCTTCGGATTCTGTGTCTCCCTCCCTTTTTGCCCCTCCCCCACTCTCAAAAATAAATAAACATTAAAAAAAATTAAGTAGTGATTTTCAGTTGGATTTAGCTTAAAACTGAGTGGAAGTGGGTATTCATCGAAGTACTTAGTGTAAGGTGCTTGAAGAAATGATGTAAGGCTTAGTCTCTGTGAACTAGCTGCTTAAATAAATATGCATGTCTTCAGGAAAGATCAAATTGGTAAGTTTTTTTTTAACTAAAAAAAGGGTGAGGTAGAACAGGTATTTAAACTTAGCAATAGCTTCCTTTCATCTTCAGAGATGAAAATTAATGTAAATTTGTGGTCATGATGCACTACAGCTAGCAAAACAAAACCCTGCTTAAAAAAATGAAATGTGTTCGGGGCGCCTGGGTGGCTCAGTCCATTAAGTTTTCTACTCTTCATCTCAGTTCAGGAGCTCAGGTCTTGATCTCAGAGTCGTGAGTTCAAGCCCCACACTGGGGTCTGTGCTGGATGTGAAGCCTACTTAAAAAATAAATCGAGGTGCCTGGGTAGCTCAGTCAAGAGTCAGTTAAGCCACCGACTCTTGATTCTGGCTCAGGTCATGATCTCATGGTTTGTGGGTTTGAGCCCACGAAGCTCTGTCAGCCCAGAGCCTGCTTGAGATTCTCTCTCTCCCTCTCCCTGCCCCTCCCCTGCTCGCTCTCTCTGTCTCTGTCTCAAAATAAATAACCATTAAAAAAAAAACCAAATGTGTTAAAGATATGACACTGAAATACAAGAATGGAAAACGTGAGGTAGGTAGTTTTGCTCTTGAGAGAAATGGTTCAACAAACTGGCCAAAGAACACGCAGTCTCTATCTGGGCAGCAGTTTTGAGAACAGGGAAATGTAGGACTTGTCTACACAGTATCCAAATACCTATACAAAAACTTGGTTAATTTCCTGAATATTTTGGTTTGGATTCTAAAAGGCTACTGTGCACAGACCACATCAAAATGGTGGACAAATTAGAAAATGGAAATCTCGAAGTTAATGGAAAAGAATTGGATCGTTTGGTTTGAAAAAGGTGAGAATGCCAGTGACTTCAAAGCTGTCTTAAGGATAAATACATAAAACAGAGACGGACAACAAGCCCTTACCTTCCGTGAGGGCAATGCAGGGAGCATTTGTATTAACTCAGTAAAGGCAGATGGGCGGCCAAAAGCACAGTGAACCAACCAGCTGCGAGATCTTGGGCAAGTCTCGTGAACTCTCTAGGTTTCCATATCTCCATCTCAGATGGAGGTCACGGTCAAATTTTGCCATTCTATAAAACATAATGAACTGTTTGTCCTTGCCTTCTCCACCACTGAAACAATTACCCATTTCGTCTAGAACCTGGCCACTTAAAAAGGGAAGGATTGTCTTTTCCAGTGTGGTTTAAACACTTGACGGCAAAAATGAACACCCAACGGAGGTAAAATAAGAAAGCAAAAGGCAAACAGTCTGTGGTAAAGTAGCAGTTCATCTCCAGAAAGCTGTGAGCCTTTCCTAGAACCTGGTGTGACGGATTGTGGTTCACGGAATTAAATTTCAGAAAACACTCTCGGTTTTCCTACCATGAAGGGAATAAATTCAGTTCCTACAAGTAAAGCAATTAATAGGCACCTGCGACTATCCTGGTCTGAGGAAGAAAGGGGCCATTTTGTGAAAACAATCCAGGGCTGCAACTCAGGCCGGTCTGAAAATAGTGTTAAGTTGTACTTTTAAAATGAGTGATAAAACTCCCATGTGTTGAAAGAAGGCCATAAAACGCTGCAACTCCTCCTCCCTTTACAAAAAAAAAAAAAAAGGACGTTCCAGGCCTTTTGCCTAGGAGTTGGCCAGGATGTACCCTCCAACAGGTTACATTTCCGCAGTGGAAGGACCCCCCCCGGCTTACTTTGCAGATAACGTTGATGAGCGTGGCTACGCAGAAGATTAAATGCAAGAACGCTTTTCTCCCCCCCCACCCCTTTCCTTGAACGGACACAGGGCCCTGCTGGAATTAAAAGTTGCATTTTTCTCACCGCATACCTCCCTCAGAGCTGAGTGTGCATTTGCAAGACAGCTGAAGGAGCGTCTTGCTGAATGTTTCATGTGACAATGGGGGCGTTTCAGGGCTTCCTGCTGCTGCTGGTGATCCTGCTAACCTTTCCTTTGTGATCTTAGCAGTTAACGAGACTGTAAACCAGCATCCAAGCTGATTGAATGCAGGTTTAAAGGGCAAAAGAAAACGGTGGTTGTTTAACGATTAAACAACGTTTTTTTATTGCTAAACACTGAAGCTGTTTTATTTTAATGTGTAAATCAATGTACATGCAGGATGCAAACTGCATTCAGGTTGAAACAGAGTTCCGCTGCACTGTTGGGCTGAGGGGGGAAATTGCTGCTATTACTTTAAAAACTCAAATTTGTAAACCAGCCTTTGAAAGCCTGGCCTCCACCCCTCCCCTCTCCCCTCTCCCCTCCCAGGAATTAATTCTATAGAGACAAAGTTAAACACATAATTTGTAAAACTATTGAGAAGTAAACTTCTTGTTCCACAGTAACCAGGGTAGTTGCCAAAAGCAGATAAATCTTCACCCGGGGTAGGAAGCCCCACACTGTTTTGAAAGCAATTCGCAGGCTTTGCCACCGTGCAAAAGGATCGAATGCGCAGACCAGAGGCACCACTGTTCTTACTCTCGCTTACTGCTTTTTGGGGCAAAGTTAACACTTTTCAAAAATCAGCAGCCTTCCTAAAAATCACAGTGCTTTACTGGAGATTTTGATTGTTTGGGGTTGGTGTCGCCGAGAATGGAGGCTTCATGTCTCTGGCTCTGTGCAGGTGTGTGATGAGCAGAGCTCTGTGTTGATAAGAGATCCCTGGGAGTTGGTAGCATATTGTCTTCTGTAAGTTCTTCCCCCAACAGACTTAACGGGAAGAGGATGCATAATACAGCCCTCTTCAAAGGAAGCATGCCGCAATACAACAGAAGCAGTCCTTCTAAAAACAGCTTTGTGGCTCTTTAGCCAAGAGCTCTATGTTCTCCCCTTTCCACTTCCTTCCTTCTACTATGGAAGCACGTATGTAGGGACACACACCGACATCTCAGTACACACGACTGAAAATGACCCCCACTATCTGCATCCTTGCCCTCACTCAAACTTTATAGCCATTACCTGATGCCATTTAACCCGAGTACTTTATGATACTTCTCATTTGATTGCCTTCGGACTCTACATCGGATGGTGAAGAACCATTCATTAGCCGTGGGTTAAATTTAGCTCGGGGAGCGATTACTAAGTGCGCTCCCGTGAAACCCCGTGTCAGACACAGACGAATAGAAGCTGTGTTCGGGGGACAGGATGGGCCACAAGCGGAACACTTCCCTAAAGACAAAGGTGGCTTCAGGACCAGAATCAGAATTCTCACATCCCTATGGCTGATTATCATTCCTCATCACACCCCTAAACTGCAAGTCAGATTCCTTTCCAAGGGTCTTTAGAAAGGAAATTTCCTTGCTATACCTATGATGTTTTCCTTTGCGATGTTTCATAAACTAGACCATTTCCTCCTGCTCAGGGTCCACCAAACCCTTGTTAGCAGAGAAGCAGTCCAAGAGTTGAGTTGGGTGCCATACGTTTTCAAAGCTGGAAGGTGTTTTCCCTTGAGTGGTCAAAGGTAAAAGGGTGGTTAGGGTCTCAGGTGGGGTGACAAAAGCCTACAACCTAAAATGTAGCACTTCCGCAACAGAAATTCTAGAAAAAAAAAAAAACAACTTTTGAGCTACTTATAATTAATTAAGAAGGTTAAACAAAAGTTTGCAAGAAATATCTTTAAAATTCATCTTGGAATTTGACATTTGAGGAATACCAGGGTTTAATAAAAGACAGTGAATGGAAACTTTTAAGAAGGGTCTGAATGGGAGCTTCTGGGCATTTTCAAGGGCTGGAGATTAATGGCATTCTTTCTTTATTCTATTAAATTTTACCTCAAAACATATGGTTTCTCTCTTCTCTGATACGTGTATTGCCGGGGCCACTCTAGCAATGTGACAAAATGGTGGAAGACACATGGAAGAAAATGGGAAGACAGGTTCTAAAGAGCTCGAAAGAGTTGTTAGAGTGAAGGAAAGAGAAAGGAAATCGGATGTTTGTATGAATACGGGTGAGACCATTATCTTGAGAAAATATAAAGGCGGGAAGAATCTCTGGGTCTTATCACTTCATCTAGTCCATAGCACAGTAACTGCCATCTAGAGTGACTTCTGACATGTGGGGAGGGAAGGGGGGGCTGACGCAAGATGGAGGGCAAGTGCGATTTGTGACCCCGAGGCATTTACAAAATTTGAGTGCCTGCCCTGTATCCAACTTACAGTCTAGAAATCAACATGCTGGAGAAGTTGGAGATTATCCTCAGATACAGCAAAAAGAACGATGGGATTAGAAGCAAGTCAGATAAAGATATATTCAAATAGTTTTATGCTTTAATTCGAAGTGCGTTCATTTAAAAACTAGCTTTCACAACACGAGGGACAGTAGGAAGCAGGTAAAGCTTCCACGGCCCAGAGTAAACCAAAACAAAACAGACCTTAATTACAGCAAGAGGTATTTAAGTTGGCATTAATATCCTTCCCAAGGCAGGCTGGGGTAGGAGTTTGGGAAAGCTGTCTCAGGGATGTCAAAGTTTGGCACATCTCATCCGACAAACTCTAGAGCTCCCGTTTGAAGCCATAAAATGGCACTTACGCTGAACGCGCTATTCCGGGTCCTCACTGGGTTACAGGAACCTACAGGCACTAAAGGCGTTTGCTGAGCGAGTCAGGGAATTGTCTGATCCTCAGCACCACTAATACATTCTGTGTGACTGGGCCGCTGCCGAAGCTGGCAAGGGGAGCCCACTACCCTACCTGCTTCATCCTTAAAAACCTGCGAACTGACACTGACCTGTGTGTAATACAGCGAGAGCCTACAGTGGGGGAGGAATGTTCCTGCATCAAAGAATTCTCCTGCCCCCCCCTTCCTCCCACACACACGGTCTTTAGGACATCAACGTATAAACGATAAAAAAGAACTGTTCTGGTTTTAGGAGTGGGAAAGGACCCAGAACTCTTGGTCTTTCAGGAGCCTTCTTAGAAGTACAGCCATAGGGATCTTTTGCTGCCCTTTTAATTGACTGATTTACCAAATTCACAAGTTTAAATGAGAGGAGCTAGCTACTTTTCTTTGGGGCACGCCAGTTAGTGGGGAGGCACAGTTTCACCTCGTTTCCAAGTTTGGGACACCAAAGAAACGGTCAGACCTTTCCCAAGGCCAAGTGGTTAGCAGTAGGAGAACTGGATCTAAAATACACATTTTAAACAAATCATTTACATTTCCCTTGTCCTTTTTCCTTTCCCTATAATTTCCTATTGTGTTTTAGTAGGCCGTCGTTTTTTCAGGAATTGATAAATCCCCCACATTCACAGTCTGTAAATTTGGGAACCCAAGGCATATTTTGCCCAGGTTTGGAGATTTCTCTTGAAACTGTATTACGATCTCTAGGCAAGTATTTCCTGTGCATATCCTCATACCAAAGTTGGCTCCCTCTCCGACTTTTACCAAGGATTCATCTCTCACTTGGCTATTTTCACACACACACACACACACACACACACACACACACACACACACACAATTTAGTCTCTTAAAGGAAGTTACTATGTCCACTCAAATTAGGAAAAAACCAGGTCTCTTCGGGATGTGACTGTTGGCTATGTGTTGGCTCACTTCATCCACACATTGAGTTATTTTCTCCCAAACCTCAGCTTCTAGGAGCTAGGATTCAACTTCGTGCCTGACTAAATGACATGGACGTCACAGTCCATCTTTGGTCACTGAAAATTCAGGTTGCTTGAGGTCCGCCGTGATCTTTTTCAGCAGCCTTGAATCCTTTACGGATTGAGGTAAAGTAGGATAATACTCAACGAGGCCACAAATAAACGCAGAACAGATCTGAACACTACCTGGTGAGATTTTTTGCTGTATTTTGTCACCCATAAACATATTCTACCACCTATTTGATTCCATGACATGCCTTTCAGTGATGCTGACGGGCTCTCTGGCTTTTTAATTCTCATCAATTTAATGGCAAGTAATAGAACATGCCACACCTTTCCACATTGTTCTCTCTCTTTCCAGAGATGGGAAAATAGAAGATTTACGTAAATCTTTGATGACAGTAGCATTAGCCTTTGAAACAATGCTTAGCTTCTCTTTCTTAGATTCTATTTCATCCACAAAGATCTCCACTGGAAACACCTGCCCTTGCTAACTAAAGCATCACTGAGGTTGCCAGCTTATTCACTCTTGCTTCCAACATTTGGAAGTAACTGATGGGAGGTACCTGTCTTCGGCAATCATGCTTATGACTCCGTCACCCATTCTGATGAAAGTCAGGCAAAAGCGGAAGTAGAAAAGTACCTTTAGTTTTTTATTGGTATCACTACCATTTTTTTATTAGATATCTTGCCTAATTCACTTTAGCTTTCTTTTGAGGCAGGAATTCACGGGCTACTGCTGTATTTTCTTCAATGTGACTGTCTTACGTATTATTTAACAAACACACTCAAATGCCTAATGTATGTGTCAGTGTAAATAATGAGGCCTTCCTATTGTCCCTCCTAGGGCACCAGTCTCTATATTTGTAGTGCTTTCTGTCTTCCACGTTTGGGATTTAGCAAGTCTATATTGCATAATGTTCCCAAAGAGATGTGGCCGTGAAATCTGTGAGGTGTGATACATGTTCTTTATCTGACGTTCGTCCATTTTCTGTGGGAAAGTTCTATCAGATGAAACAAGACTGTCTAGACCTCTGTTTTCCTTTTCATCCTACTGTTTATCAGATCAATGCCCCTTCCCTCCTGCAGAAACGTGTTTTTACATCTAGAAGGGCTTTGAAAGTCACTGGTATCTCTTGCTCTACTGTGTCACTGACATCGCTCCTAAAAATGGGGATTGTTACCGGGAATTGGATGCCACAACCCTTATCTGTTTAATAAAAATAAGTAACTTTGTTGCCTCTTCACTGCCCTTAGGGGGGGCATTTGTGGTAGAACATCATAAAGTTACATACACTTGTCATGGACTATTTTCAGTCTCCAGCCTCCTGATACTTGTCAACACGTCTGTCTTGACCTTCCCCAAAAGGTGAATTTTCTCTTTTCTTAAAAGCTTGGGGAAAATGTGCGCAGGTGCTTTTAAATTAGAAAACGGTGAAAATTACACTTTTGATGGTTTCAAAGTCATTTTTCTTACTTGGATCATGACCACATACAAATGGGTTGAAAATGAAACAGCTGAAGTTTTCCAGGTGTCCGGAATTCTTCAAAGGAGATCCACATTTCCCAGGTTCAAAATTAATTAACTGTCTCCACCCAATTCTCTCACCAGACCTGCTTAGCTCTCCCATGTGTACCTTCCACATTACTACACAAGCCTGACCTTTCTTCAGAAGTCCTTCTATCACAAACTTAAAGGGACATCTGATTGCCCTCCAGAACGGTACTGCCTTTAATTCATCTGCAAATACTTACAGGTATTCTTATGAAAATGGAACAAAAATGGAGTAAGCGAAGGGAAAGAAGCATATTTCAAATCTTCTAGGCACATTTCTTCACGTTGCTCAAATTGGGAAGGATGTTTGCATAGCCGTCTCCGAGGGGCATTTCACAATCAACGTACCTAGACACTCTTTTAGAGGTAAGGTTTCGAGTAAATTATTTAGAAAATCAAAGTTAAAAGCCTCCTCTAAGTGGAGAAGGGATTATTTTAGTTTGATTGATCAAAACTGGATGTTTTCCACCACTAAATTTCTAGATAATTATATACTTCTAGAAATTACTGAAAACTTGCCTTTCTTTCTCTCGATCTGTCAGTAAGTGGACAGTAAATGCTCCTATTAGGTACTAAACAGATACACAAAAGTAGTTCTTGTCTTTGCCAAGAAGCTTGAAGTTCTATCACAGAGGCAAGCTGAACGTTTGGGAAACAGCTAGAGACATATACAAATTAAAGTCCAAACTCATAAACCTGGGTTGTTTACCCCTGTGACTTCACACTCCAGGAAACTCTTGGACTTCTGCACTCACTACCCCCTTTCCTCCCATCTACCCCATCTATGACTTCTTTTCTCAACTCCATTCCTCCCCTCTGCCTGTTTCATGTGTTAGGTCTAAAGCAACATTTATAGACCCTGCTTCCTACTATGCTATTATCCTTGCTCATTTTTGGAAAAAAACCCCTGATGATCTAGAACTGCTTATCTGACTGATTCATTCACTCATTCACTCATGCATTCGTTCATTAAACAAATGCTAGCTTACCAAGCTCTGTGCTGGACAACGTGGAGCGATAAGGTTCTGCCCCAGCTTTGCACCTGTCTCTGCAGTCCTAGTTTGTGTTTGTTGCTTCTGTGAGAGCCATCAAATAGCAGGCTCTTCACTGAACTTCTCAGCAGCTCCCCAGTTCCAGGGAGCTCCCCAGTTCCAGCCACCTTTCACACTGTGACGAGGTTCCCAACATCATGGCCTCATTGGCATGGGACTTAGGCTATGGAGCTTCTCAAATCTCCCTGCCTGCTTTCTCCTTGCCTTCCCCCACCTCCTCTTGGTGTTCCCTGGCCTCAGCTTACGGGTCCTTGCTTTCCTTTTCCTTCTCTACTCACTCCCTTGGTGCACCCACTTGGACTCAATTAGCACCTACATTCAGGTGAGCCCCGATTCCCATCTCCAGACTGACCTTTATACCCTCTCTTCAGCCCGTATTTCTCAAGGTCTACAAAATATGTCACGTAGATAGTTCGCCACCATCTAAAACAAACATGCCAAAACCAGATTGTATTATCTCTCCTCGCAAAGCCGCCTCTGCTGGCTGCCTCCCATACGCGGCAGAAGCACTGGTGTCCCCAATTTCCAGGTCCATCTTCCACCAGGCTCCTTTTCCCACCCACTGTCCCCTTTGCCTTGCACCCTCCCCTCCAGTCTTCCATAAACCCTACTCATTCTGTTTCTGTATTGTTTCCTCAGACCCAACCTTTCACCATGATCTCCCCAGCCAAAGAACTATTCCAGATATTAACTATTCCAAAGTAAAAACATACACACGTACGAATACACTCAAAGAAGTAATAAACAGGAAAACTTTCTTGGGGCATCCTGCACATGCTCAGACAGATCAGGAACGTTTCCTGTCACATGTTTTCTAGTGATTTATAGAGCATAAAAGAAATGCTTCAAGCTGGAGTTATATGAATATTTATTAGGTTTTTCTATTTACTTAACTCAATAGTTGTTTAATTGTTATGCTCCCAGGGAGGCAATGGCCTAACAGGCACATCAGAAATGGATGGAACAGAATGGAGATTTAATAATGGCATTCCAAGCATACACAACAGAAGACTTACCCGAAGCCAGTACATCATGCTGTCAGGAAATTCTGCCTCTCGTTTATCTTCAAGTTTCTCATTTCTTAATTTTCATCCCTTTTTACTTTTTTTTTTTTTTTTTTTTGCATTAAGTTATTCTCCTACCCCCTTGAGAAGAATTTAAGAATAGCTCTCAGTTACTGGGCAGGAGAACAAGCTGACTGAGACTTGTCACTTCCCCGAGCTCCAGAACTGCCTTGGCTGAGCTTTGGAAAACTTCATTGTTCACGGCACTCCCTTATTGTTCTATGTGGGACTTGTCCATGGTTGTGGGCTTAGCATAAAAGGCCCTTCTTTCCTGTTAAGGAAGAGAGCATGACATTCCTCTCAGAACCGCGGGACTCTCACTTCCTGGGAAAGTTCTCAGTGTGTGGCTTATCTAAGTCTCTTGGCAACCCCTCTCCCTTTCTCCCCCATTACCTCAGTTTAGGCCATTTAGACGCTCATTAAATCGTCTCTAGAGGAAGAGGAGAGAAGATGGAAAGCAACGCTGAAATAAATCAGCTATATGGATTTTGCCTATTTGCTTCTAATAAGAATCTGTTAATAGAATATTGAAGTTTTCAGGAAAATCTGTTTGGCTTCACTCCAAATTGTACAAAGTTTAAACATAAATAGTAACTACACACACACACACACACACACACACGCACACGTGAGTCAAGGCAGACATTCCAAAGTGCATATAAAGAAACCGCTAGCACTGGTAAAAGTAACGAGAATACACGTGAAGCCGGGCGTGAATGTCATGTACAAACTGTAGAGGGGTAACAGACACAGACAAAGGAGAAGCCCAGTGGAAGGAGAAGGGAAGGGTCGTATTAGATGATACGGAAGAGGCAAAGGCGGTGAGTACTTTTTGAACTTCTGTTTTATGAAATTCAACCACATCAGAGCCAACGTCGCGGTTTCTACGAAAAGGTGAATCCTGTGTGAGGGGGGCCTGACGTTCAGCCCGCCCTCTCCTCCCCCATAGCATTGTGCCGGCTGAGGGTAGGGGACTTTTTTTACTTTCCATGGAGCAGCAGTGAGACTGCAGTCAGGGGTTCATCTAGATCCGAGGTGGACACCTACACGTGAGCAACTCGGGGTGCTGCAGTGATCTGAAGGACAGCTGGCCTGTCCCTATATCGGAGACAGCCGCAGACAAGCTGCATGGCAGTCACCGGAGAACCCCTTCAAGGTGAAAATGAGGTCAAGAGCTATCCTGGACTCCTCCAGTGCCTCCTTTCGATATTGTTTCCTCTCTTCTTAGAGCTGGCTCTTGGAAGTAGCTTGTCCCTGAGGACATAACATCAGAGTGCACTCTGATGTGCCACTGCCATGGCACGAACACCTCAAAAGGGACCTAGTGACAGGAAAGTGTAATGGGGGGAGGAGAAAGCGTGTTTTTGAGGAATGGGTGAGCAGAATTACTTCAAATTCTTAACACTGCGTTCCATCCTATGCTCTATAACTAGAAGGCAACAGCGACCTCATATAGAGAAGCACAAAGAGAAGGAGAGGGGAAGGGAACTTACATTTATCAGAGCACTGGTTGATTACATGCTAGGAATGTTCCATACATCATCAATTCTGGCAAGGACCCTGTGCGATGGGTCCCATTAACCCCACCTCCCAGATGAGGAAACCATAGTTCAGAGAAGTCAGGTGCTCTGGCTGGGGTCAAACAGCTAGTGAGTCACATGGCCCAGATTTAAACCCAGGTCTAACTACAAAGCCCATATTCTTTCAATTACACCACGCTGCTTATTAAAAGGCTGAACAGTACGCCCGAGGAGTAAAAGTTAAAGGAAGTTCTATAACTCACGCTTGACAAAAAAGACTGAAAAGTGATATAATGTTTTTGAAGTAATGTCTAGGAAGGACGAGCCTAGAAGGATGGTAACCAGCTGTTTTAAACCTTATTTTGAAGAAAGAAGGATAGGAAATGGGCTTCAACTGCAACATGAAGGAAAGCTTCCTTACCAGAAGGGTCGCATGTAGCAGAGTTAGAGGCTAAGGAACACCGAGGAAACTTCTTCCTGTGTAGAAGTCAAGACGACTAACCTCGATGAGGAGATGAAAGGTGGACCGTGTGTAAAAAAGGGGAAGCCGCTGAAGGAGTTCACGAGGGAGAAAGAAGAGAAGGAAAACAGCACAAAATGGCAGAAGGAACGGAAAAACAGAAGACATGTTGGCTGGGGAAATGACGGAAAACAAGAAATGGCGGAAAACAAAAGAATCCCACGGTTATAAACAACGACAGCATTTTTGTTTTAGTAATGTCTAGTGTGATTCCGTTCGTGGAGCAGAGTCCTACGGCATTTCTTTCTCTGAAGGTATTTCTCAAGCAATATAGCCTGTAATCTGAAAGGAAGAATTTAAGTGTGGGCCTGCCTCAGAGCAGAACTACCTAAGTGCTAAACGACCACTTTAGGGGATTTTGTAATCCTCAAAGCAGCTTATTCTTTAACTTTATATTTCTATAGATTGAATCGTGATCTCATTTTTTAAAATCTCATGCCCCATTTGTTTCTCATATTTCCCTATATATTAGGCATTATCATCCTGTGACAATTTACATTTCCGACTTAGGAAAACCGTGGCCCAGAGAGGCTAAACGACTCACCTAGTTAATAACGGACAGAGCAAAGACTTGACGTTAAGTCCTTGAACGGACCCCCAAATCCAGGACTCTTTCCAGAAACGTAACCTGCGTTTTCAAACACATCCTGAGGGTTGGCTAACTGTCAACCATACCACCTCATGCTGTTTCCTTCACTTCATTTGTAAACGCTAGAGATTGCCTGCGAGGGCCGAAGAAGAACTGTGAAAGAAAACTGACATGCGGAGTAACAGGACTATAAAAAGGACCCATGTATATAGGACACCCATGGCCTTCACAGACATGTGGATGAGATCAGTTTCATAATGGCTGTAGACAGTGGGAAGCAATGTCTAAAAGCTTTTGGCCCGTATGTTGCTGAAGCCCGCTATGAAGGCCTCACCCACAGAACACGCTTTCCTTCGTTTGTTCATTCTTTCATTTATTTGAATTCAAAACAGATGAGAGGTCACAATTTTTTATCTCCTTTTGCGGTACTGAAAAATTTTAAAGCAGTGTATCCTACAGAGAAATAAATGACAAAATGTGAAACACACATCAAGCTCACCTTAACATTTTGAAAAGCTTTAATTGCCTTGCCTGCCAAAATAATACACAGAAATTTAAAGAAATTTGAAAACACTTATCATTTACCTTAAGAATCATTCTGGGAAATGTGGTAAGGATTGCAACTGTGGAGTGTTTGGGGGTTGTAAAGAGAACATAAACAGAAAACTAATGGGAAGAAAGCATAGTTACAGATGATGAATTTTAAGGAACCTACAGTGTCTAAATTGGGGGAAATTCCATGTAATATATTATCTAGAAGCACAGATATGCCCAGATCCACAGACAGCAGAATTTAGTATAGAAATGCCATCATAATAATCTTATTCGTGTCGGGCCATGCTTGTAAAACCATTTCAAGCACGGGCTTTTGGGTGTATATACAGCTGAATGTGGTGAATCCTAAGTCTTGGATATTCAGCCACACGGAAACTTCACCATGGTATGATATTATTTCCACGCAGATGCCCTAATCTCTAAGGGATGGGGGGAGGCCACAGTGTAAGGTGTCTCATCACTACGAGTATGACAAAGAAAGAGAATTGAAATGGTTTGATATGGTGGAAATTCAAACACCCAAGTGCTCATTTGGAAGCTTGGCTTTAGGGATAAGCCATATTAGTGGAATCGACTATGCTAAGGGAATATGAGAAGCAGACAACTTAGAGCATGTGACCCAGCCCCACCACCTGCGTCCTAATCTGTCATCACACAGCTTTCCCTGGAGCTCGGCCAAGCAGTGTGCCCGCAGAGAAGCTGCTCTATTGAGCAGAGGATGTGGACCCTAACTATCCTGTCACCTGCTTCCGGGCAAGGCTAAAAGCGTATTCAGGTTTTCAGAGGGTTGATCTTTCCAACAACCAGCACAGCTCCATTTTTAAGCTATCCTTTTATCTAAAACTAACTGTAAAGTCAAGTGATATAATGTGTCTGCTCTGCCCACCTCGGAATATTTGTTTTTCTAACAACAGAACCCAATTCTTTCCCAGACCCAACACCTGAGCACAGTGGCATCTTCTAAACTTGCTTGTGCCTTGAGCTTGCTAATGTAAGTTATCCAAGTAGCCCAAGTGATCTGGATATGCAAAGTCCTGTTCTGAAGCAAAGAGTTGAGGTTTCTCAGATACGCATCATGTTCAGGATCAGAAAATGTCCATCATACTTCTGAAGCCTTAGCACTTAATGCTATTATTCACGAGGGTCTTGATCGTTGGGGCAGAGTCTGTGGGGGCTCCAATGCTGAAAAGAACAGACTTAATGGGGGATGGGGCCGGGGGAAGGTTAAAAACCTTCTACTGACATTCAGTGACAAATAATTGCTATGACTCAGTCTGTACAGTTTCAAAACCTGAGTTGAATCTGGGTCTTTGAACTCAGCCAACCCTTGGACAAAAGGTACTTAGCCTTTTGTGAGTTAAAGGAAGCGTGTAAGAAACCAAAAGAAAACCATGGAGGTGTGCATTTCAGTTCAAGTTGGACGGTGCTACAAGAACTAATAAGGAGCTATTTAAAAATGGAAAAAAAAAAAAAAGGAGGAAACTATAAGTCATGGCCAGGATCCAGCATCCAAAGCTCCTATCTGAAGATATCCATGATAACTCAGAGACCACAGAAGGGGGACAGACAGATGCAGGAGCTAAGGGAAAGCGGCAAGGTCCTGTGTGGAATTATCAATGGTATGTGTTTATATTCATGGCTAAAGCTATATAACATCTTCCTCAATGATCTCTAAATTTGAAATGGTAATATCAATTTTACAGAAGCGAGGATTGAGTAAGACGTCAAGACTTTTAAGGAAGAGATGGGAGATTTAACACGGTGCTTCCGTAAATGGTAACTACTGTTCGTCGTTGCACTGTCCGTCTTCCAGAGAATATGTGAATTACTGGACCCCTCCCCCCCCCCAAAATAAATAAATAAATAAATAAAAAGCCTTGGAGGAAGTACTCATTCCTGGTGAGGAGGACCTGTATGAGAATGGTAAGACTATGGATTAAAAGATCACGTAGAGACCCCTTCCTCCGGCTGGGAACAGGAAAGAAGTCCTTTTATCAGCTGTGGTATCCCCTGGGTAAGTGTTCAAGGCCAGGCTGTAGCCTGTGAACGACTGAATGTAAGAATCATCTGAAGCACATAGAAGGAGTGGGTAGAAGGTTACTTATATTGCTTTGGTCTTAGCTCTTTAGTCCCCTTCCCTCCCTCTCTCTTTCTGTTTGTCTCCGTCTCTCTCTTCCCTCCCTAGCTTTTTACTATTAACTTTGTCTACCTCTTTTTTTTGTCCTACTGCAAACGTTTATTCTACACATGCAACACCTGAGATGATATGTAGACAGCCATCTCATAGCTGAGGATCACCACGTGCCAGAGGGGTTATCCATAGGGCATCAGGGCACCGGTGACCTGAGTCACAGGGGGCGCACCTGACTGTGGAAGACAGGGCCCTCCATCTAAATATCTGGGTTCGCATGTGTTTCTCCTTCACGAAAGTCTAATACCTTCCTCTTATAAGCAAGGTATAAAATTGTGCTCAATGGATTTATGAACATGACATTTATGTCTCCATGTGCCTGCCCATGGATGCTCTACTCCCACATTCATGTCCATCTAGGCCAAATAGATGCATGACATCAGGCTTGAATCATAATGATTTGGCTAAATCAGGTTAAAGGCCCCTATTTTCTTCATCATTTTGCTTGTTGGTTTGTTTGTTGGTCTGTTTCTAAATAGACTTACTCAGTAATGGCATCTCTGTCCCTCCTTACCCTAGTTAGTTAATACCGCTAGCTTTAGATAGTTTTCATGGTCGTTAGCCTAAGAGAGTAACAGGACTTTTGAACTTGTCTTCCATATGAATGCAAAATTCAAAATATGCCTATAAAAAGATTAAACAGAAATTAGGGATGCTAAGTATCCCATATTACAGGAACAAACCAGAGTTAAAAGGAAAAAAAAAAAAGCAATCCATAGTTTAAATTTCCTGCCTGCGGGGCATGCTACACCTTACATCCTCTTAAATTCCACAGGTAATATAATTTATATTAAATGGGACAGGTCCCAGCAGAAATTTGTACTGGCGCCAGGCAAAACAATTACTTTGATGTGCTCTTTTGAAAGTACTGTGGCTCCCAGATATGGGTTTACATGCAGACAAATGTCGAAGATTTAGATGCACTGTCTGCTATTAAAATTATTAAACTGCTAACGTGTAATCATTGAGTATAAGGCACAAACAAAGCTAATCTACTTACTTGGTTTTTTAAAAAATTAATCAACTGTTTAAAAGTAAGAAAAATTAAAGTCAGACAGCCTAATAGTTTGCTAAGCTACAGTTTCCTAGAAAAGAAAGCAAAACAAATCCTCTGCCAGCGGATGTGTTCAGAACGAAACCTTTTTAAGATGATGGCAGGATATATATTGTAAAGGCAATTACAGTGGAATTCAGGTGGGGCCAAAGTACATCAAGATTACAGTTCTGCAACAAAAAGCCTTTTGCTGTATTTTGACCACGTTTCAGGAAGTCTTCAACCTACACTGGAGTTGAGCGCCTAAAGTCTGTTTGTAAATTGACTACCTGGAAAGCAGAGTAAACTTTCGTAGTGAAATTATGACAGTTAGAAGCAAGAGCATTTATTAAATACTCATTAGATCTCAGGTAAGTTGCCCTTTCAAGGCAGGGACAAATGCATAATCAAATAATTACAACACACACAGTGACCCTGTGTCATGAGGCAGATGCTAAAGGTGAGCGGAGAGCGCATACAACTCTGTGTCCCAAAAACCACTGGAGCCAGGGTGAGCTCACACTGAGAGTGGAAAGAAGAAAGAGAAAGACAAAGGAAAGAAAAGAAGAAAATGATGTGGAGAAGGGAAAAGATGGTGAAGACAAGTGAATCAGATTTTACTGAGATGGGGAAGAGTCCATAGAAGACTCTGGAATGTGTGAGTAGGAAATTGCACCGAAGAGGAGAACAAACTGAAGAAGAGAACTACAATGTGCATGTAAGGTCTCCCCAGGTTGAGGGGAACAGCCCATGGCTCATGCCAACAGCTCCCTGAGGGGAGGAGGAAGCCCAGGCCATATATAAGCTGCCATTTGTATGTAACAGAGGTTTCAAAGTCAGACGTGGGTAATACAGAGTATCTTTTATACCATACCCTATGAGAGATAAGGTAGGCTCCTACAAATTTATACCACATCTCAGGCAAATTCTTGGCCCACTTAATTGTCTAACTTGGCTTTTTTGGTCCTCCACAAGTAGAGAAATTAGTTCCCTTCAATGCTTAATTGTCAGACTCCATAGATATTGGCTTTGGTCTGAATGCATCTTGCCCAAAGTCGTATGTTGAAATCCTAGCCCCAAGAGTGATGGTATTAACAGATGGAACCTCTGGGGTGATTGGGTCATGAATGCGATTAGCGCCTTTATAAAAGAGTTTCCAGAGAGCTAGCTTTCCCCTTCTGCCACGCAAAGATACGAGAAATCTGCAACCCAGAAGAGGGACCTCACCAGACTGTGCCAGCACCCTGACCTTGGACCTTCCAGCCTCTAAAACCGTTGAGGAACAAATTTCTGTTGCTTTGAAGCTTCCCCGTCTGTAATATTGTATTATAGCAAACTGCCAAAGACAGGTAGGGTATTCGTTCTATTTAAAGGAGTAAAACTTGAGTAACTTAGTGTAAGGAGACAGTCAAGCTACATTTGTAAAGACTGGAAAGCAGCAGTAGAAGCTGTAATGGACTGCTGAGAGAGAACTTAGGTCACAGTAGTCCTAGTTGGTACCACCCAGAAGCAGTAGAAGGACTGGAAATTATGTTGGAAGTACCAATTACATCACTACTATCCAATGCAGCTGCTTAATCCCATGTCTACCACATCCCAGAGCCACTCAGCCACAACAGGATTGTTACCTAGAAACATCCTTACTGGAAAAATTAAGCGCTGGTCCAATAATTTCCCGTTAATGACCAATTTCCCTAAATGTTGGCTTGCGTGCCTCCTAAGTGTCCACTCCATCTTTCTGCTCCCTATCCCTAAATCACTGTCATTGACGAAGCGCTCCCCAAAGAATAGGCCTTCCAGATGCTTCCAAAGAGGGGCACGGGCTCGTTTTGAAATTTCTCCATCATTTCTTCCTCACTCTCATTTTATTTTTTTTAAGTTTATTTATTCGAGAGAGAGAGAGATGACAGCGTGAGTGGGGGAGGGGCAGAATGCGAGGGGAGAGAGAGAGAGAGAGAGAGAGAGAAAGAGAGAGAATCCCAAGCAGGCTCCACACTCTCAGCGCAGAGCCAGACACGGGGCTCAAACTCATGAAACCGTGAGATCATGAGAAGAGCCAAAACCAAGAGTTGGATGCTTAACTGACTGAGCCACCCGGGTGTCCTCCTTCCCCACTGCCGACTCTCATTTTAATCGTGAGTGATCTCCTAACTTTCAGACAAATACTGTGAGGCCTAGGACTCTCAGCATGGGACTCCACCAAAGTCCTCGTCCCTTTTTATTGAAGCTGACAGTTCACGTGTTTGGTTCCCACTCTTCTTCAGCTACAGAGATTGCCCCTTAACCTCTGGAACAAGGCCCCAACCTTACATCGGTCCTGGCCCGCTGTAGATGAGGAGTAATTGCGAATGAAACCCAGTTTAACAAGGCATCGATTTTTAATGTTTGCAGCAATTATGACCCTACCTTTGATGCCGAGCCATTGGAACGACTATTAAGACTCTTACCAGCCAGCTTCTAAACCTGTAATACCTTATCAGCATGGTTTTCTGCCCTCAAAGAACTTACAATCTAAACAAGGAATAAGAAAAGAAAACTCAAAATTCTTACTCTATAGAACTTCATGTTCAGCATGAATTGTTATTTTTAACCTCTTCCATTTTGATCCTCTTTTCCAACTTCTTTTTGTCTTCCACCCCTCTAAACAGGATTGCCAAAAAGCATTCTGTGAGCTGCACCAACTCACAACCCAGATTCTAAGTACTGGTCGTGGGGAAGACAGTGGAGTTGCCTTCTTGTTCAAGTATGGATGCGAAACCTCACATCACCGAGACTTCCGCTTAGATTTTCCCTTCTTAAGCCGCAGAGCCCGCTAATAAACACAAAGATGTATATAAACGCTTATTAATGAACGTCGCTGGGCTACTGCGGACCCACTTCTGTAGGAATCAAGGCTTCAAGGGCTCATGTAAAATGGCAACAAATCTGCATGCCTGTAAGACGCTATCACCAGAGGCACTGACCCACCCCCCCCACCCAAGTGACCCCCGCACAGTCCCGCTCACCTCTCTGACAAGACTTCCAGAAGAACTCCCCTCCGGCCATTGTTACAAGTGACCTCATGGCAACTTCCCGACATGAGTTGAGCTGCAGGCTGATGTCTAAAAGTTCAGGCACTATAAAAACTGGTTTATTGGATGCAAAAGAGAATTAGGACTTCAAAGACTCTTACTCTGTCAAATTAAATTAACATATGGAACAGCAACTAAGCTATGATTGGTATTCATAGCATCAGCTCTTTGGTAAGAGGCTCTGGCTGGTTTTTAATGCAGCTTGTTCACTGTTTTAAGTGAACTATTGCGATCTATTCTGGTCACTTAGAATATTTAACGATGTGGGAAATGCTCATAATATACTGTAAAGTGTAAAAAAGCCAAATACAAATTCTATGTAAAGTATGATCCAGACTTTCTAGATAAGTTAGGCTCTATTTTATACTTAGTTCTTTAAAAAAAAAAAAATCTTTATATAAGAAAGAGTTATACCAAAATACATATGCAGGCTTTTCTTTGGATAGTAAGATTAAGGGACCAATTTTACTTTACTTCTTGTATTTTTTATGAACTACTCAAATTTTTTAAAGAAGAGCGTATTACTGTGAAAATCAGAAAAAAGAATATATGTTTTTAAAGAAAATACATTTTTAAAGAAAAATATGCCTTATGTAAGAAGAAATGTGCCAGCACATAGTATGTAAAACAGAGACAAGCATTTACGTGCACATTCTAGGCCTCGTGCGGCTAGTTTCAGAACAAGTGTTCTCGAGTGCTTATGTGCCTGTGTGATACAGGCAAGTGTCCACCCACAGGACACGTTTTGCCATGAAGTATTTGATTTGCCTTTTTGTTTATTAGTCTTTCTATTCCTCAACCTAGAAAACTGTCCTAAGGAACAAAGGAACACGAGGGTGGTATGATTTCTCGATTTTTTATTTTTCTGTGGAAGGGCAATCCATTTTAAAATACAGTGGAATGCCACTGAAGAAGCTTGAAAAAGATTTAAAGAAAATCGGGGGCTGAAGCCTAAGAAATAAACAGTATTCAATCGATTTGCCTTACGAAAACAGCAATTTCATTTGGTTTAACTGAATATAACATTATCACTAAGTATATACAATAAATATCCATTTTAGTATATATCCTTATTTCCCTATCATATACGTACACATGTATTTACGTGTAAAGTCATTTTACGATAACCTATACCCCCTAAAATCAGAAAGCCAAACTTATAAGAGAAAGACTTTAAGACATGTATTTCAAAGTCTGATATAAATGATTTTCTCTGTTATCTTCAAGTTTTTGATTTTTTTAAAAATGCTGTTTCACTCCACAATTCACCTAAACGAAAGCTAATTTGGCTGTAGAGTTATACATATACAAGATGTTTAAAAGTTTTAAAATAAACCGTCAAATTAGCAGGCAACTTTATCCCCAAAATAATTGTTTGAATCCATTTATAGCATCATTCAGAATCATCAGACCAACCAATCAGAGCTATGTGTACCTTGCTTTCTTTATTTATAAAATCGCCATATTTTACCTGTTACAACTGCAAAAAAAAAAACAAAAACAAAAAACAAAACGAAAAAAGAAGGTTAAAGAACAATTGCTAAGGAATTGGAGGATAGGGGTGGCCTGCACTGTTATCTTGATTCTGGACGCTTTCCACTGTAGAAAAACAGGATATGCCACAATCATATGTTGAAAGAGATTAACTGATAATTGTACAGTGCTTGATATTAGAAGTAATTTAAAATGAATTGCTGTGCAACTTGCGATTGTTACAGGAGTTTATAATCTAGAAGCAGATACACTGACTGCAACGCTTTGATCACTCAGCAGACTGCTTGAGCCAAAAGACAGCATTGGGCGGAAGCCGTAAATCCAGACTCTAGGCTCAGCCTCTCAACCCATGAGTTCTGTGACCTTGGAAAATTCTCCCGAACCTCCCCAGCTTGGGGTCCTCTGGACAACAAAGCTCATGATTTATCTGTCACATGAAATGGTGCTTTGCAAGTTACTCTACCAATTAAACGTACAATAATTACTACTCATGATAATCACTTTGTGATGCGCTCGGTTTTGTTATTTACTATTACTGGCAAACAGAGCTCCACCTCCCCCAAATGAAACATTTCCTTTTCGTTTCCACTAGGAAATCAAGCTGTTCTAGGCAGTTACCATGAATGTAAATTTGTCAGTGTTGAGCCTCGTTTTATTCCGGCAACAAAGATGAACGTTATCTGTTATCTGCTAATTATCCCCCGAAGCCCATATCTCACCAATCAAGAAGTCAGAAGACGTGACGTAGATCCAGGGACAGATAGATATTCTGTGATTTAGTCCATATTCATTTTCAAGATGAAGGAATACCGCCCTTGGAACACAAACAGCCCTCTAGGCCCACTGATGCAGTGTTTGACATGGCTGCCAGAAACATTTTGCTAACATTTGACCTAAATAAATATTCACGGTGACACCTCGAACCTTTTATATTCGATCCTTTTTACAGGGTCTCCCTTTAGCCAGGGACCCTTGGTCTGCCCCGACCGCCCCACAACGTCTCAGTCTGCCTGGCCTGCTCTTGTGACTAAGGTCTTTCCAGCTTTCCCCAGAAGGTATTTTTCCCTCTTCAGATCATTTTACTGTGCACTCCAGCATTTTTCCAAAACTTCCTTAATCAATTGCAACTTATATCGCTTCAAACTGTTGACTTAAAATAAACCAATTAATAAAAGAACAAAGAAAGAAAGAAAGAAAGAAAGAAAGAAAGAAAGAAAGAAAGAAAGAAAGGGAAAGAAAGAAAGAAAGAAAGAAAGGAAAAGAAAGAAAGAAAGAAAAAGAAAGAAAGAAAGAAAGAAAGAAAGAAAGAAAGAAAAAGAAAGAAAGAAAGACCATCTATGTTTCTCTTCATTTCTATTGTATATTGACCTGTATATATTTAACATCACAGCATGGTTTTTCAGGCACTACTTTAGTGAAGTGTCCCAAGTTTCATGGCTTGTTTAGCAGCAAAGCCACTAGTTCCAAACTGTGTGTTTTATGGAAGATATATAAATAAATAAGTCCTAAATCAATATACAACAAAATATAAAGCAATTAAATGGAGGTAGAATTTCCCATGACATCTCAGGTCCTGGCTCTAATTTTGTTGTTGTTTTTGTTCTTTGAAATAGACATATATCCTTGGACTAATATTTATAAACAATGTATTATCTCTTCTTTCATATCACACTTCAGATTGCTTTATTTTGTTTCTAATCACACTACCTGGTTTATACAACCGTCTCATTCTACCCGATTGAGATACAAAATCTTGAACTAGGGTGGTTAAGAAGCACATCGCCATTTTCCATGGGACAAAACAATAGTGAGGAAGTCAGAATTCCAACAGGCCATATTGTAAGTTTAATAATTAAATCCCGTGGTATGAATGGGCCAAAAATTTGATTATATCGGAGATGACCAACAAAATCAGAATTTGATTCTCTACTTTCCTCTGAATGGAAAACATATCAGACACTCAGTATTTGGTTCTGTCCCCTCATTTCTGGGTGGCTACTTTCTCACATTGTGCTACCTGCTACTGAAAACAGACCTGGTCATCCACAAGTCATTTAGTTTTGTTCTTACACTTGCTGAAAAGCATTTCTCCAGGCAGGTGATCAATAATGGTATAAAAAAGAAGGGGCTCCTGAGTGGCTCTGTCGGTCAAGCGTCCAACTTCGGCTCAGGTCATGATCTCACAGTTCATGAGTTCGAGCCCTGCGTCGGGCTCTGGGCTGACAGCTCAAAACCTGGAGCCCGCTTCAGATTCTGTGTCTCCCTCTGTCTGCCCCTCCGCTGCTTGCACTCTGTCTCTCGCGTTGACTCAAAAATAAATAAACGTTAAAAAAATTTTCTTTAAATGATATAAAAAAGAATATAAATTTGGTTTTTTTTAGGGGCTTTTGGGGTTAAAAATCTTTTCAGGAAAGACAGAATTTTTGAATCAGAAAGAGCTGATCTCAAATCCCATTTCTGTCATTTATTAATAATATCATCTTTAATGCTGTGTAAAATGTCTTGTTTTGTGTCAAATGAAGATATTAGAACTTAGTTCACAGGGTTCTTTAAAAGATTAGTTCTTTAAAAATGTTTATTTAGTTTTGAGAAAGAGAGAGACAGAGCATGAGCGGGGGAGGGGCAGAGAGAGAGAGGGAGACACAGAATCTGAAGCAGGCTCCAGGCTCTGAGCTGTCAGCACAGAGCCCGATGCGGGGCTCGAACTCACAAGATCATGACTTGAGCCAAAGTCGGACAGTTAACTGACTGAGCCACCCAGGCGCCCCTAAAAGATTAGTTTTGAGGAATGTGCCTCATACAGATTATAGCATATAACAGATGTTCAATATTGTTGGTTTCCATTCCATGGAAAACAGATTATCATCGGCCTTAGCAAATTTGTACCAATTCTCCTTAAGAAACTGAGATTGGCCCTTTAATTTTATTATTTACTTGGAATGGACCAAACATCTTTAAAGTGGGATGATCCATATTGTGAACAAACGTTTGACGTGACTTCAAGAACAGAAACCAAATCTTATCTCTGTGTGAAGCCACAAATGTTTACACATGGCTGGTTCTCAAAAAATAAACTAAGATTTTTTTTCTTAAGTAAGTTAATCAATGCCATCAATTTTTACTATACTTAAAGCACAATTCTGTGGGCCTAACATAAAAGACTTAGTTTGCTGATCTACTTCTGTGAATTTCAAATATTAAGTACTTTGATTAGATTTTCAAAGGCAAGGTCGGTTAGTAGTGGTGGCTTTTCTTAGGTGTGTTTCTTGTGTGTGTGTGTGTGTGTGTGTGTGCCTGCGTGTAACTTTTCACTCTGTTTGAAAAGTTCTGCTGGTGTCCTTGGAATAACAAGGGCCTAAAAATAGGACTCAACAGGAATTGGTAAAGAATTTATGAATTCAGGTCATAAGTTTTCCATTGTCTTCTGTTATATGGTAAATGATTAACACCTGGCTCTCCAGGAGGAAAGAAAAATATGTGCATATATACACTTACATAAGTTTATTATAAATTTTGTGATACAAAGAATGTATGTTGAGCAACCTCAAAGAATAATAAAATATACAATACTCTATTTGTACATTCCAAACACCTGTAACTTCAGTTTGAATTGCTACTTATTGCAAAATTCACTCTCAGTTTTTATAATTCTATCATCAAATATAGTGTCTTAGGATCAGAGTATAAATCAATATTTGATTACTATTCTGTTCAGCAAAGAAATATCCATGCCATTAACAAATAAGTGCATTGCCAATGTAAACATAGGTTGATATTTTTGTTTACATTAATAAGTAAAACCAAAGTGAAACAAGTCAGAACTTTACTCATTCACCATTAATGTGATTGACTTCTTTGTTGAACTGGATAATAGTTTCAGGATACTCCAGGAATGTTTCCTCAAAATATATATATATATATATATATATATATATATGTATGTATATATATATATATTTATATATATATATATATATGTATGTATATATATATATATATTTTTTTTTTTTTTTTTTTTTTTGTGCTAGTCACAATGTAAAGGCTATGGGCACAACACTCTTTTTTCTCTTTTTTTGTTTTTTTTTATTATTTTTTTTAACGTTTATTTATTTTTGAGACAGAGAGAGACAGAGCATGAACGGGGGAGGGTCAGAGAGAGAGGGAGACACAGAATCTGAAACAGGCTCCAGGCTCTGAGCTGTCAGCACAGAGCCCGACGTGGGCCTCGAACTCACGGACCGCAAGATCCTGACCTGAGCCGAAGTCGGCCGCTTAACCGACTGAGCCACCTAGGCGCCCCAACACTCTTTTAAGTTTAACCTGCATTATTAAAATGTTCTCAATAACTTTTTTAAGTCTGGACAATCATCAAAACAATATGTCAAGCTTTATTTGTACCATTTGCCAATTTCTGTGACAAAAATAAATGCCCCCACCACGGTCGATTTCAGGCTACCAAAGTGTCATCATTTGAACACAGACTTGGAAAAAGATGCATAGTGGCCCACATTATATATTACTATTTTCTCCATACAGATAAAAGAGGCATAAATAAACTTAAAAACATCAACAGTAGTAAAAGTTAATAAAATAATTGGAAATTATGAGTATTATTTGTGTATTACTTTTGTTTTAATGTAATTTATTTAAGTTTATATATTTGCCTTTTTAATAACTGCCAGGTTTAATAACCGGTTCACAAAATTCCAAGCTGGAATCCTGAACACCACAAAATCTCCCTTAATAACTCTGGCTAGTTTGGGTCTATCTAGCTTTATCGGTAAACAGGTGAATTTAGGGAATCTTCAGAAACGACCAGAACTTCTACGACACAAGTTGGGCTAATTTTGTTTAGTTGTCCTTTTGAGAACAGGAAACCATAAAATTGTTACTGTGGTCTCTGTACCCGGCTCTGTGCATTTATTACAGTTCACAGAGTTGGTCAGTTTTCTTGATACACTTGGTCCTTGACCAGCCACTAATGTGAGCCTGCTGTGGGTACTTAGAGGAAAAGTTAATGCCACTTGTCTGATTCCTACCTGATTCGTGCACGAGATTTCAGCCTGATAAGCTCTGATCTCTGGCACTCAGCTGTGCTCTGAACTAAGAACGGATTCTACCTAGCTTGATAACACCCTGGAAAGGAATCCTGGGGAGAACAGCCTGACCATACCCTGGGGAGAGGGAGCAAAATGAGTTCTTGGAAGAGTAGTGTGGGAAATGCTAAGTTATTCAGTAACATAAGATCTAATACTTTTGTAACCAAGTCTCATCACACGCAAATTTAAAGTGCAGTAAGCCTTGACCAGAGACTGTAGAAACTGGTCATTACTGTCCTTTCTGAGGGGGGAGCAATGACTGAAATAATCCAAGAGGATCTCAATTCAAACGAATCGTTTTCACTGTCAATAGGGTAAATGTGACCTAATTTGCTACTAATAATTGGCAAAATAACTTAAACTGCATATACAAAACAGTTTAAAATAATGAAGCAATTATCCTGTAAGTCAGGGTTTCGGAAAACAAAATATTCAGGTGACTGAGACAAAAGGTTTCCTTCCCTTTGTTGGAATTTATTATTTATTTATTATTTTATTAAAGTCCCCACACAGTTGCCTCAACATCCGATTTTATGAGAAGTGGAAAAACCCTAGTTTCAAGAAACTAGTTACTTAGGTGGCAAACGTGTCGACAGGGATAATGTGATAGTTCATAATGGAACTAGAAATGTCCATGCTCCTAAGATGTAGCAGGATATTTGTAAATTAAAATGAAAACAATCCGGAGATTAAAAGTCTTTAAATCACATCATAAAAATAATGCAACCTGGAAAATAATCACTTTCTCCCTTAAATATAAAAATTAAAGGGTACAGAGCATGGTAAAAATGTCTAGAATGTAGAGAATATTCTAGACAGAGGTAGGCTTTTCTTCAATAAGCTTTCAGAAACTTGGCCAGAACATTTCCATTAAATTCCCCGGAACAGAATTCTTCTTACCCAGAGATAAACTTGACTCAAGCCCTCATCTTCCTCTACTCAAACCTTCTGCGTTTCAGAAAATATCTTGCGATTATCATAAGGCAGATCTGAAAGTGTGTGTGTCCTACGAAGATAAGGAAGAAAGCCTAATGGGAGTGAATCCTGAAGCAGGGGAATGTAGGATCTCAAGCCACTTGGGAGTGTGGGGGAGTTAAATGTGGGTACCATAGAGAATAAATGAACACTGAAAAGGACTTGCTTCTAAACCTGTCATAAACTACAAGCTATGAAATATAAGGATATTTGGAAACATTTGGATATTTGACTAAACCCATAAGTTTTCATCTGTTTGGAACCATTAATTAAGCTTGGACAAGGGCAGGATAGGAAGAACACAGCCGCTGCAGTTTGCCAGATGAAAGTTGGAATCTGGCTCCCTTTCCCTCTAACACTATAATCTCCCTGGACCCCAGTTTTCTCACCTGTAAAATGGGAATGATCATAACATGACCCTCCTCGGGTTGCTAGAAGGATTAATGTGAATCAAATGCTTGATGTAGTTGGTGCTCAATATGCAGGTGCTATCGTCGGGATCATAGTAGATATAAATGAAATTTAAGCCCTTCAAGGAAGTCAAATATATTCAATAGTCATGTATGAAACAGCAGAATATTAAATGACATAGATATTTAAATACTCATGAGGCTTCCTTAATGGAAAAAAAAAAATGATGCCTTAGTTAGCACGTTTTCGGGACTGGTCCAACACCAGGAAACACCAGCCACTGCAGTTTTCCGCTGGGACCGGGAAGCTCCACTTTGCTAGAGTTTGCAAAAGTCACGGAAAAAGATCTGAACGCTGGCTCACGATTTACAGTAGAGTACACTGAACTGAGTCTAACAAATAGCATTAATCACAAAACAAAACCTGAGAGAAAAAGAATAAAACACTGCTCTACCAAAGAGAATGATTTTCTACCCCAGTTGTGTTAGCTGTCAAACTTTCTCCCCACCTGACCTGCGGCGTCTGTGTGTTAAAACACGTACTGATGGAGGGATCCTTGGGGGCCATTCTGCACATCTTAGCCAGAAAGCAGCCTGGTATCATGTTTGTTACCCAGGGGGACTAAAGCTCATCCTTGAGCACCCACATTTTACCAGGTCACGCCAGAATTAAAATGAAGAATTCGCATCAATGGCTTGTGGAAATGAAACCATTGTGTTATCCTTCCCCCTGTGGATTAATCATTTATCTTTCTGGTTTCTCTGGGAGACATGGTTAACATCGTTCCTTACTGGCCATTGCTCCCCGCTAACGTTCCATTGGAATTTAAAAACACTGATCTGCACTTTTCCTCATCTTGCGTTCTCCCTGACCAATCCATTTTTGCCCTTTCTCCTGGGCCCCTGTATTAAGACAGACCACACGAAAACACATTGAAGATAAGTAAAACATCTCTATTAGCGTGCTTAAAAGTCTACTTGTTCCCAAGTAAAGATTTCCATTTAAAATAAGAATTTGTTTTTTCTTTAATCTTCCCGGGTACATAAAATGAGATAGACAACATGACTGTGTGTTTTCTAATTCACAATGTCAGTTTCTTTTCATCAATAACTGGTGTTATGTCGCCTAAGAGAACGCTGAACCGTACTTTTTTTTTTTTTTTTTTTTTTTTTTACCTCTCTGCCATCGCAGGGGTCAAGTTTGGCCTAACCAATTCTATGTTCTTCTTAGAAGCAAGCAGGAAACAATAACAACAGTGGCTCAAAGCTGCCCTGTGAAGTCTGACACTGACAACACAGCTCAAGATGGACCAGGCAGGGCAGCTACACGAAGTCAGATTCTTCTGTTAAGTGTCTGTTCCCACGGACTCAGTCATCACAACTACCAGATATTTTCAGTAATTAAATGTCAGCATGTAAGAAAGATCTCTAAATCAGATTCTTCATGCAGCGTTCCTCCAATGTTTAATGAATTAGAAAAACACAGACCTCCCCGAGCTACTGTAGATCCGTGTATAGAATCATCTTACGTCCAACAAAGGCCTGCAACTGGCCACTGACTTAGGAGCAGCAGCAAAGGTCAGAAGATCTGCTCCTAGAAATGGTCATGCTCCACGCACACAGAAATGTACATTCATAAAAAGAAAGGAGAGGAAAAGACCAAGAGGAAAGAGGGAAAAAAAAAAAAAAGAAGAAGAAGAAGAAGAGAGAGAAAGAGAGAGTGCACCACACCTCCGACAACAGCAGCTTTGTGACCCCTCTGGTAACGTTACCCAGTTTTGTTTATCATGAAAAGATCCCATTAATGCCTCAGCCCATCCAACAGCAGACCCAGTCCATGAATGGCACCTATCAGAGCCCAGGGTAAATCCAATGATTAGAGGGAATTCGCCAAAGGGCCTTTGTAGCTGAGAAAAATGCCTACTCCAGAAAGGAATGCAGAAAATTCCTGGCAGCACAGGCCCTCCTTTGTTGGCAGTCTGGCGGTATTTTGGAGCAAATAAAGGGACAAAAATGGGATCTTAGATGCAATGAACATTTGAAGCAAATGTTTTTCAAAGACTTCCTTGAAACATTCCTTTTTAAAAAAACCAAAAACCTATTACTCTGATAAAGATGAACTACAGAATTTTGACCCAAACCACCATTTTATAGCACTGCGCAACCCTGGAGATTCTCAACAGGGATATAGTTTCAGTGTGCTCTCCTTTGTCCTGCTGAGTTTCCTGGTTAAACAGTAAGCCAAAGTTAAAACTTTCCAGATAAGAAAATAACACACATACACACACATTCACTCACTCCCCTCAAATTTACAGACAGAATAAGCTGAGATTTAGCAAAACACAAGGAAACAGGATAGCATATAGGACCGAATTGAATGTGCAACCCCAACTCAGACCAGAACAAAAGCATAAAGAAACTGCTGAGCTATCACCATTATCAAAACACGCATACGACCAACCAGAAAGAAAATCTGCCAGGCAGACTAAAATAGGAGGAAGAAGGGAAGTTAAGGCAGAAGGACCCTAGATATGGGTACGTTTCGCTCTCCTTTATTCCATACACGAGCGCAGTATTTGGTTGCTAAAATCCCCTAGCCCAAGTGTGGCAAAAAGAGCGTGCCTTACGTTGTTTTCACCATCCCGTGGCCTCCTCTACTACAGCAGGCCAAAGAAATGTCAGGCCAACTATACTCCTTTTAGTACAGTTTTCCCGGGCAAACAGAATCTCACAGTTTTGTCTGGTGAGAAGAAGCTGACACAACAGAAAAATGAATCCGAACTTTAAGGTACAGTGGGTGTGTTAAACCTTAAGCCTTAGGTAGTCGTCAGGAAGGCATTTGGGACATCTGAATTTCTCATTTTTCTAAAAAGGTACCACCCCCTTCCTAAGGCCCAAACAATTTTAATGACTTTTCTGCACAATGTGCCCCTAAGTGTAATACCTTTCCTCATAAATCTTGTTACAGACTTATTTTATGTTCCATTTTAATGTTTGCTGGGTTGAGGGAGGAGCAAGGTAGTAATCATGTAATTCTACTTGAAGGGTTTCCTCCCCTTTCTCCTGGACTGAAATCTAATAAAATATTATTTATTTGCATCTTCGGAGAGCTATTCACTAACATTTTCAAAACTGCAGTAAAGTGGTTGCAAAGGTGGTGTCTTTATTGCTTTGCAAATGTTGTTCATTTTATTATTTGTTTTAAATGCCATTTTACTGGTACCAGTAGATTTACATTATAAAGCTGTAGGAGGATGCCAGTTGGTCTATATACAACAAATGCAAACCTTTGGTTTGTGCTTCTCCATAGTCACTCCTGTTTGCCCATGTAACCAAATAAAACCATATAAGTCTCCCAGACTTCCCTTCCAAATAATTGAGCATACATACTTGTGGGGTTATTGCATCACTGTTTATGACCAACCTTGCCCTTTCTAAGAGTTACTCCAATAAGTCTGTACCTTGGGGTGTACTCCCATAAAGTTTATACATCTGTGCACCAAAAGGGAGAGGTCAATTTTACTTTTGCATCATTAAATATACAGTTTTGCAAGCACTAATGAATACAATACTTTCTCAACATACCCGATGGCTTGAAAAACAATTGGCATACTTTCCTGATGCATTTTGCAAATTTCCTCCTATGTCTGGACTGAAAAAGCTTTATTACTCGAGTTCTTATGAATAAAGTGCTTAGTTTTGCCAATGTAAAAAAAATATCCATTTGAAAGAAATGTCCAGAGCAGAAATAAATTTAAGCACAGAACAAAATAAATGCTCTCAATGACCCTGATGCAGGATTCCCTATAAATGGAGTGTACCTCTCCACCACTATAGAGTTCTCTGAAATCTGGCCAAATGCATAAATCCTGGAAATATCTTCTAGAAGATAAAAATGAGCTTGGAAAATAGATCATCAAGGAAATATGCAGTGTCTATAAAATAAACCACACACACACATACATACACACAATTTTCATTTACCAGATACTCTTTCACTAATCTAGCAGATGGTAAAAGTTTTAAAACTAAGTTTTTCAAACTGCCATCTGATTTTCTTTTTAAACTAGAATTCTTAGCATAAGTGTGTGTGTGTGTGTGTGTATATATATATATATATATATATATATATATATATATATATAATACAATCCAGGGTCACATAACCATGCTCATGTTAGGTTGGCCATGGAAGAGAAGAAAAATTAAGGATTGTGAATTCAAAAACGGAACGCTAATTGCTAGGTATATACATTTTCACTCCTATCACTTCCTTATAGTAGTACAATCTTTATTTATTTACTTACTTATTGTTTTTTTAAAAAGCTAATTTAAAAATACCATACAAGCATTCTAATTCAGCTAGTGACATTTTTGGGTCCTCTGAGCAAAAACAAGCACAATGATAAGCAAGAGCTATCCTGTGCAGACCGGAGTCCAAATAGAGCCAGAGAGTCAGATCTAAGTCTAGCTTTTTCTCCTCTTAGAAGACTCAAGCCATCCAAATACCTTCCCCTTTTAATTCCCATCCCTCAAAACTAGAATGATTAGACTTTTTGTCACTTTGTTGCTTAACTCTTGGAAGGACAGCTCTGACATAGCTAAACCATGGAGGTGAAGGTCAAATACAAGAAGCCATCGCTGGGGAACCTTACAATGTTCACTACAGAGGAACGTCTGGAATAAGGAGGTGGTTTCTGGAACAAGTTCTGTTCTGCATCCACTTACAGATACTAATAATATCTCTAAGTGGACTCCATGCTATCCCCCCCACCCCCCAACACGCACACTTTTTTTTTCCCCCAACATTTTAAATTCTAGGTCTCTGGAAGAAAAAGACCTCACGTCGAAAATATAAAAACTGTAACAAAAGGGGTTATTTGTTCTTTTCAGATCTGTTTGGCCTGTACTCATACAACCTTGAATTCTGGAGTGCCCGCTCATGGCGGCTCTTGTTGTGAGGCTCAGTGCCTGGGATCTCAGCTGTAACCTCACCGCCGTGGAGAGACGGTAGATGCTGCTATGAACAAAATAGGTCTTGCTGCGGCCCTTAAAGGTCCTCCTGTACTAACAGCAATTAGAGAGCCGAGCTGTAACTTCACCCCTCCTTCATGTAGGACCTTGCCTCCCCCTTCTACAGGAAATGGGGGCCGAGTCAGTGGGGCATGACTATAATAGGAATCTGTGACTGTGCCGTGGTGTAGCCATCAGTATAAATCTGTCATAGACACACTCGCAGAGGAAGAGGGACTTCCATACACTGCAGCCTTTACACTTTTTGATGCAGATACAGATTTATGGCACACGGGAAGCAGAGCGCCTTTGAGCCAAAGGGGCCCTGTGAATCAAGGCCATTTTGTAGGTTTCCGCCGCTCGAAAAGAGCTACACATTTATAATTGTGCTTGAAGTCAGCCCCCCTCCAGCCCCAGGAGGCAGCACCATTTGGTTGAAATAAAACTGAGGACTTTTCCCAACAGCTGGCCAGCTCTAGTTTAAGTTTTAACAACAGGATGAATGGATTGAGGGCTGCTGAAGGGATCAAAAAGCATTATGCCAGACTTGGAGAGACCCTTTCCCCAGCTACCCTGTTTCCATGTATCAGATTCATTCAGAGAAGATGAACTCGGCTTTGAAGAGTTCCCTTGCATTGTTCACCCAACACAGATGACTCTTTCACCAAGATACTTAAAAATGATCCAACTGAGACCTTGAGGAAACGTCTTAAAAAAGTTTCAGACGAGAAAAGAGAAAAGGAGTCAGCTAGGAGTAAATTAAAAACCAGCCCAGAGTTGGTGTTAATTAATTAAAAACACAATTTCAAAGCATCCTTAATAGAAGACTTCCTCCATGCAGCCAGTATCTGATTCAGGGAGTGACTCAAGCAATAAAATCACAGTTGGGACGACTCTTGCGGTGCTGGCAGGCCAAGTTCAATATTTTCCCTATGAGGCATGCCTGTACTATAAAAAGAATGTGATGTTTGAAAATGAGTGTCTCTGCTCTCTGTGTGCTGGCATTAAAAGCCTTTCCTAGCCCTCCTGCCACATTTCGAGAGTACAGTATGAATCACAATCATGTGGCGAGCACCTCCTTGCCAAATTCTTTCACGCTGCTACCACGGTGCATTCCCTCTTAGGCTGCTGCCAGCAGCCTCTGTCCCCCGGCCAAGACCATCAGCGTGAGCATCGCTGGAGAGGCAGGCGCTCCGCTCCACGTTCACCAACGAGGAGACACAGAGGCACATGATCCTACAAACCGTAATCACTGAAGTGACTGAGGGGGCAGGAGGGGCAGAAGTCAGCTGACAGAGGAAGCAAAGAAGCTGGAGAGAACGAGACACACAAAAGAGTGACCGATCGTGCCAGAGCATAGCCTCTGTGCCAGGCATGGGATCGGCTTCTCTAAATTCACGCTCTCACGTAACTACTCCTGAGAAGTGATCACTGATACTGTGGGTGAGGAACCCGAGACCCGCAGGCATTAGAGAAGTCACTTGCCGGGCTACGCAGCAAAGGGCAGCCAGGCTTAGGCTGGAACCCGAGCTAGTGTCCGGGTGCCTTCTTCTCTCTATCCTGCCACCTCCGATTCAGAAACTCAAACCCGGAAACGCCACAAACTGCTCTTCTGCCGTCTTGATCTTTTTTAACGTTTAAGCCACTCTCTTCACTACCACTGTCCCCTAAGTGCACATAATGCCACTGTCAACAATACATGTTTATTAAAATATTTGTCAGCCAGATTAACATCCACAGACACCAGCTTCCACAGCCATGACCACAGAACCCACCCCAAACCTAACAGTTATCCCCAAATGCCGCTCCAGGGTCATAAAGGGAGCTGGGAGGGTGTATGGAGGGAAATATTATTGTAGTTCAACATCATGAATCACTACTGATGGAAAGACTCAAAGTTTATCCCCTCCTTACATCTGCATTTCCTTTGTGTTCATTTATTGCTGTGGTTAACTACAGATTAATCGACTTGCCAGTTTTCTGGCTGGGTCTCCTCTTAAGCCGAGCGTTGTCTGGCCCTACGAGGCAGAAATGGATCATGAAACCAGGAAGCCCCCTGGAGTTCCAATGCTTGTGTATCCCAGTCTTCTAAGTGGCCTGTTAGGTATAAGGGTTTGGAATCAAAAACAGTGTTGGAGCGGTGAAGTTTCTATGCTTCACATTGAAAAGACAACTTGTTCCAATGGCTGGGAAGAGGAAGACACGGAAAGGGAGGTGAAGGAAGGGATGGAAGGGTTAATTCACATGCAAGAGTGTACAGAAGAAGCAGGAAAGTGGTCCTCTTAATCTCAGCCTAATCCAGGAAGAGTTAGCCCTTCATGGAGTTCTGGTCTACCTGAAAGGCAGGGTGGGGATGCGGTGGGGGGTGTTGGTTTTCATGGCACATGTAGCTAGCTTAAGTCAGTAGTATAATATGGCTGCAAAAGAAAGAAAGAAAGAAAGAAAGAAAGAAAGAAAGAAAGAAAAGGAAGGAAGGAAGGAAGGAAGAAAGAAAGAAAAAAAGATTTACATCTTGCGCAACATTACGAAAATATATTATTTAGAATACTAGGGGATGATCTTGTTCTTCTTTGCCTTGATCAAATCCCAAGAATCTGCTAATTAAAGATTAAGTAGTTTGAAAGGTCTCAAAACTAAGACCTATTACTATATTCAGTCCATCATTCATTTAACGATTATAAACTGTGCAGTTATTATGCCTTGGACACTGTGCTAAGGGCTGGACATACAAAGATATATAACACATGGTCTCTGTCCTATTGGAGTTGAACACGGCGAGCTGATACAGTATTCCAAGTGCTATGCTCTCAGAGTGGCCTGTACTAGGGAACCACTGACTTTGCAGCACAGTAACTTTTGAGAGCTGGGCAACTCATCTTGCTTAGTGTGTTTGCGGAAAAAATTAGCCCAGAGGAATCTGTCAGATTCTCTGCCTGCTAAGTACTCCGTGAGTTGATGATGTTCTCGTTGTCCAGATCCAGATTTGTAGCAATCATGAAAAAAAAATAAAGCAGGTCAGGATCAGCGAGAAGACAATCTGGATATTCTCTCGTGCAGAAGGCAGAAGAATTTTTCAAAATGGTTCACCACATGAATGGGGTCCGGGTGTAGAAAGAAATAGGTAGTCAAATACGACAGGTGGCTGGCTCTACCGCTGATTCATCAACTGCTGAATTCTCTCGCAAATTACTTCACCCATCTGTGCCTTGGTTTCTTCATCAGTAAAATGGGGATGATATTGGTACTGCTTCATCGAGTATTGTGAGACAGAAATGAGATAATCTTTACAACGACCCTGACATGTGTACTTTCCTGTGGCCTAAACCACTGCAAAACCAAGACTTGTCAACAACTATCCACCTGCCTCTTTAAAGCCACACGATTCATTCGCCATTCTGCAAAACTAGAATATTCTGTCCTGTACCTTGTTGGCCTTGTATACGGAATTCACAGTTAGCATTCTTGGAATGGAAACCCTCTACAGTAGTCATCTGTTTTTATCTGTGTGTATATATAGTCATTTGTTATATATGTATTTATATGTTTACAATAACAGGTCGTCTGGACATCTACAGTGTATCTCTGAGCACCCTTGATCCAGTGCTAAGATCATTCTGCTGGGAAAGAGAAGGAACATCAATACCAGATAACACTGGCAATTCACAGTGCACTGAGGATTGTTTGAATTACAGAAAAAAAAGCCTTTTTCTGGGGTGCCTGGGTGGGCCAGTCAGTTAAGTGTCCGACTTTACCTCAGGTCATAATCTCGTGGTTCATGGGTTCAAGCCCTGTGTCAGCCTCTGTGCTGTCAGCTGGAGCCTGGAGCCTGCTTCGGATTCTGTGTCTCCCCCTCTCATTCTGTCCCCCCCACCCCACTCACGGTGTGTGTGTGTGTGTGTGTGTGTGTGTGTCTCAAAAATAAACATTAAAAATTTTTTAATAGTAATAAATTAAAAAATAAAAGATGTTTAACACTTTGGTTCTTTGGAATAGATTGGAGTAGGGTGAAGGTAAAAACAAAAGTATAATAAAACAAGATATCAAGCCTGTAGTCTTTTTTGCTAGTATACACATGGAGGACAGCTCACTGCTGGTAGAAAGAACACCGGATTGGAAGCCAAAGGAGCTGAACAGGAGCACATCTCTAAAACGTGATGCTGGTCCCTGGGCTCCTGACTCATCTGTGTTACAAGAGTTACATGAGCTAATCCGATCAAAATGCCTAGCACACTGTAGGCACACTATACATATGGATGAATGAATCAGTGAATCAAAGTATAAACCAAGTTTTACTCCAAGTTCTCTTTTTAAGAAAATCTGTGCCTCCCTAACTTGCAAACTACATCCTATGCCCCTAAAATACAGTAGAAAAGGGCATTAATAACCTCATAGAAACAAACCGCTGTTTCTGATAGTCTTTGTGAAGATGTGTGTATGCTTCTCTGCAAGTGAGACAGGTCAAGGCAGAAACTCTAAAACCTAATGGGTGATCCAACAGGCACATAATACCTTGGGATCAAAGGCAAGGAAGGCATGATTAGAATAATCCACCCAAAAGTTGTTTTGTTATTTTTTAAAGCTTATCTATAACAGGCTATACTGACCTCTGCGTAGATCTTACTATCAAGGATCTAGTGATCAAAATCCAGAGACTCTTTACTGTTTCATTATTTTTTTTTCCAATATATGAAGTTTATTGTCAAATTGGTTTCCATACAACACCCAGTGCTCATCCCAAAAGGTGCCCTCCTCAATACCCATCCCCCACCCTCCCCTCCCTCCCACCCCCCATCAACCCTCAGTTTGTTCTCAGTTTTTAAGAGTCTCTTATGCTTTCATTATTTTAAATATAAAAGTTATGATCTATCATTCTCTAAGATTTTTAGAGGTTCACAGAATCTAAGTATAAAACACTTTTCATAATGTTCTTCCACGTGATGATTCACTGGAATGCTAACTTTAAAAAGAATAGTCAAGATAAGATTTTCATTGCTTTCACCGAATAAGCCTTAAGAACAAGTCATGAAACTTCCGTCTTTGAAATTCCCCACTAAAATAACATTGATTGCACAGGGGGCCAGTTGTGTAATGAGTTCTTTATAGAAAAGGCATCACTTAAATTGCCAAATAAATAGAGTGAGGTAATTGGCCTTCTACAATTCTGGCCATGGAGAACACATTGCTTTCTAAATGGGCTCAAAGTCATTAAAAATCCCAAGAATTTCAAAATCCAACCTATAGTTTGAGAGAGTCTTGCTTACTTATTAAGGGGCACTGGAGGAAGGTAATGAATAAAACAGGAAATGAGGAATTCAATAGACTGTGCCTTCAACTAGCAAGAGTGTGTTCAAGATAAGGCAGAGAGCAAAAGTGACCGCTGCCAGTTGGCTCTCGGCTGGGAAATCCAGGAGCTCTGTCTGGAAATTTCTCTTGAATTCAATGGTATGCCCTGGGTGGATTTCTCCCTCTCCCCACAAACACCACTGTGTTGTCTTTTCCTCAAAGTCCTTCTCAGTAATTCCCTGCAAGAATGATGGATCAAAAGAAGCCCCTCACCAGGAGGAGGAAACAGGACTACGGGTGCTAGAGAATCTTTAACCTTAAGTGAACTGTCAGCTTGAAGCAGTCTGAGAACAGTCCAGTTTAAATTCCACCCAGAAACCTAACCTCTTAAAACTGTGCACTCTTTATTTAGTCAATGAACATTTTTAAAGAATGATGACAACAGGGGAACACAGATATATATGTAAGCCAAGTTTCTAGTAGTCTGATCTTCTTACGTAGTAACTTCCCTTTTTTTTTTTTTTTGAAGACATTTCCATGTCACAGATATTCGATATTACCAAATCAAATTTGAAAATAATTTTGAGGGGCGCCTGCGTGGCTCAGTCGGTTAAGCGTCTGACTCCTGAAATCGGCCGGCACCATGATCTCACGGGTCATGGGTTCCGGCCACGTGTCGGGCTCTGCACTGACAGCGTAGAGCCCGCTTGGGATTCTCTCTCTCTGCCCCTCCCTGCTCAGGCGCACACGCGTGCTCTCAGTCTTTCTCTCTCCCAACAAATAGACTTAAAAAAATAATTTTGAAAATGTGGCTCTCAAATGATACTTATAAAAATCTTTTTTATACCATTGCTGTGATTACTATCATGTGAACCAAGAAGTATGGGCAACGTGGTCTGCCTTGAATTTTTTTTTATTTTTTGAAACGGAAACCGGTTTGAAAGAGTAGAGTGTGCTGTAAGGTGCATGAATGATACTGCTGCCTCAAAGCAAACTACTTTCCAGCATGTTATTTATTCCCAGGGATTGCACACATTCCAGATGACATCACCAGAGCTGCTTAGTGCACAAGAAAATAAGCAAATGAGACACACATTGGCTCATGTGGCAAATCGCTGGATTTGCCAAATGGAAAAGAACAAAAACGGGGAGGGAAAACATTTTGTTTTCAATCTACAAGTATATTAATAAAACTCAAACCCAGCATTCTGTGGCTACATTTCCCAGGAAGAGGAGTCTCTTCTGGCCAAAAGAACATAACAACAAACTTTTGTATCTAGAAATATGTATCTCGTGATGTCATTTAAAAACCCACTATTTATCATAACTGGGGCTGGAAACATGTTTCTCTGAAACTTGGACACCAAGAAAAAAGTTGAGGGTAAATTTTACCTAAAATAATCTGCAGTTCAGAGCAAATCAATGCATGGAAGGTCATTTGACCCATTATATGTCATAGCTTAAAATCAAAAGCTTCTCTACATAAAATTCCAAAGAAACAATAAATAGCAAGTCACTACTGGTTACAGTGCTAAAGACAGGATGAAGCAAGAGAATATAAAAATGTTTTTAAAAAGGGAAGACTTCCTGTGCAAATATAATTTACAGACACCAGAGAGAAATGAAAAAAGCAAACTGCATGTTGCCGATTGCCAAGTAAAAAGAGAATCAGGTGTAAGGCTTATTATGATTTAAAACTTGTTGGGTAAGAAAATTCCAGTTTGGAAATCATCAGTGATTGATAATATGAGTTAACACTTATATAGCACTTTTTTTAAATTTTACTTTTTAGAGAAAGAGAGAAAGAGAGAGAGAGAGAGAGAGTGAGCACAAGCAGAAGAGAGAACCTTAAGCAGGAGCCATGCCCAGCTCAGAGCCCAACGCAGGGTTTGATCTCACCACCAGGATATCGTGACCTGTGCGGAAATCAACAGTCAGATGCTTAACCGGCTGAGCCACCCAGGAGCCCCTGGAAACATTTAGAATTTTGAAAGAAGTAGCCTCAGCAATAATGTGGTCAAGCCTTTTATTTCCAGGGGAGAAAACTACTAGCCAAGGAGATGAAAGTCAGTTTAGGATTAACCTTAAGAGGGAAGCAGGAAGGACAGCCCGGTGGCTGAGAGCAGGGGAGCACTTAGCTGAGGGGCCTGGCAAGTGCGTTTAGTTTTCTAAACCTCGCTGTTCTCATCACACAAGGGGGAAAGACTTTGTGGGGCTGTTGTGGAAATGAAGTGAGACAGCAAACATAGAGCACTTTGTACGACGCCTGACTGCCAGCAAGGGCTCAATAAATGGTCACTGCCGCCGTATCATTATCTTTCCTCAGTGATTCGTGACCCCTTAGTGTCAGAACTAGGTGGAAAGCACTTTGGGCATAAGTGTTTTTAGAAGCTGGTTCCTTATCCCTTCCATATAACCTGGGCCTGAAGAAGGGAAGATCCTATATCCATTAGTGTTTTCCCCAAACGTAGTAGTATTCGTCCGCCTCTTCTCTTCTTTTTTCCTACACAACCCTTCAGCCCTTCCGGAAGTGTTTCCCGCCGGAATGTAATCTCGAAGTTGAACATTTTAAACTCTGGGTCAGGAAGGCTCAGAATGCGCTTTCACAAAGGGGATAAACATAGATTCAGGAAGTCTGAACAGCAAAGATTCCATGGCTCCTATTACCCGCTTCCTCATTATTCCAGTCGGTCTCTTCCTGGAAGGGGGAGGTGAGTCTGCCATTGATTAAACATTCAATAACATCAGAACTCAACAAAATCATATCCTCAGCCTGATCTTCATTCGAGTGCGCTCGCCCCTTCTTGTGGAAAGCGGCCCCATGTTTTTAAAAACACTTGGACGCCATATCAGGTATTTACGAACAATCTTTCCTGCTCCACTTGCCCCTCAAATCCTCCTTCCAACAAGGCGAGCCAACCTTTACCCAGGGTTTCCTAAGTGGCAGGCACCGTGCCAAACGCTTTGTTTACATTTCTCACTGAGTTCTCACAAGACCTTTCGAGGGAGGGAGGGATTAGCGCATTCCCATTTTACAGACGAGGTAACTGAGGCCAAGGAGAGTTAAGTACCTTGTCCAGGGTTGCATCATTAGCCTCAGAGCTGCTAGAGTCAAACAGCAGTGCGGGCGGGCCCTCAGGAGACCTGACTTGGCCACTGCCCAGATAGGTCACATCCTTTCTGGGCCTCAGTTTCCCGTCTTTGAGGGGATGCAGTCACTCCTGAAGTTCCCTTCCTGTCTGACATTCCCTGGCCTGCTGCTGCTGCTGCTGCTGCTGCTGCTGCGGAGGGCGGGCTTCTTTGTTTCCACGCTCAGCTGCTCTGGCCGGGCTTCCCCAGGCTCTGCCCTGTTTTGTTTTTGCTGCTGGACCTACTACAGACGGGCTCCTGGCAGCGCAGCCCAGAGCACAGCCGAAGCTTCCTCTTTCGCTCAGTTCCTGGCCGCTTCAGTATGAAAAGAAAAGGTGGGCAGGGGCCAACTGGCAGAAGTCACAGAAATAGCAGCGCATGATTCTCATACGAGCGGCAGAAAGGTCGGCACGCAGGACCCCGCCGTCTGCCGAGCTCTTTCATTGACTAAGGTTGCTTTTGGCACGCACAGGCACCAGGGGTTTCCATGCTCATTTCCCTCCAGTCGGAGCCGACAGCTTTGGGAGGTAATGCTCCACAGTCCCATGCCAGCAACTGACCGTCCAGGGACAGGAGATGGAGACATTCAACTGAAAAAGCCACACGGGAACCCACAATCGGATTCTCTCACCGCGTTGCGCAGCCTGCAACCTCTTCCGGGACCTGCGGAGGGCTCGGGCCGCCTCCGAGCGCAGGGGAGAAGGTGTGCGGGTCCAGGACGTGTAAGCAGCGGTGGGTCGGCCGTCCCGACACGTGCGTGGAAGGCGCCCCCCCCCCTCCCCTTCCCCTCCCCCAACCAGCAGGCTTCCTTCCCAGGCAATGCTGCTCTGCAGAGCCTCCGCGGGAGGGAATGTGTGCGGCACTATCTGCAGGGAGCCCAGCCTGTCCTTCAGCCCAGTCCTCCTCCCCTCCCTGTGATTCTCTCTCTCTCCCTGGGTCTAGGACCTTACTCAGGCCAGGCCAGTTCCAGTCGTAACTGGATCTTTCCACTGCTTAGTAGCACACAGGAGGATTTGTTGGAGTGCTTTTCTGTTTTGTTTTGTTTTGCTACTATTAAGCAAGATTGCTTCCTAATCCTTTAAGTGTTTTTTAGCCAAGTTTTATTTACATATCCGGGCCAGCAAGCACGTGATTCACCCAAGGATGTCACGGAGGGAAGGCAGATGCTACAGCTGAAAAAAATTTTCAAAAAAAAACCTGATGCTGTGTCACCGAGGACACACAAACAGCTGGGCTGTCACAAGGACAGTTGTCTCTCGGGCCAACACGACACAAAACGCTCAGACTCTGGACACCCTCCCAGACAAGAAGAAGGAGCTGCTGAGGTAGGGGACCCCGATGCAGATGGTCCTGCTTCTCTCTCTCTTTCCCTCTCCCCACTCCAGGGGCAAAGCTTTGAGAGAGCCAGATGCCCACGGGGTCTATACAGGTGGATGGTGGTAAACTGTCCATTCTCTGCACCACAACAATGTGCTTCCAAGGCTGGCCTTCCTACTTTAGACACCGTTGGGCAGGCAAGCAGGGACATTGGAAGCGTTTCTCTACAGGCACTCTCACCCTCAGTATTTACCGAGTGCTTCTTATGCGATAGAACCATGCTAGACATATCAAGGAGATGTTCATGGATTGCACCTCATGATAAGGATACATAGAGCCTGTTACAATTATTCCCGCTTCTTAAGAGTGTATCCGAAGACCCACCAGAAGGTTAAAGGGATCCTGACTTAACGGTGAATTTTTTTTAAAAAGTACAAGAAACCTATACCCCAAGACCTAGACTCCTGGTATCAGGATCTCCTCACCAATGAGAAAGCCTTAAACATGAAACTAAATATTTGCCAGGAGGTATCAATGAGGTTCTGACTCTGTACAGTCTGATTCTCAGGCAAAACAGACTGCAGCACAAACAGTACCTATTTCCAGGTCTTATCCTGCCACCCTGCCTCGCTATGCAGGTCGAAGCACGTCATTTATCTCTAAGTATATATTTTATTCTCTTAATATGAAGGCACTGTGTTAAAGATTCCAAATTTCCCATCTAGTTCTAAAATGAAACATTTGTTTCATGAAAGAACCTCTTCTCGACGGCGGTTTTTTAGTTGAATCCTTAAATACAAAGGGCAATGCAGGCTGCCTAGCACAAAAATGTCTCATCGCCATAACCTCGGAAAGAATATTAAGAATTTCTTCTGCTCTTCTTGAAAAAAAAAAAAAAAGAAAGAAATACCGTGTCATCAGGCTCTATGAGTGAGGAGATGCCAGTGATACAGGATGGGGGTGAAGGGTTTATTTATTTGCTTTGAGCTGAAATGTTTTGAAAGTGCTAGGATTTTTTTCCCCCATGGAAAATGCTTTCGCCTCTAACATGATCTCCAGCGATCGAGAGTTAGTGTCAAAGGTTTGTGAATGGATTTCAGAATGTGCTAGTGGTACCTCCCATCGTTAGCTGTCTACATTTTTTTATAACCACTTGCATACTTTTGGTCAACCGCTGTAAAATAAACAGCCCTTCCCAAATGTTTTTGTTTTCTTTGACAGCATAGCAATAATTCACTTGGAATGCTGTAGAAGAGAATAGCACTTTAATGCTGTCGGAAGGCTAGCTTTTGATCATTTCTATACATCAAGTGGTTTTTAAGTTGGAAGATGCCACACTGAAAAGAACGTAAGATGATTTGGAAGATGCGTGATGCTTCGCTCTTCTTTTCCCATCCCTTCAAAATGCGTATTCATAAATGCTTAACTGCAACTGGGCACAAGCATAAACCTATGTGTATATGCAACCCCTATGCGTAAATTAAAAACGATGCTCACCGGAAGTGTTTGCTGTGTTTGTGCTTGTACTTGTGTTTCATACTTGAGAAGTATAGCATCTAAATTAAGACGCAGTTTAGTGCTCGCGCAAAAGATGATGCAAATTCATATTTATTCCTGCCTAGGAAGTTTGAGAAAAATAGGTCCTAATGCACTCTCTGCTTACTTAGTTAAAATACTCTTTCTTGATCCCTTTTCTCCAGTCATGCACACACTAAAGAAGAAGTTTAGAAAAAAAATGTATAAAAGTTGGTCGAAAGAGCTTTCTTTTCTTTCCCACTGGGGGTGGGGGTTATCGTTTCAGATGCATATAACAGAATAAATCTATCCGGAAGGACAGAAGTTGACTTGGGGAACAGCACAGTCTCTGTGAATCACTACTCGGGTATCTTTCTAGAGGAAAACATTGGAAGTAAGAAACTGGAGTTTGGCCAGGGCTCCATTTTCATGTCAACCATCCTCCTCTCTGAGAAACCCGTCTCTAGTCTGCACAACATGGCCTTCAGCTGCGCTCTACAGCGATCAGGAATCCGTCCTGTTGACACGAGGGTTTCGTTTCAGAGGCCGGGGGTCTATCAGCTGAGCCACCTCACCTGCATTCCTTGCAAGTGGTTGGAGCCCTAAAAGCCTGGCTTCGCTTTGGGCTTCTCCAGCAGAGAGCAGTGAAACACTGTCAATAAACTTAATTCTGGAAACCAGAGTAGCTTCCAAGCTACGCAAAAGGCAAAGGCAGACCTGGCAGACTCATCAGTGTTGCAGACAAACTGGGGAAACTGGGCTTGTAGATTTTAAAAACTGGTAGGTGCTGCAAGCGTGATGCCCATATCGGCAGGGCGCCTATATCGAGATATTTAAACGTTAGTCACAGCAGCAAGATGGATGACACGAAAGAAAACCCGTCTGGCTTTCCAACACTCGTTTCTCATTTTGACATAATTACTGTATTCTTAGATTTTTATTGCGTCACTTTCACTTGCATTCAGCATTATCACAATGTCAACTCTTGAATCGCAGTCTCGGGGCACCTACCTTGGCACTTCTTCAAGCATCCCTTATTTGCAGCATCGGAACTGCTTGGTCAATCAAGTGCAAGAGAGAGCCATTTGGAGAAACTTGCAGAGAGCAAGTTTGGAGAAATGGTTGCAGAGAGCCATTTGGAGAAAACTTGACAACAGCCTTCTCTGGCTCCAGTTCAGCCTTCTATGGCTCCAGCCTTCTATGGTTTCTAGGGTTCCTAATGGGGAAGTGAATGGTGCTTCCAGGTAAAGTGACATTCCCCATGAACTTGTTAAGGGTACGACACAAAAATGCAGAACCTCCCTGAGGCCTGCTCTTGGCCGGGGTGCAAATGGGTTCTTCTCCTTCCAATCCACAAAAACTGATGACAGAGAATACCAGGATGGAATATGTTTGTGCCAAGCTGCTCTCAAAGAAAACGCGTATTTTCACAAAGGAAGTATGAGCATTTACAAATCATGGCGTGGTATATATGACCTGACCTGTTATTTTTCCTGCACGAAAAGGAGTATACCCCATTACTGTTTTTTTTTTTAAAGCAAAGATATCAGATTATTCTGAAGAGATCTAAACCAAAACCAACCCAAAACAGGCAGTGTTCACTGGCCTCGTCGCGGGGGAAGGGAATACGCCATGTATATACATCAAACAAACTTTTTACTGGCGCCTCGATGAGTTCCCATTTGGAAACTCTTTACTGTCTTCAAGTGCGGGGCTCGGATGCCAGCTTCTATGTGCAGGCTGCCAAAATACTAAGCGAGGCATGGGGCACTACACATCAAAGGGGAGAGGGCAGCGTGGCACTGTGCCCAAAAAGCACGCCGCACAAAGGATGAACTTCGAAGAGACTGGCTCACATCAAAAGCTACCGCGTGTTTTACATTCCCCCGGGTGACCAGGCTCATTTTACCTTCCACTGGAATCTCCTTTCAGCCACTCTATCTCCCCGCACCACTCCCCACCCCCACCGTCTTGAAGGAAAACCCTCCCCTCCTTCCCTCCTCAAAGCCCCTCCCCACAACGCCATCCCCGCAAAAGGAAGCACCTGGCAACCAGAAATCGACTTCCTTCCACTGGGCCAACGTAGCTCCTGCCGCACACCTAATGGCAAGGCTTCCCTGCGACAGAGGAATGCGCTAGACACAGAGGCTGCATGGCTTGCGAAAGCACAGTCCTGCTGTTCCACGTCAACATTCCACCCCCTCGGCCTTTCCCAAGGTCTCAGTGAGAAAACTTTTTTTTTTTTTTGCCTTTCTTTTTTTCTTTCTTCTTTCTTTCTTCTTCTTTTTTTTTTTTTTTCGTTCTTATCAGTTCAAACAAGAACAATGAATTCCTCAAGCCCACAAGAATGTGACAAGGTGTCAACAAAGCCAACCAGGAAGGTGATGTATGGCCCGTAGGCTGCAGCTCCCATAAATCACTTCACAAACCAGAGCTGCAAAGAATGAGCCCTGCAACCCAGGGCCCAGAGTGCCAGTTCCTTGCCCCCTCAAATGTGCACCCCTCACACACACACACACACACACACACACACACACACACACAAGCACACACACATCCTCCTCCAGCACCCCTGCCAGAGAGTACCTGCCCAAGGGTTAAGTTCTTTTCTTTCCGTGGCAAACACTGCTTATACGTGGTGGAGCACTGTATAATTTAATGTGCTTTAGGGCCTGGTGTTGACATGGCTTTGTTGAAGGCTGCCTGGAAGCATCTACCTACAACTCTCATTTCAAAGGTTTATAAAATGGCAAAAGTATTTATTCTTTGATCAAAATTTGATCTAGGAGGTTTGGGTTTCAGTGGTGAAATGATGTTATAGTTTTCAAAAATCAGATGCCAGAAATTGCTTGCCTGCATTATAAATGTTACGAAGAGAAACTGAGAATGACTAATCTAGAATCCCTTTCTGGGTTCCTAGTATGCGGCTTTCTTCAAAGAAACATGTATCGTTGTGTGCATCCTAACATTGGGAGGGGGGCGGGGGTATTAAACACTGCCTTAAGCAAAGTGATTTACTGACGAGGACAGGATTACCAAATAAGATCTTCTCTATCACTGTTTTAATGTATCTGCTTTATACTTTACACCATGCTTTGGGGGTGAATATTCAGTGTCAGCTGAGAATGCACAATCTCCTGAAAACATTTAAACGCAAACGATTCACTAATTTTCCAGTAACTTAGAACCCGTGCTGTGAGAAACATAATACAGAACTACTTTTATTGAAAAAGTGTCTTAAATACACATTTAACTAACAGACCTGATCAGCTAAGCAAATCATTTGTAAATACGTATTCGTATGACAGACTGATCTAGAACTTCTACAGTCTTACATACCAAGTTTAAGAGAAAAAGGACTTCCAAAGAAATGGGTTTTCTGACGCAACAACAGAGAAGAAACTCACCAGTGCCCATGCTAATGGAGACCAGGGTCAGCATAGCTGAATGTAAGTTGATTTATTCCCTCCCACCACTTTTTTTTAATCAGAGATTCTAAAAATAGTTGGAGCAGCAGGGACAAACTTATTCTCTACTGACTAACCTTGCTCTATAATGATCGTAAAATTAATTCAAAGGAAAAGCAAATTATTAAAAAGAAAGTGACATCCACCACATTGGTAGCTCAAACTTGTGGGAAGTTGACTTACAATTGACCTAAGCCTTGGTACTAAAGAACAACTAAATATACAAAAATCGGAATAAGGGATTCTCTGCAGTCCACTATAATCTTTGAAATAATATACTCAGGTTATTATAAATGACAAGTTCTTCTAGTGCATGTGAAAAGGACCATGTTGAATAATATCCTTTGCTTGAATAATAGCGTTTACTCATTCAAGAACACAGCTATTCAATTAAATGAAGTTCATTTGGAATTAACCACCAATAAGATGACCAAAGAAAAGTATGTACTGAGCCACTGTCGTTTTATCTTCTAAGATGAGAATGGAGAGGTGAACATTCAATTTGGCACTACTTTGGAAGAATCACCTGTTCTATTAGCTCTCTTTAAACATGAACATTTTATTTATTTATTTTTTAAATTTTTTTAACGTTGATTTATTTTTGAGACAGAGACAGAGCATGAACGGGGGAGGGGCAGAGAGAGAGGGAGACACAGAATCGGAAGCCGGCTCCGGGCTCCGAGCCGTCAGCCCAGAGCCTGACGCGGGGCTTGAACTCACGGACCGTGAGATCGTGACCTGAGCTGAAGTCGGACGCTCAACCGACTGAGCCACCCAGGCGCCCCTAAACATGAACATTTTATTTTTACACACGTACTATTTTGAAAAACAACAAAACAAAACTCACCATGGTCATAGTCTCAAGCTATATAGTAATTCTACAATAGTGTTACTAGAGGAACACAAACTTTCTGGTTGAATAAAGAAAGAAGAGAAGATAGGATAAGTATATGCAGACCTGTGAAATTCCAATTTTCTTGCACTGGAATAACTTGCAGAAAGTGCTATAGCTGCTTCAAAATGGGACTCTATTTTCATGACACGGACCTCCAAATTGGAAAAGGCAGAGAAGAGGACATTGGGGCTGACGATTTAAAATCTTACAACATTTTAAAGCATACTTGTGAAAATGTTAACCTTCATATAGAGACACGGAGAAACAGATGAATTAGGACCATGAACATCCACTCTTGTTAAAAAGAAAAACAGCTCTCCTCAACCTTTAGGTGTTTCCGTGGGTAAATTCGGGCAGCCCACTGCAAGTTATGAATTGGCCCAAAGAACAAGTGTGCCCGGGTCACCTGTGTTCCACTCCAACAAAGCCCGCGAGGGACCTGGAATCAACCAATGTCTCCTTCTGGAAAAATTTCTAAAGAAACTTCTAGAAGGAATTGCATCTTCAGATGGCATCCTTCCTACTGATAAACGTAGGCTTTGTTGTATGAGAGCTTACTCCCATTGCAGAGAAGATGGTTAAAATTCCCTGAGTATTTGCCCACATCGTTAAAGACTTTTCCACACATTTGTACCCAATGTTTGTCTCAGCAAAACCGACAAAGCCTTCGATGAAGTAGCAGACCTTACATAGCTTCAACAAAATGGAATCTCTCTTATAATCTGTCATTAGCTGGCATACCTCCAACTGCCTTATGTTGTTACATATATTGCCTATCTTTGTGTGATTTTGAATTCCAGAAAGCAGGAATTATATATATGTTAAACCCCATGGGTGTACTGTTCAGCCCTCTGTGTTTACTATTGGATTTTTAATAATTTTCTGATGATAAATATAATAAAATATAACTCAGATTAACATGATAATGGTTATATGTATGTGTATACATACAAAAATATATACTTCATATTACTTATATACACGGTCTTCATATGACTAATAAGACACTAACTTTCTACCAAGCTGTCTTAGTATTACGGGAAATTAAACTTTATCTCTAATATATGTGACTCACTGATAGTGACACCAGAAGTCTCTCCTCTTCCATCCTATTCTGTTACAACGAATACTATTCCTCACTTTGTGACTGACTATATATAGCTACAAACACTCAGCCTTGATTCAATACAAATAAAATAGCAAGAGAAGGAAATAAACTTCTGCTGCAGGCTGCCCGTTGGGTTTTCCCAGCACCATTCATTTCTGACATGCCTGGTAACAGAATCTAGAGGGACCATGATGTAGGTAGACATACAGCTTGGACACACCCATTCCTTGGCTCTGTTTTATGAGACAGACACTGTGCTGTGCCCTGAAAAAACAAGGAGAAAGGAGACATAGTCTGCCGAGCGAGACCTGAAAGCAAACAAGCAGGCGGCACGGTGAACGCGCTCTCTTCAAGGTGCGTTCAAGCTCCCATGATGGCAAAGAGGAGAGGGTGATTAATTTCAGGAGGGAAACACGATATGTGAACTGGGGCTTGGGAAACGTGTTGAGATTCGCCCAGATGGAGAGCAAGATAAAGAATACGACAATCAGAGCAGAGGTGGGAGGTAACCAGTGTAGGTTTCAGAGAAAACGGTCCCTCTGTACTAATGAAGTGAAAGGTACAACCAGCCGATGGTGAGAGGCAGAATGAGAAACTAGACCTCATGCTATAATCGCCATAAGAAATTTGGGCATTGTTCCTCGAGTGAATGGTAGCCACAGAAGACTTTTAGCACAGTCCTGAGCTTCCTGTCTTGAAGACAGCGCTTGCAGCAATATAAGTGGGTAGTCTGGAGGAGAAGACGAGAGACAGGACGGAAGCTAGCAAGAGCCCAGTGCTAAGTGTTCAGGTGAGGGATGGTAAGGGCCCGTTCAGAGAAAATAGCAGTGGGAATGGAGGAAAAGAAAACTCAAAACGCACGGAGCCATAAATGGCAGGAGTTGGTGAGTGTTGAAAATGGAGGGAGAAGGGAGCTCAGGATAACCGGGTGAATGACAGTGCCCTCAAGGAAGCTGAGAATACAGTCAGTAAAAGGCAGGTCATAACTGAAACACAGATGTCACTGAGCGGACTCAGAACGGACCCAAGGAATGACAAATAAAGAGGGGCTCAGCTACAACCCTGGAGATGAGCAACATGTACAGGGCAGGTAGAAAAGGAAGAGCCTACCAGATACAAGGAGTTTTCAGAAAAGAGAAGAAACATCGGGACAAAGTTTCATTCTGGGATCCAAAGGGGGAGAATCTGAAATAGAGAAACGTGGCCATTGTGTCAAATAGTTCAGAACAGCCATGGGGAGGAGGACGGGGGAGTGTCCCGTTGATTTAGCAGTGAGGAGGTTATCGGCGACCTACTTAGAATACTTGCCATGGGATGAAGACGGTGGAAGCCAGACCACATCCCGTTGCTTCCCTGCCATTTCAGAATGTCTTCAGCCTACAAAAGACAGGTCGTAGCCCCTCCTTTTGCCATGTCCGAAGACCTTTAAACCCAAGAACGCTATAATGTGCAAAGCGCACGCAGAGCTGCAAGAGCACAGAAGGCAACTGTAGGTCAGGGTGACATTAACACATCGAATAGGGAAGTTAAATACATTGTTCACAGTCAAAGGTTATTCCACTATTCCTGAGCCTTTCGGAGGAAAACTACCTGGAGGAGACACGGGCAGAAACCAACCCGGAAGAGATTTTTAAGAGATCCTACGACACGCATTTGGCGTCATCCTGTGGACCTGACAGCCTGAGTGTGAACTAAAAATGGAGTGTGTCTACAAAAGGAATGTAGCTCCCCAGCCTAAAGGGAAAACCATACTTTCAGGATCCCTATAGTAAAGGGATATGGTAATGGATAAAACATATTCTACCTCATTATTCTTTAGCTCTGAGAATCTAGATATAGAACATTCAAGATCCTCAAGAGAAGGAAAAAATAACATCTGGAGGCAAAGCTAAAGCTTTCTTCCTTCTATTAATGAACTTAAATTCATTTTCCATTTGCACGCTAAAGGAAGAAACTCATATAACTGGATTAAGAGGGCCAGAAAAACACACTCAAGCAGTGGTCAGTGAACTTTTTCCGTAAAGAGCCAGGTAGGAAAAATTTTAGGCTCTGTGGGCCAGGTAGTCTCTGTGGCAACTACTCTACTCGGCCACTGTAGTGGGAAAGCAGCCAGACGTGAAACAAACAAGCGTGGCCGTGTCCCGGAAAAAAAATTTACTTATGGATGCTGAAATTTACATCTCACATAATTTTCACATGTCACAAAATATTACTATTCTTTCTGGGGTTGTTTCAACCATTCAAAAATATGTCAGCCATTCCTAGATTGTAGAGTCATACAAAAGCAGGTGATGGCTGGATGTGGCCTGTGGTCTGGTTCGCTGACTCCTATGCTAGAAGAACCTCATCCAGTTCAGCCTCCTCCATCAGCCCAGATTTGGCGAATTGGAACTGCTGTGTGTGGAACCCACTGATCTGCAGAGGCCCCGGAATCTATATACTTGGCAATGCAGAGACAACTGGTTCCTCAGAAGTGTCAAGGTCTTTCTCACTCTGTCTCTGAGCTAATCACTCACCCTGATGCTGAGAATGAAAATTATAATTGATCTAGGGGCTACCCATTCAATTCTTCCTTCATTCACCAAACATTCAATGAGTGACAATGGCTTCTCCAGTGCTACGGGAAATATTAAAGAAAGCAAAAGCGGGCTCCATATCTTCCAAAAGTCTACATCTATTTGAAATAATAGACTCATGCACTGAAATAGCGGTACAACAATTTCAGTGCAAGTTCATAAAATTCAAGGGAAAGCTCTCTGGCTGCTAATATTTAGACCAGATTGCTAGAAGGATGTAAATCTTTTCCCTTTCAAGTTCATCAAAGCATGTGTTGATTACCAGCTCCTGGCATTAGAAAAGTATAAAAATCCTCTCATAAAGTGTCAACCACCTGTATTATAAATACTTATTTTAAAACTGATGTTTTGCGGGGCGCTTGGGTGGCTCAGTCAGTTGAGCGTCCGACCCCAGCTCGGGTCATGATCTCGCGGTTCGTGAGTTTGAGCCCCGCATCAGGCTCTGGGCTGACAGTATGGAACCTGGAGCCTGCTTCAGATTCTGTCTCCATCTCTCTGCCCCCTCCCCTACTCACGCTCTGTCTCGCAAATGCAAAATAAAACAAACAGAAAAAAAACAATTAGAGAAAAAACTAATGTTTTGGGGTGCCTAGGGGGCCCAGGTGGTCAAGTGTCTGATTCTCGATTTTGGTTCAGATAATGATCCCAGGGTCAGAGCCCCAAAGTCAGGCTCCACACTGAACATGGAGCCTGCTTAAGATTTTCTCTCTCCCTCCCTCTGCCCTTCTCCTCTGCTCCCATGCTCTCTCTTTAAAATAAAAAATAAAGATAAAATCAATCAATCAATAAATAAATATCAAAACTGATGTTTTGAAGAAGAAAAATATTGTAACAAATGATTCTAATCATTGGTTGTGATAGAGGCTTCTGACTCAGTTTACCTTTTTGCTCAATCAAATCACATCTGATCAGTCATTCTCTTACTCATAAATGTTTAGTAGCTTCTCATTTTTTTAAAATGTTTTACTTAGTTTTGAGAGAGAGAGACAGAGTACAAGCAGGGGAGGGGCAAAGAGAGAGGGGGACACAGAATCTGAAGCGGGCTCCAGGCTCTGAGCAATCAGCACAGAGCCCGATGTGGGGCTTGAACTCGTGAACCACAAGATCATGACCTGAGCCGAGACTGAACGCTTAACCGACTGAGCCACCCAGGTGCCCCAGTAGCTTCTCATTTTTTAGGACACCTGATCTCCTCGGTTTATGACCCGTTATCACTAACTACGTAGATACAGCCACCTCTAACCCATGCTATGGCCCTAATCTGCACTATCCAAACCGAACTAGCTGCTCTTACCTGAACACACCCTATGCTTTCCTGCCTCCATTAATTTGTTCCTACTTTTCAAAGAGCTACCTGGCAGGGTCTCTCCAGAAACTTGTCTTCCACCTGTTCTATTAAAATCCTATTCATTCTTTCAGGCTCCACTAAAATGCCATTCATCTTTTTCTTCCTTATTTCACCTAGTGGGAATGAAGGCCTCATAGATCTTTGTTTATGGTTTACATTTGGCAAAAATATTTGTAAGACACCTACTTTATAAGGCTTTTTATAAGGATTAAATAATACGGCAAGATAAAGTTTATAATGCACCTAGCATAACTCCTAACCCATAACTGGAGTTCAAAATAAATAGAAGTTTCACATGTATGCATATCTACCCTTAGACTGTAAGTTCTTAAAGCTAAGGGCCATGTTTGATTTACTTACACCCAAGCCTCTACCAGGCTAAGTGACCAATATTTATTAAGTATAATTAGAATATGAAGCACAGTTTTACAAAGCATAACTAGGGCTTTTAATTCTAAAGCTAAGTGTGAGAAGGACCGAAAAACTGTATGCTTTCTGTAATCTTTCTAATTGGGTTGACCACATGTTGCAGAAAAATCATGGCGTTTGGAGTATGACAAACCTAGGTTTCAGACTCAGTTTTATTACTAACCGTGTATCTGTGTCAGTGACTTGAATTTTCTGAGACCTATAAAATTACGTTAATCACATGTGCTTTCAAGGTTTATTCTGAGGTCTCTAGAACAATGCCTGGTATTGGGTGGGCATTTAGTAAGTATTGATTATGAATGTTAAACAGGCCCGTGTGTGGATGCCCCATTTATATTACCCCCATTGTGAAATAAAGCTCAAAATAGCATATACCAGCATGAAATGTGAATTGTATTCTTTTACCATTGTTTCCTAAATATGTAAACAGAGGGGCAATCTCTAGTCCTTTTTGTATGGAAGAGCTGGTCCAATGGAAGGTAGTTTACTAGGAGTTTGCTCTCATCTCTGAGGAGTTACCCTATCGATAGCACCCTCTTCAACTTCTCCCCAGTGACCTTGGCAGACAGCAAGAGGGGAGTGTAGAACGTGCTGCCAGGTTAGACTTGAGGATCCATCAGCCTATCAGGTAGAACTCTGAGGGCTGTAATCTTACCATCTGCTGGGCAGGGTCCCTGAACTACAACCACTGGGTTTCATTTCCTAGTCATTGCTGCCATCTTTCTGAGTTGCTCTGTGGGCCACCATATCCCTTCTTCGGCATTGCTTTGAATTATGTATGTACATGACGATGGCGGTAGTGGAAGCCTATTTCAACTGATGTATATCCAAACTAAACTGGCCTAGGGAGCTTAGACGAGAATGAATCAAAGTCTCTTTGGTATTGGGCTGCGTGAGTACGATCCTTAGAAAACAGTTCCTAGACTCGGTCTAGCGAACCATTCCGCTGACTGAATGTTTGGCAAAGGTTTGCGCATCTTCGACCAAGGAGGTAGGGCAACGTACTAATGCCAGTCTCTTAAAATACGATACAGGAAATCAGCGATGATCTGTTAGACTCACTTGTACGTGGTGTGTTGGTGATATCAGGCAGCGTTTAGTACTTTTAATAGGACAGTGTCTGTAATTCGGGTTTTCACACAAGTTCTTTTTTTTTTTAAGTTTATGTATTTATTTTGAGAGGGAGTGTGGGTGCAGGTGAGCAGGGGAGGGGGAGAGAGACTCCCAAGCAGGCTGTACCCTGTCAGCACAGAGCTGGATGCAGGGCTCCATCTCAGGAACTGTGAGATCATGACCTGAGCCAAAATCAAGGGTCAGATGTTTACCTGACTGAGCCACCCAGGCACCCCTTGGCGCAAATGTTTTTTTTTTTTTTTAACTTTTTAAGTGTTTTGAGAGAGAGAGAGAGAGAGAGAACATGAGCAGGGGAGGGGCAGAGAGAGTGGGAGCCACAGAATATGAAGCAGGCTCCAGACTCCCAGATGTCAGCACAGAGCCCGACGCGGGGCTCCAACCCAGGAACAGTGAGATCATGACCTGAGCCAAAGTCAGACACTTAACTCACCAAGCCACCCAGGCGCCACCCCTTGGCACAAATTCTTAATTTACTTTTCAATCTCAAAATGCCAGGATTGCATTGTTCTATCAAGAATTACCAGTACAAACCACTAATCATCTAGTTGATAACTTGTTAAAATTGACACTAGCAGGGGCTCCTGGGCGGCTCAGTCGGTTAAGCGTCTGACTTCGGCTCAGGTCATGATCTCGTAGCTCACAGGTTCGAGCCCCACCTCGGGCTCTGTGCTGACAGCTCAGAGCCTGGAGCCCGCTTCGGATTCTGTGTCCCCCTCTCTCTCTGCCCCTCCCCAGCTCACGCTCTGTCTCTCTCTCAAAAATAAATAAACTTTAAAAAATAAAAATTGATACTAGGATTTCCATAGGTTCTAAGGATTTAGATTAAAAAGTTAAGTGAGAACAAGCAAGACTGGAACTAGTTGCGTTTTTCTTTCATATCTCACCATTCCATAAACCACCATTTAAGATGTACTGAATTGGACAAGACCCATGGAGAAAATAGCAAAGAAACTCTTGCTTCAATTTTTCTCCACATTCAAGGTAAATGGTGTCTTGGGCCCAAATGAAGTGACTCATTGCCTCAGTTCTCTCTTTCCTGTTTCATGTTCAAATGCAGCCAAGACTGGAAAGTAATCCGACTCCTCCCTGATCATAGTGGACTGCTTCCAGGATGACATTTAGTTTTCATTCTCCGTGTGCTCTGTAAAACCACCCACTGCTCAGAGAAGCTCTTTGACATATTCTAAACTCTAAGAACAAATGAAAATGGCTTCTTGGGGAAGAAAATGAAGCCAGAACAAAGACATCAGAAACAGGATACCGCAAGATCAGGCACTTATCTGCACGGTAAGTGAAAAAAGCTTCAGGCACAAAGAATTTAGCAATTTAACTACTAGTTTTCTCCTGAGATTTTACTGTCACAAGAGATCCTTACATCTGCAGTGGCATTCGACAGATTCTCCCTTTTCACTGAGGCCAGCTGCGGGAGGTCACTGAATATTTCTTCCCTCTCAGATGCCAGGATCCTTTTGTGAGCAACGTTTGAGGGAGAAGCAGCTCAAAAGGGAGAGGACATCACAAGACAAAGGGACAGGTCGACAGGTGCCTATGACATCTGTTTCCGTTCTGTACCGTGGCTGGTGGCAGAGTGGAAAGCCAACCTCTCCTCAGTCCAGCAACATGGCGCCCAAGGCCCGTCATTCAGGCTCTTGGTAAATACCGCTAGGGGTCACGGGGACTTCCGGGAATGTGTCAGAAAGAGAAGCTATGTCCTTGCCCTCCAGCTGCTTTCAGTCTTGTTCAGACGACAAGGTTTATGTTTACGAATTCAAATCCTTCCTCACTTCTTTGAAAACTCCACCCAAAACTCTTCTCCCACAGGCAGCCTTACAGTCCTGACTAATTACACACGCCTCAACTCTGTGTGCTCCACCGGACTCACATCCTCCACTTTTACACAATTAGAACTTGGCAGAAGTGCTCCTTAGTTGATTCCTGTGTGCTCGGTCCAGCCGATTTGTCAGGATCCTGAGGAGAAGGTTTTGGTTTTCTCTTTCCTTTGTGTCCTTTCACAGTAATTAGTTCCGTAGCCTAAACATAATAAACACTCACTGAGGGAGAACTGGGCAGCCAATTCCGACGCCTCTTGCTCAGATACCATTCCAAGTGTGCGGGTTCCTGGCTCTCCCCGTAACAGATTAAGTTCCTACAGGTTCCCCTCCCTGCGAAGGTCTTCAGATTTTCATGCTGCCTTTGTGTCCAAAAGCAAAGATGGGCTCGACAGAGCAGAAGTTAGAAAAGAATTCAGTGTCTCAGGGGGTTACACTTCTGCTCACTATAAAATCAGGACAAGTGGCTGCTCCCCATGGTTTGTGGTATTAAGTCCTTTCAGGAGCACCAGTTAACAAGAGCGTATCCTCAACTCACAACGTCACCATGTGTAGTTATTACACGAGACAGTAATTTCATCCACAGCTGAGGACTCTCATGCACCTACGTCTACCTCGTTCCTCAGAAATTCTCTGATTTATCCTCTACTATGTTCTGCAGTGTTTAGAAATCAGGAAACCAGAACTGATATCCCCTCCTCCATCCCTACCATTTCTGTGGAGAAAGCCACAACAGAACAAACAATCTGACTCGGATGGGACAGGGGGGCACGATGCCAAGCAGTGTCGATACACGTCGTTGGCCCCATCTCAGCTATGCGATTTTCCCCCTAAGTTAGCACTGCTAAAAAGAAGAACGACTAGCTTCATCAATGACATCTTTGATCGCTTCTTGAAATCTGTGCTGAAGATTAAAAGGTGGGCTAAGGTGGGAGAAGTAACATTCATTTCACTCTGAAGCTTACAAATAGTCACCCAGGTATCACAAGAATAGATATCATGAACCTTCTCGCCTTTAACTTGCCTCTCATGATACTAGCAATGTATCCTTGGGTGTTCTGCCTACTCACGTTTTTCATAACCCAGGGGATAAAAATAAAGTCGAATGCTCAGTGAGCCTCTCCTAACTCCCTCCTCCCATCTGCTGTTAATGCTGGCCAACAGATCGACCAGCTGCAAAGCTGGCTCCTTCTTGTCATTCCGGACTCTAACTTCACACAGCAGCTCCTCTGTGATGCCTATCCAGACTGTCCGATCTAACGCAGCCTCCCCTACTCCAATATTCTCCATTGCATTAACTTGGTTCACTTTTATTCAAAACTCTTACCACCGTTGGGAATTATCATCTTTATTTTTGAGTAACTAGAACGTTGTTCATAATACCTCTCTAGAATGCAAGTTCCGTGGGAGCAGGGACTTTGAACTGCTCACCAGTGTATATCAGTATCTAGCACAGCACCCACCTAGCATTAGTACAGACATGATAAGCGTTAGCCAGTGAGTGAATCTACACGTCTCCTTAGTTTCCATCCTTTCTCCTACGTTTGTAAACTTTTTTTCTCTCCAATATAGGAGCCTATCTTCCTTGGACACAGAGGACTTATATATTTGGTGTGGTCCCTAGAGTTTTGATTCTCCATCATTTTAGTAACTATAGCTTAAATATTAGCAAAAAATAGACAAAGTCACAGAGGCTTAGAACAAACGTCTTCCCGTCTTGGCAACAGAGAAGTGGAAAAATGCCACTGTAGTGCACGCCATAATTAGACTTCATTCAAATGTGAAAACCCCCGGGGAACCTGGGTGGCTCAGTCAGTTGGGCATCTGACTTCGGCTCAGGTCATGATCTCATAGTTCACAAGTTTGAGCCTCACATCGGGCTCTGTGCTGACAGCTCAGAGCCTGGAGCCTGCTTTGGATGCTGTGTCTCCCTCTCTTTCTGGCCCTCCCCTGCTCATGCTCGCTTTCTCTCTCTCTCTCTCTCTCTCTCTCTCTCAGAAATAAACATTAAAAAAATGTGAAAACTCTAGAAGTCTGAAGATTAATTTAGGTTTAACTTTAATATACTAATTATTTTAAAACAACAAGTGTGATCTTTTTAAGGCATGTAGATTTAAATATTATAGAGTGTTTTCATATCTAGCCACAAACATGTAAGATAATAAGTTCACCCTTGTGAAATCAAACAAAAACATACTAACGTGCAAAAGAGCCAATGTGACTAAAACTGGATCACGATATTTCTAACTGCAGTTAAGTAAACCAAGAAATAGAAGCCACTGACAATTTTACGCTGGTGTTCAAGTGACCATTAGACATGGAAGCTAAAGGAAAATCCGCTAGGTTTGTTCAATGTAAACACTACAGAATCATTTGTAGTGTGTCCTAGGGAAAAAGAAGATATAATAATGTTACAATACTAACGTTACTGTCATTAGTTTAGGCCATTTTTCCAGTATGCTAAATATTTCCCTGTATTAAAAACTCATGAACGTTAATAGCAAATCTAGCCATCTCTGCTGAAGGCAAGGTGAACGTGTGCTACCTACAACGTAGCCAACAATGGAGCCAGTAACAGAATAGAAGGTTTCAAAGAGGTGCACGAAAATGCTATTACTTTCCTAATAATCATAATTCCATTTCTGACTGTGCAATTTTGTCTTTATAATACCGTTCAATTAAATTAACAGGTGAGCCAAACATTATCATCTCGGCTGCTATGTGGCAGGCATGCTTCAAATCTCTTAAAATGCTTAAGTTTGCTTTTCTGAAAAGCACTTACCCACCTCTCCAGGGTGTTATATGAATTAGGATTCCTGGAGCCCACAGAGTCGAAGCATGGCCAGAAGGTTGGAAGCTAGTAAGCACAATGGAAATGAGTCCTACTTAGTTACTATGGAGACCGTAGACATAAAGGATTCCTCGTTGTGGTACTCATCAGCAACTACTAACACAAAATCCCACATGCCACTTGGACCTAAATATGGTCATAAATGTTTACTGCACACACGTACAATTCATACAACTCTTCTAAGGCTGCAGAGTCACAACACAGGAAACAACATGCTTCCTTCGGTGTTTTTGCATATTCCATTTTCCATCTGGAGAAGTTGAAGTTTTGTTTTGCGATTACCTTTAGAGAATAGAGCATTTTGTTGCTGTTGGATTATTAAAACTGCTTGGCCCAAATCGGGCGCAAGTGCAAATCCTGTGCGGAGTCACCGGCTTACCCAGAAATGCTTCACCCTTGAAAAGGTCTGAAAAGCTCCCACTGCTTGATGCGAGAGTTGCAATTACTGTAGCCTGAAGACAAAGTCCTCCAGCAGGTCAGAGAGACTGAACTGGGCACAGAGCCTGGTGCTCCTGACTCCTACCGTCCTATTCATGTGAAAACCTTCCAGATCTTTTCTTGCGAATGAATCCCAAATTACAACTCAATTTCTCATCATCTGACCCATGCAAAGGATATCGTCTTGCTTTTTTCCTTTTGGTCTTTGAAATACAATAGTTCTTGATGGCAAGGCCATGCGTTTAAACACAGTGGGGTCATCGCACTCTTCTTTACAAATGTGCACTTCCTGCCTCAGAAGGGAAGGTGCGGTCGATTGCTGGGACCAGGACTCGCACTTGCGCCCTATTTTGCTCAACGGTTTCGGGAAAGCAACAGAAATGCTCCCTTCTGCGAAGCGCATTGTACAATAAAATCTCAACTTTCCAGATGGAAAAAGGAGATGTCATAGATACGAGTTCCTGATCCGGCTGCCAAGGGCTTCTCCTCGGTTTCGTTCCCCTGTTTTCTTTAAGGTGTTGATAGCATCACCAGGATTTAGGGTTCACTGCTGTCCACAGTCTGCCTCCATGGTGAGCTTTTAGTCCAGTGAGCTAACGGGGAGCAACAAGCATGCTGGTTATCACGAGCTGAGCGTGGGTGAAGAGGGGCTAAGGAACCATATGAGGTTCTGTGTCTGCTGGGACGCCGGGGGAAGCGTGCCGGGATGCCCACTGGTCCACACGCCGTCACTCTTAGCTGAGGACCTGGGTTATCTTCTTTGCATGCAGTGGTCCCCAGATTCCCTTTCTTCTCCACTTGCTGCATCACTTTTCTTTTTCCACATTCTCTCGAGATCTTTATCCACAGCCACGGCTTCAGTTACCACCACCAGGGGCCCCATATCGTTATCGGCAGCTGGGCTCCCTCTCCTAAGCCGCACACTTAGGCAACGAAGACCTGAGTCCTGCTTCTCCACTTGGGGCTCTCCACCTATTCTTCTTCTTGGGTTTTTCTCTCAGTGGGGGCATGCCTGCGTCCTTGACACTTCCCACTTGGTAAATGTTGGGAGGACAAGAGACTCTTAACAACTGGCTTCCGTTTTGTACAGCCGAGCAGATTAATTGTTCAAAAGCAGGATTTTAAATCTACTTTCAGAGATACTGAGTTTTTCCCCAATTCCTGTGTAATATAAAAATGTAAAAGTACTTAAAATATTTAAGCCTATTAGTAGTCGTGGTGGGAAGCAGGGAGAGAAGGAGGTAGGAAAGGGTCATTTTCTGTTGTTTGAGGTTGTGGTGTGTGTGTGTGTGTGTGTGCGTGCGTGTGTGTGTGTGTGTGTGTGTGTGTGATAGGTTTGTTACAAGATTCTGAGAAAAATAAACATATCCAATGCTTATTCTTTTGCTACCGGCCTTTAGATGCTAAAGTCATACTGTGAGATTAGTAACATGTCCATGCATAAATCGATTTTTTCAAAAATATATAACATATAGTCTATTCAGAAAGTAGCGGCAATATTCCTTTACTGAATTTGCTCTTAAGAGTTTGTCATTTCGTTTACTATAGACATACACGGTGTTTAAATGAACATATGAAGCATCTAGGTTGTTACCAATTTAAGAAAAGTTGACATAACCTGAAAAGAGATGAAACCACCAATGCCAATATTTAGAAAAAGAAAACGAATTTATTTTCTGGACTCAGTCTTCCGCAATGACCAACATATATTAAAAGATGACTAAAAAATAAGAAAATAACATTCACATACAAGTTTTGCCACAAGGAACTCTACTTTGTCCATCCCAATCAGCAAGGGCCGTTTCTCTAAATGATCTTTAAAAAAAAAAAATCAATCACTCTTGGTGGGGGCTTTGATCACGGGGGAGGCTATGCATGTGTGAGGAAGGAAATATACGGGAAATCTCTGCACCTTCTTCTTAATTTTGCTGTGAAGCTGAAACTGTTATTATAAAGTCTTTGTTTAAAACCTAAAAAAAAGAAATCAATCACTGATGCATTGTTTTTTTTGTTTTTATTTGGAGGAAAGTTCCCCAAAATAGACACCATTCTTTCCAATTGTGGAAAGAACGTGCCGCCATGTTATCAATACCAGCTTGGCAGCTTCCCCTTAGACTGTGTCCCGAAGTAATTCCCCCCCCCGACTTTTCTAAAAGATTTTATTTTTATTTTTAGGTAATCTCTACACCCACCGTGCGGCTTGAATTTACAACCCCAAGATCAAGAGTCGCGTGCTGTACAGATTGAGCCAGCCAGGCACCCTGTCCCTGAAGTAATCCTAGCAAGACTTTCTACACTTGCTATCGTTGAAGTTATTTTTCCAGCATCTACTTCTAAGTGTACTTTGTATTTTGTAATCTCACTGAATGCAGTAGCAGAGCTCATGTCACTTATATTTATGTCTCCAAGTATTGGATCCAAGAGATTAGCAGCAACAGCATTTCTTCAGGGTACAGTAATTAATGACATAATACTGTGCAAATACTTTAAAAAAAAAAAGCTTGCAATTACTGCTTTAAGACATCATCTTGTGGGAATGATCTAAGTAACGTAACTACACCTTTTTTTTTCCCCTTCATTTAACAAATGTATATTAAGCAGCTACTGTCTACTACTGTCCTCAGCTTTGAAGAATATGCTCAAAGAGTTTACAAAACTGAGAAACAAAGATAAAAAAAAATGGTCAAAAACTATCAGTACAAGAGACAATGAATACTGCTATAAGCAAGGCATTGATAACATGTGCTCACGTTCCAGGGGTGAGACAGCCTGCATCTGACTAAGGGAGTCGGGAGCTACTTCAAAACAAAACAAAACAAAACAAAACAAAACAAAACAAAACAAAACAAAAAACAAAACTGGTGTCGAAACTGGACTTTGAAGGTTAAAGAAGATTTTATGCATTGAACGTGGGAGAAAGAAATTCCAGGGAAAAGTCAAGGTGAGAAAATGTCCTATTGATGGAATACGAAATTGACCTGCTTGGCTACATGTATGTGAAGAAAATGGTAAACAGAGAGCCTAACAGTCTTATCTATGGAACCTGGAAAATTTATAATTCATTCAGTCACTAATGAGGAGCCCCTGACGGTTTATGAACAGAAGAATGATCTGATACAGAAATGAGCTGAAAGAATAATCTGGAAGTGGCCAAGGAACACAAATTTAACAAGATTGGGGTAAGTACAAGGTGTGCATGTGGGAACTTAAGGCCGAATGTAGGGAAGGTGATCATAGCATTTACCTTCCCCAAATGGGGCACTTTGGAAAGCAAAAGAGGATGCTATTGGTAATTACACTGAAACACAGGCATAAACTGGGACTGTCCTGAAAAAAACATGACATACGATCATCTTAATTATGGGGCACTAGTGTGGCATTTTAAGAGATAATAGTTTTATACTATATGAAGCACCTTATTTAGAAATGATTTGAAAGTTGGGGTGCCTGGATCTCAGTTGGTTAAGCTCCGACTCTCGATTTTGTATCAGGTCATGATCCCAGGGTCATGAGATCTAGCCCGGAGTTGGGCTCCACACTGAGGAGCTAGATCTCATCATCTCCACCCTCAGTGTGGAGCCCACTTGGGATTCTCTCTCTGCCCCACCTCTTCCGCGTGGATGTGCACGCACACGCTCACTCTCTTTCTCTCTCAGAAGTAAACTTAAAAACAACGGTTTGAAAGTCAACCCCTCGAGAAATAAAATCAGATATGTTTTTGCAATACCTCCCATCTCAAAGACATAAACTCAGGAAAGTCCCCATAGGACTCAGTCAGGGCTATTGCTGAACCATGAATCCTCTGCTCACTATCACCCAGAAAACCCCGGTTCTTTCTATTCTGTAAGCTCTTTCAGGACAACGAATAGGTTTTCTTTCTCTCTGAACTTCTTCCAGGTCCAAGCATAGTGGCTTGCGTGTCATAGCTATTTGATTTTTGTACTATTAGGCAAGAGACCAAAGGCAGAATGTGGCAAAATTTGAGTTGAAGGGCATTAAGGTCTCCTCCAGGGGCAAGTGGGAGTTAAAATGAAATCGATACATAGTACTATAAAGGTAAAAAGGATAGGCATGGAGGGAAGGCAGAGACATCATGGAACCAAAGGTGACTGCTATCCTATACAGTAGCCACTAGCCACAGTCAGCTATTCAAGTTCAAATTCATTCAGGTGAAATAAACCCAAATATTCAGTTCCTCACGCACCAGCCACACTTCAAGTGTTCAAATAGCCGCACGTGGCTAGTGGCCACCATACCGGATGCCATAAGTACAGAACATTTCCATCATCACAAGAAGTTCTACTGGACGGTTGCTCTAGAAGAACTGGGAGAAGCCCAGCACCTTCAACAACAGGGAAAGAAAGCAGAGGGGTGGGCCTGAGAGGCAAAGCGGCATCTCAGCTTTTCATGGATGTCAAAAGCCGAGGAGAGGGAACGGAGAAGCAGGCTGGGGACACTTGAAGACCTTTGCAAAGCAGGCTCAAGAAATCTGGCTGCAAATGAGTTCACCAATGTGAACACCTACCTGGAGGCTGTAGGTGAATATGATGAAGAAGGAAACAAGGGAGATTAAGAATTTGAGGGCCAGACAGGATGAGATTTCTTAGCTTGATTCCTTTAAGTACAGATCTGTGTCCTGTAACGTTTCAAATCCTCCACCAACCATGGCCTCTTCCTGCAGCTCGATAAACACAGAGTCACTAACTGGTATTATAGATACAAAAGGTCCACGGGCGCCATGCCTGGGTGACACAGTCCACATGTCTCTCCACAAAGTCAAGCGTGGCGATATTCCAGGATTGTCAAGATTTCCCTTTTATGACTTCTAAGAATGTTTCTAGATTAACTTCGTTAGTAATTTAGATAAAAAATAATGGAACAGGCCGGTTGATTAAGATGGGAAGCCGAAATGCAAAAGGACTTTCTTGTTACAAGAATCAGAAAGGAGCATAATGGGCAACACTCTGACACTCTGGCTTCATTCCTGGGGGTTCTGTGTGCATGTGTGTTTTGTGTCAAAGGGTCTCCCATTATTGCAGCATTTAATACACGTACTCCCCCGAAGTGTTGAATGATTAAGCTGCGTAGTGCTCAATTGCTAATTGATGAACTGAATCATGGATTCAGCGTGGAAAAGCATAAACGTAAGGCTGCCTGTCAAACAAGTGACAGAGAAAAACCAAAGAAGCACAGAAAAAAATTATTACAGGGTTACAGGGCTGCAGCACCTTATTCTACCAGAAAAAGTAGTATCACAAACATGGAAAATAAATTCCTTTTTTTCACTTCACAACACACATTAAACACGAATATTATTTGAAGTTGATAAAAGAAACTGGTGTTTCCAAATAGGTCACTGCATACAACACTTCCAAGCCTTAGACCAAGGTAAGAATTACTTGAGTCAGATGCTCTTTCTTTCTTTCATTTTTTCTGTGGTAAAGGTAGAGAGCTATAAAGTCAGTCACAAAACATATGGAATACTGAGGGATGATTCCAACAATCTGACTTGCTATTGCGTGGATACACATTTATTTTCTCGAATTAGTACATACCATTGGAAACGGCATCAACCCATAAAAACAACTCATACGCCTATTATGTTTTTCCATTTTAAGCTCGTAACAGCAATAACGACCTTAGCAAAAGACATTTCCTTGGAATTAATGGCTGGCTGGGAGGCAGAGCCAAGGGCCACCGGTTCCTCCCAGCTGGTCATTAATCCTCAGGAAATACCTGCACCTCCATCATTATTGCGAAAGCACCATTACAGAAAATTCTCACAGTTCCAATATATGGAAATTTGAGGCTATTTTGTAAGACTACGGTATTCATGTTAGTTAATAGGCCACCACTGAGCACAGAGGACGTAATTATCAAAACGGCAGAAGGGAAAATATTGTTCTCCTAGGTCTGTAAGATTATAGGAAATGGGGACCAGCCTTATGGGAAGAAGTATATTTGAAGCTAAAAGATATTACTTTAAAGGGATATTTGGAATCACATACATAAAAGTTAATAAAGGCTATGGCATCCATTCCCTGTACTTGGTTAAAAAATATTTTTAAGAAAGGTATAAATTAAAGTTATATGGGCATTTCCTCCCAGGCTGATCAAAGGAAATGAGGTCAAGAAGCTTGTTTATGAATGCAAATTATTACATCCAACTAGGAGATTTAGGGGAATGCATACAGTTGAGAATAGGATTTCTTTCCTTCTGAGTTTTACTTAAAAACTGGACACATACTATTAAATATCATATAGCAAACATTGGTTCTAGACTTCATTACTACAACAATATTATTAAGTTCAGGTTTTGTTTTTTTTCTCATCTTGGAGAGAGGCTTAGCACACAAACAAGCATCTAATAACTGAAGATCAAAATGATAAATATAGTGTTCGTGTTCTGTGATACAGTTTTCAATTCTCAAAAAAAAAAAAAAAATTACTGGTTTCCAAGCTAAGATGAAAATGAAAATTAGGTGTTTTCAGGTCTATTCATTCCCTCCTTTAAATAAACAGAGCCCAACAAATGGTTTCAAAGCAGAGAATTAGTCCAAAAATCACACCCAAAGCAGTCTATAAATCTTTTCAATGTGTTATTGTAACAAACTACCAATGTTGGATATGATGCCTTACATGTAATGAAATTCTTTGCAGGTTCTCATAGTGTGTTACAAATACCTGCCTGGTTCTATAAATAGTTTTGGAGCTAAAGAGAGCTGCCATGGGGTAAATTGTGTCCCTTCCTCTCCCCCCACCCCAAAATGTTGAAGTCCTAACTCCCTGTGTGTCTATGGCCTTATTTGGAAATAGGGTCTTTGCAGACGTAATCAAGTTAAGATGAGGTCATTAGGATAGGCCCTAATCAAATAGGACAGGAGTCCTTTTTAAAGAAAAGGAGACATACAGACACACAGGAAGATATCATCTGACAACAGAGGTAGAGACTGGAATGATGCATTCAAAGCCAAGGAACGTCGAGAAGCATCAAGCAACACCAGAAGCCAAGGGAAAGGCATGGAACAGATTCTCCTCTGAGCCTCCAGAGACAGCGTGTCCCTGCTAACACCTTGATCTCAGGCCCTTCAGTTTCCAGAACTGTTAGAGAATACATTTCTGTTGTGTTAAGGCACCCAGGTTCACGGTACTTTTTTACAGCAGCCCCAGGAAGCTCTTACAGGATCCAAAGGAAAAGGTTCATCAGAAGAACGGCCAATGTTACAAATGGAAAACCGAGAAAGACTGGTGGGGTGACAGGAACCTGCTCCCTAAAGTGGAAAAGCAATGGACTAGGCATCAGGAAACCTGATTCTTGTCCTAGATGATGAGGCTGTGTGACCTTGAACTGGACATTTCATTGCTCTCAACCTTCATTTTGTTACCTGCAGAATATGAGAGAATTCAACCACATAATCTCTAAACTAAGTCTTGGGCAGATCAAGCACCACGCGGACCAACAGTTTCGTAGCGACAAAAAAGAAATCACTATTTTGGCATAGCTTAGACAAGGCCTCGGTGCCAGAAAACAGGACACAGGAAGCAGAACTGTAGGCTTCCATTTGCTACTTCCATGGCACGCCAGCAGTCTGACCACGTATATTTGGATCAAGTTAAGGCCCAGAGAAGTATGTTATGGAAGTAAGAGCAACTTCTTCTGACACTCTTCCACATATTTTTCTTAACATACAGTTTTTTTCTAAACTTCCAAGATTCTCAAAATGTCTCCAGTTGATTTCAAAGCAAGCTTGGATTATTTAAATTATTTAAATAATTGTTACCAACAAAGAATGTCACTTGTAAATCATGAAGTTTTAAAGCATTGGTCCCAAGTAGCAGAAGTATTAGCCCAAAGAGGAAGAGAAGTGCTTTCTTTATATGCTACAGTATAATCGGGATTTAGGATTTGATAGAACAGTAGCAAATATACTAAACTTGTTCTCTACAAGGATCCATAGTGATTACACTTACAGCTTGTTGTTCACTGGTTGTTATGCCCAAACACCATCATCATCCTAAATGTGGTCATCTCATCAAACACTCGGATTCCAGGAGTGACTAGTCGAACGTGACAGATCTTTGTCGTTCTCAAATTGTAATAGTCACACGTTGAACTATTTGCAAATCTGGTTTTTTCTCAGACTGGAGCACAAGATTGAGATACTTAGCTGGTGGGGCAGCTGGGCCATGTGCCAGTGTTTGCACTTCAGCACAACTTTGTGGTGTGTGTGTGTGTGTGTGTGTGTGTGCGTGTGCGTGTATGACAGCCATTTGCAATTTTTTTTTTAATTGGGCGATCTAATGGTATTGTGGCATTCTCAAATGTGGATATCCTTACAGGTCTCAAGATAACAGGATTCTACGGCCGTTCATCCTGGAGACCAGGCCAGATAGCCAAAGTACAATTAACAGCACATTTCCCCAATGAATATCTGTTCTCATAGACATTCAAAATCCGTGTGAAATGGATTTCTAGAGGGAGAAAAGTATGTATCCACAACTCGAGGACTCTGGAGACCTGTTTCAATATATCCCAGGAGGGCAAACACATACTCAAATCAGCCTGTTGTTGTACGTGGCCTTGGGAAAAGCAGGTGTGTTACACCGCTAGGCCAACTCTTTGCTTCCTGGCCTCTGAAATTGGCAGAACTCTTAACATAATACAAAAGTATAAGTTACTCCAGGCAAATAGTTAGCTGTGTGCCAAGCCCACCTATGATTTTGGCTAGGCCAGCCGGCCTTTTCTAATGAGGGAATGTGAAAGAGTAACTGAAGAGCCACAGACAGGAACCATCGGCCAGATTTCCACTCCCCACCTTCCTACAGCCACACAGTTTTTGCGTACTTAGAAGAGAAGACACTTCATGTCTGTCATCACAGGATGTGCTGAAAACTCTCAAGCACCGTGCAATCTTAGAAGAGAATATCTCAGGCGGTCATGCATGAATCTCCACAGGTGGTAAAATTGTATAGAACTTAATACACACACATACACACACACACAAGTGAGGACACATAAAAAAGGGAATATGTGAACGCAACGGGTGGAATGTATTCATGCAAAATCCTCGCTGGGATTCTGTACTGTAGTGTTACAAAACATCACCATGGGGGTGAAGGTGGAAATGGGCGAAGTATACAAAGGATTGTTCAGTACAATTTCTACTACTGCAAACGAATCTACGATGATCTGAATTCAAAAGAAAGGTTCATTTTCTGGAATTTGGAGTAGAGGAGAAAGGGAGAAAGGAAGGGAGTCTAATTTTTTTCTCTCTCCCAGAGAAAGGGCAAGAAAGAACCTTTTTTATTAAAAAGAAAATACAAGTGTGTAAGGTTATCAAAAGGTCCCTTTCTAGTTTGATGTTTTTCCTATCTAGGAATTTGGAAACAACGTGGAGGGCCATCCTTCTGATCTCTCTTAGCAGGGAAGAAGAGAGGTCAATAAAATCCAAACAACGTTGGCGCAGAACACAAAGTATCTCTAAATATGTACCTCCATCGGCTATTTTTCATACTGAATACTTTCAAATGTCACAATATCACACATAGTTTATCAATTTTGCATTCGGCTCAAAGTCATTAATCCCGTAAGAGATTTTATTATGATTCGTGAGCATGGGAAGCCTCGCTGTAAAACCCAGTGTAATCGTCTTTTGTAGATTGACTGGAGTCTGGAAGTGCATTCCCACACATCTGCCTCTGCTTTCACTATGGATTTTACTTGGGGAACCTAACACCATGGTGGTGTTCTCAAATTTGGATATTCCTCTCTGAGGTCCAGAGAGAGACAGGAAAAGCAACTAAATTTATTGAGCGCTCACTATGTGCCAAGCACTGTGTATTGAGCTGCCTAGACCAGGAAGGGTGGGGACCCATGTGCGGTGAGGGTACAGGCTCATGCCCCAGACATGACATCACACTACCACTCTGCCCACTCAGAATCATTGACTTAGGAGGCCAAAAACGATTACATGATTCAATGGCTAAGGTCACAGACAGCCATGGAGAAAAGGGCCCCAGGAAAGCAGCATCGACAAGTCCCAAATGGACAGCTGGGTCACTGCGGCTGGTTTTACCGGAATATAGAAATAAGTAACCTAATCAACAGGGATGTTTCACAAAAACCTACTCTCTACCACCCGAACTTGAGGACTTTCAGCACCATAATTAAACACAAAATGAAACCAAACTGAAATGAGGTCACAAAACGAAAAACTGGTATGATACAAATATGGGGGAAAGCTTCTTGCTTCTACAAAGGCTAACTGTATACTCAATAGATTTTTTTTAAAAAGGCAATACAGGGGCGCCTGGGTGGCTCAGTCGGCTAAGCGTCCGACCTCGGTTCAGGTCGTGATCTCACACTCCATGAGTTCGAGCCCCGCGTCGGGCTCTGGGCTGACAGCTCGGAGCCTGGAGCCTGCTTCAGATTCTGTGTCTCCCTCTCTCTCTGCCCCTCTCCCCCGCTCACGCTCTGTCTCTCTCACTCTCAAAAATGAATAAATGTTAAAAAATTAAAAAAAAAAAAAGACAATACGGGTAAATAGCTATTTAAATATTAGTGTGTCCACTCTACTTTCTTACCCTCCAATTTGAGCATTCGGAGACAGTCCTCATGGCTCGGGCCCTCACAGCTGAGGCACTTGGCTTTCCTGCTGGTTTCCTCCAACACCGCATCCTCGGCTCCCCACAGGTCAGTCTGCCAGACCACCCCTCCTCCTTAGATTGTATCTCTGCAGAAACGGGTTGTGCTCTACCTCTACCGCTTGGGATCACTGCAACGTCCCAAGTCACTTCCACCGGAAGCGATCGCCAGTGTCCCGAAGTTCCCTTCTCATTCAGGTATTTTTTGAGCACGCCATTCTTCTGTTTGAAACTCAGCACTGACTATCTTAGGAGACACGGGTCTATAACCCTCTCCTCTAATGCCCATCATCTTGGACATCTTTCCTGCTCATCCACTTCTCCTGTGTCACTTCAGCCCTTCATTCACACCTTTGATCACCTGGCCCCCTCTGAACCTCACCCGACACTCTTTATTGACTCACCCTCTCGACACACAAGCTCAATCGTTTCATGTTGGAACTCTTTTCATATGTGTCGTCATACATCTTAGAGTTATCTGGTTTAGCCTTCCAACTGTAAGAGCAGATGACAACAGAAATAGAACAAGAGCATAATTGCTATGTAGGACGAGGGTGAGGCTGAAGACGGTGACCTAAGTATGAGAAGTTTTATGAACAATAAGTAATTTCATTCAACCGATGGAAAGTGTTAAATTTTAATTGCCGATTATATTTACCGCTATCACCTTATGCCTGTTACGGTGCGTCGTGGCCCACAAATTACTTCCTTACGTTATCCTCGCGACAACCCAGAGAGGAAGCCGCGGAAGATATAATTGTCATCCCCGGATTACCTATGAGCAAACCAGCTCAAGGATGTTAAGTGGCTTACCTAAGGACATAGAGCCACAAATTTATTAAGTCAGAAAGCAAGTCAGATAAGACCTTCGTTGCAAACCTAGTGTTGCATCTCCAATACCAACTGAAGTCTCCTTTCGAACTAAGATTAGTAGGTTAGAAAAACAGGACCAAGTTAGAAATATCTGGGAATGTTACCACGGAAAAGAAAAAGCTGACTTAATAAATTCTCACAGGGTCTAACACATGATACAAGGCACTGTACTTTGAGCATTTACTAGGAACTAGACATTGGAGCTAAAATGCAAGGGAGGGATTATCAGCTATGTTGTACATGAGAAGACGTTTAGACTCAGAGAGGCAACAGTGGCTGAAGGCTGGTGGCTGAAGGCTGGTCAGTGCTGAAGCTCAGACTCAAACCCGGATCTGCTAGGACCCAAAGTGTGTGTGCACTTCACACTGCCCCGAGTCGGAAGAATTATTTTGAAGAAGGACATGCCAGAGGTTCTCTGTCACTGCTAAGAACAACACAAGAGGAAATGGACTGAAAACCGTATAAGGAAAAATTTAGGTCGAATATAAGAACTTCTTGTCACAGGCAGGCATCGTGTCACCAAGAGGACTCATGAAATCTTTCTAGACAGCTTTTTCTCATGTATAAAGAGATTTTTCTACCAAAGGTAGCTTTGAGATTGTAAGTAAACCACTAGAAACGTCTTCTCGGTCTCAAACATTTTATAGAAAGAAAAAAGCCTCAACGTAAGACACCTAAATTGTCACACAAATTTTAAAAGTTGTATTTGCCTTAAGGATAGAAAATGTCAGCTTCTCAAATGGGGGGGTGGGGAACTAAATTTTTTGTGACAGAATTACTTAAAAGAATAGGAAACAGCAATGATGAATACATACCGCATTATAATAATCCTGGGCAGAAAACTCTTTTTTTACCAAAATAACAAAAACCAAATTCAGTCACAAGGGAATTCTTCACACTGAGATCAGGTGTGGCCAAGTGCCCTCAAACTATACAATCTAGGTACAATGAACATCCTGTTAATCCCATAATGTACGTAATGAACACAAAAGCCTCCCTTGCTTTACCATAGCAGGAAACGATGTGGTACTTAGTCCACATGGCACGAATTAGTTTCCCTGTGAAGACTGAGAAACACCTAAGAGGTTTCCGCAATGCAGGTTAGACAATAGAGCAGTTTTGTTCTCATAGGTGCTAACATCTGAACAGGATCCCAGTTGATGTCCACTGAGATTAGGGATTTAACGGCCCAGCGGATTAAGACTATGTGTTAGACGAAAGTTACCATTTTATTGTTTAGAAAATGTCAAAGTTTAAATGGTTTCTGTGTACCCCATCAATTGTCCAAACAGGATGTAAGGCAACACACAAAATCCTAAGCCTGACTGATTCATGGATAAATTTTAGTACCACAAAAAAGGAGACCACCCCTGGAAGAAGAAAATTACTAATAGAAAGCTAGGACCCACCATCGCCTTGGTTTGACAGCCTGGAAATGAGCACACCATACATGGCAAATCTACACAGAACATTGCTAAACTCTAGCCCATTGCTATGAAAGGAATTCCAAGAGGGTGAATTCGGGTTGGGAATGAGTTCATTTTTATCCAACACATATAGGAAATATATGGGTCAAAGATAGGAAAGGGGAATAAAGAATGTAAAGTCAAACTTGACTGACTCCTAAACAAGAAATTTACGATTTAATAAGAGCACAGGAGAATGAAAATGTTCCAGGATGGACAGTATTATCACATATCGTCTTTCCATTCTTTCCAATCAACTCCCAAGTCGCACACCCAGCGTCAAGAACAGTACTACCCGTGGAATGTCGGTGTCCAGAGAACAGGCGGGGGGTTGGGGTGTGTGTGTGAGGGATGTGTGGAGGGGTGAGGGTGGGGGTGTTGGAGGGAGCACAGAGATGGTCAAGTTCATACCTTCCAACTCCATGCCGGATCTATCAGCTGATAGCGATGCTTCGTCAATGCCATTAGGGAATTTAAAGAACACTGAAGTTGGGCCGTTCAAGAGAATAATGGCAGGAAAGAAAATGTAGGGACAGATTCTGTAATAAGGAAACTATACTCTAGGGTCAGCTTCTGACACACACTGGTCTATGTCTTCTCTGACATCAGAATCCTTTGGAACAGTGAGTGATAAAAGACTGCAAAATAAACGGTACTTTATAGGACAGTATCAGCTATAATCTTACGATTCCCTGTTCCTCCACATAGGGTAATTCTCTCACCTCCCTGGGCTTTGGTGGTTCCCGTAATAGGGTGCTCCCTCAAGACCGAAAATATTTGGATCCTCTGGAAACTTGGCAGACCTGCACTTCCTTTATTGGTAATGTTAATGCTTAAACTTCTAAGTTATGTGACATTGCTACCTTTGTTATTCTGACTGTGAAGTCCTTACCCCTTTAGTGATGTAAAACCTAGGGTATTAGATTTCCACTCGCCGCCCCCCCCAATGAACCCTTAATTGTAAACCCCACTGCTTTGTGTGTCCTTTTAAGTGCTTCAGAATGCCCCTGAAAGAAGTCAAAGAGACAAATAGTTATTAACCGATTTCCCCCTTTTGTTTATTTCCATGTTAACACTAAAAATTGGGAGCAAAGGAAATGGGAAACAGGCAATTAAAAGAAGTTTCTGTAGAAAAAATTAGAAACTACCTGAGAAAATTATTCTGTGAGGTTTTGCCAACAAAGCTTTCTTCTGTTTTTCTGATGATCCAAAGCTGTGACGAAAATTCTTTGAAGGTACAGCACTAGAGTCTATTTTGGAAAGCACAACGCTATTTCCAGGAGTGAGGGAATGGAAACATTAATATAGGGCAAGGCATCCGGAGTCTGTATCGAGCCTGGGTGATAGCAGCTCACAGCTTACTTCTTCAGGGGAAGGGCATAAGCTGGAATTTGAAATTATTACAAACACTGCTTTTGATGCCGATGGTTTTTATTTTTAACCCCTTGGTAGCCTCTTTGAAAATACAAATCATCAGATTAAAAGAAAAAAAAAAGCCACAGAATGCAATTCAAATCCACATTCCTACTGGAAATCAAAAATGCAAAGACTATGTTTTACGCACAGTAAGAAACACTGTCATTCTATTCAACAAACATTTATGAAGTCCTGCCGCGGGCCTGCAACCGTACTAACGTCACAACAACTCGATGGGAACACCTGCCACAGACTGAATACAGTTTTTGGATGGCTTCTCACGTAATTCTTACAAAATCATCCTACGAAATGGAAACTATTATGACCCTTTATTTTACACACAAGAAGACTGAGCTGGTGACAATGAGCCACTTGCCTTGATAAGCTGATAACTGAGTGCAGGCACAGGCGGTCTGAGCTCTTAATTGCTTTGCGGAATTTCCTCCTAGGTCCTAGGTGCTAAGAGTAAAAGGATACATATAAGCTTTCTACTTTCAAGGGCTCATTTTTAAATACAAAGGGTAGCAGTACCCAGAAATCTTAGAGTATAAATTAATCGCTTTGACACCAAGTGACTTTAAAGTTATCTGGTAAACATAAATTACCAGCATGAACAAAGACAAAAAAATAGAGCAACGTATGCTGAAGCAGTGGCCCAACAGAACTATCTGATCCTTCTGCTCTTTCTTTCTGATTCCATTTCCCCTCCTTCCTGGAGCCTATATCTGACAATTTAATACCTATCTTCTTAAACCTATACTAATGAGATAAAATGACTCACTACTTTGATTAATCAAATAGGTATGCATACATTTGATGTAAGCCTGGATATCTGCCGTGGTGATAAAGAGAAAATGTAACCCCAGGCCCACTAGTACAATTAATTCATAGATTATATATATATAGCTATATTCAAAGAATGCTATGGAGTGCTCTTGGGATCGGAAAGCAACACAATCATTTCTGTGGAAGGACTGTTGAATTCTAAAGAGCTCACAACACTTGAAAACTGGAATTTAATTTAGCCTCTCAGCACCCAAAGCCCAGGGTAGTAATCTAATGGGCCAGCATCAGATTTTCCTGTTTGGTTCCCCAGACTGTAAGTGCCCCAAAGGCAGCCCCCATCTGTGCTGCTGGCCTCAGTAACCCCCCCAGGACCTACCTACCACAGGGCTTGATCCACAGGACTGTCAGAAGACTCTAGCAAAATGCTTCGGCAAATGGAAAATTACAAAAGCAAAGGGTCTTGCCATTGGAACCCTAGGGTTTATGGTCCAGCCAAACAAGAGAGAAGCAAACAAACAAGTGAAGAAAACAGTGTCCGAGCAGTTTCTTGCACGTCTGAGCTGTCCACCTTACACGCTCAGCCTTCTTCGTGATACCGCGTTCAGAGAGACACTCAAAGTGTGTTTTCTGACTTAATGCGTTGAGACCATCACAAGGCTTCCCTTGGCCATACATCTAGGCTTAGCTACATGATCTATTCACACCCAAACAGGACTCCTTAAGCATCATAAAGCCATCTCCCGCTACCTGAACCTGAAGAACTATTATTCCACAACCCGAGTCTAACGTAAGAGTAGATTTAATGCGTTCTTTCTAGATTCGAATAGGGGGCAAAGGCCTGCCAACCCAAGCCTGCTTTGCAGCCACTCATCAAGACTGAGGAAACAGAAAAACAGAGACTTTTGCTTCCTACAGCATCCTTAAAAAGACATCTTATCTTACTTCTAAAGTCACATTTATTATAAAAATGAAAAAACACTGAGTGAAAAAACAAATTTCACTGTAACTGCTGCATTGGATTGCCCCTGAGGATAGAGTATGGGGTAGCCTGGATCCGTCAAATCAGAAAACCTTATGTCTGCCATGACTCCCCGCCTCTTTCCCACCAACTCTTTTACCAGAGTTGACCCCCTGTTCCTGGCCCTGCCCCCCATCTGGTGGAGGTGCTAATGAGTAGTGAAATGGCCAAAGGGCAGGCAGCAGGGGGAGCAGGGAAAACAAAGCAAAGAAGGGGACAGGAGGCTGGATCATCTACAAACTCAATAATCAGTCCCTGGGTAACTGAGCTGGCTGTCTCAATAAAGGTTCTTGTGTTTTACAACCCAAAATGCTTGAAAGCCATTAGTTACAGATAGAATGTTCCTGTGAGGTACTTAAACAAGAGAAAAAGCATGGGTAAATTAAGCAACCTGCCCAAAGGTATTCAGCTCCTTAAAACACAGAAGTCCTTATTTCCAATGTAGACAGAGTAGGCTTGATTAAGTCCCATCAGATTGAAATTTTGCCAAAAATGGTTAAATATTTGTGTCAGGTATTGAAGAGTTTAGAATAAGGAATTCCTGGATTAAAAAAAGAATCTTAAAGTAGAAACAGATTCCACCCTTAGAAACAGAACAAGGGCGTGTGGGTGGCTCAGTCCGTTAAGCGTCAGACTTCGGCTCAGGTCACGATCTCTCAGTTATGAGTTCAAGCCCCCTGTCAGGCTGTGTGCTGACAGCTCAGAGCCTGGAGCCTGCCTCAGATTCTGTGTCTCCCTCTCTCTCCGCCCCTCCCCCACTCATACTCTGTCTCTCTCGGTCTCTCAAAAATAAATAAAATGTTAAAAAAAATTTTTTAATAAAAAAAAGAACAGAAATATTATCTTGAAATATGGAGTAGTTTTACCTATGTTTCCTAGTAAAAAATGTGTGTGTGTGTGTGTGTGTGTGTGTGTGTGTGTGTATGGATAGAGGGATGTGGCATTTATTTATATATATTTATATACGTCATGAGAATGTACATAAACTTATTTATATACATCATGAGAACTTCTAATATTTTAGAAAAATTTACTCCCATCCATAAATACTCAATTTTCGGAAAGCACGGCTAACTATGTGCATGGCGGTAAGGATAAAGTCTTAAATACCTTTACCGTCATATAATTTCATATCATCTTGAATTCCATAATACCTGACATTTAATTAGAGTAGAATTGTCTTAGACAGGGCTTCTTGAGCTGCTAATTTTGTGCAGGGAAATAGAACATTTATCTGAACTAGCTCCTGTCTATAATTTGCCACTCAATCACAAATGGGACAAAAATATGTCCTCCCTTGATGATAGTTTGATAAGGTCCCATGGTTATTGTGATATTGTGGCAGTAATACCTGGGTGGCAGACCCTGAGGTCAATGGTTGTGTAGTCCTGAACAGTCAGGATCTGGTAAGCAGTTGGCCATGCAGATGACAAAACAGGGCAGGTTATCAGCCTCGTTTTTAAGGACTCATTTAGTGGAACAATTAAGACCAGCATTTCAACATTCCAACAAGTAAGAAAGGAGTTTGATCTTGAATCAAGCTATGAATGAACAAATCTAATTCTTGCCTTCAGAGTATGATTTATTTCTTAGTATTTTCATATTTAACCTTGCAACTTTAAATAGTTATGTTAGTGAGTTTCGCAGTCAGCTATTAAAAAACCAAATAAAGTTAAAAAAATAATAATAAAGTTAAGCCACTTCTCGCGCCCCCCCCCCCCCCCACCAAGAGTTCCATGAGAGTTTGCAAAGTATTCCATGTTTATCAGAAAACACTGCAAAGGAGATCATGTTATAATGCATGTTATAACAAAAAGTCTCTAAGGGAAAATGGTTTTGCCTTCACACACTCCATTAGCAGTTCTTGATGTTATATCAAAGTCATTTCTTTCCCTCTGACTCCCATAAAAAGTTACAATTATCTGCAATATGCATTATTGGATATTCCTTTCTAAACATCAAAGTTATACTTCAGTTTAAACAAAGCAAGTGTTAAATTACAAATGGCTAAAAGCTAAAAAAAAAAAAAAAAGTAACAAACATCTGGAGGGAAAAAGTAATGGAAATGAAAACCTAATGTTTGAACTTCAACATCAGATTTCCAGGTTCCTCAATGCATTAATGTTTGGGATCTTTAGAAGAAATCCGAAGAGTTTTAATCAGTCTAGTTTGTAATGGGCTTTATTCCGATTTAATTTCCTGTTCTGGATCTTCAAATAATCACTTAAGTTTCTAGATTTCTTCAGACTTGAAAGAACAAAAAACCCCGTTGCCTATCTAAAATCCCCACATTTGACTGACAGCTGAAATGACATCACTTTCCTGGGCATCACAAGCTCTTTAACAAAAGACAACTGCCCCCTCAGAAGAGACAGAACAGAAACGCATATTTTTATTTTAGTTTATATATTTTTTTTTGCTTTAGGAAGAGAGTGTGTGTGAGCAGGGAAAGGGGCAGAGAGAGAGGGAGAGAATCTTAAGCAGGTTACACGCTCAAGGCAGAGCCTTACGAGGGGCTCAATCTCACAACCATGGGAGCATGACCTGAGCCCAAATTAAGAAAGAGTCCCACACTTAACCGAATGAGCCACCCAGGCGTCCCGGAAATGCATAGGTTTCAAACGTACTGCACACACCCTGTTACCAAATAAAGAGAACGAGCAACCCCCGAAACAGCTGGGGTTTGTTATTAACTTCCTAGCGACCATTCAAAATTAAGCTTCAGCAACTAGTCCTCGGTTCAATTTTTAGGTCAATCTCAGTATCTCCAGAGGATTTTTTTCTCTTTACAAACCATTAATTCATATGGGGGGTATACTTCCCTTCTATTATTAATTTCCTTTCTCATAAAGATATTCTGAAAACAAAACACCTCCAAGCATCTTTGTTCCCAGTGCTTTATTCTTTATTATTTCATCCTTGCTTTTCTGTTCTTCTGGAAGTACTAGTTGCTTCTTTAAGCAACATCTGGATGGAGCCTTTCACCCACCAGGTTCACATCTTCTTGAGCTTTCAGTCCATTCTCTGAAATTTTTTCCAAGTATTTCCCATCACTAACTCTGTTATGTGATGAGCTCCCTTCATCGGCAAAAACTGAGAAAGGCAATTATTAAATGCCTCGTTTCAACTGGCATAAGGACTGACTAATGGAATTCTATGGAGGTTCCAAGAAACCAGCACATCTCTGCATGTGCGTATGGAGACAAACAGAAGGAATAATACTTTCAAACTGATGAACAACACATGACACCAAACCTCCACAATTGGAAGAAAGATTTATAAGCTGCTATATAAAATCTCCCCCTTAACTGGAAATAGATTTAAAATATACTTTTATATGGGGGCGCCTGGGTGGCTCAGTTGGTTAAGCATCCGACCTCAGCTCAGGTCACAATCTTCCAGTTTGAGAGTTCAAGCCCCACCTCAGGCTCTCTGCTGTCCACATGGAACCTGCCTCAGATCCTCTGTACCCCTCTCTCTCTGCCCCTCCCGACACTCGCTCACTCTCTTTGTCTCTGTCTCGCCCTCAAAAAAAAATAAACATTTTTTTAAAAATTACTTTTGGGGCATCTGGGTGGCTTAGTCCGTTAAGCTCAGGTCATGATCTCGTGGTTCATGAATTCAAGCCCCCTATTGGGCTCTGTGCTGACAGCTCAGAGCCTGGAGACTGCTTCAGATTCTACGTCTCCCTCTCTCTCTGCCCCTCCCCTGCTCACTCTCTGTCTCTCTCTCTTCAAAAATAAATACTAAAATAAATAAATAATTTTTAAAAAGTGCTCTAGTATTATTTGTAAGCAGTTCTTAAGCTTGATGATGTTCAGCACAGATACATTAAAGACAGGATGATACCATCAAGGGTCCTTGGTTGGTTGGATACATGACTGCCACCTCACTCTATGTGCGTAACTATCGGTAGCTGTTAAGTAGGGTCTAGGCTGTCGGCGGTATCTATATGAAAATACACAGTGGAATTAATCACAGTGCCTAATATTTATCGAGCACTTGCATGTGCTATGCCTTTTATTAAGCCCTTTGCATGCATGATCGTATTCAATCCTTGCAACAACTCTACGTATGAGAAATATATGTATCTAACAACTCTGTGAGAGATGTGCCGCTCTCACCACCTTTCTAGAGATAAGGAAACTAGTTCTTTAAAAGGTCATGTAATTTGCTCAAGAATCCACAGTTAAGCAAGTGATGGGCCGAAATTGGAATCCAAGCCACCCGAATCCAGATCCTGAGCTCCCAACTATTAAAGACCGGGAGAAAATTTTGGTCCCACTTCTCTCCCCTTCCTTAACCTCTCACCTCCTCCATGTCAAAAAAAAAAAGAAAAAGAAAAAGAAAAAAAAAAAAAGCGGAAGTCCAGATTAGCTCATCAAAATAGCAGACCCGAAATCTAATTCAAACTCCGGGGATGGAGGGAACAAAGGAGAATAAAGGAAATAATAGAAGGGCCCTTAATCAAAATTCAGCTAATATACTCACTGGATTAGCCAATGGTCCATCTCTCACCAAAACAAGACCAACACAAGTTTCTCCCCTCCATCTACTTTTGGTTAGTCGACTTTGGTTTAGTGTACTTTTCGTTAGTCAACTCTTGAGCAACCTACGAGCTGCTGATTCCAATCACATCAGATGAGAAAGTCACACCGTAGGTATTTTTTTTCCAGGTCTCTCACATGACACTGTCAGATTTATAAGATATCTTTTTAAAAGTGAAAGAACTTTAAAACAAAATTTAACAACTCAGAAGAATAAAAGGGTAGCAATTTGGCTTTTAGGCCACGTACCTAGTAAATCCAGTCAAAATTATGTCTCTAATACAAGGAAATTGGTAAACGACACTGTTGGAAAGAACTGAACTAACTATAAAGGACAAGCCCATTTCCTATGGAAAATGCAATAATTTATCTCTTCAGTACAAGCTTTCCAGCAAAGAATGGCACTGAAATGAATGCCTTGCTGTGACTGGCTGCATACTCCCCCCCCTCCCCAACAGTATACAAGCAAAGAGGAAACACACTGTCTAGAAAAAATACACAATTTCCTTTTATTTCCTCTTCTAAGTAGAACAACTCTTCTCTGGGAACCAAATCAGGGACTAGTAACAATTCGCCACATGACATTTTTCATTCTCACAGCCAATGAAAAATTAGAAATCATGACAGTCAATGAGGATGACCCAGAAAGCAGGGGTTTCTACGGTGGATGCCTCACATGGGGTTCTTACCCAACATAAAGATCAGATGGCTGGAATCCATATATCCCTCAAATACGGAAGAATCCACTGAGAAAAAAAAAACCCACATAGGTCCTTGGCTGAACCACTGGCTGTGTAAAGATGAGTGGTGGGAAATAAAGCCATAAAAATAGATGGGTGTAAACTGGGGAGGGGGTGGGGCCTTAAAGTGCTAGGGCATTTTGTGATTAACTCAGTGGTCATCTGTGCAACTAGAGAGAGCTTCCGAGAAGAGTGGTGACGTGACTATAACCTACAGATGTTATTGGTGAACACTACAGGATACCCCAAAGGCAGAACAAATAAAAGGTAGGAAGACCATTTAAGAGGCAAGATATGGAAACAACCTAAGTGTCCATCTACAGATGAATGTTTAAGGAGATGTCGCGAGTGTATACACACACACACACACACACACACACACACAGAATATATGGGACAGAATATTGTTCAACCCTGAGAAAGAAGGAAATGTTGCCATTTGCATGGATGGACCTTGAGGGCATTAGGCTAAGTGAAGTAAGTCAGACAGAAACAGACAGATACTGAAAAAGACCTCTTACATGTGGAATCTAAAAACCTAAACTTACAGGAATGAGAGTGGAATGGTTGTTGCCGGGAGTGGAGGACGGGGAAAAGGAGGAAACATTAGTCAAAGGATACAAACTTTCAGTGGCCAATTCTGGGGATCTAGCAAGTGATTATAGTCAACAACACGGTGTTATATGCTTGAAAGTTGTTAAGAGGGTGGATCTTAATTGTTCTTACCACAAAAACAAACCAAAAAAAAAGGTAATTACGTGAGGGGGGTGGAGGACTTCACACATGTTACTACAGCAGTCATTCTATAATACGTAAGTAACAAATCATCACTTTGGTTCCCTGAAGTTAACATAATTTTATATGTCAATTATAGCTCAGGAAAGATGAGAGACCAAAAAGAAGTCACACTTGATGGAAGCTTTTGTGCTCATTAACTGTCATTGCAGTTGCTTACAACTTACTTCACTTTAGCGACCTTAATCTCCTGACTTTAAAGAACTTACGTTTTCTATTATGTTGCATTTTAGAAAGTTTGTATGGGTCTTTCTTATTGATTAGCTCAGGGGGATGCCGTCTCAAAGTTCTGATGCTTAGAAACTGGCAGACCTATATTCAATATGTATGCCAGTACCAACTTAGCCAACCGCGTGCTCACTGGCGTGTCAATGGAAGCAACACTTTTTGACTTCTGAGACTAAGCAGCTTTCTCCTCATTAGTCTAGGAGCCATGAGTGTATATCAGAAGGCTGAATATCTACCCTGAGGCCACCAAGCTGGAAAAGCCAGGTGTGTGGGTGCTCCTGATGCACCCAGACTTCAAGCCCATCTTGCAAAAGCAAGATGTGAGTAAAGAAGCCTCCAGAATCTAGTCTCCAAGTGCCTGAGTCAACCCCAGCTGTTTGAGTCTTCCCAGTTGAGGCCCCAGACATCCTAAAGCAGAGACAAGACTTTTCTGCTGTGCCCTGCCCATATTCCTGACCCAAAGAATCCATGAGCATGATAAAATGGCTTTAAAAAAAAATTATTAAGTTGGGGGATGGTTGACTAATTAGTCAGTAACAGATAACTGGAACCACACGTACAGCAAGAAAGGTGATAAACCCACCGGTTGTGGAGCCCACACTTGGAACATGATACTTAGCTCTGGGTGACCTATTTCAAAAGGTTAATAAACAAACATACTAAGAAGAGAAAAACAAGAATATTCCTTTATGGGGAAAAAAACCGAAAGGACTGAAGATATTCAGACTAGAAAAGACAACAAAGAATATGCATTAATTGTCTTCAAATATGTGAAGGACTATCATGAATAAAAGTGAAAACAATTACTAGATATCTATCCTTGGAAGGAGGACCAAGGACAGTGAGCGGAAGCTAGAGGGAGTCAGATAGAAGAATTTTCTAATGTTCAGAGCTTTCCAAGAAGGAAGAGGCAGGCTTAAGAGGTAGTGAGTTCCCTAACACCGAAGATATCAAACAGCCCAGATGATTACCACCCAGTGGGTAGGTTTGGAGATCATTCATTTATTGACCAGAAGGTTGAATGCATGCTTTACTTTAAGGTTATACTGCGACACTGAGATGTTTTTAATCTAACGATCATTCCCATTTCCTTGTGCTAAGAAATCTAATCCCAACACATGTTGAGCAGAGGAAAAAAAATACAAGACGAATAAATTAAATGAAAGGCAATACCACAGTATAAATAGAAAGTGATGTAGAACTCAAGAGGAGAAAGGAATGGCATACCACCAGGAAAATATACTCCAGCATAGAAGCGAAGACACTTTTTAAAACGATGAAGCATGAAGACTAAACCAGGGAAGGGAGAAAAAGAAAGCCAAAGATCCCATCACAGATGATTCCTCATATGGGGTATGCCTTTATCTTTCTTGAGAAATGGTTTTACTCATGTTTAAGACTTTTCTCCGCTGTCAATGGGAAGACAGACCAGAAGAACATGGGTAGCGCAGCAGCAAAGGGAACAAGGTTTAAGTGGTAAAATTAGCGAAGCTCTTCAGCTATCACTGAACTTCTGGTCTCAAAAAGATACAGGATCGGTGTTCCTGCAGGATCAAGAGCTTGCACAGAGGCCACTGTCACAAATGTTAGTATGTAAGAAGGACCACTAAGGGAAGCAAAAAAACAAAACAAAAAAAAATCTAAACTTAAACCTGGTTTCCTAAAACACCAATGTGAAAAGGAAAACACAAACCACCTAGAAAATGAGATGTGCCCAGAGCAAAGCCATGGAGGAAATTTAAAAAAAGAAGAAAAAAAAAAAAGAAAACGTTAAAAAGTTATCTCATACACATTTCATCTGAATTTTATCACCATTTGTAATCAACTTCCAAGGTTTCATAATACCCTTTAACCTTAGTTACTCAACCCACCAGAACAAGTCAACTCATTGTTTGTTACTCCCTTTGAAGGAAGAGTGGAGACTCTTTTCATGTTGATAAGAGATAGAAAGAGGAGTCACTCCCAGGAAAGAAAAGCGTTCTGAGTAAACTCCTGGAGCCTCATGGTAAAGAGCAGTGATAATTTGTCGCCTGCCTTAACCCTTTCAAAGATTCATCAAACCAGAAGTTAGAAATACATGTAATTGATAAAATAAAAGTAATTTTCACTTAAAAAAAATAAGTTTTCTTTACAAACACACACACACACACACACACACACACACACACACACACAGAAATTGTATCTTGTTACTCACCCATTTCCTGGGTCTGCCTCTTGGCCGTTTTTCTCCAGTGGCTTCTGCTTTCTGCAAAATGAAAAAGGAAGTCATATTGTTTCCTACCTGACATGATTTATAAGTGCTGCACCAAGGGATACATTCCAAGCGAGAATGTTCTGGTTTGTGATGAGGCATTGAGATTGCTTTAACAATCTCCCTCTGAATGAAGGCTCATCTTCTTGTCCATGTTTGAGCAGATTCTTCTTCTGGTTTTTCATTGCATGATGTAAAGAGATATCTATCTATGCAACTCTCACCCTAAAACATTCCCCTGGAGTGATGTCTTCTCTAATGCATGAAAATACTTCTAAAAAGCTATTTGGCTTTTATTTCCATCCACAACAACAACAAAAATACTCCCACATATCCACAATTATATAAAGGAGTATTTTAGAAAGCTAATGTTTCTTAAATGATTTTTTTCCGTGTCACAAGTAAAGTTACAAAAATTAATATTGATATGTTGCATAACACTTTACAAAGCATTTCTACCTACATCTAAGCAAAAGCATTTCTACTTTACCAACCAAAAGTAAGTCCAAAGTAAGAATACATAGGCTTCTAATTCAAAACACCAAATGTCTGCTTACTTTTACATAATTTCCTATTCCTTGCCAAAAACAATCACTTGTCCATCAGTTCATTTAAAGGAAAGAAAGAAAAAAAAAAAACCTGGCAGAAATCATCAATGTTTGTCTCTAAGATAGAAACTGGGAGTGCCAGAAAGCTAAAAGGTTTTGTTTTTTGTTTTTTTTAATTTCTTTTCTTTATAGAAGATTTTTCTGGTATCAGTGGTTTTCACCTTTTGAATCAGATTTCATTGTAATCTATAAAGTAATTTCCCTCTGTTTTTGACCTCTACTCCAATCCCCAAATACACCAAAAGATACATACAAATGCACCTGTGCACCCACACCCATACACAAATTACATCTTCTGTATAAACGTATATTTATACTTTTCAAGATAAAGAAAACGTAGTGCATCTTGTTCTATATATAAGAATCATCCCAAGGCTATACAAACACAAAAATACAGGTAACCTAAGCCAGGATAACTTGTTTTGTATTCTACTTTTGTTACCTGAGTTAGCAGCCAGTAGATACTTGGTACAATGATACTAAAATGCTCCGTTATAACTGTCTACACTGCCAAGTGAGATTCTCCTCTTTCTCTCTTCCATCTGCCTTGTAAAAATAGATGCAGATAGAGGGTGGAAGGATAGATAGACAGACAGACAGACAGGCAGACAAGCAGGCAAAATACTCCAAAAGATTTCTCACAAATGGTATCCCCCTAACCTGGCATTACTATCCAACAGGTCCTAGGCATTAACCCAAATTCTGCATGATTAGCATAATGTTAGTTCACATTTATTGAGCATTTAAAATACCCTAGGCACTGGGCTAAGTCATTCACGTGTGTTATTTTAAGCTTTATAACAGTCTTATAAGGTAAGTATTATTTCCCTTATTTTACAGATGAGCAACCACATCTTAGATAGTTGTGAAAGGTAACCAACAAAACTGGTAAACTGCACACCTGGGATTTGAACCCAGTTCTGCTCATCTCTAAAGGCTGGGTTCTCCCCTCCTAAAACTATTACCTCTCCCCAGCATATAGGCATTCTATACCATACGGAGATATTTTCATCAACTAAAATTGTCACTGACTCAGCTAATTTCCCCGAACAGAAGGAAACTTAGTAGCTATAGGAGCTCAGTCTAACCATCAGGTTTGGGCACTGTGAATCGTTTTACTCCCTGTGAATGACTCCACAAAGGAATCATTTATTGTCAAAGGTTAGTGTCGCTGTCCTACCTTTGGTCATAAGGGCAATGAATTAACTTAAATGAAAGCCAGGAGTGCCCAGTGAATCACACCCTCTTTCTGAGTGTTGTCTTAGGGAGAGAGGGAGTTGTCTTAAGAGGAACACAGACGCTACTTGGGAAAGCTTAGATTCAAATCCCTGCTCTGCCATTTAGCTTTATGACTTTGGGCAGGTCCCTGAAAACCTTAATTCGGTTTCATGTGTAAATGGAGATAATGCCTCCTGGGAGGAGTGAAGTGCCCACCATAAATGAGGTGCTCAATAAATGCTCTTTCACGCCTAACAAGATGGAACTCTTCAAGGGAAAGTTTTCCTTCAAGTTAGTCCAATCTCAAAGAAGGTTCAGTCAATGCAAATATTCCATTACACCCATCTGTCACCTTTAGAATGAAGCTTTTAAGAAACCCTTTGGCTAGTACATAGTGAGTTATACGAGTACAAAATTCCCTAATACAGAAGCTGTGTCTGATTTAATCTTTGGGATCAACTGTGAGACTGCACAGTTTACCCAGTAGTCAATTACACAAACATGGAAGATAGAAATCCTTTTTCATGGGCATGGGGATGGTAGGTGGGGTTAAGAGGAGGAGGCTATTGACCTTAAAGGCTAACAGGGCTACACCAGGCTTTCTCGGTGCAGTTGTTACGTTTCAGGGGCCATGATGTGATCCGGGCGTATCTAAAATCTGCTGAAGAGAAGGTTGTTTTCACAAAGGGTTTCACTGCATTTCCAAGTCACAGAAAGCAAATCTCTCAAAGAGAGAGAGAGAAAGCCCTGCAAGTAAGCGGACTTTAAAATGAGCATCTCATTTACAAAAAGCCTATTCAAAAATAAAATTCGCACCATTAGCTAAAGGGCAAAATATCACAATTATCACTTGGACTTGTTAAAAGCAGACTTGCTCCTTGGTCTTCAGGCCAGTGTTACATGTAAACCGAAACCCTCTTCTGAGTCTACATCTAGAAGAAACACATTAGCTGCGCTGTGTGGCGTCGATCTGGGAGGTTCCCATTGTTCTTTAAGACCCACACTATTTAATCATTCTGATCAACCTTCACAAAGGCTGCAAAACAAGTTAGGATTTTGGTCTGTAAACCAGCACAGATCCAGGATTTTTACATGTAGGAAAACACTGGCTTTAACTTTTCTCCTGTGTTGAATGCCCTTCGGAATATTATTTTTCAATAGAAGACCAACAAAACCTTCCAGGGGCTTGTTTTGTTTTTAACACGTCAGCCTGTCCAATACTGTGGGAGTATATATTTGGTTTCCCTTCACCAGGGTGGAATTTGGTTCTATACTACAAACCCATGTATAATTGAGACAGTAACTTGTTCTAAGCATTTACAACTTGGGGGGGGTTGGGGGGGGTGGGGGTTGGGGAAAGAGGCTGGGAATCCTGCATGTGTAAGAACAGAGATTTCAGACTACACGATCATACTAACATTTGCAACTACCACATCATAACTTGCTAAAAGTGTTACTTATTCCTTGCTTGTTTTCATATTTTCGCTTAAAAAAAAAAAGCTTGGAGGCAGAACTGTATACTTAACTTTACATAATATGCTTAGAAGCAAGTTCATGAAGGTTGGAAGAATGTTATGTGGGAAACACAATTTTTTCTTTTCCTAAGAAGCCTGGTACTCCAGGCCCTAACATGGACTCCGCATTAAAATCATCATCATCGTCATCAAAAAAGGAAATTCGCCTAACAAATAGAACTCTTAAACACGGAAAGAGTGCTTAGCATTAGTGCCTGGTGCACAAGATGTGCTCACTACGTATTTACTGAATGAAGAAGAACAAGGAAAGAAAACCTGGTGTTCCAATCACATGTGTGTCTTATTTCCCTCCTGCCATCAGAATTCTACGGATTGGTCGGAACTTCAGAAGGCATTTCATCTAGCCCCTTCATTGAACAAAGAAGAAGAGTGGATGTGTTCTAATCTCCAAAGACACAGCCCTGTGGGTTTTGGGGGCCAGAAGTTTGGGGATATCAGCTGCGGTAGGCACACGTTTCGAATCCCTTTATAAGCTTGTCTTATAAAGACAAAAGCTTGTCTCCAAAGAGAAAGTTTGTCTCCAAAGGGTTTCTTGAAACCTAGCTTCTAACCTGCATTTCAAGTTGCTGGAGATAACAATGACCTACCCTATAGCAAATAGTTCCCAAGATATCTGACAGCACATAGTAGTGGAAAGATCATAAGCTTTCGAATGAGACTTGAATTCAGGCCCAGGTTCCACCGTTTTCTAGAATTGAACATTAGAACTAGAATAGAACATTACATCTTGGAATCCGAGCTTTCTCATTTGTGAAATGAAGGCCATAAGATCTACACCAGAGGCTTAAGGAGCTAATATCTACGCAAAGTGCCTGACAACAGCTACAACATTTAGTAGGGACTCAAATGTAGTTTCTTCTCTCCCTCCATATTCTCAAGTGTTACCCTTAAAGAGAATTCCTCCCAAACTCTGTAAGTTTCCAGTGTGATTTTCTGAACACTACCTTACTCAAATAAGACAGCTATGACTTCCCCTGTTTCACAAAATGAAAGATTAAGCAAACCGCCCATGTTCAGAAGTAGTGGAACCGAGTGAGGCCCAATCTGATTTCAAGGCAATAAAAGGGCTGTTCTTCTGGGAGATACTTCATATAAAATAAAATCACCATGGGCAAATAAAAACAAAACAAAAAAAAACTCCTAGGGTGAAAACCAAATGAGTAATTAAAAGTAAAACATTTCCAAGTTTCCTATAAATACATAGTAGTTAAAAGTAAAACATTTCCAAGTTTCCTATAAATACATAGACAAGAGCTGAGATGGGGAACCAAGAGAATTATCCAATTCTGACTTCTCAGTCAAATTTAGATAGCTATTAATTTTGGTTACTTTAAATACTCTCATCACATTTTATACTTCTGTGATAAGGCATGAAAGTCCCAACCCCCTCCCCCCAAATCAATCAGTGCCTCTGCACACAGATTTTTAAAAAAAGGCCAGAAAAATATTTGGGCGTAAAATAAAATTAGAAAGAAAACAAAGAAAATATTTGGGCAGAGTACCTTGTTTTGTTTTCACGGGTCTTTATATATACACTTTTAAGACAAAGACCTGCAGATCAAGCACATATGGAACCAGCTATCCAATGTCTAGAAAGTCACATTACATTTTGTTCAGTTGTTCTTTGAAATATATAAACAGTGCAGATCAATGTGCACTGGCATGAAAATCAACTGGGCCAGTCAATCAGACTAAGCATTGAGTAGTTCTCATTTTACTTTTCTGATAATCCAATTCTATGGGTTTCCAATACGAGTTTGCCTTCACTACATTTTTTACAGCAGGAAATATAAGTAAGTTCTGTCACCCATTGTAGTTCATGCTTTCATGCTCATTTTACTCAAGGAAGCCCTTATTGTCAACTCTCATGTCATTATTTACACATGCCTGTCTTCACCTATACAAACACCAAATCAAAGCCAAGGCCAAAATGACAGGAAAAGCTATTTCCAAAGGTTGAGTCTCCTCCTTTAAACCATCGCTCTACTTCTTTTGTAAAGGGAAAAATCAATAGTAATGATACAAGAGTTCGCAGGGGTTACCTTCTGAGCAAACTGCCCCCTACATTAACTTGGGGAAAAGAAAATGATGCTGCTACTCCTCTCTAAGTCAATCAGAAGATGCCGATCAAAATTGTTCAGTGTCTTAAAACAAGAGAGGACAAAGCAACAGTCCAAAATAAAATCAGTTTTCAGCCTTTTTCTCCTGATTTGAAGAACAAAAACTCATAACTGAAACTTCCAGAGTCCACGATCATGAAGTTCATTGTCCCACCTTGGGGCCAAGCTATGCGGTTCCAAGGTGAGCTCTGAAAACTGCAGGTGGTGAGCTAACGAGACAAGATGGGCTTGAATGATTTACCTGACAGGCTCCATCTATTCTCAAGAAAGAACTGAAAACACAACAGAATACCAATCTGGTATGCTCTATCTTCTTAGCAGAATGATTTGTTGAGACTTTGAGATAAAAATGAGCCACGGTTGTGGGTCGGTCAAAGCAATGGAGAGCTCTTGATGAAAAAGTTCAGAAAGAATGATACCTTCCAGAAAATTAGAACGATGGGTCCCTTGAAACAAAGTTACTTCATAAGAGAATTCAAATGTATCTGAATCTCCCATATTTGGATCATAATCTATGACTCAAAGGCATTGCCAGATAGAATTTATTGATGCAAAGTGAAGTGGAAAAAAAAGCGAGTCGATTGTTTAGATAAATGAGCATATAATACCAAGAAAATGGAGACAACAATTAGGTTTTACTTGATTCCACCTGTCTGGATACATTTGTATACTCACAGAGGGCCCTGAATCTCCTGAATGGAAATTATCTGCCCATTCAAACACAGAGGAATCAAACTAAGGCATACTAGTAACACAGAAACCATAGGCTGGAATTGTATGACAACTTCTAGTACCCAACTTTCCCTGACTGACCTATAATGACGCCTTTGATTACTCTCTTCATCTGGGCCTATTATATTGTGAAAAAAATCTTGTCCTCACTCAGCATCTATGCTCTGACAGTCATCTGAAATGGTGAATAAAACCTACATTCTCTCATCACAAAACCTGTGCTTGGTGTTGGTAATCATTTATGAAAAATCAGCCACATTTCTAAGAATGCAATTTGAAAAAAGCACAGATCTTCCTTCACAGTATCCAATCCACTCCAGGCCTTTTTTGTACAAGCAAATGGAAGATACCAATTAAATGTTTACCTGAACACATTACTTGAAGTACACATACGTTACCTAGATGAATGATATTTTCATTCTGCGCCTCGTTCTTTAGCTCTGGTCATTATACCTAAAGTCAAAGGGAAGTTCAAGCTAATCTATGACACTATGCAGTGGGGCTGTCTCTCACCTGAGATCTTTTTATATGCAATTTCCTTCTATTACAGTTTAATTCAATCTCAGAAAAAGAAAGTGTTTTCTTGAAAGTACCCAAATGAGAATTGCCTTGAGGCTTACAGATGAACTTGACTTATGACCTTAAACACTGGAAAATGAGTGACAGCCCCTCCAGTATTCTCTCATGATCACAAACCCACAACAAAAACCCTAAACATACAGGAGATTATACCTTTCTCTTCTCTAAACATGCAAAATGTGAAAATACACAGAAAGTATTTCCATCCAGCACAAACATGAGAGGAAAATGAAGCAAAAATTAAGAGACAACTGGCCACAGTTATATCTCACACTAAAACATAAATAAAAGGGTCAAGATAGACATGCACACACACACACACACACACACACAAATTATTTATTCAGGAAAACATTAACTTCTGATTTCTTTTATTAAGATAACACTATGAAACTGGTTCCGGGACACATTTTGAGCACTCAGATTGGAGTTCTCAGCAATGATTGCAATTGCTACATGATGGTCATCCATGGGAATTTGTCATAATGGAATAGAAGCAGAGTGAAGAATCATTATTGTCTCTTCCACAAGTTCCAAGCATAACAAATTGTATCTTTATAAATGTTTGTTTTACACATTATACAAATCAATTTTATATTGACTATGGCCTGAAATTAAAGTGATGGCTAATTTAGGAGTTGTCCACTTGGTCTTGCCACGTTCAGCGTGCATTGTCAAGTTTCACATTGCTAATTTCCCAACAAGCAGTTTTGTTTTCAAATGCCCCAAGGCCAGTCACTGAGTCCAAACACAAACTTTGTAAGTAAAGAAACCCAAGCAACAAGAAATTTTAAACACACAACATCATCAGGATTCCAGCGTCCACTGCGTCTTCTCTGATTTTAGAGCTCTGTCCTCTTATATGCTTACCAGTTTTGTTTCCTCTTTTTCATTTGGATGAGTCTCAGTTTGCACGAGAATACCCAATTTATTAATCCTAGGAGACTTCTTATATCTACTGTGGTCAGTCTAGCAGGCTATGTTTATCTTACATGTTACGAACAACAGAACTTTTTCGAAAAAAGATTGCTTTTCAAAATCCTGATAAACATGTCTTCTCAGAATACAATTATGTCTGATAAACAAATATACTTTGAAAATCATGCTTACATAGGGTAGTAGCAAACTCAATAAATACTGATTTGAAAGTGAAAATACCTTAAGTTTACACATGCCATGAACAATTCATCAATGTCATTCATTATTTTGCCAAGTATTATCTTCTCCAAATGAAGCGTAATTTATAAAACTGAAGAAACAGAACAGTCATGTTATGGGCAAATATATTTACTCATTTTTACTAGAAGGGACTTTTACAACAGAACTGTGTGAAAAATAATTTTACCTGGATGAATGAAAGATTTCAGGGAAAGATTTCTCTGGGAAAAAGAAAACCTACTTCTGTTTTAGAAGTTGTAACAATGTACACATATAATGTACACATATACATGAAGAAGCATCAGAAAGATAAGCAGCCTAGCGGGATCATCTGTAAACGCCTATTATTAAAAGGACTGAAAATCAATCAAATCTTACTTGGGAGGAGACCAAGTTTTTCGTTATTTTGCTTTAAGTAGTAAATTAGACCCAAGTCTCAGCTTTCCTTTTATCAATAAAGATTTTGCTAGTCAGTGGTAAACTTTTCAAGATGAAGGGAAGGAGACAGAAGTATCTCTTTACTCATTCAGAAAAAAAAATGTAATAAGGTGAAATCGGAAAGATAAGGTTCATTTTCCCTTTTTTTGTCTTAAATTTCAAATAAATTATTTATGATGAGATATACAGATTTCTTCCTGGGAGATGCTGTAATGATGCATTTTTCAGAGCAATTACATCAGACTTTCAATGTTTGTTCGCTACCTACCAAGATACTCCTTCGCCATTTCATTACAGTAAAATTCAGTTAGGTAAACCCCACACTTTACACAGCATTTAAAAAACTCCTTTGTCAAATTAGCCCATGTTACCTAACTTAATAGACCAGGTAATAATGTAACAAATAGGAAATATTCCTGTTAGAAATATCAGATTAGGTACTGTCAGTTCTAAATGACAAGGTAACTTAGAGCTACTTCAAAGTTTATTGACCAAATGCGAGTCACAATTAAGTTTTCCCTCTGTGAAGCAGTTATATTTAAATACATTAGATATCTGCTCCTTCACGTCAGCTCTGCTCAAGATTGTTAAAATGAAACAGACAAGAACTCATAGTTACTCCCTAAATAACTTTACATGTATCACTGGTTGCTATGGCAGTTTACAACACTGAAAACTATCACATATAATATGGTTAGTGCCCAGTCACAGAGAAAACCACACAAAACCTTAATCCCCAAAGATGATCATATAGTCGTTTTTAACAAATACTGTACATCATGCACTCAAATCTACTAAAAAGATGTATCAAAATTTCCTTCTGAATTTTGAACCTTTGTTTTCAGCTAATATACAAACCTACAAATAAAATACAGAAACCTTTTTTTGATTTATTTGTAAAGCTAAAACAAAACAAAACAAAACAAAACAAAGTGAGTTTCAGATTACCTTCACTTCTCTGTACATGCATTGACCCTGAGATATATCCTCTTTGCTAGCTCAAATACAACCAACACGAAGTTATGTTAAACTGCAATTTAAAATTTATAAATAAAAACACTGTAAGTTATACTTCACTGGTTTCTATCCTGCCCCCAAAATATACAATGAATGATTCAAATACTTGTATAAAAGAATTCTCATTGTCCCATTTAGAGCATTTCTATATCACCTGATGGAAAGGCATTTTGAGAGATTATGATCTATGCAACAAGCAGCATACTTGACCATCACATTTAAATATGTAAAACTCATGAAAATTTTTTTTCCAGTATTCCACAATTGGATCTACTTCTAATTACCATTTGGCAAAGTACTTAACTTCATAGAAGGATTTGGTTTTGCAGTAATCATGTAAATGAGCACAAAGTAAATTCATCTTTATTATTTTTGAAGGAAATTGCAAACATCACCCCCAAGCAAATCCTATAGTTCTGATTTATTTTTAACTATTTCACAGCTGGTGCAAATCTTAACTGTCTTTCTCCACTCCCCCTCCGCACCCTCTCACCCCTGTTTTGAGCTTCGTATTCTTTGGTAATTGTTAAGAACAGCATCTTCATAAACTTTTTATGCTAAGCAATTGCTTAGAAATCGAACTCTGCTGAGAAATAGCACAGTTGGAAGATGAGTCTTGGGTTACCCAGTTGGGACAAATCCTTAGGCTTGCATCTAGAATGGGAAAATTACAGGGAAGCTCATGTGGTCATGGAGAAGGTGGAGAGACTTGACTTGAGAAATCTCACCTTTTGAGCTGCTTTGGAGGGACTCTTGTTTTTGCTGCCTTTGGGTCTTCCCCTGGGTCTCTTAGGAGAGGGCTCACCGGCTGGCTCCTAAGTGTGGGGGGGAAAAAATGCTGTTGTGGAAGAATGTCTGAAAGAAATTGACCCTGACTCTAGAGTTATATTTTCTGCACGTGCTGCTCAAAAGCACTGTTGGAACACATTCAGCAAGAGCATAAATGGAATGATGATGGTACTGAGTTTACAGAAAGAGGAAATAACTCTACTTTTAATCCAAGGGTTCAAAAAGGAAATTCTGTTTTGCCTGTGAAAAGTAGGGTCTGTTTCAACTCCAGAAGGTAACAAAGGCCGACAAGGTTGCAGGTTCTAGAGAGAAAGTTACACGTTTTTAAGGTGTAAAATTTGAGTGGTCATGCATTTGGCAACTTACAAATATTTTACACGTATGCTACTATCCGTTGTGCTAGGATTTCAAACAACAGAAGTATGAAGCTAACAGCGTAAGTATTTCAACGATCTTCCATATTGAAAAGATGGTTTTTAATCATCTCTGTATATCCGCATTGCAGATCAATTGTGACTCAATCAACACATTGAGTGAAGTACTGGAACAATTATCCAAGATCTTCAACTCAAAATAGCTCCGTTCCCCCTAAAATTTCCAAATAATTATGGTAAATCTGTTGTGGGAGGTTTTGCTTGAATTATCTAGATAATTGCTTCAATTCTCCACTTCCTTTTGGAGTTGGAGGCATGGTCTCCAGTCTACATTTAAATATCTTTCGACAAAAATAAACATTTTCTCCAAAAGTTGCTTTGCAGAAAACTCTTATGGAGGGGGTGGACTGGAGAAAAGTAAAAGAGGGGAAAAATGAGGAAGACTGGAAGTGTCTGGGAGGGAGAAATTGAAACTATCAATAGGTTTAGCAAAACTTTAAATGGCTTCTATGCCAAGTAGTAAATACTCAAGTGGTTAAGAGAATGCGGTGATTAATATTCCAGATCCTAAATATTTATCCAGTGAATCATCAATTTACATTTCATTCAGATTCGGTGATTAAATGGGACTAATTAACTTAAAACGCATGAAAGTCTTCAACGAAAATTCGCATCCTGTTTAGAGAATCTGGGGACGGTTCCCTGCAAGCTTCTGTGGGACCACTAACGCCAGTGGGCACATCCGGAGCAAACACACCGGAGACACATTTTTCTTTCTTTGTGAACTCTGCCTTAACTCAAAGGTAAAACCTCCAATCACCTCCGGAACCCACTGCAATTTCTTTTGGATTATTTTTTGGAGATGGGAGATAGAGTCAGAGGGAGCTGGGTGGCGGGTGGGAAACAAGAGTGGGGGGGGGGGAGGGCAGAGACTTCCTGGGAGGTGTAAAACAGGATCCTCATGCGGTTTAAAGTGTCGCTTGGGCAAAGCGGGAAAACTCAGGGCTTCTAGATTGGCTTGTTTCCTTTGATGATTTCAAAAAGGTACAACCCTTTCAGTTTTTCTAAAATGCTCAGGCAAGCATACACTGTTCAATTTCCCCCCACCTTGCTCTCGGGCAGCTTTGGGACTCCAGGATTATTTTCTAATAGGCCTATTTGCCGTGAAGGGAGCGCTTTAAGGCTAAGGAACGCAGGAGAAGTTTTAAAGCCCGCGGAAGCCGAGTTTAAATGTTCTCAATAGACATGTCCCGCTCCAGCCCTGCCCGCCGAGGCTTGGAAATTGCAGCGAACAAAACCCCCCGCGCTGGGCGCTGCGCGCAGCTCTGCAAGCGCCGGCTGCACGCTTAATTGGTTGCATCCGCAGACAAAACCCTCCACTCCGCGGGGTCCCGGGCGCCCCTCGATCGTCCCCTCCCAACCCCCAGGCAGTCGCCCTGGAGAAGTACATTTAATGTCTGCAGCTCGGAAGCGCGGGATCCAGGGGCCAAAGGGAGACTGGGCGCCTGGCGAGGAAGTGACCTAGCTACCGTACACACTTTCGGACACTACTTTCCACCGCGCCCTTGGCCAAATGAGTTAATCCCGTCCGGTGAGGACCCGGGCTCTCCCATAGCCCCTTCCCAGGGACACCTCCGCGGCGGCGGCCAGCAGAGCGGCCGCCGCGCCGCATTTAAAGAGCTCTAAGAGAACCGGGAGGGCCAAAGAGTTCTTTGTCGGGAGGGAGCGAGTCCCGGGCCACCGAGAACTTGGGGAGGGCGCTAAGGGGGCGGCTGCGGCGCGCCAGTCCCCGGCCCGCGAGCAAAGCCGGTTGGCGGGAGAACTAGCCTCCGGCCCCCGGGACTTCAGCCCCTCCGCCCCTGACCCTCCAGAGCACCCCTGCACCCCCACCCCCACCCCGCACCGCCCACCCGCCCCCACCCCGGCAACTGTAAAGCGGCTTGGAAAGTGCCCGGCGAGCCCTGGACTGTGGGACCCCGGCCGCTTCGTCACCAGGAGACATCGCGCCACTCGGGGCCGTGCACAATAGCGAAAGTCCGAGGACGCGCTTCGCCCGACCCCACCTCCCGCCGCCTGCCGCGGTTCCCCACCTCCCCGCCCCGAGGAGCGCGGGCGCCCCGGGGCTCAGCGGCGCACTCGCGCGGAGGACGCCGCAGCCCGCCCCCACGGCCGGCCGGCAGCGTGCGGCGGCCGCCGCCACTGGGCTCCCGCGCTCGGGTCGCCGCGCGTCGCGGGGCCCTCGCCCAGGGAGCGGAGGTGGGCTGGTGCCCCCACCCCGCCCGCGTACTGACTTGCTGCTGCTTCCTGGGTCGGCCGCGTCCTCTCTTCTGAGGCGCCGGGGCGGCAGGTTGTCCCTGGGCTGAAGTGGACGGCTGCCCGGCGCCTTCTCCGCGTGCGCTCATCCTGCCTCCCGCCGCCGCCGCCGCCGCCGCCGCTACCGCTGCCGCCGCCGCCGCTACCGCCGCCGCAGCCGCTTCGCCTCCGCCGCCCCAAATGTGCCCAGCACCTTTCGGGAGATCGGGTGATGGGACCGGAGAATGTGGCAGGGTGGGCGAGAGCTGGCGTGCTGCTCAGGCTGCTGCTGCTCAGGCTGCCGCCGCTGCCACCATCAACACCGGACGTCCAGCGGCTGCCAAAAAGAGAGAAGAGGGGCGGAGGAGGAGGAGAAGGAGGCGCTGCTGGTGGCGGCGGCAGCGGTGGGTGGGTGCCGGAGGTGGAGGTGGAGGTGGAGGTAGCGAGAGGAGGAGGAGAGCGGAGAAGGAAAAGAGGGTTCGAAGTCGGGAGGCTCCCCTCTTGGTTTGGGATCAGGAGTTGCGGTCACCGGTAGCACTTCGGAAGCGGCTTGGAAATGGAAGAGACTTGGAGTGGATTGTGTCCCTTGAAATGTTAGGCGGGGAAAGAATTCCTCCTCCTCTTCCCCCCCGCTCCGCGCTCACAGAGCAAGAAAGAGAAAGAGAGAGAGAGAGAGAAAACAAATAGCGCCTTGGGCAGTCGGAAAGCAATAGGAGGATGGGGAGATTCTGCCGAGATCGGGTCGGGCACTGAGCGCGGGCAAAGGACGGAGCAGTGGGTGGCACCGCGCCTCCTCGGGTGGCGGGAGCTGGCGGCAGCGGCACCGGAGAGTCGGAGGGGGACGGGCTGCTCGCTCCTGCGTCCTGTACCAAGCGCGCGCTGCCCGGGCTGGAAGTTTTCTGAGTTCCTGCTCCAGGATTCTAGTGGGATGAGTGTGTGTGTGCTTGGGGAGGGGGCGGCGGGGTTCGGGGGGAGTGCCCACCTCTAATCGTGGGCGGATAAAGGGGAGGGGGCTGCGCAGGAGGAAAAGTATGAGGAGGAGGGAGGCCAGGCGGACCGCCGAGCCAAGGCGCCTGGCCGCGGGCCAGAGGCAGCGTTCGAAATACAACTGCTTCGGCGGCGGCGGCGCCCGGGTGCCACCCGAAGCCCCGCTCACGTGCTCCCGCCCGGCGGCGGGGTTAAAGGGACAGGCCGGGGATCCCGGGACAGCTCGCCGCCGGCTTCGTCCCGCCAGCCGCCCGAGGTCGCCCCTGGGCGGTTGTCCTAGTAAGGCACGGGAACGTGACCGACCCGGAGCCGCGTTTAAGGGCTTGGCCTTTACCTGCACCTCCACGACGCGGAGCCAACACTCTGCAGGAAGCGTCTAGCTGCACGCGCGGCAGAGTTCTAGTTCCTGTGAGTGGGAAGAAACGGAGGAGGAGTAGGGACGGGCGCCCCCGCAGCCTTGCTCTGCCTGGGAATACCCTCATCATAGACTGCAGGACCCGAAGCGCGCGCACACACACGCACACACAGACATGCACACAGATCCACATATGCACACTCGAACGGGCACATCCATGCATGAGCACACACGTACACAAACACGCGCGGCGACATGCACGCAGATATGCGTGCGCATTCGCAGACGCATGCACACGTGCATACAATGTGCACACGGGCACAGGGAGCACGCCAGCCCCTACGCTGAGCTTTTTTTCTCCGGAAAAGTCTAGAGACCACGCGAAGTCTCCCCCGCCCTTGGGTCTGGCGCTACGCACCCGCGCTCCCATGCAGGGTAGAGGGGTTGCCCCATGCGGGAACCCCATAGCTTCCTAAACATCACAATCGAGCCAATTGTCCAACTCTCCCTTTAATTTACCTTGATTTAACCTTTTCCCTAGGAACTCCCTTTCTGCCAAGTCCTAATTTTATTGCTTGGGCTGTTTCTGAGTTATGTGAACACTGTAATGACCACAGTCCGTTTTAAAAGGTGGAGTGCATTTAAAAATGTACCTCTTTTCATCCTTGAATAACAAAAAGCTCTGAAAAAAAATTAGGTTCAGATTCTCACACATCACGCCCAAAATTATTTTGGGCCAATTCCAAAATAAAAACTTTCACCCGAGGAAGAAGTTTTCTTCCTCCCAATACAGACCACCGTGAAATTTAAAAAAAAAAAAAAAAAAAAAAAAAAAAAAAAAGCCTACTTTCCAGCCTTAAGCCGGGAGTTAGACACAGCCAGGGTCCGCTGTGCCTGTGGAGGAGGCGCGTGTAAATGTCTGCTTCGGCGCGGCGGCGCTGATTGGTCAACGTTGCCATTTTAAATCCGTTTCCAGCTGCCCTTTGCAGAGCTGGGACACTTAGCCGCACGTTGAGTGCCCTGCAGAAACCCAGCGTTTCTCCTGGGTCTGGGAACGCTTAGCTGTGATGGAGAGGGAGAGCCTCCTTCCCTCCGGATGGAGCCCAGCAGTTGACTAGGGAGGGAGGGGTCTAACAGGAACCAAAGGTTTTCTGCCGGGGCTTCGCTGAAAGATGGTATCTTCATCAAAGGGATTGAAATTTCACGTACTAACGATTGCAGTGACATCTCCTAACTGCCAAGTGGGCACATTTTTTAATGTGATCACACTTGCACTGTGGTGTGCGCATTTTACTTACACGTACAAAACGGGCTTCTAGGTTTCTGTTGGCTTGCTTTTGCAAGGACTGGAGATGGAATTCTGAGGATGAAGGTAAAAGATATCACTGAAGGTTTCAGCCAGCCAGTTTTATACTGGGTACGTTATATTTCCGGATTTTTCTTTCGTATGCACACAGCCCGCAAGAAGGAAATCCCAAAATTTTATTTTTGCATTAATCCTTGGCTCTAAGAAACGCACAAAAAAATAAAAAAGGGGGGGGGTGGTGAGAGAATGTCCGGCCACTTGTTTTCAGGCCACCATGACTTCACTATCAGACTATTTGACCCCTTTTGAATTTATAACAAGGCTACAAAACAAATGCTGCATCACATTTTATGTAACTCAGTTTTATATATTTTAATTCTTGGAAGCTATATTTAATTTTTTCAAGTTTTTGTCTATTTTCTGTAGAAGAGACATTACAATTTGTTTTTGAGACCTTAAAAAATTGTGTCATATTTTTCTGAAGTTAAATGGATATATTTTAAAGAATACATTTTTTTTAACAATTACATTTGGGGGTCCCCACCCCACCCCAGTTTAAGTTGCTCAATTGTTTGCTTCCCTTTCTTTACCTCATCATATTTTACCCATCCATTCAAGGTTAAAACTCTTATTTCTAATTTGAAAACTTTCCAGGTGGTTTCTGTTCACCTGAAACTATTTCTTTTCTTCTGCACCTACTATCAAACTGAACAATTAGCACTTTGGTTGTATATGTTAACAAGGTTTCTAATTAACTGATACATGATTTAGTGTTTGGGTCAGGTCAGCTCCTCAGTGGGTGGTAAAATCAATCCAGTGGACCCAATAGATACACAATACAATAGATCATATCACATGTAAAAGTTCTGTTTAAATTACATAGTACATGCGTGTGAAAGTTGTATTCAGATGTTTTCCCCACCTCCTAATATTTTGGAAATTGGTATATATCTTAGAGTTCAGGGTCTCTTGGCCGTGTGTTATCACATACTAGCCAGGATCTTTTCTATTTTAGTTGTATATATGATACTGATGACACCACAAATCAGTGAAATATATGTAGTAAAGTCGATTTCTTACTATTTCTTACCAGCTGTGCAGTCTTCAGGAAATCATTTCTCCTCTGTGTAGCTCAGTGTCCCCGTGTCTAAAATGAAAGGTCAATATAATGTCTGAGGGTTCTTCCAGTTTTTAACAGACTTTAAGACATGTATGATATCTTGTTCTCTAGTTGTGTTTTGTTCATATGTAAATTATGTGTAGATGCCATGGGGACAAGTAGTATTTCTAACACTTCTTTTTAGCACCAGTCATGTGTAGGTAGTCTTCAGTTTATGATAGACTTTTGGTACTTACTAATGTATTGCTATGACAAAGTTACTCTTAATAAGCTCCAAGATGAGACAAGCATTACATATATAAAAGGATCTTAGTAATTCTTTTCAGTAAAAGAAGATGCACCTGCGATGAAGAGATTGCGTTTCTCACTTTGCCCTTTATCACATTATATTTATAGTTTAATATAGCCATAAATTAAGGAATAGTTTAAGGATTTTCTCAGATTACGACTGACTGAATTAATCATAGATGTACTTTATACGTAATTACACAGATTTATTATAACCAGATATTTTGAAAATCAATCTATTTGGGGTCACAGAAAAAATTATACCTAATATTTAGTGAACAGAATGCATACTATACACATGCACACATATACATACACATATACATATACATGTACATGTAAATGTACATATACACGTATAGTATATAGGAGCTCAGTATAATGCAAGGTAAGCACATATTTCTGAAAAATACTTCCAACGTTTTGACGGGGACTCATTTGCACTGCTTAAACACATAATTTTAGAGATTGTGTCTTTTAAAATATGCTCAGTGTTTAATGAAATGTAGGAAGAATAATCTCTAAGAGTTTCCTACATTATCACCAAGAAAAAATATATGCTGCCAAGCTTACATTTTGTTGGTTAACAATGTGGGAGTGGGGAGGTGGACAGGCTTTCTAGTCCCATAGACAGAGAATCATCCAACAAAATGAATTTGTCCACTCATTCATTCACTCACTCAAGAAATATATGTTGAGTTGGTTTTGCGCTAATCTCACTTCTTATTCTCTCAGGACTTGGGAAGGCAATTCATCTGCAACTAGAGAAAATCTCTTTTGAAACAGCTACGTGCTCATTTAAAATCTATTTACCTATTACGTTAAGCCTTTCATTTACCCTTAACAAATGTTTATTCTCCTTTATCCAATCCATAGTTCATTCAATAAATACTTATTAAGTAACTAATATGTGCTAGGATTCACAGAACATCCTTTTTGGCAGAAATCACGGAAGTGGAACAGAAACAGAATAATTTTAGTTTTATTTCCATCTCTTATCTATTGACAATATACTGTCATCTCCAAACAATCTCGGTCTAGATATACTATCAGGTAACTTTGGGTAGCAAGAAGAATAGGGGCTTTTAAAGTAGTTTTCTTTTTTTTTAAGTTTATTTGTTTTGAGAGAAAGGGAGGGAGAGAGAGAACGAGGGGGGAGGGGCAGAGAAAGAAGGGAGAGAGAGAATCCCAAGCAAGCTCCTCTACAGTGCAGAGCCCCACGTGGGGCTCGAACTCAAGAACTATGAGATCATGACCTGAGCCAAAATCAAGAGTCGGACGTTCAACCGACTGAGCCACACAGGTGCCCCCAGAATACGTTTTTTTAAATCAGACTTAGGAATAGAAGGTGTGGCCTGCAGAATGTTAAAAATGGCTCCTAAAACTTCTTGCCCCCTTGGCGTACATGCTCTGCATAATCCCTGGGGCTATCATATGATGGATTTTATTCCCATGATTAGGTGATGTTAGATGGTACAGTTTACCTTAAGATAAGGAAATTATCCAGGTGAGCCTGACCTAAGGATATGTGTGCTTTAAAAGCAGAGTGTTATTTCTACCTGATTTTAGGAGAGGAAGTTTAAGAATTGGAACTCAAGAAGGATTTGACTCGCCATTGTTGCTCTGACCATGGAGAGGACTCATGGCAAGGAATGTGGGTAGCCTCCAGGAGCTGAGAACAATCCCGGCTACCAGCCAGCAAGGAAACAGGGACCTCTTTTGTAGAACCCCAAGGAACTGAATTCCACCGAAGAGAATGAGTTTGGAAGCAGGGTCTTCCCCCAGAGCCTTCTGGTAAGGACTCTAGCCCAACACCTTGATTTCAGCCTGGTGATACCACCAAAGAGAATCCAGTCATGTTATGCCTGACTTCTGACCTACAAAACTATCACCTAATAAATGGGTATTTTAACGGTGTTTAAGTCATGAAGTCTGTGCAACAAAAGAAAATTGATATAAGAGGGATCTGGTCATGTAAACTTTCCCTTCTTTTTCTATCCTATGGGCTGTTTCCAAAACACAAGTACGCATAGTTTGTCTAGAGCTGTCCCAAGTGGTTATATCACACCTACCACGCCACCTGCTGTGTCTCTTTCGCTTTTAAGGAAGCAATGGCCAGCATGGAAACACATCATCTTGCATTGTTTCCATCCTTCACTCTCTCTCTTTCCCTCCCTCCCTCTCTTTCTCTCTTTCTCTCTCTTGTTCTCCTATTTCTCTGTCTCAGTACCTTAGACTTCCTAACGCCATCATACTGGAGGGACAAGGGGGGGAGGTTACATATTCAGACAATTCCAGGTTCCCCAACCCCTTCCATCTAAACCACCTCCAGCTGATATAAAATAGATCAGAGAGATCCCTGCTGAACGCTGCCCCAATTGCAGATTTATCAGTAAAATAATTACTGTTTTTATTCTTAAGCCATAATTTTTGGGTGGTTTGTCACATAACCGTAGAAAGTGGCCCATCTTGTTTTCCCTAAAACTGGTCTGTTTTCATTTATCTCATCTCGATTAATAATCTTAAACAAGTGATTTGCTTAGCTGGGAATCACTCTAACTCCTCTTTCTCTTTCCACTTCAAGTGATCATCAGGTCCCTCCAGTTCTGCCCTCTAAATATTTCTTGAATCTGTCAACTCTCCACCTCCAGGGTCACTGCCTTAGTGAGAGCTCTCTCCGATTTTCATTTGGATAACTCCAATGTCTTTCTCTCTGAGCTCTTAGCCTTCAGTCTTACATTTAAAAAAACCATTCTCTGTAATGCCTCTAGAAGAATCCATGTCTTTGTTATCAGTTCTTTTTATTTTCCTTTTTTCTTATCGCAAATGGAATAGTCCGTCTACACTTTAAATGAAATAATATAGGTTCATGCTGCACATTCTGTTTCATCGCCTATTTTATGCAAAGAATATATCATGAATATGTTTACGTCAGTGAATGTTTTTCTACAACACCACTTTTTTTTAAATTTTTTTTTTTTTAACGTTTATTTATTTTTGAGACAGAGAGAGACAGAGCATGAACGGGGGAGGGTCAGAGAGAGGGAGACACAGAATCCGAAACAGGCTCCAGCCTCTGAACTGTCAGCACAAAGCCCGACGCGGGGCTCGAACTCACGGACCGCGAGATCGTGACCTGAGCCAAAGTCGGCCGCTTAACCGACTGAGCCACCCAGGCGCCCCATACAACACCACTTTTAATGGCTTTCTTTTATTCTACAGTAAATACATGTATATATGTGTATATATATATAAATATGTGTATGTATATGAATAAAATAGAACACCTGAAATTAAGTAAGCACTTGATAAAGTATTTTATGACATCCTTGTGAAAAAATGAAGAAATAAGGGTCAAATATTTTGCATTCTTTTGTGCTGACATGAACTTCAAAGACAGTCTCTTTATCAGCATCATGGAATAATTTTCAAATGTTCAGATATCCTAAAGGTAGAAGAGAGGCTAGCTATTGATGCCTAAATTAAGATTCAAAAAGATCTCAACAAGCCATAATACAATTTAAGAAAATGAATACGAAGTATCAATTAATTTCAAAAGGAGGAAAAATATACCAGTACAGGTAGAAAAAGTGACTTAAAAGCAATTCCTAGGATTGCATATAAGATTAAAAAGCAGATATTACTGGGTTCCACCTCATATCCATTCTGCCTTTCTAGTTTTGTAAAAGAACACCTACAGTGCTGACTATAGCAAATTGCCCAACTGTAAAACCACATTTCACAATCGCCCTTCTAGATTGGGGTATTCAATGAAATATAAGCAGAAATCTTTGGTAAGTACTTCTAGGACAGCCCTTTAAATGGGACTGACTCAGCTGAAAGGCCTCCTTTTGCATGTGGATATCCAATTGTTCCAGAGCTATTTGTTTAAAAAAAAAAACAAAAAACTATCTTTGCTCCATATTTCCTTTTCTCCTCTGTCAAAGATCAGTTGACTATTTTTATGTGGGTCTATTTCTGTGTTCTCTATTCTGTTCCATTGATCTATCTATCTTTTCTTTTGTGAATAACACACTGTCTTGATTACTACAGCATTATAGCAAAACTTGAAGTTGAGTAGTGTCAGTTGTACTTCTTCAATTTTGAGTTGGCTATTCTGGGTCTTTTGCCTATGATATAAATTTTAAAATCAGCGATCAACCCACAGGGGGTTTGCTGGGCTTTTGATAAGGATTATGCTGAATGTATAAGTCAAAGTAGGAAGAACTGACATCTTGACTATACTGAGTCTTTCTATTCATAAACATGGAATATCACTCCATTTGTTTAGTTCTTCTTTGATATATTTCATCAGAGTTTTGTAGTTTTCCTTATATAGATCTTGTACATTTTTTTATTAGATTATACCTAAGAATTTCATTTTGAGGGTTGCTAATGTGAATGGTAAAGTGGATTTCATTTCACATTCCACTTGCTTGTTACTGATACACAGGAAAACAACTGATTTTTATATACTAACTTTGTATCTACAACTTTGTTATAATCACTTATTAGTTACAGAATTTTTTTGTAAATTATTTTGAATTTTCTTTGTGAACAAAGATAGTTTTATTTTTTCCTTCCCACCCTATATACATTTTATTTCCTTTTCTTGTCTTATTGCATTAGCAGTTAATCAATTACAGTTCAGGTTTCCTTACCCCAGTACTAGTTTTGCTGTGGTTTCTGCTCTGGAAGTTTGTGATTCTCTGTATTCATCTCTCTCTTCAATTTTTGAGACAGTGATTTACCCTGTGATCCCACTTCTCTTATGCATCTAAGAATTTTTTTTTTTCCAGTTTGTTCAGCTTTTTATGTGTTAGGACAGAGTGGTAATTTATAAGCTCCTTATAACTCAGATTGGAACCCCAAGGTCCCTGCATCCGGCTTTTAAATAACTAGAGTAGAAAAGGAAATAATATCACTATACTTTTCCCTTGTCAGTGTACATCAGGAAAATCACTTTCAGTTCTAGTCATCATGCCTGAAGAAGGATTTTGACAAAAAATCATGCAATATAAGTGGGTTTTCTAAACATGTCATAAGAAGATAATTTGAAGGAAATGGGTTTTTAGCTTAAAGAGAGACTTGTGTCAGTATGATCACCACATTAAAGTACTGCTATTTTGGGGGCACCTTGGTGGCTCAGTTGGTTAAGCACCCAACTTTGGCTCAGGTCATAGATCTGGTGGTTTGTGAGTCTGAGCTCCGTGCCAGGCTGTGTGCTGACAGCTCGGAGCCTGGAGCCTGCTCCAGATTCTGTGTCTCCCTCTGTCTCTGTCCCTCCCCCACTCAAACTCTCTCTCTCTCTCTCCCCCTTTCAAAAACAATAATAAATGTTTAAAAATTAAAATAAAAAGTATTGCCATTTTGATGAAGAAAATTTAGACATATTCTTTATTGCTTCATGCAGGATGAGGGGCAGTCCTATTTCAACGAAATATAAGATAAAACTTTCTAAACTTAGGGTCATTTGAAAACATACTGTTTAATATTATTGCATAGCAAGTGAGTTCCCCAGTTAGTGGTGATGGTTAGGCAGAAATTTAGTGACTAAATAGAAGAACACTGTGGGTAATGTGAGTAGCAGGAGGAGAGATTAGGCCAGAACCCTTTCTTTAAGTGAAAGCCATACTGAAGGCATCTCAATCTATCCCCACTCCCAGAAAGAATCCCTAGAACTTCCCAGAGCAGAGCTTTTTAAAAGACTGGATTACAAAGTAGGTTGAGAATTTCAATTCCAACTCAAAATGTTAGGTAGGGCCAGTTACAGACCAATATTTGCTCATACATGATATTTTTTCCATTTGATACCCAAGGAAAGTTTTGAGAGAAGATAAGGTTTATCGCCTAAAAACTTTAAATTTTTTTTTTAATGTTTATTAATTTTAGAGAGAGACAGAGACAGAATGCAAGTGGGTTAGGGGCAGAGAGAGAGGGAGACACAGAATCCGAAGGAGGCTCCAGGCTCTGAGCTGTCAGCACAGAGCCCGATGTGGGGCTGGAACCCACAAACTGTGAGATCATGACCTGAGCCAAAGTTGGATGCTCAACTGACTGAGCCACCCAGGCACCCCTCACCTAAAAACTTTTAAATAAAAATAAAGTCCGCCATCATGTATGTATCATAGCTACATAATTATTGCATATTTTAAATGTAACAACTACATTATCACCAAAGGAAAATTTTAGTCTGTGCCATCATTTTCAAAATTTTTGTAGTGTATATATTGTTATAAATTAGTAATTGGTACCTGTTATAATAGTAATAAGAAGCAACAACAAATCATCATAAGAATGAACAGGGGCACCGGGGTGGCTCAGTGGGTTAAGCTTCTCACAAATGGTGAGATCAAGCCTGAATCAGGCTCTTCACTGACAGTGCGGAGCCTGCTTGGGATTCTCTCTCCCTCTCTCTCTGCCCCTCCCCTAAGCCCTCTCTCTGTCTCTGTCTCTCTCTCAAAATAAATAAATAAACTTAAAAAAAAAAGAATGAATAATAAAACACCCATTTGTTACCAAATCTTGTTTCAGTTACTTTTGGGGAAGGAGGCAAAGTTCAGGGAGAAACGTAAAGGAAAGAGAGAAAAACAAAAACAAATCAGACCTGGGTATGGGTTCAGACTTCAAAGAATCTAAAAAATGGCCAGAGTTACAAGTACATAAGTCGCTATAATTTAAAGCAGAAAAAGATAATCACTGTCAAGTGTGTGCTGAGTGAGTTCAAGGAAAGAAGAGATTTCTATGGTGTGGGAATTAAGGGGGTAGGGGGGGAGGCTACTGGGGAGCACCGGTGCTTGAAAGGGCCTTGAAGGACAGCTAGACCTAGAGATGAGAAGAAAGGAATTGTGAGCAAAGGGAGGATTATGAGAAAAGTTGCTGAAATGCAAACCTGAAATGCGTATACCAAGAGAGGTTTTACTGCCTTAGTCAAATACCAGCTGGAAGCAATTCACTACAGATGGTTTTTTTGAAGACGTTTAACCGTAGGACCACATAGAGAGATTGGGCAGAGTTTTAAGTACAAACAAGGAAGGTTGAGGCACCCAGACACTAGCGATACTGGGAAACCATTACCACTCTAGAGCTAAGGTGGTCAGCAAAGGAAATAGCTCTCAAGACCCTAGTGAGAGTTGGAGCCCTGGAGGGGGCGCTATCTGCTAGGAGCTGAGGTCGAGGAGGCATGTTACTGTTGCCAAAGAGCACAGAGTAGGTGGGAAGAAATGCCCTGACCTCTTTCTCCCCCTGCTCTGCTTCCTCGTGCCAAACTCAATAAGAAGCCAACAAGCATGGAATCCTGAGTGATTTGGGCCACCAGGTAGGGCACAGAACAGGATAGAGAGGGATTAAGAATCAATGTAGGGTGGGTAGTTGGCAGAGGGAACAAAGAGTAAGCAGGAGACGAAAGATTAGAAGCTTAGAGAAGATTCTGGGACATCTTGATTACCACTTTTAAAAGTTTCTAAATTATTCGATAGATAATGTAGAGACACTGATGCTTTATCAGCAAGAGGGTGATGTAACAAATATTCCAGAACAGGGCGGGCCAGGTGGACAGAACTCCATGATGTTATCAGTGTTCCCTATTCCTTCTTCCATTATGCACTCCAATTCTTCGCATGTGGATTTCATCTGTATGGTCACCTCTATCTCTAGTCTCATATCCATATGTTAGACAACAAAAGGAAGAAAAAAAAAGACAAATAAACGAAACTTTTCCAGAAGTAGGTTTTCACCACAGGGTTTACCTCAGCTGGGAAAAGCATGTTGTTACTCTAAAGCCCATTGGTTTTTGTTTTTGTTTTTGTTTTTGTTTTTAAAGAAAAAAGTGGGGGAAATACTGGGCTGAAGCCAGAAGCATTTTATGTAAACCAGAAGAAAGCTTGATGGGAGAAGGGCTCTCTAATTCTTAATTATTTGAATGTCTAGTAATTCCGAATTTGGGTGGTGGCGTCCAGATGGAGAAGTTGGGAAAAGTTACTTGGAAAATGAATAGGGGGTCTGAGATTTGGGACATACTGAATATATATATATACAGTCATATATGACCCATAATGGCTAAGTCATGTTATAAATCAGGAAAGTGGGTAGAACTAGAGACAGGAATTTCAATGGCAAACTAGATTGAGTTATTGTTTCCAACTCTTTATTTTCATACTTAATACAATCATGCCCTTTGCCACTGCAGGCCAAGTTCACTTGCAGCTCCACTGAAGTTGAATTTAGCAACATGAATCTTTTTTTTAACAATGGTTTGAGAGAAGTACCACATCATTTTTACACCATGGAATATTTCTGCTTGCGGCTTGAGATTCTAGGCTTCCATATGAGAAGAGCACTCCTAGGATAAGTATTCGTGAAATAGATAAGAATGAATGCCCAGCCAAGCCCAGCAGAGCCATAATCGACATGCAAACCCATAGATGCTTGTGGTTGGAGTCCCTGAAGTTTGAGATTGTTTTTCTTATGCAATGCTCCTGCAGCAGAAGTCTAATTAATAAAGTGGTCATTCTCAAAGACACAAGAACATATGGAAACGACTTCACCCCCACTAGGATGACTCTGATCAAAAAGACAGATAAAAGCAATTTGGGCAAGGATATGGAGAAATTGGGACACTCATACATGGCTGGTGGGAATGTAAAATGGGAGCGTCTCTTTGGAAAACAGTCTGGCCACTCCTCAAAATATTACAGGTAGAATTACCTCATGACCCAGCAATTCTATTCCTAGGGGTGTTACCAAGAGAAACGAAAACATAGGTCCACACCAAAACTTGTGCATGAATGTGGATAGCAGCATTAGTCACAATAGCCCAAACACGAGAGCAGCACGAATGTCCATCACCTGATGAATGGGTAAGCAAAATGCAGTATAGACCTACAATGGAATATTACTCAGCAATAAAAAGAAATGATGTACTGAATCATGCTGCAAAATTGGAGGACCCTTGGAAACATCATGTTCACCAAAAGAAGCCAGACCAAAAGGTCATGCATGGTATGATTGTATTTATATGAAATGCCCAGAATTGGTCAATCTATAAAAACAGAAGATAGATAGGGAGAGAGATGAAAAGGCTCAGATTTCTTTTACAAGTGATGAAAATTTTCTAAAACTTGATTGTGGCGATGGTTTCACAACTCCGTGACCATACAAAAAACGAGTGAATTGTGGTCCTGTAAATGGAGGAATTGTATGGTATGGTTTAAAACAATGAACAAGGGACAAAGCCATAAACCTGCAAATAAGACATATGCTGCGAGCTGGGGGCAGTAAACCCGTCACACTCTCTCACCTGATCTGACTGTGACAAATGGCATATGTGCTTGTGAAAGCTGGCTGGAGTTCGTGGGTGCAATTGTTTGTCAGACAAACAGACGTTTTCTATATGTGGTACTAACTTGCCTACGTAGGAGAAAGGAAGATATGCATGGCTTCATTAGCACCATGATCTAACCCAGTGGTTTTCAAATTCTGTAAGAAATATTTCCTTTAATAATGTACACAACCTATACTTGAATAAAATCTAATCGTGGAGTATTCCAACAATCCAGAACTATCTGGAGTAAACCATGAACGTATAAAAGTCCTTCTTTACCAGTCTACCAACTCCACATAGTCTCCTTCCAGGAGTAACCACTGGAAACCATTGTAAAGCCTTCGAGTCCTTTATTCTAAGCATCTGCAGAAATATATAGGCAAATGCACCTCTTTTTACAGAAATTAGACCATAATATGCAGACTGTACTGAAGCTTGCTTTTATTGTTTTAATATATAAGTTTATTTATTTATTTTGAGAGAGGGAGAGAGAGCGAGCACCTGGTGAAGGGGCAGAGAGAGGGAGAGAGAGAATCCCAAGCAAGCTCCATGCTGCCAGCCCAGAGCCCCATGCAGGCTCCATCCCAGGAACCATGAGACATGACTTGAGCTGAAATTAAGAGCCCCCTGAGCCTTGCTTTATCTTTTTTTAATTTTTTTTTAACGTTTATTTATTTTTGAGACAGAGAGAGACAGAGCATGAACAGGGGAGGGTCAGAGAGAGGGAGACACAGAATCTGAAACAGGCTCCAGGCTCCAGGCTCTGAGCTGCCAGCACAGAGCCCGATGCGGGGCTCGAACTCACGGACCGCGAGATGATGACCTGAGCCAAAGTCGGCCGCTTAACCGACTGAGCCACCCAGGCGCCCCGAGCCTTGCTTTAAAAAACTTAACATGTCTTGGGGCACCAGGGTGGCTCAGTCGGTTGAGTGTCCAACTTTAGCTCAGGTCGTGATCTCGCAGTTCATGAGTTCGAGCCCTGCGTCGGGCCCTGTACTGACAGCTTGGAGCCTGGAGCCTGCTTCAGACTCTGTCTCTGTCTCTCTCTCTCTGCCCCTCCCCTGCTTGTGCTCTCTCACTCTCTCTCTCCTTTCTCTCTCCTCTCTCTCAAAAATAAACAAAGATAAAAAAAAGTCTTGAAGGTCTTTCCACTAAATAGTGTTTTCATAGTATCGTTATATCATAGTTTGATTTTGTATTCCTTTTTTGAAGACTATTAAATTGTTCTCCATTTACCCTTATTACAAAACAACAATAAAGGAATTCTTGATTTACACATCTTTAAGCATGTGTGCAAGTGTTTCTGCAGGATAGTTTCTAAAAGTTACATTTCTGAGTTGAAGAGAATGCACATCTTAAATTTGGAGTCACTTAATTAATTAATCTATTTTTTGGCCACACAAGATCAGCATCCTCTACCCATGGTTTGGAAACTCCCACTTAATACTTAATGGGGCGCAACTTGTTTCTCACTGTAAAAGCTAAAATGCCAGGTATTCTGAACCAGTCAAAACCCCCTTTTTTTAAGTGTACTTATGTGAGGGGTGGGGAGGGGCGGAAAGAGAGGGAGAGAGAGGACCCCAAGCGGGATCCATGCTGTGGGACAGTCAAAACCCTGTTTAAAAAATACCCCTTTCAGGGGCCCCTGGGTGGCTCAGTTGGTTAAGCGTCCATCTTCAGCTCAGATCACGATCTCATGGTTTGTGAGCTCGAGCTCCACATCAGGTTCACTGCTGTCAGTGGAAAGCCCACTTCAGATCCTCTGCCCCCACCCCCTCTCCCCCCCCCCCCCCCCCCGCTCATGCTCTTTTTAAAAAATAAACATTAAGAAAATCCCCCTTCCTGCCAAAACTAGCCTAGGCTGGTTTCTCTTGCTTGCAATGCAGCATAGATACATGTGTGTATACACACATATGTACATATAAACACATACATATGAAAATATGAGTGAACTTTTAACAGAAATTGAATCATAGCCATGTTTTAGATTCTGAATCTTTGCTTTTTTGATAGTCACTTATTTACTTTTATGTCCATTTTTATCATCTTCGGGGTCTACCGTTACAAAGATTTCCTTCCTGCCCCCTTCCTAATGGTTGCTTCAATTTCTCATCAATCTAGTTTGGGTGAAATTGGGCTCACTCAGCTTCAGGAGTAATTTATAATTCTCTTTTAAAAATTCAGCAAATCCACATTTCTCAGAACTGGGATTTGTTCATAGGCTGACCACAAGACCAAACCTGGCACTTTTGTCTACACTGTTTCCCTCCACATTCTCTTGCCCCCAACCCCCAACTGAGCAGGAAATACATACTCAGCTCAAAGCTGTAGGCAGCCATTTTGAGACTAGGAGGGGGCAGGCTGCTAGGGCCTGGGGTCAACATAGTAGCAGTAGAGCAAAGAAATGGAGAGAAGAACACATTTTGTTGAGCCCTGGATAAAGCCTTGCCTGCAAGACTGTTCATTTGTACGACCCAACATATTTCCTGTTTTGTTTGAGACAATTGAGGTCAGGTTTTCTGCGATGTGCATCCCACAGGTTTGGCATGAGGTGAAACTATTTAACATACATAAAACGCTTAGAACTGCACTTACATGTGGCATTTACTAGATTATGGCAGCAGAAATAGTGGGCATAATTCAGCATACACCATACCGGAACCTTCCATTCATCTTGTTTGTCTCTGGTTGCTCAAGCAGCCCTTACTCCATTCCTCCATTTCTTTGTGACTCTAACCACTCCTGAGTACCCCCACTACTGCCTCACCCCACTTACCTCCCATGTCCCTGTCCTCCCCCCAGGCATCTCCTCTTTGTCACCTTCTCTCCCTTCCCAAAGCTTGAAGTGGCTTGTGGATTCCGAGTTTGGAATCAGGGAGAGGAACCCTGGAAGGTGGTGGTGATAATGTTTTCATGCCCATTAAAGCCAGATCTCTGTCTTATACTAATGTGTCTCTCTTCCTTCTTGCTACTTGCAGGCAAAGTCCAAAGCCTTTGTTGTTAATAAACGAACGCTAACCAAAAGTTAAAATCACGTCTTACCACATTATTTGCAAAAGCGTACGGTTGGTCACAGACTCCCCGAATATACACCCAGTAAAAAGTCAAGTTACTCTTCTTTTTGATTCAATCGTTTGCCAAGGGTTCTATGCCGTTTTCAACTTTTTTTCAGTATTTTCATTTCCAAGAGAAATCTTTCCCTCAAATATTTATGTGTAAGTATCTTTTATGTTCAGATGAGCAGTCATGTAGCCCAAGGAAAAGATTCCATTGAGGAGTTTGGATGGCTTCACAGTATAGACAACTGAATTTTTGGTGGCTTGGCATCGGCATTTGAGGACAGAATTTCTTTTGTGGTGCAGTGTTAGCATTAAAATGTACATTTCTCTAAACCCTCATTACCAGGAAGCAGGATAAAAATTACATTAATATTGATACGATAAAAAAATATATTGATATGATAAAATATTTTCTGAATACAATACAGCCTTGATTACTAATCTGACTTCCCTTGGAACATATAAAATACTTAGTCATTTTAAGCGGGGACATGCTAGTTTAACTTTTTTTTTTTTTAAATTTTTTTTTTTCAACATTTTTTATTTTATTTTTGGGACAGAGAGAGACAGAGCATGAACGGGGGAGGGGCAGAGAGAGAGGGAGACACAGAATCGGAAACAGGCTCCAGGCTCCGAGCCATCAGCCCAGAGCCTGACGCGGGGCTCGAACTCACGGACCGCGAGATCGTGACCTGGCTGAAGTCGGACGCTTAACCGACTGCGCCACCCAGGCGCCCCATAGTTTAACTTTTAATGCAGAGTAAAAAAACAATGATTCAGAAGACAGTATTTTTTTCACGAAGCCCTAACTACACGTGACCACAATTTACTCTTCCCTATTTACGTCTTCCCAAATCATGACTTAAGTTATTTAAGGTTGATCTTCTGACTTTTCACCTACTCATTATTCATTTGCTCATATATGCAGTCAAGAAATAACTGTAGATTGTCTACTATGTGCAAAGTGAATTAAGTCCCTTTCCCTAAGAAGCCTCCAGTTGATTAGGTGCAAGATCCAACATACAAATAACTCTAAAAAAAATCATGTAAAAATACTAAATACGGAGCAGGGAGAGAGAAGTACAGGTCACACAAGAAATGGTTAATCAAAAAGAGAAGTGGAAAAAACCCTGGGGCATAAGTGTGACTTCAATTATTCCACCTAGAAGGGTGTATGAAAGGGAGCAGTGAGAAATAAGGGCAGAGAGGTAACGCTGGGCTGGACCATGGAGGGTCTCGAAGGCCAGTCTAAACACTTCATGGTTGACAAAAGCCGAAGGTTATTTGTAGGGACTCAACAGCCCAAATCTGGGTTTTAGGGATTTTAATCTGTCAGAATCGTACAGAATGGAATGCAAGTGGTTGCAAACTGGAGGCACTCTAATTGATGATGTTGTGCCAAATATTTAATTTTCCTGAGATAGATACAGTTTCACCAACAATTGTATCATGAAATGACGTTTTGCTGACATAAATATTGGGGTTGACAGAGAATGAAGAAGTGAAGCCTGAGGCCCAAGTCAATTGCTGAAAACCCAGTCCTTGTGTAGAAACCAAGAATTCTGAAACATTTGCTGAGTTACAAGGGCCCTACGACGGCAAGGTCTCAGCCACTCCTGGGACGTTCATTGTGAATGGAGAGGGCAAATTAGACCCCCCATTCTTTTAATCCCATCAAGTTGCACCGTATGTTTATAAATAGTGTTTTTGTCGTGACCCTAATCGAGAGAGATTTAGTGCTGTGACTGGCCTATTTCTGACTCACTATTGTCTAAGATCTTACATTCTTTCAAAAGTTGAAACAGAAAACTAGAGTCAATTACACAGATCTGCTGCCTAAAGGATTTATATTTTCCTTTTGTTTGTTCTTAAGTACCATCATTCTACTCATCTGCTGACTGTTCAATTGCGGGACACGGTGGCATAAAGCCAGATATCCTGTCCTGTGGTTCCCCTCCCCTACTCATGAAATTAAGAGGGAAGGGGTGGGGGCGGCGTGGAGGGGAGAGAGGAAAAAGGCAGAGGAAGTTCTTCTGTTTTACAAAAGACCTCATCCAAAAATAAAAGCAAAATGTTGGTGTAAATACCACAACAAAGAAAACTTCTGATTAGCCAGAAGCTTTCAGTGTTGTAGCTGGCGCGGGTCCGCTTACTCTATGCAATGAGAAATAGAGACTGCATGAATTTCAACAGCACATTGAAGCTCTTTGTAATGGCACTAAATCTCAGCCTAATGTGGTGATGGAAAGGGCCCACCTGCCTTGTTACCCAGGGCTGGGTCTGAGTTAAAGTGTGTGACGACTTGCCACTGGCCTCCCTCACCAGTGCTGTCCCTGGGGCTCCTCTATCTTGCATTGGCCCACGGTGCCCACTCAAGACAGACAAGGTTTGATTTAATCATATATTCAAAGCAATCTGATTTTAATACTTAATGTGGTATATTCCACAGTCCATCTATCAATGGGGCTCTTCCTTCCTTCCTTCTTCCCTTTCTCAGTTTTCCTTCTCTTTCTTCCATCACCCTTGCTTCCCTCGCTCTCTACCTCCCTCTCTTTACTCCTTCCATCTTCCTTTCCTCCCTCCCTTCCTTCCTTCCTTCCTTCCTTCCTTCCTTCCTTCCTTCCTTCCACCTATCCATCCATCCATCTATCCTCTATCCATCCATCCATCCTTTATTCTTCTTTTCAAGGGGCAATAACTCATTCCGTATTACGTTCATTAAGAGAAATTAAAAGAGGAATTTTTGAAGTTCCTCTGAGTCTGTCTTAAGTCAGGTTTGTAGTTGGCACGGGCACTCTTGATCAAGGAAATCTGTATTTTGAAGGCATAGGAGAAATCATGCTGTTTATCTATGACCAATATTTTTAAACAAACCATAAGCTTTTATCCTGGCTATGTGTTTCCACTATCAATACCAACACATAGTTGTGTGAGTACCCATTTCTGTGATAAATCAGCCGGTGCTGAAGCATCGTTCTTTTGCCTTCTGTGCTGTGATTCTGTCATATTCTCACAGCATCCGGGAAAAAAGAACTGTACCAAGAGCCATAGACTCATCACAAGTCACATTTATAGGTATCAGCATTTAGGACTTGGACGTACCTTTTTAGGGGACAGACTTCAACCCAGTTCAAACAAACAAACAAACAAACAGAATCAAAGATTAAAATCTCTAAAGCCACTACAAAACCAAATCGATGTCAAGCCAGGGGGGGATGGAAATCTTAACGCCAGGATTGATCTGAGGCTTGTCACTAAACCAAAGAGAAATCACACTCCTTTTGTCTACAAACTTTTTGTCTACAATGGCTTCTGTTGAGTTTTGTAAAGGGTGCTCTCCTTAAACACCGATGTCTTGTTTACAATCATTTCAGAAACCCGACAGAAGAAAACAACATTGCTGAGTTGTTTCAAATGGTTTACTTAAAAAATTAAGAATGACTCCAACCATGTGGATGGCTTCACTAAAGATTACCTTGGGGTTAAGTTCCATGCTCTATTAACCCAGGCTTGATCTCTCAGGAGACACAAGTCAGAGAAAAGTCAAAAGTAGTATTGATTAAATCAATTTAGCAGTTTTAATACATACAAGACGAGTGGTCAGTTTGAAAAAAGAAATCTGTCAACATCATTCTTTTGACCTTAAACTAAAATCAAATGACAGCTTTCAGTTAATCATCAGAAAGCCTTTGATACATCATAACTTTCTCTTTCTTCTGATACTATGATCATGCAGCCCGCCCGGCTAGCTCAGTCGGTAGAGCATGGGACTCTTAATATTATGATCATGCCATACTCCTGCTTCAGAGTGGGACGAAGTATAAACCAGGGGCTCTAATAGATTAGCTTTCTCTGTAAGCAGACTGGCCGGCAGACTTTTATGGTTGCTGACAATTCTGTCTTTGGGGATGCCTCTGTTTTGTCAACGCTTCTGTACATTCACTCAAGGGAATGCATTTGATACTTTCAAGTGAAAACCCGCATCTACTTCCCTATATATTTTTTGAGATCTCAAATATTGACTCTGTATGTAGAGGTCCTTTGAAAAGCAAATATGCAAGGAAGACGGTTCTTGTCCTCAGTCTGAAGGATGGAGACAGTGGGTAACTATCTCAAGACCCTGAGGGAAACAGTACTTGATAGGACCTTACCTTGAAATTTAATTCTTAGAATACACATTCAAATCTGACTCCAACAATGCCTGCCACTAATGTGATTTTCACACTGTTTACCATTTGGGATGACCCATGCCTCTGGGTCACTCCTACAGTGTGGGTCAACAAGAGTTGACTTTACCTTTGCACTTACCTCCAGAAACAGCTCTACCTGCCACCATTAGCCAGAAAGTGGTTAAAATTGATGCCATAACGTTAACTCTCACGAAAAGGTGACTTTGAAGATGAATCAGTGCTCAGATTTGGGACTGGAAAAACTGGCAGCAATTTGACAAGAACATATAGCAGTCTGGCATTATGTTGACATGACTTCAACAAGAAAATCTTGTCAGTTCTAAGCACTGGCTACGTAGACATTTGGAGTTACATATATGCACTATCAGAAACACAGAATGGGACCCTCTGTATGGCCATGCGACTCTTGGGTATATTTATGGATCAAGGCACTAACACCTGTAAAAATACATATGAAATATAAGCCTTAATTGAAATATGTTCATCATGCTTAATTGAAACACGCTCCCAGGAAAGCAGAGGGGGTTTTGCTTACGTAAAAAATTGCCGAACAGAGCCCAAAGGTAATACAATATTCTTCTATTAGTGGGGTTTTTTATTTAATAAAACTGTAAGACAAATATCTCATGTGCTTGGCTCATTAACAATACTTATTTTTTTATCAGAATTAATATTCTTCCATATTTTCTTTGGAAATAGCAATATTGATGTTTATATGAAATGCAAACAAATGATGCAATGTTTCACATTTTCCATGTGATATATTCATTCTCTAAAATTTCATGTTAGCACAACTGAAAACAAAGTGCTTCCACAGTTCATTCCAAGATAATATATTGCTCCATAATAGCAAATGCAGTGCAACTTGGGCTTCAGAACTGGAAACTAAAGCAACCTTTGTCTATGTGTTCATTACATCTTGAACAAGGCTCTTTTGGTAGGTTTCAGGCCATTGATAAGCTATTAAAAGACACAAGTTCCACGCAAATGGCAAAACTTTTCAAATCATAGCTGCAGATAAAAATACAGACACGGACAGGTTTGAGTGCACTGTTACGGTATCTTGAGAGGAACCTCCTTGGCAACAAAGAGAAAATGACAAACGTGGACTTCTGAAAAAATGAAGCACACTTTACAAGAGGCCGAAAAGTTGATTCTGACCCTTTATATTTCGGTGGTCAGCGAATGATAGATTTCACTCAGCAAAGTCACTAACCCTCCCTCTGTTTACTTTGGCACTGAAGCACATTAATACATGTTTTTATATGTAATTACCCATATGATGCTTCACAAATATGAGAAATTTTTAAAAAGGTAGGCTCAGTTTGAAAATTGCAAGTTAGCTTCTTTGAAACTGTTGGTAGAAAAAGCTGAGCAGAAGCATAAAATTATGAGTAGCTGTATTGAAACAGGAAACAGTGATCTATATTATGTCCTTAAATATTTTGTTGACTTCTCAGTATATGCCAAGTATACACACATACACTACGAATCCTCATGAAAATCCTTAGAAATAGGCATCTTGCTGATTTGAAACCAACCAACCAACCAACCAACCCTGAAATTCAAGAGGAGTTTGATTTTCCAACATCACGTCTTTAGTAAACGGTGAAATCTGCACTCATAACCACAGCTTTTAAAAGATGATGCATTGCGGTCGCCTGGGTGGCTCAGTCGGTTAAGCTTCCGACTCTTGGTTTCAGCTTAGGTCGTGATCTCACAGTTTGTGAGTTCCAGCCCCGCATCAGGCTCTGTGCTGACGGTGCAAAGCCTGCTTGGAATCGCTCTCTCCCTCTCTGTCCTGCCTTGGCTTGCTCTCTCTCTCTCTCTCTCTCTCTCTCACTAAATAAATAAATAAATGAATAAACATTAAAAAAATACACAGATGATTCAAACTCCTCATCACGTATTTCCTAAAGAAATCACCTGCATACTGCACACCCTATTTTCTGTTAGATTAAACAAAAACAATTTTCTCTCGTTTAAATAGAAAAATGTAGTGAAAAAAATGAGAATTTTAGGTTGTTAAAATATTTGAGCAACGTACACTAAATCCAAGTACTGAATAGCAAGGATGACATTATACATATTTTCTTAGGAATAAGATCTTTCTGGAAGATCATAAATATTTAAGCACAAACATACCGTAGAGTGGCAACCTGGACAATTCTTGATTCAATGTGGAATGTTCTCAACCTTTAGGTTGCTAACTACACGACCTGACTTTACTCATTAATTGCCAAATATCCACTTTGCTTTGGAATGTGCAGATCTAAGCTAGAACTTAACTTTCAAGATATTTCACCTCCTAGACCCCAAGAAGACCCTGTGAAAGTAATGCATGAAAGGAAATAGTCCACAGTCGTCAATTTTTATGTTCTTGCTTCATCCAATTCAAATATCTCAGTCTTTGCCAAGTCTCTCCTACTCATTTTCTTTTTTTTGCAATTGCTATAACTTTACTATTTTGTTTTATTCATCAATCGCGAGTATGGCTTAAATGGTTAGTTTCATCGAAAATATCCATTTTTCCCTTCTTCATCAAAAAGAGAGGTCCTGAGTCTTAGCTGGATGGCTGGCTTTCCAGAATAAAGGCTACACGTCTTAGCTTCCTTGTAGCCAGGTGAGACCTTGTGAGTTCTAGCCCATGGGATGTAAATGGAGTAAGGAGTCGTGCATACCACTTTTTTGTGTTTTCTTATAATGTCTGAAGCTTTGGCAGCCACCTTTGAATATTAAGTGGTCTTGGAACAGAGGCCTTACAAGGCCATCACCTAGAAGGAGATGGCCCCTGCCCCTGGGGAATGCTACTCCAACCAAGATCAGTTGCCCTCAGACTTTTAAACATAAGAGAAGTATATCCAGCTTGCTAATCCATGTTTTTGAAAATAATTTGCAGCCAACCAATTGAGCTAAAAGAACATATAATTTACCATCACATTTGATCTTTGTTGCTTATACAATGCAGAGCAAGGAGTAACACAGGTCAGTTTTAGCGTTCCGGTAGCAGGCAGAAACAAACCGCCTGGGCGATGAGAACGTTGCTGAGTTTCCATTGCTTGTGAACTCGCTGGCTGGTTTACCTTTTTCACGCACGTGGTACAAAGTGATTCTTCTTTGTTCTAATATCTGACAATATCCAGTTCAACAGATTTTGCGGTGAAAGGCTCTTGGAAATAGTTAAACCTATGTGTATGCTTATTTTCCAAAGCTTTCTGAAATGGTACTTGGGTGAACAACTTGGGAATTAATCTGCATGCAAAAGTCTAGTTTCTGCATTCTCAGGAAAGGTAGGTGGGGCGGAGATGTTTACTTGGTCAATCGTAGAGCCACCAGGAGATCTCGGCATCTGAGGTGCTAAGCAGCTGCTGAGCTTACCTTAAGGAACACCGCTCAGTAGAGGCAAATCACTAAAGGCACAGAGGCAAACACTAAAGGGATAGTTTTGCCGGCTTTGCCACAGTCTCTAAGGGCATTTGAACAGAGGAGGCTGTGATGCTTTCTCTTGAGTCCATGACTGGTTATACAGATAAACCAGTGCAAATCAAACTCCACTCAAATGTTTAGGCAAGTTCCTCATTCTCAAAATAAATAAACATTAAAAAAGTTTTTTCAAAAAGGGGCGCCTGAGTGGCTCAGTCAGTTAAGACTCCAACCTTGGCTCAGGTCACGATCTCAACAGTTTGTGAGCTCGAGCCCCGCGTTGGGCTGTGTGCTGACAGCCCAGAGCCTGGAGGCTGCTTCCGATTCTGTGTCTCCCTCTCTTTCTCTCCCTATCCCCCTCGTGCTCTCTGTCTCCCACAAAATAAATAAACGCTTTAAAAAAATGTTTAGTCAAGTTCAATCCAACTGTAGCTCTATAAAACCAGTCTTGCTTTTAGGCCAGATTTGAATATAGCAAACAACTTACTGAACTTTGTAAAATTCTAGATGAATTTTTCATCTAATTTCTCATATGATATAGCAAAAAGAATAATTGAGTGCTACCCGATTTTACATAAAATTTTAAGTACTTAAAAGTTTGAGTTTTGAGGTATTTGTACTTAAAAGCCTTTGAAAAAAGTGGTTGAATAACTATTTCCTTCTTGGATGGAGAAACAAATTTTCCTTTAACTTAAAAAAAAAAAATCACATTTGGGAGGCAGCCACCAGGGACAGTTTCACTTGGAAAGAGACTTTTTGAGAAAGTTCCAAGTGACTGAGAAAAGAGAATTATAATGGAATTTGCTTCACAACTTTTATTCTGACAGAGGGGCTATTCATCCTATGGAATTCTTGTAAAATCACTGACCTGAACAATATGCTTCTGAGAATGTTTTCCTGCTTAGCTTATAAAGATATTATTATGTATCTATGATACAATCACTAGAAAATGCTCCCTCTGGGGCATTTGTTGTTGCTCTAATTATCATAGTTGATTGTGGAACCGATATCTCTGATGTGCGTAAAGGTATAACAGGAGAGCAGATACAATCTTTTACGCAAACTGCACTTTCTGTCTTCATATTAGCGTTATATATAAAAATTCTGTCCCGTAAAGGCCATCCTATAGACAGACTATTTTAACTTAAAGGGACACAAATTATTGTAATGAGGTTACAATAATGATTCCTATAATTATTTGTGATTTTGATGTCAAGACAAATCTATTTCCAACTCTAAGCTCTGACAAAAGTTACTTCTCTGAGACTTAGTGCCCTTTCTGTTCGGCAGACCTAGAAATATCATCTTATAAGACTCTTTTAGGGATAAAGACAGATGATATATGGAAAGGGTTTAACACGGTGCTTAACTCACTGCTCTCTATTATTAGCATTATCTTCGAATCTGTGCAATTCGAAAGGCCAAAGTCACAAATAATAGAAATCCATGTTATTCTATACAGGTTTTCATTGTGAAACTGGAGAAAAGGAACTCAATAAAGTTAACCAGCTATGAAGAGATTGTACTCTTACTCTTTAACTGTCAGTTAGGTCTTCTCAATTATTCAAAGTATTCGGGGAGATCAGAGATTAGGTTAATGTGAAACAGCCATGAAACTAAAAATTCTTTGCAATTGGCTTCGGAATGTGTTTGGTTCTTACATTTGAAAATTGGTGTGTCTGGTGGTCTAGATACTCACTTCAGAGAAAAAGAAGGAGGCATACTGAGGAGACTTGGTTCAGGCACAGAGAAAGATGCCTGCTGTCCTGATCCCATTTCTCCGTCCAGTTCTTCTCTCAACACGGGGACAGAAAATGTCTGCTTTCTCTTAACTGACAAAAAATCTTTGCTCTCGCAAAACCTCCTGAAAGTAGGGAGGTGGCTAAGGATTTGATCTTCAAAGGGCTTGTCTTCATGCAAACTGAGTAGAGGAAATTGAAATGTCTAAAAAGCTATAATTAAGCAGATTCCATACTAACTGCATTGAACTTGAAAGCAAGTTTATTATGGATAACCTAGAAGTCTGATAAACCACCCAAGGACAACACTAATTAACCTTAGTGTGCTTTGAATAATTATGAGGCATAGATCTGAATATGTCTTTTTTTTTTTTAACATTTTATTATTTATTTTTGAGACAGAGAGAGACAGAGCATGAACGGGGGAGGGTCAGAGAGAGAGGGAGACACAGAACCAGAAGCAGGCTCCAGGCTCTGAGCCATCAGCCCAGAGCCCAACGCGGGGCTCGAACTCACAGACCACGAGATGGAGATCGTGACCTGAGTTGAAGTCGGACGCTTAACCGACTGAGCCACCCAGGTGCCCCCTGAATATGTCTTTAAAACAAAACCTGCATCATTGATTTTATTATTTATTTAGAGGTATTAATTTATTATTAAGTGAGCATCTCAAAACCTGATTAAATTGGGAAAAATTTGAGAAAAAAATCACTTCTATGAATTTCTCAAATTATTTTATTTTACATAAAATATTTAATACATGATTTGAACCTGATAGAAAATAAATAAGGCATTTAAAAATGCAATTCAATAATGGGGCGCCTGGGTGGCTCAGTCGTTTGAGTGTCCAACGTCGGCTCAGGTCATGATCTCACGGTTTGTGAGTTCGAGCCCTGCATTGGGCTCTGTGTCTGACAGCTCGGAGCCTGGAGCCTGCTTCAGATTCTGTGTCTCCCTCTCTCTCTGCCCCTCCCTCTCTCGTGCTCTGTCTCTCTCTGTCTCAAAAATAAATAAACATTAAAAAAAATGTAAATGCAATTCAGTAATAAAACAGCGAAGTATTTTTAAAGCCACACGTGAATCGATGGCTAATGGAAATGAAGTAAGCTATTCTTACAGGGAAGAGAAAGTAGGATTTAGCAAAGCAAAGATGTTAAATCTGATCTTTAGAAAATTCAGAGATTACGGTATGATGGTTGGTTGGTTTGTTTCATTTTTTAATTTGTTTTCCTTTTTGAGAGAATGTGTGTGAGTGGGGGAGGGGCAGAAAGAGGGAGAGAGAGGATCCCAAGCAGGCTGCCCTTTGGGGGGCTCGAACCTGTGAGATCATGACCTGGGCCAAAATCAAGAGTCGGATGCTCAACGAACTGAGCCACCCAGGTGCCCCTGTTTGTTTTTAAGAATTAGTTGTAGCTCATAAGTAGAATTTAGGAAACCAAGCAAATGATCAAAAGAAAAAAAAAAGAGAGAGAGAGAGACAAACCAAGAAACAGACTCCTAACTATAGAGAACAAACTGATGGTTACCAGAGGGAAGGTGGGGCGGGGGGTGGGGTGGGGGTGAACTAGGCAATGGGGTTTAAGGAGCGCACTTGTGATGGGCACCCGGTGATTATGGAAGTGTCGAATCACTATGTTGTACACCTAAGGCTCTTATAGCCTAACAGTATGGTAACTCTACTGGAATTAAAATAAAAAATGTAGGGGCGCCTGGGTGGTTCAGTCGGTTGAGCGTCCAACTTCGGCTCAGGTCACGATCTCACGGTCCGTGAGTTCGAGCCCCGCATCGGGCTCTGGGCTGATGGCTCAGAGCCTGGAGCCTGCTTCGAATTCTGTGTCTCCCTCTCTCTCTGCCCCTCCCCTGTTCATGCTCTGTCTCTCTCTGTCTCAAAAATAAATAAACGTTAAAAAAAAATTTTTAATTAAAAATGTAATTAAAAAAGGAATCAATTGTAGAGCAATTTAAAAGGAAAAAGGCTGTTTCTAAAAGATTTAAAGCAGAGTTTTGGAGGAAAGAAAATTGATAATGTGTACTTGTAGAGCGATTTTTAACATTCCAACAAGAGTTTGGGCTGGGTCAGACACTGGATTATATAAAGGTAAACACGTTTCACTCTGCTATACATACATATACGTATATTGCTACATAGTAAACTGTTGCAAAAGTCAGCGGCTTCAGTGGGTGATTCCGGCTCCAAATCCCTCCTACGCTGCAGTCGACATGCCGTCTAGGGCTGGAGTCATCTGGAGGCTTGACGCGGGGCTGGAGGATCCGCATCCAAGAAGGCTGTTGGAGGGAGGAGGCCTTAGTTCTTTGCTACTCGGGCTTCTTTGACACATCGCAGCGGGCTTTTCCCGGAGTGAGTGATCCGAGACAGTGCAGGGAAGCCGTAGTATCTTTTGTGACCTAGTCTTAAGGCGAGGAAGGCACACACAGGTCCTATTCATTAGAAGCCAGTCACTAGCACGCGTGCAGCTAGAGGGGGAATCAACTGCAGTTGTTGAAGGGAGAAGCATCCACCAGTGTGTGATTATATTAACAGCGCTACCTATCACTGTAAAACTTCGTAGAGCCTTTACTACTCTAAAGGGAATCCAAAAGCGCATGTACCGTTTCTCAAGCTTAGCTGACCACTGAACTCATTTTTGTGGACTATTTTGTAGAACTGGTATTCCCCCGGAGACATTTCAGAAAACACTGGTGGTTTAACACTGCTATCACACACACACACACACACACACACACACACACACACACACACACACCTATTCCTATAAGAAATATACAGTATCGTTAGCTTTCAGTGATGGCAATCCATTATTATCCTTGTGCTAGATAACAGATTTCTAGGCCTTAGAGAACCAACTTTAATTTAAATTTTTTTTTCAACGTTTTTTTTATTTATTTTTGGGACAGAGAGAGACAGAGCATGAACGGGGGAGGGGCAGAGAGAGAGGGAGACACAGAATCGGAAACAGGCTCCAGGCTCCGAGCCATCAGCCCAGAGCCTGACGCGGGGCTCGAACTCATGGACCGCGAGATCGTGACCTGGCTGAAGTCGGACGCTTAACCAACTGCGCCACCCAGGCGCCCCCCAACTTTAATTTATTTTGAATGTTTATTTACTTTTGAGAGAAAGACAGAGTGTGAGCGGGGGCAGGGGGGGGGTGGGGGGGGCAGAGAGGTAGAGGGAGACACAGAATCAGAAGCAGGCTCCAGGCTCCGAGCTGTCGGCACAGAGTCCTGACACGGGGCTTGAACTCACAAACTGTGAGATCATGACCCAAGTCGAAGTCAGACGCTTAACTGACTGAGCCACCCAGGCGTCCCTAGAGAGTCAACTTGAATCAGCAAGTGTTTATCGCTATCTTCTGTGCCAGCCACTGCGCTAAAGCTGGTTATTTAAGGGCAAATAAGAAACAGTCCTTGTCTCTGATGAGCCGCTAAAGGAGATGCAATTTAGAATACTTAGAGCAAAATAACAGCAAAGACATACAGCCTAAATTGTGCTTGCACAATTCTAAGTGCTTTGTGCATATTAACTCACTGAATCCCCACAATAACGTTATGAGGCGGACCCTTCTTTTACAGATGAGAAAACTGAGACAGGAAGAGGTTGAATCACGTACTCAAGGTTACACAGCTACGAAATGTCAGAGCTAGGATTTACATCAAGGTGAGTCTGGCTCCCAAGTTTAGCTGTTAGCATTACAAACATGGCCTCCAAGTATTCTCCTACCAAATACTTACAGGAAACAAAAGATTGCAAATAGCCCTGATCTAGGGGACTAGAGGAAAGTGTCACAGAGGACACTAGATATTAGAGCCGGGGATATTAGAGCCAGGTCTTCAGGGCTAGCCAGGAGTGAGCCGGATGGAAAAGGGAGAAAGGCAATTTTGGCCTCAGGACCCAGTGTCCCCAAATGCACACGAGTGTGAGTGGACGGCACCATGAATGAACAATAGAGGGTTCTGGGAGCTGAAGCCGAAAAGCCAATAGCAATCACCTGGGAAGTAAAATCCAGAACTACACTGTTATCTAGCTCACATCTGAAAGTGTTTAATATTAATGTTCACCTTTGCAAAGAGAGATTCACAGAGCCAGGAATGTCTGTCTACGATAGCCTTGAATGTGGGGTGTGGTGGACACTGCGATGCACCACCCAGAACCCTTTCCAAGGATGAAAGACTTCCTCTCCCAGCTGCTGGGAGTGCTGCCAGCAGAGAGCCCTCAGCAGTCAGCCCCCTATGGGGACTGCATCCGCTGGAGAGAGCTGCCTCACGGAAGGCTATGACCCTTTCCTGGGACGCCGGCATCCAGCGACTGGTCAGTGTTGGGGTACAAAGGCCAGCCTCTCAGGCCAACTCGGGGCAGGATGCAGGGCCAGCCCAGCTTTGGACGCCCCTGTAGAGTCAGCTGCAGGCCTGGGTGAGGCTGCGTCACAGCCTGACTTCTGCCTCTGCCCAACCCTGCCTCCTCTCTCCTCTTCCGTGGGGAGTGATCGCAAGGGACTCCATAATAAAACTCTTGAACTCTAACTCCATCTCGGAGTCTGCCTCCTGGAGAACCCAACCAGTGCCAGTTAGTACCAGGAATGGTTGGGAAGGCAGATGTTGGGGTATAGTTTTGGAGTTCTTGGCTGGCAATTTGAATTCCACCACTGGGTTAGGTGGTGCCCCGGGGTGACCCCTGGTACGAGCAGCAGTGAAACTGTGAACGCCTTTGCCAGTGGTGAACAGCGGTGATAGAACGGTGACCAGTGGGATGGGAATCTCTAGCTGGTGCAGTGTAGTAGGAGTTTGCGAAATGTATGGGAAACAAGAACTAGGAGGATCATGGGATTGGTTGGCGATACCTACGCTCAGTTGACACTCTGGAAAAAAAAATGATTATGATGAAGAACTAAGGGTGACTGACATTTAAAATTTAAGAGTGAAAGCCAGAGACCGCCTGCTTGGTAGCATAAAGAGCCTCTCATCTCCTGGAGGGAGGGCAGAGAAAGCTGAAGAACAGACCAGGACTTAATCATAACAGTAGCAGAGCTCAAAAGGTTAAGCTCCCAAACAAGGCAGATCTGTTATGCCAATTTCAGGGCCCTGGATGCAAGGGGGGGGGGGGGTGCAGGGCGGCGGCGGGGGGGGGGGGCGGGGGGAGTTCGACCCTGGCACATGGACAGGACATCTGGATTGATGTGCATGAGAATCATAAAATCCCAGATTCCCCTGAACCCACTGAGCCTGCACAAGGGGCCCACTCTTCCTGTTAAGGACTAGCATTTTCCCTGGCTTGCTATGAGGTCAATAGCTAGGATTCAGCCACAGTATAACCCAGCCAAGGACATACTGGGCCTGATAAGGGAGACAGGGTCTAGACCCCAAAGAGCCGGTGAAAGGGCAGGAGCAGCGATGATCCATTCTGGTCTGGATGCAGTGAATGCTTGATGAAGGGTGGTGGACGCTGTAAGGCTGGATAAAGGTTAGTCTATCCAGGATAGAGATTTAACACCCTGGCAAGGACCCCGGGAGACAGCACAAACACAGGACTAAGAGGCCTCCTAGAGAAAGAATGGAGCACACTTAGTGAGCTAATGGTGCCAGAATTGCCATGACAGACGGCGAGAGAAGGTTTTCAGGCTCAGAGAAATGGGCATGTGGCAGCGGATACGCTACCCGAGGCCAGAAAACCAGCAGAGGCCCTCATTCAGCAGAAACAGGGGAGGAGCACCATTTGCCAAGCAATTAGGGATATGCTGGTAAGAGGGGCACCAGTACCCTAGGGTCAGTGGCAGCTGTTCTGTGTAAGCCATTCCTGGTAGCAATGGGAGCGATAAGACCCCCTCAGGGAGACATAATTATAGTAATGAGAGGCAACGTCACAAAGGCAGACAGAGGGGGGTCTACGCTCTGAGTAACATGGCCGTTGTCAGTAGGACAGTGTCCTTAAGGGCAAAATAGATGGGTGGCTAGGGAGTGTACTACTTAATCCACTATATCAAAAGAGATCAAGGATGGATAATCAGGAGGCTGCAGCCACTCATCCCAATAAAACATTTCTGAACCTGAGCCAGTTTGGGGACATGTAACGCAGTGGCTAAAGAGGCTAGGTCCCCAGAAAGAAGGACCCTGCAATACCACAGCAAGTGAACACAGTAATGATTCCACTGCCCTTCTCGAAAGAAGCTTATGGGCCACTTACTAGGGAAAAGGCACGATGCCAACCAGAGGCTCAAAGCATTGCTTTGCCTCCCTATAAGTATGTGATCACATGGGAGTCAAATAATAAAATAAATGGACTTCTGGCTTGTGTCTGGTTCCCAATGAGTCCACTGGGATTGTGGACAAACCCAGTGGTCATTTCCCTGGTCCCCAAATTGAAATAGAATTTGTAATTGAAATAGAGATACTTTGTAGCTGGCTGACAGCTCCATTGACCTCTGGGCCTAGGGGGGGTCAGAGCTATCCCAGAGACCAGGAATAGTTAAATAGAAGTCTCTGAAACTGGCCCCTCCCTTCAACCCAAATAGTCAAAAACCATACTGCATGCCAGAGAAATGACCTAAGTTAGGGAGGGAAAGAATGTTTGGGCTCACTCTGTATTTCTTATCGAGATCAATATGCTTCCTAGCTGGGTCCCTTTAGGAACCGGACATCAAGTTTATTTCATCTCCAAGGCCTCCAAACTGAAAAAATAATTGCTAATGATGATTTCATTACAGTCATTACAATCCACTTCTATTAGGATGAAACTACTTGAAAAATCCACAAAAACTTTTAAAATCGGATTGTGCCTTTCTATAGTCTCAGGTGCTCTTATAAAAACACGTTCAACTAAAGAGTGCTAATACTGTTTGCTAGAAAAAGAGAGCTTTTCCTTAAAAAAAAAAAAAAAAAAAAACAGAAAAGCAAACAAGACAACAAACAAGCCAAAAAACAAGCTACACGTTTTCATCCGGGACAGAGTGGGGGTAAGATGGCAGCACCCAGGGAGCTGGTCAGGGGGCTACGGTCAGTGGATCTGGACAGCCTGGCTGTGAGGACCTATGCCAGATTTACCGGTGCCCCACTCAAGGTGCGCAAGGTCACCAACTCCTGGTGGAGCCCTTCAGGAACTCTGCCTGCCCTTCGGACTCGTCAGGGAGAGGCCATCTTGAGACCACACAAGGTCACCAGTCACCTTGGAAAAGAGAAGTACAAAGCCAATAAATGAGATCTCACCCTGGCAGGGAGCAGACCCCTTGGCCTTCATGTCTCCGCTGGAAGGGAAGCTGCGCCCCGCACGCTTGAGTAGACACCAAGAACCACGGGGACGTGCCCCGGAAGTGGTATGCAGCGGCCATGCCCTTTCCCCTCAACTTCTTCCTTCCTGGCTGCAGGCAGTGGCAGTTCCCCGTGGCTGCGGCTGCTGTGGGGGGAGCTCAGGCTTGAGAACGGGGAAGAGCTGGAGCAGGAGCTGGAGCAAGAGACGCGGGGATGCCCGACCCTGCTGTCTCAGCACCTAGGCTCTCAGACATTCTTTTTTGGAGATGCCTCCACCGCCCTGGACACCTTGGTCTTTGGCTTCTTGACCTGCTGCTGCAGGCAAAGCTGCCCAGTGGGAAGGCGCAGGCTCACCTTCCTGACTGCGCGACCTCTGTGCCTACTGCACCCACATCCTCAACCTCTGCTTCCCCTGGGATGGAGCTGGGGTGCCACCTCCATGTCAGACGGTGACTGCGGAGAAACCACAGCTCACGGGTGCTGGCGGGACCGGCAGCCATGATGGTCTACGCCTCGCTCGGTAGCGTTGTTTCTATCCAGCAACGCCTGCTCCGACCCCAGGCACGCAGTCCCTGGGCACAGTTGAGGACGATGAAGAGGAATAATGAATTCGTCCTCTTGCGCCCAGGACTGATTTTTCTACTGGCATGCATTCCAGAAGCCCCTGTGTTTCCCCGTTGTTGGTAGCCTGGAAATGGGGTGCCTACTCCCAGAAGAAAGCTGTCCACACTGAGAAGAGAAACCAAAAAGCTATTTTCATTAAGTGTGTGTATGTGTATAAGGTATGTGTCACCATTGGAGGAAGATTTTTGACATTTCAGTCAAGCGGCCTTCATAGATCGTTTCTAAAAGAGTGGGCTTAGGGCGCCTGGGTGGCTCCCGCGGTTAAGCCTTCGACTTTTGATGTCAGCTCAGGTCGTGATTTCACGGTTTGTAAGATAGAGCTCCAGGTCAGGCTCCGTGCTAACCGTGCAGAGCCTGCTTGGGATTCTCTCTCTCCCCCTCCCTCTCCCTCTCCCTCTGCCTCTCCCTCTCCCTCTGCCTCTCCCTTGCTCTTTCTCGCTCTCAAAATAAATACATGAACATTTAAAAGGGTAAACGTGGTTCCTTAGAGATTTCGCTTCGGTCAACGAGACGGCAAGAGTACACTGAAAGGATTCTCAGAAATTACAGATTGTATCTTTCTCATATCCCTGCATACTTCCCACAACTAATGCATTGTTTGGCAGGAGGCAATGAAAATCTCAGGGCTCCGGCAGCTCACAAATAGTTCTAATTTCTGAAGTATTTCCATAAATGTTCATGAGTTCTCCATATTCACCTTCTCAGGGTAGACAAGGCCCTGCCCTGTTTGACCTCTTCTCCATTGTGGGTGCCTTCTCAAATGGTTAAAAATATAACAGGACCCGAGAACATTTATTTCGAATTATTTGCACGTCAACCATTTTTGCTCTTAAAACACAAAAACCGAAAGCCATGGAATTTACATTCGACCCTTTTTTGTGATTAATGCGGTGTTCTGTGTAAGTGTGAATGAAAACGGTTAATATGTGTGAATCACTTAATTCCAGGCAGTAGCGAAGACCTCTAAAATACTCTGAACAAGGCTGAATTATTATTATTATCATCATCATTATTATTATTATCTAAGAGATTTCGACCACATACTCCCGGTCATAGAGCACCTACGTTTTATTTTGGACAAGACAGTGATTTTGACTCCCACCTCCCCCCACCCCCCACCCCCCACCCCTGGCCCCGCCCCAGTGTTTTCAACTTTTAAAGTTAGTTGGTAACATTGAAAAACTCAGGGCCTTACAAATCTCGGATGTTTTAGCTGCTGGATCCACCTTCTCCCGTGGCACGGTCATCAGGCACCTACTCGGGCTAGTCTCCAGTTCACCGCACTCCTCTCCACACCCTATAGTCCCTCACACTGAAACAGGGCACCGGGAGCCATTTAGTGTACCATTTCCTGTAGTCTGTTTTCATAACTGTTTTTTTTTCGTTTTCTTTTTCTTCCTCAATGTTTCTAGTCCCCGTGGGCATTTCAGTTTCAATGCCTATCAAAGGGTGCAATGTTTGCAATTGAAAGGGACCTCATAGTGCCCTTCTATCACTTTTCCCCCTTCTCCTTTTTGCTTCTGTCACTGCATGATCACTACTACCAACCAGCCCGTGTCCCGTGAAGCCTTTACCTTGGTCCCATATACCCTCCTGGGAAGACAGAGTGTGGCCTCTGTGCCCAGTAACCTGACACAATTTTCTGGGCGTAGTCATTGTTGCAAATATAACTTCTCCTAGTGAGTGGATCCAACACAAGGCTGTTTCATAGAACCTGGGAGCTTTTACACTTGTTCCCAGCCCATTCCCCCAAAATAACTCCCCCACTCTATAATCACATTTACACTCATGACATGGAGAAGGTAGAAGGTAAAAAATTCCTTTTAGCAAGAATTCTATGGCTGTGTATTAGGTACAGTTCCAAACAAAAAATAACTTAGGCAATCCGGAAGGAATCGATTGTTTAGTGTTCTGTAATTGAAAAGTTATAAAGTATTTTAACTTGTACTTTTTAACTCCTTACTGCGTTAGCATTTAGACAGCCTATGTTAACTTATATCCACTCTAACTTTTATAAGTTAGCTTGTCTTTTCAGGACTAAGAGTTACCAGTTAGAATTGAGGATCACAAGCTTGGCATTCAAGTCTGTATGGAATACTTCCATATTTAATTCCCAAAGTCACTCTAAGTTTTGGTTGTTGCTGTTTGTCCTCAGAAAGGCCCCGTACCAACAAATGTGACTTCATTCTGTTAAGTAGCAATTCGCTGGAATATTGCAGATCTGAATGTATTCAGAAAATCTTCAAGATATACATTTGTAATTGGCTGACTGACAGATTCTACGTCAATGGGTTATAAGGAGAAACCATACTTCTAGCTTTGTTCTTCCAGTGCTCTTCAAATTTGACTTCTGGATCCCTTCCCTCCTCCACCCTCCCCAAGATGAAATATCGCTTCGCTTTTCCATTGCTCTTGGATAGTAAACGAATAGTCCTTCATTCTGGCATTTAAAATGACCCAGTCTATACGCTCATGACTGCTAGTCCAGTGCACTGTAAAAACCATCGTAATCCAAATTAAAGTATTCTCTGTAGACTGGAGTTGGGCGTGGGCACTGCTGTTTTTACCCCCTTTTCCTCACTTACCTTCTTCCCTCTAGCTGCTGTTCCTGACCCTTGTACAGTAAGATTGGATCAAGGAGCAGAAAAGATTAAAGAGCTGTGACAAGGCATTAACCGGTCTGGGGAGGCAGACGCTCCCGACTGATTTCTTTCTCAGTCAAGGCTATTGTTAGCTCGTCAGTGAGGCTTCACCAGGGACCTCTGACTGCTACCACCTTGACGTAGTGAGCTGTCTGATTAACACTGCCCCCTTGAAGGGCTTTTGGGCACTACTCTGTTAGGGTCACATCATCCCTCCAGGTAATCACTTGCTTACTGAGCAAGATCCCCTCTAAGGCAACCCCAGCCTGGCTCCCTTTTATATAGTCCACATCTGAACTCCAAGAAACATTCACCTTTCCCTACCATCAGTGGAAGTAAACTTTATTCTTTTTTTTTTTTTAATTTTTTTTAATGCTTATTTATTTTTGAGACAGAGAGAGACAGAGCATGAGCAGAGGAGGGGCAGAGAGTGAGGGAGACACAGAATCCGAAGCAGGCTCCAGGCTCCGAGCTGTCCGCACAGAGCCCGACGCGGGGCTCGAACTCATGAACCGTGAGATCATGACCTGAGCCAAAGTTGGACGCTCAACTGACTGAGCCACCCAGGCGCCCCTAAACTTTATTCTATTATAGTCTTCTTTACTCTGTAATCAGACACAGTGGTGTGGCAACAGCCATAGTCTTTATACTTACTGTTCTTTGTGGACCTCAGATACCAGTCCTTATGATGTTTCCAAACTCCAGGAGGTGTGTATTAGTCCCCTGAGACATCCCCTTAAAGTCCCTGTTGTGTGTGTTGAGGTACACTCCAACAATTTTTTTTTTCCAAGGAAATTCTCTCCCCGCCTCTTCCAGCCCAACTGGAAGGTGATGCTGGCCAACTTGGGTTCGCCCCCTTTGCAAGTGCCACATGGGTGGTCTAGCACCTCATATTTTAACACAGGGTACTTGCAGCCAATTGCTTTATTCTTGGATTTTGGTGCCCCTGCCAAAACTGGAGCAGAATGACCCCAATTTTATCATCTAGTTACATAGTCAATCTTCTTGACTTCGGCTCAGTGGTATGCTGGTGAACCGTGGCCATTATTAATATTTAAATGATGTAAATCTACAATTACATAGATTATATATATATATATATATATATATATTTTTTTTTTTAACATTTATTTTTATTTTTGAGACAGAGAGAGACAGAGCATGAACGGGGGAGGGTCAGAGAGAGGGAGACACAGAATCCGAAACAGGCTCCAGGTTCCGAGCTGTCAGCACAGAGCCCGACGCGGGGCTCGAACTCACGGACCGCGAGATCATGACCTGAGCCGAAGTCGGCCGCTTAACCGACTGAGCCACCCAGGCTCCCCAGATTATATATTTTTAAAAAAAAAAGGTAACAAGGGCTCAAAGGCATCGCTTTCTAATTATTTCACTTCATTTTGTTATTATCTCCGCTTTTGAGATTATTGGTCTCTCGTCTCTGTATGGTAAAATTAACATATGATGGTGTACCACTTTACATTTCTTCCCAACTCAGCATTCCGCGGCTCATTATGGCAGGTAGAAATTCGCTACGGAGAGAGTATTTACACCAAGGAAATCGGCAAATGTAACAAATCAGGTGCTCCCCGCCCCCCCCCCCCCCCATCTTGTGGTTAAACATTTGCCAATTCACCACTGCTTAGTACACACTCCTCAGAGATGCGGAACAACTAGCAAGATAGCAGGTGCAGTCCACTCCCAGGCAGCTCATTTCAATATAAAAGGGCTACTTTGTAAGTGCTAACCTTTCCCAAGATCAATAGATTCAGCACGTCTCTCTCTCCCGTGCTTGCAGTTCTTGGGAGATCAAATTAGTTCCTCCTCACAGGTATCCACCCTTAATACATTTTCAAGTAAAAGTCTGAGATTAGACAAAGAAGCTCCCACAGCTGCACATTCCTTGGCAGCCCACATCATAAATGCTTTTGCAAAAATGCCTCACCCAATTTTTTAAACTGTTCTGGGCTACAGTTAATAGATGATGAAAATAATGACTTTTAAATATGCCACTGCACAATTAGGCCACTAAAGCAACGGAGACACTTCGAGGAGCTCGAGCCTAGGCAATAAGACAAAGATACCTGCAGGAGGAGAGCAAAATATCTACAGGAAAAAGGTAGAGCTTGCAGGTCAAAATTTGCATCTACACAGTCAAATGGAATAAATGTGAATGACACTGTAAAAGAAACAACCTCTCACTTCTTACTCAGTAGTATACATTTGAGCATTAAAGAATCTTTTCATGTTGATTTGCTCCACACTTGGTGGGGGGGGGGGGGGGGGGAGAGCGAACGACACCATTGTTTCTCAGAGGTCGGGAGAGGGTAGGGAATGCTCTTTCTCTAAAAGTGGAATCTTTTTCACAAATTTTAGAAGGAACTTGTTGACATGATAGTTATTCACTTTAAAGAAAATAATGTGAAAGCGAAGCAAAATTATGAGGCATACAGAACGGGATTGTTGCTGAATGGGAGGACCTCTTTTATGAACTTGACCCCCTGCTTGACTCTGTCCTGAGCTCTCGCATGTTGATATGTAAAGCTAGAAATAACCTTGTCCATCTGCCCTATGAGGAGTATTTCCCAGCGTGGACCAGTGTGACCCTATTGCTTATGGCCACCCTCCCTCTGATTGGTTGCCCCCTTGCACTGAGCCGGGAGTAAAATATCACCTCTCAAAAATCACCTTTGGATAGCACTTTATATCCTACAGAGGACATCCACGCACACCATTTCAGATAAGCTTCATAGCCACTCTGTCAAGTAGGAAAGACAAGTATTATTAACTCTTCTTTAATTTAATTTAATTTATTTAAATTTTATTTATTTCATTGTATTTTTTCATCATGGTAAGTGTACTCTTTAATTTCCAACCCCCCCCCCCCCCCCCCAGCCTGGTAACCATCAGTTTGCTCTCTATGGTTAAGGGTCTGTCTTTTGTTTTGTTTCTCTCCCTCTCCCTCTCTCTCTCTCTCTCTCTCTCTCTCTCTCTCGTTTTTTTTTCTTTTGCTCATTTGTTTTGTTTCTTAAATTCCACATATGAGTGAGATCATGTGGTATTTGTCTTTCTCTGAGTTATTTCGCTTAGCATTATGCTCTCTAGCTCCCTCTATGTTGTCGCAAATAGCAAGGTTTCGTTCTTCTGATTTCTTCCAAGTCAGCGGGTGAATCTTCCTGACCTCTGCCAAATGGAGTCCTCAGTACCACAACGCGATTATGGGAATGACGACCCGATCCCATTCCCGTGTCCCCTTCACACTTGAGGAAGGGATTATACAGAATGTGAAACACCAGAGGAGTGGGAGTCTTGGGGGCCATCTTGGAATTCTGCCTACCACGGGGCCTGAACCTGACACACAGAGAGAACGTCGACTCTCAACTGCATCTGCTAGCTTTGGGACTTAACTTCTTCGAGCCTCACGTTCCTCAAAATTGGGGCAATTCTACTCAGAGAATTATTGGGAGAAAAAGAAGTACTAGCATCTGGACAGTGTTAAACATATGAAACACGTTCACTAAATACTTTCTCCTGCCCTTGCCACTGCATGCCAATGGCTTGTACTGTTGCATGAAGGTACCTCAGGTTAGCTCAGTTGTTTTTTTTTTTTTTATGACTATATTAATAGTTACAAGGCAGCATGTTGCAAACTATATTTAACCTTGTGCACCCACAGTGGAACACAGAAAGTAAAAAAGGATAGTAGTTCATCTTACGTATCCCATCCCGATAAGAATCTCCTGTATTAGATGCTTCTTGTGTTACCTCACTGAACCCTAATAACACTGTGCAGTAGGTATCCGTATCCCCATTTAACAGGCCAGGAGACTGAGTTCCAGTGCACAACATGAATAAGTGGCAGAGTTCATGACTATGGATCCCGGCTTGCAGCAGGGTATCCCACGAAAGAGCCACTGAGAAACCAAGACTTTGACGCGCTGGCGTGTGTGTGTGTGTGTGTGTGTGTGTGTGTGTGTGCCTGATTCATCAGGAAGGAATGCGAAGAATTTCCCCTCCCTCAGGGAGAAGGCTGGGCCCCTTTACCCTCAACAGAGAGTGCACAGATTTTAAAATGTTGCAAAGGGCCATCAATTTCTATTGTGAGAAAAGAGGAACTAAAAGAATATTTTGTGAATAAGGACTCAGGAGAGAGGGACTGGTGAATTACTGATCCTGATCTGTTTCTGCCACTATTCAGCGCTATTTTTAAGGCTCAAAATAATCCTTTCCTGGTTGTGGAGGCAAAGTCATTACTTCCATATCTTTTAAAACCTTGGAACATGAAACAAGATCGGTAACACAGTTATTTAACTCTACTAAAAAAAAAGCAAGAAAACAAAACTTGCTAAACAAATTTTCCTACCCCAAGGATGATTATTTCTAATTGAAGAGAAGATATACTCATTTAGGAAGACTCCTCCAAAGCCCTCAAAAAGGACAGGAGACTTGATAACTGACAAGGCAAAATTTATGCTGCAAAAGAATTTTTACTTTAGTTTAAAGATCTTCTGAAAAAGGGAGAACACGAACATAGCAGTATTAACATGGATGCAGGGAACCCTCCAATGACATGGCCATTTATACTTTAGAAAATGACAGAAGGGGAACATGAACTAGAAACATTTTCTTTGAAATAAAAACTACATCTTTCTAGGAATGAAAGGTCTCTGTAGAAAGGAAAAGCAAAGCGTTCAAAAAGATGTCAAAGTTATGGAATAAGAGATGGAAATCTTTGAAGCTGAAGGCATCAAAGTGTTTGGAGAGAGATGATTCCCATTTCTTCATCATTTCACCAACTGGTACAAAGTCAGAGAGAGCTTTTCAGCAGCTGGCTCACTTAGATTTTATTTACAGAGGATTTAGCTCTGAAGAATAAGGAATACGTTGGATCTAAAAAGATTTTCAAAAGATTTTTTAAAAAGATTTTCATTGGCTGAAAATGAGCATTTTCTAATAAGATAAAGGTCACAGACCTTTGCTTGGGTACAAATATCTAACTGTAAGTAAGAGTTCAGACACTTGAATTAGCAATAATATGCTGTGGGCAGAGATTGTGTTGCCTACCCATTTCCATTTTCCCTTCTTTGTTTAATTAAAAAAAAAAAATTACCGAGGCATGCCTGGGTGGCTCAGTCAGTTAAGCTTCTGACTTTGGCTTAGGTCATGATCTCATGATTTGTGGGTTCAAGCCCCACATCCAGCTCTGTGCTGACCGCTCAGAGCCTGGAGTCTGCTTCAGATTCTGTCTCCCTCTCTCTCTGCCCCTCTCCCGCTCACACTCTGTCTCTCTCTCTCAAAAACAAACATAATTTTTTTTAATTTAATTTATCAATGAACATACAATATTATATTAGTTTCACATCCCTTCTTCCTTAATAAAATTTGGATTTTATTTGGAACAGCAATATGTCTAGCTGGGATTATATTTGCTAGTCTCCTGCAAAGAAAGGTTTGGCCAATGAGATATAAATAGAACCTTTCGCAAATAGTTTTTTAAGATATTTATTTAAACGGTATCGATTCCTGTAGGATGGGTATCTTTGTGCATCTTGCCCTTCCCCTTCTCCTGCCTGGAACATAGATGTAATGGCTGGAGCTCTAGCCACCATGTTGTGTCATTAATGATGGACATGAGTAAGGGTAGCAGAGAAGAAAATTAAGGGAATACTGTATCCCGATGACATCATGGAGCCTTTATACCAGCTCTAACCTGTACTATCTCAAGACTTCTTTCATGTGAGAGAATAGACTCTTAATTGGTTATCCCTCTAGTCAGGTATCTGTTACAAGCAGAGGAACTCAAATCCTGATACTGGCCAGCAATACAATGTGATTATGAAAATGGTCCAAGTTCTCTGAGACCGCACTCACAAACATTTTGTATCTGGGTAACAGCACACAAAACAAGACAACACCAACCGAGCAACAGCAATGAAAATGGACTGATGCCAGAATTTCCTTCTACCACAAGCTCACACAAAGAGGCCAAAATTAATTTCCTCACGGGCCTGAGGGAGTGTGATACTTACTGGCCTGATGCAGACTTCAGAAAATCAAAAGATATGCTTAAAGGGTAAAGGCAAACATGGCTGGCCCTGGGGAGGGTAAGTTCTGCTAGCCTGAGAAGAGACTGGAGGAGACTTTGCAGCACTCCGGGGAGTTCACAGTCATAGAAAAAAATGGCTGCACAGCACATTGAGGAAAGCTGGGCACCAGCCGTCAGAGCTTTCGTTCTAGTTTTGGCAAAGACGAATGCCCAAGAGTGGCGTGAAAGGAAAAGAACCTCCTGTCTTTACAGGGACTTGGATAATGAAACTCTCCTGGGCGCCCATGATGGCCTGAAGATAAGAGGCACATTCGTCAATGTCCAGGACCCAAATAATACCTCCCCAACCTGAACCCTACCCTTCTGTGACCCCACAGAGGCAATAATGAATAAAAGATAGTGAATTTTTCATCAGTATAATGAAGGAAGACTCAAAGTTTTCCGTTTGATTTAGAAAAGCACTTTCTTGCATCATATTTTTACGGCGTGTTATTAAAAAGGAAAAAAAAAAAAAGGCAGTGATGGTTCTGCTCAGCTTTGCCCACAGCACTTCATGAGTAACCAGAGAGAACAATGGGATAATGTACTAAATACAGCTGGTTGCCCCCGGCATTCATTGTTCCGTCTTCTTTTCTTCTTCTTCTTCTTCTTCTTCTTCTTCTTCTTCTTCTTCTTCATTATCTTCTTCTTCTTCTTCTTTTTAATGTTATTTATTTTTGAAAGAGAGGGAGAGAGGGAGAGAGAGAGAGACAGAGCGTGAGCAGGGGAGGGGCAGAGAGAGAGGGAGACCGAATCTAAGCAGGCCCCAGGCTCTGAGCTGTCAGCACAGAGCCCGATGCCCCGGGTTCACACTCACGAACCGCGAGATCATGACCTGAGCCAAAGCCAGACACCTAACCAACTGAACCACCCAGGCGCCTCTTTTGGCCCGTCTTCTAAAGCAACAGTACCTCCAGCTTGTAGCAGGGCGTATGGCTCCCTAGAATCCTTGCTTTCCTCCATGTCGCTTCCCTACAGGTGCAGGCATGTCACTACGTTTGAGTCATGGGACAGGAGCAGAAGCGGCAGTTTCTGGGCCCCTCTCCGAAGGGATGGCCCGCGTGCACAGCTAAGTCCTGCTGCTCAGAACTTGGTGTTGCCCTAAGGATCTGGACATGGAAGCCGTGGAGAGAGAGCAACAAGCTAGATGGGGCCCAGCTCTGTGGAGTTGTGGAAGACCTTCCTTGCGGAAGACCAGGAACACCGCTCAGCTGCAGCTTTAGACAGGGAAATCTACGAACGCCTTGTTTAAACCCGGTTTTCAGCCACGTTGTAGCAAAACCTGTTACAGAGGCTTGGGGAATCACAGGCACCTCAGTGTTGAAAGAGCTGGGTCTACCTACCCTGGAAGAGAGATCACTCAGAGAGACAAGGTGGCTGTCTTAAAAACCTGAAGCTTGGGGTGCCTGGGTGGTTCAGTCGTTTAAGCACCCGAGTTCGGCTCAGGTCGTGATCTCACAGTTTGTGGGTTCGAGCCCCACATCAGGCTCTGTGCTGACAGCTCGGAGCCTGGAGCCTGCTTCGGATTCTGTGTCTCCCTCTCTCTCTGCCCTTTCCCCGTTCATACTCTCTCTCTCTCTCTCAAAAATAAATAAACATTAAAAAAATTTTTTTTAAACCTGAAATGTATTGCAGAAGAGAGATAAGCCTTATTACATGTGGTTCTAAGGAAGAAAATTCTAGAAAGACAAATATGGACAAAATGTAGGACAAACTGTGAGTATCACCTTTAATTGAAGTTAGTATATGACCTGGACAGGGTCACTGGCTCTGTGATCTGATGTGACTTATTAATTTAATCAAACTATTCTTCAGACTATAAGCTCGGTGAGGGCAGGGACACCTCCCTCCCACCTTAGACAGTACTGGCATCTAGCAGGTACTGGATAAAAGTTTGGTATGTGGGTAAAAGGACAAAGCAGGGCTAGAATGGGGAGTGAGCGGCCTTTGTAGGTTCAGAGGAGTGAACTCTGAGGACAGTCCTGCCCCCAGTAGCAAGCAGAATTTCATTGCTTTTAAAATTTAGCCCCTTTTCTTGTTTGCTTAAGTCAAAGCACAATCTACTTTCAACAGTGAATGCTGGCAAAAGTGGCCATTATCACATAACAGAAGAATGTATGGGACAGTAATGATTCTAGGGAAGAGACAGGGAAATTCTCCATTTGCTTTCTCCAATGTGTGTGTGCATGTGTGGAAATATTTAAGGAGAAATACACCAGGAAATACGGCATCGGACCTTCCTCACTGCTGCTTTCAGATACGTGGACCTTGACCGTATTTCTCTTATTCCCTTCAGCCACATTTCAAGCCATGCCATCTTGATCCCATTCAGAAAGTTCGAACTTTCCAAGTAAAACTATATCAGATGTTTTGCTCGCAATCTTCTTTGTATTCCTTTCATCCCCCAAACTAATTCAGGTGTGCCCTGCTTTAAAAAGTCAAGTACAGTACACTAGAACCCAGACTTGCAACATATAAATTAGAGGGTGAGAATTTACATTACAAGAAGATTCTAAATGCATCGTCTTGGGAGAAAGACAAACACTGAAGCTAAACAACTTCATTAGAATGAAATCAAAACATCTCTGAAATGATGAAGCCAATCAGTAATAAATACTACTTTACAGACATAAAAATCACTTGAGACATCATTGTGATTAGGGCATTCATTGCAAATAGAAGTGATTAGATATCTCTGGAGTCTGGCAATAAGCAAAAATCTATGACAGACAGAACTATTGTACAAAGAGAGCTCACCCTACATTGTATCGGAGGGAAATTATTATTTTAAATAAAATGGACTTACAGAAAATAATCGCAGTAACAACACAGTGTTTTCCATCATGCTTTTTATGAAAGAGCCCTTTGAATCAGTCATTGGGTACTAGATCGCTCATTCATTCATTTCGCCAACATCACTTAAAAGCCCACTGCCCCTGCCCCTAGGCGAGCTGCTGAGCATTCAAAGAGTAAGTCATGGAGGGACTTACAAGTTGTTCATGCAAAGGCAAGAAATCAGAATAGTTTATGGTGAGTGTAAAAAACTATTGCCAATTGCCTGGGTGGCTCAGTCGGTTGAGCGTCCGACATCGGCTCAGGTCATGATCTCGCTGTCCGTGAGTTCGAGCCCCGCGTCGGGCTCTGTGCTGACAGCTCAGAGCCTGGAGCCTGCTTCGGATTCTGTGTCTCCCTCTCTCTCTGACCCTCCCCCATTCATGCTCTGTCTCTCTCTGTCTCAAAAATAAATAAACATTAAAAAAAAAAACAAACTATTGCCAATCTGGAAATAAGCTTTCCAAAGAGCAGCTGTGGTTTAAGCCACCTCCTGTTCCTTGAGAATATAGTGACTTGATGCAAGGTCCTCTCCATCACTTGTCACCAGGTTACCTCAGGGTGGGCAGATGGCTCTCAGAAGAACAATCACAGTCTCTAAGGGTTTTCATTGTATTCTACAGCCGCCATGTTAATTGTTGACTCTGGGAGAGTTTTGCCTTTAGATTATGTTTTGCTTCAGTAGAAGATCTGGAAAGGAATAAGAAGGAGCAGCTTTGCTTTTTTTTTTTTTTTTTTTTTTTTTTTTTAACTTAAGATGCATGATTTCCATAGAAGAAAATGGTCTTATCTAAAAACTGGAAGGACCTAAGGACCAAAAATGGCTACCATGGTTTCTCTGAAAGAAATTTTCCTTATACTGGATTAGTGGTAGAAACCAATGTTTTTTGATTACCTCCTACATGTTGGATATTGTTCTGGGAAAACTTACAAAAAAGGTTCTGCAAGGTAGCCATGATATGAATAACACTGCATTCTTATAGATAAAGAAAGTAAATCTTCGCTTAACCCATGTGTCAAAGTCTCAGAATAAGAAAATGGCAGAACCAGATTGGGAACTCTGGTGTTCTCCTGAAACTGAAGATAAACTTTCTATGTCCCACACTGTAGGAAAAGACTCCTTTCTTCTCCATAATTCTGGCAGTTGGAGCTGGCCGGAGGGACAGCACATGCCTTTTCATATGTTCCTAATCCAGGGAGTATTTCTCTAGAGTAAGATCTTCAGACTGAGACCCAAACGATACAAAGGATGTATAGATGAGTGGGTACAACCGAAGGAGATTAAACCTTTGTCCAGGGAAGAGTGGGAAAGAGACTTGGAGAGTCTGACACCCTAACAAAAGGCCACTCTGAAGTGAGCTTCTTACAGAGAGCAGGAGCTGGGTATGTGGGGGGGGGGGGGGGGGGGGGGGGTGTTGTCTGGCCATGAAGTAGGGTAAGCCAGGGAGACCAACCTTAGTGGGTGGAGTATGAACAGGAAGTAGAGTACCTCAGTCTGACTGATAAGTTTGGAAGGAGAAGCTGGGCATGCATTTACCAGCCTTTCCTCTTCCTTGTGTCTTTGGGATCTACCAGTCTGTGAGAAGATAGCATATTGCTTTTACACGTTACAAGGTTTACAGTTGCAAGTTCCCTCTTGAGGCAGGAGTTATGGTTGCCAGATGCCAACCATAACTGGGTTGGTAAATCTGTCTCATTCCGGAAGCCAACTTGCTGATAGAGGAAACACTCACCAATATCTGCTTTATCGGTAAGAATATATTTTGTGTTCCTATCCGTCTTATCCTTTTGTCCAGAATTTCAGTGAGAGAAAGCAGGTATATTATAAACTGGGCCCCCCCTTAAATTTCAACCAGGTAAATAGAAGGAGGAAGCAGGGCCCAGGGGATTTAATGGCTTAGGTACCATGGGCAAGAGGAGTTTGGACCCACACAACTGAGCTGTGATGCTGGCAGGAGTCATTTCAGTAGGAGGAGCAGAGACGTATGCAGACCGTGGCATCTGAAACTTCTCTTTTGGAGAGATTGAGTCTGCGTATAAGATTCCTACCTCAGCCAAGTAACAATGAGGCTCAGCCTAGACAGAAAGGAAGCAGGGGGTTTGGGGATTAGCCCAGTTTTGTTCCAAGCTTAAGGAGATAAGTTCTTTTCTTCTTAAATTAATTTCATTCTGCTACCAGAAGGCCAAGGAGAAGAAAATTATGGTTTTTTTTTTTTCTATCATAGGTTTCTAGCTAGACAACCAGAATTTGTCTAGATCACTCAGGGACCAATATACCAAGGCAGGCCATTACAAAGGGATTTGAGATCACAGCACCAGCTACTGACCAAATATTTGAAACTGTCTTTGCGTATAAAATGAGGTGACATAAAGGAGCGTGGCTGGTCCAGGAATTCAGGATATTGTACTCTCTTCTTGGATAAGGGGACCGGGGAAGAAAAAAGAATTCCTGCCTCACGTTTAGAATAAACATTCTTTTGTCACAACCACCTTCAACTCTCTCTCTCTCTCTCCATATATATATATATATATATATATATATATATACACACACACACACATAAATACACATATTACGTTTTCAAATTGTGTAAATAACATATGCTGATTATAGCAAAAGGGTAAGCTGAATGAAGAAAATAAGCTTTTTTAAATTGCCGAAGTATCTGTTAGAATCATGTTTGACTGCAGTAATGAGAAATCCAGACAAGGCATGATGAAGATAGTACAGCAGCTGCATGATCCTTCCAGGAATCGGGCTCTTTTCTATCTTTCCATTTCACCATACTTATCATGAAAGCCTTTGCCTCAAAGCTGGTTCCTCATGGTTGCAAGATGGCTGCTCTAGCACTCGGCCTCATATCTTCCTGAGGCGAGGCAGCACCTATATCAGAAAACTAAAAGCCTTTTTATTTTTTTTTTTAAACAAACCCTCACTTTAGATTTCATTGGCCAGCACTTTTCACATGGACTTCTAACCGCAACGAGGTTCAAGAAAGTGCGTATTTTTGGCTGGGCCCACACTCCCCCAAATGAATTCAACATTTTGTTGGTGAGGCAGAGGAAGAAATAGCTACTGGATAGGAAAGTTAGCGTTTCTTCCAGGCTCAGCCCAGCCCATGCCATGCCTCTGTTTCCTTTCTTACTTTCCGTGGCATCCATAGCCCAGCCATTCTCTTAGTAGAGCCTGTGCTGTTCTTTTACCCTGGTTGGTGGCCCAGGGTTTCCTCTAATTTTGCATTTGGCTGACAAAGATGAGAATCTCCATTTCTTCTGGTTATGCATCCAGCTGAGATAATTACACCTTTTCAAAGCACGTATATAAATGCTCCATATGATTTCATAACCTATTCTTTTCTCTTACTGCCACATCTATCATCAGTAGCTTGGAAGCAGATGAAATTAACTGCATCTCAGCTGCCCAACAAGCTTCCTTGATTCATCCTATAAACACACACCAAGCAGCATCTTCATGGAAGTTGCTGGGGATGGACACTGACCGAACCACACAAAGTCTCAGCTCTGGTAGAGTTGATCATCTGACAGGGGAAGACAATGAACAAACGCATGAGTAAGTACACGAGATATCAGATGGTGATAAGCATTAAAGCGAAAAACAAAGCAGGGTGAATAAGATACAGAGTGTCAAGAGGGAGAGAGTCCCATGTTATACACACAATAACAGCCAGGGAAGGTTACCCTGATAAGCAGAGGCCTAAAATAAGAAAGCAAACAAGTTGTGTGCATTTTTGGAAATTTTCCGGGCAGAGGCATACGCAAAGGCCCTGACATGGGAGATGTGTGGCAGGCAGGTTTGAGGAACACACTACCGGCACCTTTGTAGCTGGACCAGGGTTAGCAAGGTGAGAGTATTCAGACAAGACAGAGATAGTACTACAAGTTCTGATACAGTCAGAAGAGCATACTTTCATTCGTTGCATAATATTGAATCACTTTGTTAGGCACTCGAGTATTTCCACTTCTTCATTTTATGGTTGACTGTTTTTACAGGTTCTGGGCCACTGACAAAAATTCGTTGATGCCTACATTAAAGCAACAATTGGCTAGTTTTATTTTTTGAGACAAAATTTTAAGCGCAGCGCACCTTTTTCTATAATAATGAACACGGAGGAGGAAATGAAAGTGAAATCCCACCTCATTTACAAACAAAACAAAATAAAAATGTGCTTACGTGTCTTAGTGGGGTGGATATGGGAGAATAGCAAGGAATAGAGGGAGAAAAGGGGAAATAGGGAAAAGGAAGTAGAGAAACAGAAAGGAAAAAGAGTAATGTCTCTTAAAGTAGAAAAGGAGCTGCTAACTCTTTCTCTTTTTGCATGACAAACCACCTTAAATTGGTGAAGGGAAACAACAACCATTTTATTAACCTCATGCGTCTATGGATCAGGAGCTTGGGCTTCCGCACAACATGGCGCTTTTAGAGTAGTTGTTACATGGAGGCTTGTCGGTTGTTACATGGAGGCTAGCTTTCTTTTTTTTTTTTTTTAATTTTTTTTTAACGTTTATTTATTTTTGAGACAGAGAGAGACAGAGCATGAACGGGGGAGGGGCAGAGAGAGAGGGAGACACAGAATCGGAAGCAGGCTCCAGGCTCTGAGCCATCAGCCCAGAGCCTGACGCGGGGCTCGAACTCATGGACCGTGAGATCGTGACCTGAGCCGAAGTCGGACGCTTAACCAACTGAGCTACCCAGGCGCCCCGGAGGCTAGCTTTCAAGAGGCCATCCTGGAAGTCCTCTTATAGACTAGGCTTGGAACCGGTATGGCATTACTTCTACCCCACTCTGTTGGTCAAAACAGTTAGATACCAGCCCAGATCCAAAGGGAAGAGAAATAGATTTCCCTTCTCAATGGAAGGGGCGTCAAAGAATTTGAAGCCATTTTTAATTCACCATGATATCCAAGAAGAAACGGCCAGATTCCTTAGCTTTTGCCCACGTGAGATCCATGACTGTGTTCACACAGCCACATGACCAATAAGGCCAGACTTGGGGTCATTCTGGCTTACAGTCCTGAGATGTCTGCTTGAACTCCTCAGCGACATCTCATAAATGGCTTATCCTTTTCTAGATCTTGAAAAACTGCCCTTAGTAAATAATAAATTGCAGATTTCCTGCATAGCCTTTAGAAAAACACCATCTTGCAAAACTTTTTTGTTTGTTTTCTGCTCTTTCTTGCTGACACATTGACGTGTGTGTGTGTGTGTGTGTGTGTGTGTGTGTGTGTATGCATGTGTGTGTTAGAGTAAGCTCATGTGTATGGCCTTGCAAATGGTAACTTGTCCAAGGTAACGATTTATGCCAGGAAAGTCTAAGAGAATGTTGATTGTATATGTTTTACTACCTGTATACTTCCTGAAAGGAGGGTGGTTTGATAAAATATTATTGTGAAGCTGCTCTGTTTTGGGTACTTATTTGCAAAGCTGCATTAGCTAATTCCCTCCAGACTTAAGGATTCATGTCATCTGGACCCACTGATTTGTGTATGTTCAGATTTTTCAAGTATTCCTTTACCTGCATTGACAGAGCATATATTTGACAGAATAATATTAAAAAATATAAGATGGCAAGCAGATGGTCAGAATCTTGACTAGAAAGAGATCTTATTGAAAATGGTTTGTGAATGCAGACCATGCTTTTGTTTATGGAAATGTCCTTTTAAATATTTGGTTTGATCATCAATGGAGGTCTCGAAAGAGACCAATGCCTGCAGAAATAAGCTAGCTGATATCTTCTACCTGAAGTAATGGATCCTTAAAAAAAAAAGAAGGGCAGGGGGAAGAATGAGGAATTTTTCTGTAACTCCTTGCTGCCAGATGTCTGTATAGCTACTTAAATCATGGAGGTGGAAAAAAAAACAAAAAACAAAAAAAAAACCTTTTCCTGATCCTCTGTGCTTGATGCAGCTCCTTTTTCAGTGAAAAAAGAAATGATTTCAATCCAATGAAAACAAGAAGAGGCAAAAGAAAAAAGAAATGGGAAGACAAAGACTCATACCAAGAAGAATTTAGAAAGCTCTATTCAAAACCTTGGACACCTTGTACAAGGTGCAAAGGAAAACTTGGTAGAGTAATATTGGAGTTTCTTCTACGGACTTTTCTTTCATGGATGCCAATGTCATATTAACAAAAGAGAATGATCAATATTTTGGCGATGACCTCTAGTACTGTTCATTATTCAGACAGTCAATTCTAGTGCCCTCTTGCCATCAACTTCTGGCTGTTACCACTGAAAACACTGGTGATGTAGAGTTGGCCCAGTCATTGGAATATCAGAACCTATGCTCTGTCCTTACAGTCCTTGGATCCCTATTTCGACTGCTAAGGTATATGGGCAGGGTGAGGGCAACAAAGCAAGCCTGGAAATTGCATATATCTATCACCAACTATTTGCTGTTGAATATTTTAGGATGGTTGAGTGTCTTGGGGAGAGTGAGCCTTCTATCTTTAATACACATAACCTTCGTCTCAGACCAGGATATACACTTCTGTACATAAGCACCATCAAACTCTAAGGACCATGTGCCATTTTACATCCTCAGGCATATTTCCTCTATCCCTTGTGGCCTTAAGTATTTTTACTCATTTTCCAACATTTACCCTTCTTCTCTTTCCCTTCTTATTATACATAGCCAAGTTGTCCTCTTTTTTACCTCCTGCTGGGAGTTATGAGCCACTTTAGTGATTAAAATGAAGCCTTATTTTTAATATTATCGCACTGAAATGTTTAATAACTGAAAAGATCCTTCACATTCTCCAAAAAAGACACTTTAAGAGATTTCCCCCCTTATATGGAGTGTAACCATTTATTATTTTAAAGCTATAAGGCTGGGCAATATGGCAAAAGCTTCCTCCACCTGCTTCTGGATGAGACCGTTTTTGGCAATCCATAAAAGTAGGTCTTTCTTGGGAGAAGAAAGATGATTTCATAAGAAGTGGACCAGTGTGTAGTAAATCAGCCAGATAGTAAGTGATTGACTACCAATTCATCAAAGAACCAATTTGCCCAAAGACCAATTTTTCACTATTATTATTTCACCCAAAACTTGTTTCTTTGGAGTTATTAGCACAACTGCTTGACTAAATTCTGAGCTTGAAGCTATCAGACATCATCAGGCTTGTGTCTTCACATTCTCATTATACCGATATATGTATTCACTGTCCCCTGCACACTAAGTCCTCCTCCGTTCATGCAAGAAAACATTCCCACTGAATTGCTTGTAATGCAATTCCTTCCTCTCCCCATCAAGAAAGGAAATCTGTAAATTATGAGAAGTAGGAAAAGCAGTAGGCTGGGTTGAAAATATATTAGAAGACTAAACCATACCATTTTAAAAATCATTGAGATTGGTGACAGGCCTAATACCAGAATTTTTAAAAGCGCAAACAATGATCTCTCCCAAGAGTCCGTGGTATATTGAGCAAACTGACTGAAACACAAATTTCCGTTACTTTATTACTGTCAAAAAAATTACGAATCATTAAGTGGGCAAGTTGGTCATTGGGCCAACTGATTTATTGACAAATTATTATGTGACATAAACTTTAACGGATTCATCTAGAACCATTACATAAGTTCTCTTTTAAACAATTCTAGAACTTATAAATTTTCTCCCCAGAATTTTCTTGCCTATAAATCTAAGTTCATGCGATTTTTAAATTCTCGGTAGATACACCAATGAGCTAATTAAAACAGTAAAGGCATTCATCAGTAAATACTTTTTAAGAACGTAACAAAAAATATTTTATTAGACACTTCCAGGCGAAGGAAAGAAAGGAAATACTAAAGAAACAGGTGATGAAAATTCTGCTCTCTACAGACTCAGAAAACCAAACATCCATATATTGGCTGACTTGAGAACAATTACCAAACATCTTATCACCAAGTTCACAATAGCACTGGGCAAGTGTAACGTGCAGACAGCTCTGGTGGGTCATGTCCACAAACCATTCGCAATCTGCACACGTGAAAACAAATCTTTTCTCTTCTGGCCGCATGTCTTTTTTTCTCTCCAAGATAGGATCTCTTTCCAATTTTCAAATCGTAAGATATTCATCTCCCCATTTACCCTTTCTGTTGTTTCACTCATGTGAGTCGAGTTTGATTGTAAATTCAATCAGAAAAAAATCAAATTCATTCTGTCTATTGCCTAGCATAGATGTTTGAAAATATGCTAAGATAATATTTTAAAAATACTTGTACATGACGATTTTAAGAAATACAGGGATCAGATGCCTGTAAACATCTACTTTTGACATTCTGCTTTTATTCGGAGAAAGTTTGGCCCAAGACCAGGTGACTAACCAGTGAGCCAAATGAAGATCTACAGAGAATACAGGAGGCTTAAAAATACTGTAATTTCAGTTAACTGGAATTAAAATAAAAAACCTTTTGAAAAGAATGTAATTTCAAAGGTTGGGTCTTCTAATTAAAATACAACCAAAGTTCCCACGGAGGCAAAAAGGAATCTAGCTGGCGTTAGATCCCAAGGATTTGGGCCTCTGACATATACCTACTTTTTTAGACACGCATCTTAATTACTTGGAAATAGATTTAAAAATAACCAAAACATTATAACAGTTCCTGAGGCACAGGAAGAGAGTCCAAGAACCAAGCAATGCCATCCGCCAGGACACAGACCACATTTCTTCTATTGTTCTGTGTGGCGGGATGCATAAGGTTGATGGTAATAAATACATTAATAAAACGTTCACATAATTACAAGCTTCCATGGCTGGAGGGAGTTTTCATCGAAGATATGAATAATATTTTATGAACCCCGACAAGCAAATGGTACAATTATGTAGATGGATTTCTCTCAAATACTTGTTGATGTCAATATAATCAGATATGGCTCCCTTCCATATATTTAGCCTTCACTGTCTTTAGAGACTATTCAAGATTTAACTAACATGCTGGATCCTATATCTGAGGATCAGCACAGTAAGAATTAACAAAACAGAAACGCCTGTTTTTAACATACCCATTGTATTCCAAGTCAACATCTGCTATCTTGGTCCGACTGTATAATATATATATATATATATATATATATATATATATATATATATGTATGTATATTGCTGTATATATATATATCGCTGAATTTTTTAAATCCTTGAAGTACAGGGTTGCAAGTGTCTTTAAAGATGTTCTAGTCCAGCCATCCAAATCCAAATTCCTCCACATTCTAGTCTAGACACAGAGATTCTTTGCTGGACAGAAACATCCATACATTTTTTGCTCTGCCTAAAGCAGGGGTCAGCAAACTGTTTCCCTAAAGGGTCATAAAGTAAATATTTTAGGTTTTGTGGGCTATACGGTCTCTGCTGCAACTATTTTAGTCTGCCTTTGTAGCACAGAAACAGCCACGGATATGCAAACGAGGAAGCATGGTTGTGTTCCATTAAAACTCTATTTACAAAAATAGGCAGTGGGTCAGATTTGGTCAAGCCCTGGTCTAAATAATTTGCTATGAAGCATGGAGCATGGAGATGAATGGGAAAAAAAACAACCTAAATAATATGAATAAAATACTATTTTTGACAAATATTAACAAATTAATTGAATATTAACTGAATGTTAACAAATGCTATCCCTGGCTTCTCAGTCCAGATGACTTAAAGGTTTTAAAGTAGATTGGTCTTCTTTTCGTTTAATGTTTATTTATTTAGTTTTGAGAGAGAGAGAGAGAGAGCAGGAGAGGGGCAGAGAGAGAGAGAGAGAGAGAGAGAGAATCCTAAGCAGGCTCCACACCATCAGTGCAGAGCCTGATGCAAGACTCTGTCTCACCAATCGTGAGATCATGAACTGAGCCGAAATCAAGTGTCACTTAGCTGATTGAGCCATTGTGAGATCATGACCTGAGCCGAAATCGAGTCTGACACTTAATCGACTGAGCCACTCAGGTGCCCCGTAAACTGGTCTTCTTACTTAACACTTCTACTGAGCACTATTAAGTAAAGATTACCTCTTCCCAGCCCTCCCTTCTTGCCAACCTAAAGCTGAGGTTAAAAAAAAAAAAAGAGAGAGAGAGAGAGAGAGAAGCTGGCAGACATTCATTGTAATCACTTGTATATATCCTGGATACTCTTAAGGGTGACATTATTTTAAGACAAAATTAAGTACAGTTGATACAGCAAACGTGTTATAACCTTGTCTCAAGAGGACGCCACCCAGCCACAGGCAGACAAAAGGGGTGATGCAGGAACGCAGGATTGAGGAGTGAAGACAGAGCTCAAAACCAAATGCAAGATGATGCAGTGAAGCTGGTTTTGAAAAGGAAGAGCCGCATGGCCTGGTTTAAAGCACACAGGCTTTGGGCTCAGACCGTATGGATTTGAATGGTTTCTGCAGCTTAGTAATTCTGAAGCACTGAGCATGTTTCTTCATTTTCTTGAGCCTCCAGTGCCTCATCTATAAAATGGGGATAATATTTATTTTTTCAAGGCAGGTACAAGGGTTACATTATGTAAGATCTGGGAAGTTTCTAGCATAGTGTCTGGCACACAGAAAGCACTGATGCTCTATACCAAGGGAATAATGAATGCTTTATTGTAAGATTTTACCAACTGACCACCATTTAGAAAAGTCCATGACCTGGGGGGCCTGGGTGGCTCAGTCGGTTAAGCTTCCGACTTCGGCTCAGGTCATGATCTCGTGGCTTGTGGGTTTGAGCCCCGCATCGGACCCTGGGCTGACAGCTCAGAGCTTGGAGCCTCCTTCAGATTCTGTGTCTCCCTCTATCTCTGCCCTTCCTCCCCTCACCCTCTGTCTCTCAAAAATAATAAATAAATGTTCAAAAAAATTAAAAAGAAAAATCCATGAAACAAAAGCCTAAACTTTAAGAAGGAGTTTTGCTTCCATATTTCCAGGGGAAAGTGTCAGTGGCTTGCACCTAACTAAACGACAGTTACAATCAAGCGTTTATAGAAAGGCATCAAACTTAGCAGGGAAGTTACCTGTTTCTCCCAGTTTTATTTTCCCTACAAGTTTTTGGTTATTCAGTCAAGTTTGGGGCCAGGTTTAGTCCTGTAGTTTTCTCCTCGAGTGTGAACTCAAGGACTTACGAAATAGAGATTGCAGAATAGAGTGTAGTTGTAGGCTACCCAGGTCCTCAAATGATTAGCTAGGAGAGAAAAGTCCAACTTGTTTCCCTCTTAACGCAGCCCTAAGACCACCCAAGAGCCTGAGATGCTCGAGAAAGTAACGGCATGTTTATATAGGAATGTGAGCTGTATGAAACATGGAACACCTGTGCCCTGTGGTCTTCACAGCCCCAATTAGCTTCTGGAAAGAATTCGGGGCAGAAATCCTTAATGGGATGCCCCCAGAAAGTGCCCCAATTCTGAGCCCTGCATTATTTCTTCAGGTCTGCTGGCTAATTACGTGTAAGACAGATTCATTAACAACTATTTAGTTACAAAAGTGAGCACCCTAAAAGAATCCTTGACATTCCGGAAAAAAAATTATTTATGACAAGAACGTGTAGTGTCAGTACAGGAAACCCACTTGGGGCTTAATATGACAAAAGAATTTCAAAATCCAGAACCATTCAAACAAGGAATGGGTTGTCCCGCAGGACGGTAAATCTCTGTGGTTAGAAGTGATGATCTATTAGTGGTGTTGAGAGAAATATTCCTCTAATGAAAGGAAGGAAGATTTGACTTCTTTTTTAATTTTTTTAATGTTTATTTATTTTTGAGAGAGAGAGAGAGAGAGAGTGAGAGGCGGAGGGGCAGAGAGAAAGGGAGACCCAGAATCCAAAGCAGGCTCGAGGCTCTGAGCTGTCAGTCCAGACAGAGCCCGACACGTGGCTTGAACTCACGAACTGTGAGATCATGACCCGAGTTGAAGTCGGACGCTTAACTGACTGAGCCAGCCAGGTACCCCTGGACTAGACTGTTTTAATCGTATGTGTTTACATAACAAGCATTTTGGAGGACCTAATAGGAATTGGCACTTTCTAAGTTTTGGAACACTGATAGAGGTTAAGAATATAAAGATAAATATGAGGATGTTTTGCCATTAAAGGGCTTAAAGACTAGAGGGGAAGACAGAGAGGCAGTCGATGATTACAAGAGCCCAAGTGCTCCAGGAGAGAAATGCACAAAGGCAGGCCTCCCATCTTTGCAAGTAATGATGAGGGAGGTTTCCCCGGAGCAGGTGACACTGAGACTCAAAGGGTTAATTAATACAAGTTAGTCAGATGGAAGAAGGAGGTAAGAAGCCATTCTAGGCAGAAGGAACAACAGACACAAAAAAGCACAGGGTCCCAGAAATGAAATAGCGTGTCAACCAGTCAAGAGGATTGTCATTACTGGGGGCCACGGGGTTCTGTCATCAACCCTATCCCATTCATTGTTGTAATGAATGCTGTGTACGAAAACCCCCTAAGCAAATTTGCGAATAATGGGAGGCTGAGCTAATAGATACCACATTTGAATAGCAAAGCTAAGACCCCAAAAAGGACACAGTAGGGATTCAATAAATAATTGCTCAATCGGGAACCTGACAGTGTGGTTATATGGGTGCACAAATTCAGTACGTGGGAGACCTGGGCAAATAAATTCACATATAGAGAAAGAGGTAAATAAGGCAAGCTAACATCTGTGGATGGTGGCCGTTTGTGGGTGTCTGCTTTTTATTTTCTCCGTGTTTAAATAGTTCATAATTATAAAAGAGACTTAGGACTTCGGTGACTATAATTCAACAATGGAGCATGGTTACCAAAAACCCAGATGCGATTTCTGGGTAGAGTAACAGAAGTCAGTTCTGTGCAGAAGAGAAACACAGGAGAATAAGGGGCTCCAATCCATACGATACAGTGATATCATGTCACATATGTGTTGAATGGGCACAGGTTCAAGGACATGAGCTCTGCAAAAATAATCACATTTTTACATTTTACATTTAGATTTAAATACAGTCTGAATACTATGCTGTCTCCTCCAGCTATTCCATTTAATGGGCATATGTGTGGCCCCACAGAAGCAGGAGAAAGAAAATATGAATCTCCCATCTCAGTACCGTTTTGCCTCTCAGATCACAAACATCTCCCCCGTCTGAATGTGACTCTAGCTTTGAAAAATACATGGATTTTTAAATCCACATATCTCTTACATTCAAGCCAACTACTTTCTCTGGTTCTCAACCAAAAAAACAGTGATCATTTCTGACACTGCAGACAATACTGGCTGAGAAATCACAGGCTAATGATTTTTGGGGTGCTTTCCAGAGGAAATTTCCAGGCTAAGTTCGGCCATATGCAGTTGCTGCCTCGTGTTGACTTTAGACCCAAACCTCCTGCGAAAGATACCACTTTGCAATAAAACCAAAAAAGAAAAGTTGCAGGGAGATGCTTTTAGCTTAAGCTAAGGAAGAAGTCTCTAACAGCCAACTTTTTTAGGAAGTGAAGAGGGCTTCCCTTGGAATCAAAGATGTTTAAACAGAAACTAGACAATAAATTTTCAAGTACGTGGCACATGGGACTCAGATTCGAAGACACTGGTGATTTAGACCAAGTCTAATTTGGAGCACCTGGGTGGCTCAGTTAAGCGTCCGACTTTGGCTCAAGTTATGATCTCCCAGTTTGTGGGTTCGAGCCCCGCGTTGGGCTCTGTGCTGACAGCTCAGAGCCTGGAGCCTGCTACGAATTCTATGTCTCCCTCTCTCTCTGCTCCTCCCCTGCTCATGCTCTGTCTCTCCCCTCCTTCAAAAATACATAAAAACATTAAAAAAATTTAGACCAAGTCTAATTAGCTTCATATAATCTTGAGAGTCTGTAATTCTGTGATACGAAGACTGGATTCATTCCAAGTCCACGATTTAGCTCACGTCACCTTCTACTAGCCTGTCCATTCTTCATTCTTTAAATTCCTTTTTGATTTTTTTTTTTTTTGAAACCAACGATATCTGTCAAAAAGCATTTCCCAATTCATCTCTGCCCTGGGACAGTGAATGGTGACTCAAGAACGACAATCATTGCTGTATTATTAATGATAGCTGAATTTGTTCTTACACTTCTGTTTCTTAGCCCCTGGTACTCATTTTACATGGAACTTCCACTTTCTCCTCAGGCTAAATCTTAGGGACTCAAGATCCTGGCCTAAAGCGTTTCGTTATATGTGGATGTTTATATGTGTGATATTTATAGTACCAGCAGCAAACTCCCAAATGGGAGGCAAAAGTTCAAGGTTGGAGTTATCTGTTGGTACAGAACAAAACACCCCAAACTTAGTGGCTTAAAGCGACAATAATCTTTTTTATTTGCTCACAAACCTGCAATTTGGACAGGACTCAGCATGGACCGATTGCTACCGAAAGCATAAGCTGGGATGGCCCCAACACGGGATGACTTCTGTGAGCTGGAATCCTCTGAAGGCTCACTCACGCACACCACTGGTAAATGGTATCGTCTGACAGATGGGACCATGGCGGGCTTGTCAGCTGCAACACCCACCTGTCACTCTCTGTGGCTGCTTGGCTTCTTCAAAGCACAGCGGCAGGTTCCAAGAATGGTGTCTAGAGAGAACTAGGGAGAAACCCGATCCCCTTGTATGCCTTCGTCTTTTTTTTTTTAAGTTTATTTATTTATTTTGAAAGAGAGCGTGTGCATGTGAGCACATGAGAGAGGCAGAGAGAGAGAGGGAGAGAGAGGATCCCAAGCAGCCTCAGCACAGTCAGCGCAGAGCCTGATGTAGAGCTTGAACTCACAAACCATGAGGTCCTGACCTGAGCCGAGATCAAGACTCAGCTGTTTCACAGACTGAGCCGCCCAGGTGCCCCACATGGCCTAGTCTTAGAAGTCACACAGGGTCACTTCTACCATAGTCACAGGCGCCCTCATCTTTGAAAGGAGTGGGCACAAACTGTAGCCCTCTCTCGGAGGAGTATCAACCTCAGGTTTTAAGAAGCGAAGGTGTGATGGGCAGCCATGTTCACTGCCGCCATCTTGGGAAGCACACCTGCCATGAAGTGGATGATTCGTCTGAAAACAAGAAGACTCAAAACCTGCTCAGTTTGACTTTCCACATCCTCTACTAGATGAGAAAAAATTTCATATCCTTCATCTCTTCCCTCTGACATTACCCTTGAATGTACAGTTTCAAAAATCTACTTTCTTTTTTGTTTGTTTTGAGATGACAAGGCCACTGTGTTAAATAGATGCAAGGAAGGCAACATGGGCACCTGAATTTAGGTAGAGGTGTGTGCAGCCATAACTTTGATGGACAGTTCACCGCGACTACATTAAATGAGGACGTTGCTTTCAACACTAGTCTGGGAAAATCCCTCTTCTCTCCCACGTGTGGGAGTAGCTGGGCGCATGCTGGTGCTAGGTGCTGATCCTCGGTAGAGCAAATGTGCCGCCATCTCTTGTGGCAATTGGCACAGGGGACTCCAGAAGGGAAGATTCTGACCAGTTTGTCCCTACCTCTTCCTGTCGCGTAAAGCCCCTCTTCTTAGCCTTTCTAGCCCCTTTCTGCCACTGGGACCCACACTTCCAGTCAGTGCGTTGCTTTCTAAGCTACGCAGCCGAGGGAATGAGGAAACGAAACCAAACCAAGAACTCGCCGTCTATTTAAAACATCTAAACCTTGTGCAGAACCTCATCATAGTTCTGAACGATGACTGGGGTCGGTTGCGATGACCGTGCACATATGCGTGTGCATGAACGTAAATGGATGTTTACAGAACTAGTTCCAGAACTTGACAAGGATCTGCCCAGGACTCAACATTTTTCAGTGTTACATTTAGAGGCTTTCCTCTGGTTCCCTGGGGTAAGCGAAGGAAAAGAAGGGATGGGGGAAAGAAGGGAGACAGATGGGGAGGGGAGAACCAGAGGACACGGAAGAGGGAGCAGTGCCCTAGGTATTTTGACATTGAATTCTCCTTATGTGGACATATTGGCTGCCGTTCATTTTTGGTGTTTCTCAGATTAAAGGTCATGAGTGTGACGAATGTCTTGACATGAGTATAATCTGCAGCATCATAAATGTCAACAAAACTGACACATAATATGTTCATATAAATTTTTCTCGGAAAACTAGCCTGAATCCTTTAAAACGACAGTAACAAACGGTAACTTTTTTTTGTAAGTAAGAAGCACATAACTCTGACGGCTTCTTCAAAACCTAGAGAAATAAGCCCATTAAAACTATGAGAGCTAGAACAGCATCTCTAAAATGGAAGTTAGGCTAGTAGGCTATTCTAGAACTGTTTCTCTCTCTCTCTCTCTCTCTCTCTCTCTCTCTCTCCCCCCTCCTCCTCCTTTCCTCAAGAGGATAAAACACTTCTTGATGTCTCTGTATCCCTAAGCCCATCTTTCAGCCACCATTGCTAAAGCTTCTGTCATGGCAGATCTTCAGCAGTGAGTTCAGTGGCCATGACGATGGGGTAGAGGAGGTCAGCTCATCCTATCTATACCTGAGTTCCATCAGCCCCCTGCACAAATCACCCAAGTCAAGAAATATCAACTAAAGGGGCACCCGGGTGGCTCAGTCGGTTAAGCGTCTGACTTCGGCTCGGGTCACGATCTCACAGTTAGTGAGTTCGAGCCCCACATCGGGCTCTGCGCTGACAGTGCAGAGCCTGTTTGGGATTCTCTCAATCCCTCTCGCTGCCCCTTCCCTGCCCTCTTTGTCTCTCAAAGTAAATAAATAAACTTTTTTAAAAAAGAAATATTGACTTAAGTTTCCCTAATAAGGCAATGTAAATCATTCCAAATTTCCAAGAGGGCCTGTACTCCCTTTCAGGGTTTGCGGGTTCAGGGGAAGTTTGTGTATGATAAGAGAGTGTTAAGTTTCTAGTCAGAAATGTTTGGAAAGTTAGATAGACTTTTTTTCAGGCTCAGACTGAGGATCAGGAATATGCATAAATTTAGTATAAAGAGAGAGGGAGTTTCCCCCAGGATAGGGTCATGGCTCAAAGTCTCGGTGGTCAGCTGGAGTGAGACCAAACACACATCTTGGGAAATAGGGACGTTAATCTGTCTGGCTTGTGGGTGTGAGATGATTCTTTGGAGGCCCAAGGACAATGAGGTAACCAGGACCAAGGAGGAATGGAAGGGGATTTGTGAACAGAGGGAAAATCGATAAAAGGAGTAAGAATTATGGGTTTCTGCCTACTGAGAATAAACAAGGGGTTTCTGGCGAGATGGATGCAGGCGCGGAAGAACCTGAAAGATCAGGCGACGTGTAGGGCCAGATAGGGAAGGCTGCACTTACCTTTGTTACCATGGACGGATTTGTTTTATAAGGTGCTGGGCCTGATACTGGGGAGTTGATGGAATTCTCAACAAGACATTCCACCGTGGGCTGGATCTGTCTAGCGGGACTTGCTATCCGTACCAGCAAGGATCCCCCGAAATAAATATAACCCAGGGTGGTCTCTGGGCACCCATCCCCCCCTTCCCTCCTGAGAGTTGGGGGCTTCTGATGGCTGGCAGGCCTCACAGCCGGGAGTCACGTGCGCCCGCCACCCTGGCAAATTTACAAGTGAGCTGTGGCAAATTTACAAATTTACAAGAGTGCTGCAGAGCTGGGAAAACACTGGCCTAGCAGGATGGCTGAAACTTCTCCTGTTTCTTCACTCGAGAAAGCATGTCTTTTCTCTTTAAGAGGGTTCCCTAAGTTTTCAGTTCTGCTCAGATACTCAGAACAGCCTCCCCCCACCCCCCACTTTGGTCCACCCTGGCCGGTTTTTAGCAAAAATTCATTTTTCACAGTAAAATTGTGGTACAAAGTCAGAAAATGAGCTTCTGTGACAGTTGTTTCTCGTTAAAATTCTTACCTTAAGGATTCAAAACATGATGTCACAGCACAGCTCCCCTTGCAAAGGATTGTGGAGTCTCCAAATCCATTAAAGGCTCAGATGCCTGACATCATTTTACATAAAGACAAATACCCTGTGTTTTCCACACGCACTGAAAGTGAGAAGCTGGCCTTGTGTAAGAAGGTAGAGATTAGGCTCTTCAATAAAGAAAGGAGTACGCATGCATTCGAGAGGAAGAGGGGACATTGCTACATCTGTCTCTGTGAATCTGACTGCTAAGCAGATTCTAGCAATTATTAAAAAAAAAAGTATGAAGAGTTTAGAAATAAGTGAGACTTTCCATATCACAGGGCTCTGACGCTGCCCCCAAAGAGGCATCAGGTTTTGCAGCAGAATAAAAGTCCCATGCCTACCAGCTTTCAAGGGTGAGCATGATATTGACATCTCAGATGTTGGGTTGGTGGCTGAAGGCTGTTACATTTCTTAGTAGCAATGCCACTCCACGTCCCTGTCACTCCTGTTGGGTTCTGCTGCCCTGATTTCTGGAAGAGTGGTGACAGAATTCCTGGGACAGCATCGCTGAGAGAGGCTCTTGTGTGAACGCTGTAGTCACTGTCAGATGACCAGGTGTCTTAAGTGGAAAGAGGAAAGAAGGGAGGTGGGACACAGGTATGGTGCCGAGACCAGCCTCGCTCATCCCTGTTCTCCATATAATGTAGTCTCAGAGGTATCGTTAAGGCTTTTGGTACCAACTAATCCCAAAAGATGCCTTGGTAATGGAGGAGAGCTCATGTTTGCCAAGATATCAACAAACCTAAGTGCCGTGACCACACCTCAGAAAATTTCAGTCTACAGTCCAAGAGGAGAATATGTTCAATTCTGGATGATTTGGAATTTTTCTGGCAGTGTGTTTCGCCAGAGTCTTGTTGGATCATTTTTACGTATTTTTTTTTTCTAGCTCGTGTGGATGATTTTTGGTCAAAATTTTTCCATCCTTGTAGCTTGAGAGGGCAAACAAAGCAATAGCTCCTACTGAGATCATGGTGTCTATTGTAAGAATCTGCTTGTCAGTCACTTTCTTTCTCCTGTACCTGATAAAAATTGCGCACAGCTCACATAGTTCTGGTGGAAGAAGCTTAACAGACATTGCCAATAGATGACCCCTAGACTGGACCGCAAGGAGTGAAGTCTATGTATTTGTACAATAATACACTTTGTCTATCTTCAAAGTCTTGTGGAAATTGGTGATTTGTTTTGGTTTTGATCATTTATTCTTTTCGTCTCCAAACATTCACACAAATAAGCTGACATTATGAGTCAGTATAAAACTTACCATTTAGTTTAACTAGGGTTTGGAAATAGGATCAGTTCTCAAAACCTTGGAATGACTTACATGCCCATTCATAAGATGAGAGGGAAGTAAGTTAAACATTTAGACCCAAATTTTACATTCACTTCAGACTCTATGAAGTCCCAGAACCTCACTTTTGAATCTACCTTTCATCTTAAGTCAATGGCAGCATTTCCAGAAAGTATCACAAATTCTGGTATCTCCCAACCAAGAATTCCTACACAGAATGACATATATTTGAAAAATAGGTAAAATCTCATAGCTAGATGGATATCAGTTGGTTGGACACATAAGAGCTCGAAAGTACAAGCTAATCTTTCTGTAATACGATGGTAATCTGAGAAGTAAGTCCTCTATCCTGGTTTCAATTCTCATTTGGATGGCGGATGTCATGAGCTAGATCCCTTGGCTGAAAACGCCCGCTAATAACCTTAAGGACACCTGCTTTGGAGACAGCACTATCAACAGCACAGAACTTGAATATGAGTAGATCCTGCCACTGTAGGGGGTAAAAAGTCCTTTGAATTCTCTCATGTAGTCTAAGCTTATAAAGTATTCTTTCAAGGAGGATACTTGTCTCCCACAAAAGGGCATGAAGTAACAAATGGCCAATTTTCTCTGTCCGTATTGGTCATGGCTTTAGGAAATAAAGGAACTTTTTGTAGTAATTGGTGAATCCAATTATAGTAACTGGCCAATTTTCATTTTAAAATCTGCATTTGCAAAGGAAAAAGAGTTTATTTTCTTGTTCGGAGGTGACTTGGTAAGCAATAAATCTAGGTTTATACAGTGGTTTTTCAACTGATGTTTAAAAATTACATAACTTGAGGGGCGCCTGGGTGGCTCAGTCGGTTAAGCGTCTGACTTCAGCTCAGGTCACGATCTCGCAGTCCGCGAGTTCGAGCCCCGCGTCAGGCTCTGGGCTGATGGCTCAGAGCCTGGAGCCTGCTTCCGATTCTGTGTCTCCCTCTCTCTCTGCCCCTCCCCCGTTCATGCTCTGTCTCTCTCTGTCTCAAAAATAAATAAACGTTAAAAAAAAAAATTTAAAAAAAAAATGACATAACTTGAGTCAAATGTAAGGTCCCTCATGTTCAAAGATTTTCTCTCCGGAGATTGGGGTCTTCAACCTCTCTTCAAATGAGATGTGCTCGATTTGCGTGTCTTACTCCCACCATCGGAACGCAACTGGTGACGTACAGGTGACAAGGTCGCCTCATATGTGGCTTCTCTTTTTGTGAGCAGATTTTGTATAGCGTTTATATCCCAGCCACCCTAAATGTGGTTTAGCCTTTGTTTGGGACAACCACTTCTGCTTCAGCTCATGCTACCAATCTCTCTAATAGTAAGTCAACAAATATTTATTGAGAACTTGGTTTAGTCAGAGCAGCAAACATGACTCAACATTCATTTACTGCGTTCCAGGCACTGTGTGAAGAGCCCTACACATATTTTTGCATCCGATGCTCACTACATCCCTGTGATACAGTTTTATTATCCATTGACAAGTGAAGAAATAGAAAACCCCCAAAGCGTAAGTAACTTGCCTCAGCAGCTGGCTAATAAGTGAGGAAGCAGGGATTTGAATCCAGACGGTCTGACTTCAGAGCCTCTCAACATTTAATCCCTATCCTCTGCTACCTGCAGCCCCATACAGGTAACGGAAAAAGGTAGGGACGAAAATAAGGCTTGATGACCCCTGGCCTTTGTACTCCCTCCTCGCTACCCACTTCTGTCCATGTCGGATTCCTGAGGGTAGCATGCCCACTCCTCCACCGCTACAGGTGCCCATCTCCTGATGGGCTGAATGCCTTTCTATCCCAATCTGACTATTCTCCAGGCATATTTACCTTCTCCCCAACCTGCTCCTCCTAGATTTCCTCAGCCACTCTAGCTTACCTCCCTCTCTTCTTTCTTAGGTTTCTTTTCTACAGCGAATACAGTCGATTAGCCTCTTAAGGGGAAGACTTCCTTCTTGCCACTTCCTTTATATTCTCCAGACTAGAGCAATCAAACAGCTTCGATGGGGAATTCTCAAATCCACTTAGAGCATGCAGAAGTTTGCTGTCTGTTTGGCTGCCCCACAGTTACGCATTTCTTCCTTTTCCTCGTCTGTTTCCTCCCACTTCAACATTATAAAAGTTATATATACTCATTTATGTCTCTGCTGTTTCTGAGGAGCAATAAGCCATCCTTTGTTTGATCATTCCCTATATAATCTTTGGTTTCTTTTTTCCTCTGACTGCTTGTAAGATTTTTCTTTGTCTTTGGTTTTCAGCAGTTTGACAATGATGTGCTGAAATGTGGTTTTCCTTGTATTTATCTCATTTGGTGTTTGCAGGGCGTCCTGGGTTTGTAGGTCAAGTTTTGTTTGTTTTTATGGCTTTTCAACCAAGTGTGGAAAATGTTGGCTATTATTTCTTCAAGTACTTTTTCTACTGCATTCTTTCTCTCTTTTCTTTCTGAAACTCCAACATATATATTAGGCTGCTTGATATTTTGCTACCACTCACTGAAGCTCTGTTCATTTTTTTATTTTATTTTATTTTATTTTATTTATTTTAATTTATTTTAATTTTTAAACATTTATTTATTTTGGAGAGATAGAGAGAGAGCATGAGCAGGGGAAGGGCAGAGAGAGAAGGAGACACAGAATCCAAAGCAGGCTCCAGGCTCTGAGCTGTCCACACAAAGCCTGATGCAGGGCTTGAACCCATGGACGCAGGATCATGACCTGAGCCGAAATCGGACACTCAATCAACCGAGCCATCCAGGTGCTCCGCTCTGTTCATTTTTAAAAAATAGTTTCTCTTATAATGTCAACTATAATTCAATTTAAAATAAAGAATTAATCAACTTTTAGATTTTTAAAAATTTTGTGGGTTTTGTGTTGTTGTTCTGTGGATTAAAAAATTTCTACTGATCTGTACTCAGATTTACCGGCCCTTTGTTCTCTAGATGCCAATGTGCTGTTAAGCCCACGTAACGGTTTTTTCATTGCAGATATTACAGTTTCAGTTCTAGAGTTTCCGTTTTTTGTTACCAATCCTCTGCTGATACTTCCCATCTATTCACTCATGTTTGTCCTTTCCTAAATCCTTGAACGTATTTTCAATGGTGCTTTAAGGTTCTTTTTTTTTTTTTTAATTTTTTAAAAACTTTTTATTTATTTATTTATTTTTGAGAGAGACAGAGACAGAGTGTGAGTGGGGGAGGGGCAGAGAGAGAGGGAGTCACAGAATCCGAAGCAGGCTCCAGGCTCCGAGCTGTCAGCACAGAGCCAGATGCGGGGCTCGAACTCACGAACCGTGAGATCATGACCTGAGTCGAAGTTGGACGCTTAACCGACAGAGCCACCCGGGTGCCCCAAGGTTCTTGGGACTAATTCCATCATCTGAGTAATCTCACTGTCTAGTTCTATTGACTGCTTTTTTTCCTTGACTATGAGTCAGTTTCCTACTCCTTTGCATCCTTTGAGTGCTTCGTAATGTTTAATTACAAGCTGGACAATTTTGATGATCAGTCGTAGGGAGACTGGAATAGGTTGTCTACACTTATTTTAAAGTACATTTGAAAGTAAAGGGAAAAAAGAAATGGTCAATGTGTTCATAGGCCCATGTGCCCATTTTGAAAATCACTATTCACATGGCAGACAGTGTCCTCTATCATTCTCCAAATTCACTCTCAAGAGTTGGTTTCCTTGTGGTGCTGGAAACTTACTAAAAGCAGAACTTTCTCCAAGTTACTTGTTAAAAAGACAAATGAACAAACAAGTTGTACTGGTAAATTCTGGAGACAGAGACTTAAAGAAAAGTTCCAATTTGGACAGTCAGGAAGGTGGGAAGTTCATGCTAGGCATATGGGGCCTATATGTAACAACAGGTGGTCCATATCTTTTTGAAACTGTCCAGAAATGGTGTTCTTATTTCATCCCTTCCCATTATCCTGTTGACAACCTGCAGAAAGGCTATAGTATAGCGGAGTGCAGTGGAGTGCAGTATGGTCTGGTCTAGTCTAGTCTAGTCTAGTCTAGTCATCTGCTATGTCCACACATTCCCTCTCATGGATTTCTTGCCACTTTGTTTAGTCCTAAATGCTGGGATCATAGGTTATGGAAGATGCTTAGTTGAGTACCCAGTAACCCTTTCTTCCTTGCTAACAGAATGCTACTTGCCAGGTATTGGCTGTGTGTCCAGTGCCATGATTGGGAAGGTCATCCTCACTTCTTTGCAGCTCGGAATGGTCATCAACCCAATTTTGGCCAATGAAAATTAGAGGAGGTCTGCTGCGGTGGGGTGTTGCGGGAAATTTTTTGCGCTTCTCATAAAAGGACAGTCAGGGTGGCATTGTCCCTTCCTTCTTATTTCCTGCGTTGAATATGAATGTGCCAGGAGCAGCAGCCACTTTGTGACTCTGAGGAAAAGTCAGAGTTTAGCAGAGATGTCCCAGAATCTGCCCTAATGGCCATCTCTCTCATGATTCTTATAATTTGGGGGCGGGGGTGGGGGTGGGGGGTGGGGATTGTATGAGATAGTGGTCACTAGGTTTTGTTTGTTTTATTTTGGTTTCTTGCAGATAAGTGATTCCAAACTGATAGGTTTGGAGGCTTTTTTTTTCCTTTGTTACACTAATAGGAATCAAACTGATCTACAACGGAAATGAAAAGATCAGTGGAAGAGAATACATATCAACGTTAAGTAGTGCCTACTTTAAAATGTGTATAGACTATGGTTGATAGAAGAGGGCTATGGTCTGAATGTGTTCCCCTAAAATTCAGATGTTTACAAGGTGTGATTCAGTGTGACGGTATTAGAAGGTGGACCTTCGGGAGGTGATTAGTTGATGAAGGTGGGGCCCTCAAGAATTAGATTAGTGACTTTATATAGAAAGGCTCTAGACAGTTCCTTGCCACTTCTACCTTGTGTGGACATGGAAAATAAGCACACCTGTGAGGAAGTGAGTTCTCACCAGACACTGACACTTCTAGCACCTTGATCTTGGACTCCCCAGGCTCCAAAACTGTGAGAGATAAACGTTAATAGCCTGTTTAGTCTATGACATTTTGCTATAGCGTCCCCATGGAACTAAGACAAGAATACTGTTTTAAAGTTATGACTCTGGGGTGCCTGGGTGGCTCAGCTGGTTAAGCATCTGACTCTTGATTTGAACCCCATGGTTAAAATCTCATGGTTGGTGAGACTGAGCCCCGCATGGGGCTCTACACTGATAGCATGGAGCCTGCTTGGGATTCTCTCTCTCCTCTCTCTCTGCCCTTCCCCTTGCTCCATGCTCTCTCTCTGTCTCTCAAAATAAATAAACTTTAAAAATAAATACATAAAGCTATGACACTGTATTTTAGATTTTTCTGCTTTGGGCCAATTTTTTTCCTAGCACACTTTATTCATTCATTAGTTCATGCATGCATTCAACAAACATTCATTGACTCCTAGCTGTGTGGCTGGTACTAGGATAGGTACTAAGGATACAAAAATGAAAAGGACAGAAAACCTCTTTTGCTCTCCTGAAGCTCAGTCTGGTAGGAGAGATACACAGGTAAAGAAGCATGACTGGTGGGGAGGGAAGAAAAGGAGTAACAGTTCAAAAGAGCCATGGGTACAAAGGCTCAGCGATGAGTTAGCATATGGTGTGTATAGAGATGAGTGAAATGTTCAGCAGAGATCTGCTAGGACTGAGGGACTGTAAATACAAGTGAAATACAGAACAGGGAGAGGTGTAATACCCTTGATCGCCAAGCTGTATAATTTGGTGTGGTCTACAGTTGTAAGTAATATAAACTTTTGTCATATTTTAAAGCTGTGAGGTTGACCTGAACACATTTCCTTTGTGGGAAAACTGAGGATTGTTTAGAGGAGTAACTCAAATGGAGAGAAACCCATGAAAGGGAAAACATTTCCAGCATTACAGAACAAGTTCTTTTGGACAATGTGGCCGATGCTGGCTTGGATAATTTTGAAAGGCTTGAATGAGTATTTAGGGAAATGTAAATTAGAATGACATTCCATTTCCTATCCATGAGATTGGGGGCGGGGAAATGGAAAAGTCTGATGATAGCAAGTGTTGGATATGTGGAAAAAGTTGGTGTCTGACACACCAATAAGAGAGCAGACCACTATAACCACTTTGAAAAACAATCTGGTGCTATCGAGGAAAGATTAAGAGATGTAATCCTGCAGCCTAGCAATTTAATTTCTAGTGACAAAAGTAAGAGAAACAGTGTCATCAGCAAACAAGGAGACCATACGTACAAGGACATTTCTACAACATTATCTTTTAATAGAAAAGAAAGGTCCTCTAACTGTCCATATGGGAAGATGAATAAATAAATTCTGAACTATTCATTCAGCGGAATCCTACAGAGCAGTTAAAATAAAGATTGACATATGTCAAAAGGGCTATCTCTCAAAAAATCATTGTTGAATGACAAATTATATCTATCTTGTGAATAATAACAGAAGAGTATATGGTGTTCATTAAAGCCCATCATAGGTTTCCTCTGCACTTAGGTGCACATTGGCTCCACACTGTCATCGATTTTTGTAAAAAGCTAATCTGGTTATGTTAACCGTTGCCTTTCCTTTAAATGGGATAAAAGATCTGTAACCGAAAAAAAAAACCAAAAACCGTAAGTTGCCATTTTCTAGATTTGCACAATCTGTGTCTAGTTTAGCCTTGTGTTCACAGCTCAGCACTTCCATGTAAAGTTTGAAGGTGGGTCAGAAAGGTAATAAACACAATGCAAAGTCAGAGAATGTTACATATTAAGGTCGGCTGGCATTGTTAGCTTGCAAAGCAAAATTAACGCGAGGTACTTGATGAGGGTTTTAGGGCTTCTGTGTTCTCAGATAGGCAGGATCTGTCTGGGTTAGCTTTGAGGATTTAAATCTAATTTGTTTCTTTCAAAGGATCTGAAATCATTCTGGGATTCCCTCTCCCATCCTTTTTTTCCCCTCCCCTTCTTTTTTCTCTTCTTCTTGGAAAGCCTTATATAACAGTTTAAGCGCATGTGATAAAGTGTTTGTAAAGCTTCGTGCAAAAAGCTGGTTCCGTTGAATGGAACAAAACTGAATGCACAGCTACTGTTTGTCAGGCCCCGTGTTAGGATCTAGAGCCCTGGAACTGAGTGAAACACCCCTGCTCTCAAAAATCTCATAAATAAATATAAACTAGTCATTATATCCTTGCACGATCAATGCCAAAATAAACTACTTAAGCTTCCTTAACTATTCTATGCAAAATGGCCTTTATAAAGTTGGGGAGAATAATAGCTGTAAAGAATCACGGTAGGCGACCACCCAGGTGGTGCCAGAAGTTGTTAGTAGCCCTCCTCCCCCAGCCCCCGCCATCAATGCAGCTCAGAACGAATTGGCTTTTCAGGAATGCTGAGAGAAAAGGAAAAGCCGGCCAAATCTTCCAGGCAGAAGTAGTTCCGATCCGAGGATTAGAGCCTGTCAATGAGGGGTGTCCGACCTGGAGGAAGGAAAGAAGGAAGGAAATATGGCTTAAGCTCCAGGGGAGACTCATTTGCTCAAGCAGAGAGGGTCAGGCACCAGGAACACGCGTTCATCGGAAAGGTTTCCCTGGCGGGGGTGAAGCAAGGCGCCTCCGCCGGCCTGCGCTCGCCGCGCTGCTGGGGCCCCGGCGCCCCGGGCTCCGGCCTGGTTGGGCCGGTGCTCCGCCCCGCAGCCCGCCACCCAGCCGGGCGCCTGGAGCCCTCCCGCCGTCCCGCTCCCGGCCCGCGCGGCCCGGGCCTCCTAGTCTGCAGCGCGGCCGGGCGGGGCCGGGGGCGGACCTCCGGCAGCCAGGCCTTCTTTGAAGATCAGGCGGGCCGCCTGGGAGGGAGATGGATGACCAGAGGGGACAGCGACGAAGGGGCCCCGCCTGGTTCCCACGATCGCTGGCGCGAGGGGCCAACGCCGCACGCGGGCTGGTGCCTAATGCAGCAAGCGGAATGAGTGTGCACAAGTGTTCAGGAGGGCGGGATGCGGTGCGAGGGAGAGGAGCGGGAGTGAGGGGGTGAGGAGGAACTGGAGTGTGTGTGCGACAGAGCAGGTAGTGTGAGTGGATACGTGTGCGGGAGGAGGCAGGGATGAGTGTGTGAGTGAGGAGGCGGGTGAGTGTATGAAGCAGCGGCAGAGTGAGCGCGTAAGGAAAGGGCAGTGGTGAGAGTGAGCGGGAGGAGGCTGGAGTGTGGCAGTGCTCCAGCTAGGTGCGTGGAGAAACGGTCGCTGGCTGTGGGTGGGCTGGGGAACCGACGGTGCCCGTCGACCCGTGAAGAGGCGCTCAGGACCCCGCGTCCCGGGTGTGGAGAGGTGGGGGGCTGTGGACACCAGCTCGGGGTGCTGGGGTCCGGCACCGAGCGTGGGCAGGGGCGAGCACCATGCCCCTAGGCCCCGTGGCCGGCGCAGTCTCTGCCGTGGAAGGGGCCTAGGGGTAGGGATGAAGTTCATTTTAACCTAGGAGCTCAGCGAGAAATATTAACTTGTCACTAGCATCCGCTCCTTCTTAAAAAAGGCTCCGCGGGCCGAGGGACCTGCACCAAGGGAGCTCCCGGGGAGCCGCCGCCGCCACCCGACTCTACAGACTAACGTGTGCGTAAGACTTAAGCCTGCGCCCCGCCCGGCCAGGCCGGCCCCGCCTCGCCCCGCCAGGCCGGCCCCGCCCCGCCCCGCCAGGCCGGCCCCGCCCCGCCCCGCCAGGCCGGCCCCGCCCCGCCCCGCCCCGCCCCGCCCCGCCCCGCCCCGCCCCGCCAGGCCGGCCCCGCCCCCCCAGACTGCGCGGCGTCGGCCCCCGAGCCAATGGGAAGCTCGCAACCTCCAGCCCGGACTGCAAATCACCGCAGGAAGTGTTAGGCGCGCCGCAACGCCAGACAGAATCGATTACCTTTCCCGCGCCGCAGCCCAGCTTGGGAATCGGAGAAGAGCCCGGTTGGGTTCTGCTGGCTCTGCCCGCGGGAGGGGAGAAAGCTTAGTCCTGGTGGCTCCGGGGGCCTAGGAGGTTTGCTCCTTACGTCTCTGGCTCCAGCCTTGCCGACACGGATGATAACGCGCTCAGTTTGAGGCTCAGAGAGAGGCTCATTAACTAGAGAGTACACAATAAAGGCTCTCCTGGAGAGGAAGGCAGTCTTCTCGCCCAACCCCAAATTATTTCTGATGGGGTCACCGCATAAATCTACAGGTCACGTCTGTTCAAAGGGACTTATTAAAACATTTGCTGACCTAGGAGTGGTAGTTACATCTGAGAGGGTGTGTGTGTGTGTGTGTGTGTGTGTAATGTTGGAGCAGGCACCACACCCCACTCAGCATAATGCAATGAGAGGATATGAAAGGGTCTTAAAGGACACCCAGTTGAATGTTACGTTTGAAATTTCTTCATGTTCAAGGTGGGACTTGGGCTGCAAGGGAGTTTGGAATTCCTAAGATTTAGTGGCTAAGAACAACTTCGAAATGGAGGAAAAACTGCACAGAAAAGATTTGAGCACCAAAAACAAAAAGATGGACACACTGAACGGAGGGAAGATTAACAGATAATAGAAGACACTTAGAAAAATAGCTTTAGGTTTGCTCCAAGCTTCTAGAAACCTCTGCTCTCTATTGCTAAATCAGAGCTCAAATTTTTGTCCTCAGCTGCATGTTAGCGGTGTTTGTTTTTTTGTATTACAGTGAGAAAGCCCAATAAGGTGCTATTGGCTACAAGGCTTGTGGTGGAGAGGCGCCTCCTTTTAGGTCTTTCTTTGAATTCTAAATTTGAGCGAAATTGACCCTTCCCTCTCCTCTGTCCGTGTATACCTTATTTCTGGGAGATGGGAACACTGCCCAACAAAAATTGCTTTGCCCCTTTTGGTTGGGAGCAGTATGTATTCGTCACTATTTTATTTCACAGAGAACTTAAACCTGATTTCCTTTGCTCCTGAAGGCAGTCGCTTATCCTGGTGTTTGTTGCAGAACGTCTTTTTTTTAAAGAAAAATGGTTGACTTGCAGCAGTAAGGATACCTTAACAAAGTTGTCAGATTCATTGTACTGTAGCAAATGGGCATTGAAATTAAAAAGGAAATATGTTAACCATTTATATGAAATGATAAGTATTTGAATATTTGAAATTAAACTGCATACTCATTTCTTTAATTGGTCGGATGCCTTCTATTTTTTTTTTTTTTTTTTTTTTTTTTTTTTTTTTTTTATGTTTCTCTCTTACCATTTGGCAAGTTTAGGGACAGATCACTTGAAGGGAGGGAGAGCTGTTACTTTCTTTTATTCAGTGGACAATTGGATTATTAACGAATATCCCTATACCTTGTATGGGACATATGAGTTGAAATAAAAATACGCTAGTGCAAAGCAGAAAGGGTATACAGGAAAATACTCCCATGGTATCATAATATATTCTTTACCCTAACCAGCTATCTCAAGAATTCATATTGTTAGTTAAATACAACCAATCTTGGTTGCCATTCCCTCCTCTTCCTCTCAGCCCTGAGGCTAAAATTTCCCAAGGTTTCTCTCTTCTGTCACAAGATGATTTCATGCATTCCTATGGATCTTAATTCCATCTATATGTTGGTGGTTCCAAACTTACTATCCCCAGAGCAGATATATCTATCTCCCTGAGCTCAGTCCTACATTTCTCTCTGCTTGACAGTCTCTCATGCATTTCAAATTTAGCGGATCCCAAACTGAACTCCGAATCTCACATCTCCAAAGTGTTTCTCTCCAGTCTTTCCATCGAAAAGAAATAATTAATTCCATCGAAATAAATAATCCCACTAAGCACCGCACGGATAAGGCGGAAACCTGCCACTCATTTCAAAAATTCCGTCTTTACTCCCGGCACCTAATCCATCGCCAAATCCTGATCATTCCTTCCCTTTCCTCACTGCCCTACCCAACTGGTCATAAAACCCTGTACACATGACAAGCTCTATCCATCTCTTCTTCTCCTCCCCACTTCCTCTCCAGTGGGTCAGGGCCTCCCAGTCTCCCCCCAGCTTTACTACGCTGGGCTCCTACAACTCTATTCTGGGCGAAAGGACCTCCTTGCTGCCCTTCAAACATGCCAAGCGCGCCCCTCTCTTAGGATGGTGTATTTGTCCCTTCGCTTCTCTCATTTCTTGACTCGAATGTCTCCTTTCAGAGATGCCTTTTTTCATCAGCCTACATAAAAGAGCAGTCAAACCCTTCACTTTCCACTCATGTTTTAACACTTGTATTATATAGTTATGTGGTTTTTTATTGTCTGTTTTCCCAGTAAAATAAACTCCACAGAGGTAGGGATTTTGCTTTTGCTTATTGCTGACTCCTCGGTGTCTCGGGTCTGTGGACATAGTAGGCACTCGGTAAATGTTTCTTGTATCCTAACTTGTCCCTCCGACCTCACTGGCGCCCTCCTTCACTCCTCCTCCGAGCTGCCATCAGAGTGGGTTTTCAGAAACCCGCATCTGCTTTTCTCCTTTCGGGGGCAATCCTCAGTCTGTGTCATGAGGTCCAATTTCCTCAGCATATGTTGAATAGCTGCTGCCCGAGGCCACCCAGCTATGTCGCAGGGCTGGGATTCAAATCTGGCTTTGACCGGCTTCAAGGATCCAAGCTCTTCAAACTGTATTTTCCAGAAACACCAGACGATTCAGGCTTACAACACACTGGCCTATTTCACACCTCCATGCTTTGGCATATGCTATTTCATCCGCCAGGAATGTTCTTCCACTTCTTTCTTACTCACCTTATAAACTCCTACTCGTCTTTCAAGACCCAGCCCACATGTCACTACCTCTGAAACTTCCCTATTCCATCAGCCTGAATGAATTGCTCCATAAGCCATCCAACCACAGCAATTGACACATATTTCTCTTTTTGCATCATTGCGCGGTGTTGTAGTTATTTATTTGCTTGTCTTTCATCCACACCGTGGGTACTCAATCAGTAACCATTGGATGCTATTTTAGATACTTAAGAGTCCATTTGGCTGCAAATTACCATTTCTTGACCATCCTAATCTTCAGCCTAGCTCCTCCCAAGTCTCTCTAGACTCATAACTAAAGTGGTCAGTTAGAGAATTTGAAAGGTGTAGCATTTAGGAATTGCTTTCAGCTGCTAGGAACAGACACCAGAAATGACGGGCTAACGCAAGACAGAACTTTTTTTCTCTTGCAGAGGCCGTCCAGGTCTGGTACGGTGGCCCCGCAGCCATCAGTGACTCCTTTTACGTTTTATTCCGCCATTCATAGTGGGTGGCTTCCATCCCCAAGGTGGCCTCATGGTACATTTTTTTAAAGACAGGAGGAAGGAGAAAGAGCAGCTGTATAAAATTTGGTAGATTCTTGATGCCTCTTGGGTTTGGTCCGACAAGTTCCTCCTGCCACAGCACGTTTGATTAACACTGGTTATAACTGGGTTAAGTATTTTGCTACATGTAGTGGTTATTTGAAAAATTGCCACCCATCGTTTGCTACTCTTCCCATTGCAAGATAGAGTGTGTATCTGCCCCAGGCAAATCTCGACAACCTGATTTTGACCAATACAACAGTAGGGCAGAAGTGACGCTCTGTCACTTCCAAAGCTAAATCATAAAAAATCACGATTCTCCCTGGCTTTCCCAGAACGTGTGCTCTAGGTTAAGCCTGTTGCTCTGCAAACGTCTGAGACGTTGACGCTGGGAGAAGCCACGTGCAGTCACTCTACTGACAGTCCCGCTGAGCTCCCAACCAAAAGCCATTCATGTTGGACATCCCACCTGACGTCTCAGTGCAACCACATGAGAAGCCCTAGGAGAGAACTGTTCAGCTGACCCGTCCCCAAATTCCTGACCCGCAAAATTGTGAGCAAAGTAAAATGGCTGTTTCAACCAGTTGGGTTTAGGAGATATTTGTTCACAACAATAGATAATTGAAACAATATCAGAACCGGCTTACGGTCTGTTCCGATTGATGTGTGCCAGTCTTTACCAAATTATTTCTGTTCAACACCGCCTCCGGTGGGATCCTGTCTGTTTATACTGCTGATGATCTATCAGCAAATCTCTGTATCTCACAAATGGTAACAATATTTTTGCATAATTTCTCTAAAAGTTTTTCCAGTTTTCTGTATTTCTGGGGCTCTCTGTCTGACATTTTACCTAAGGAGCAAATAGGTTACAGATTAGCTACTTTCTCTTAATGTTCAATGATACATTGCCTATCATTCTTTGGGGAGAAACCTGCCTAGAACAATTAAGATGGTTTGCAGATTTCACCAACTCTCCATTATGTGGATAGGAACTGGTTATGAGTCACAATACGTGATGTCAACATAGATTATTAGTTAATAATGTTCTTTTAAAAAACATTCTCCTTGGGGCGCCTGGGTGGCTCAGTTGGTTAAGCGTCCAACTTCGGCTCAGGTCACGATCTCATGGTCCATGAGTTCGAGTCCCGCGTCGGGCTCTATGCTGACGGCTCGGAGCCTGGACCCTGCTTTGGATTCTGTGTCTCCCTCTCTCTCTGCTCCTCCCCCATTCATGCTCTGTCTCTCTCTGTCTCAAAAATAAATAAACATTAAAAAAAAAAAAACATTCTCCTTGAAAACATTATGGTAGATGAAAAAAGTCAGTCACGACAGGACCAAAGACCGTATGATTACACTTACACGAACTGCCTAGAATAGTCAAATTCATTGAGACACAAAGTAGAATGGCTAGAGTCTGGGGGAAGAAGAATGGGAAGTGAGCATTTCATGAAACAAAATTTCGGGTGAGGACGATGAAAAACTCTGGAGACGGATGCTGGAGATGGTTGCACAACAATGTGAATGTACTCGATGCCACTGAACTGTATGCTTAAAAATGGTTAACGGTAAATTTTACGTTGTATATATTTTGCCACGATAAAAAAATTTTTTTTCTCCATGCCAACACCCCCTGTAGGAATCAAGACAAGTAGAAACAGTCTCCTAAGAGATCAGATAACAATCCTTGGAGGGGTATAAAACAGGATGATCTCCCTTCTCATTTAAAAGCACCCCCTCCCCGCCCCCACCCGGCCATAGTGAATAGAAAGACGAGTGTCCTCCTCTGGTCTGGTGACATTGTTTTATTACCATGAACCAAAAGTGACCTCCAAAAAAGTAGTTGAGGTATCTAACAACAGTCAAAAAGAATAGCCTAACTTTAATAAAACTGAAGTCATTGCTTGCAGGAGGCTTTGTCAATTCGCTCAGTGTCATTTTGCAAGGATTTCGTCCCGGAGTTCCATCAGAAATCCCGTCCGCCGGTCAGAGGTGCTGGGGCGAGTCCCACCGATGTTTTCCTCCAGCCACTGCGGGTGATTAGGAAACACCAGCTTTGAAATATTTTCCATGCCAAAACAGTGTGGAGCTCTAGGGACTCAATTAAACATTTGTTCAAGTGCTGGAGCACATTCAAAGCAACTTCCTAAGGAAAATTTTGGCTCACCCTCGAGATGCCCCGCAGCCTACTCCGAGGAAAACTCGGGTGGTCTTCATTGGTGTGAATGCACTGATTTGCTTCTGCCTCTTTAGTAGAAGGATGACAAACTTAGCATTTGCGCAGTTGTTACCCAGACCCTGTAAATCTGTAGTCTATGATCCAAAGCAATACCAACACTCTGGGCTCCTGCCAAAGAGAATAATCTTAATTTTAAATTATTTGGCTGAGCTGAGAGGAGTGTTATACAGAGAAGACTTCCAGTGGGTGCGTTAGTGTTCAAGGTGAACCACCAAATGCTGAAGAGTATTAGCTTAGTCTGCAAAGACTCAACTTTACTCAAGCCTTCATTTTAATGGGAGGTTCTTACGAAAAACAGGGCTGTGATATCCCCCTGTTTTTCTTCTCTCAAAGCTCTCTTAGGACACTACCTGTTACATCTCTCAGTGCCCTTTTGGATATTCCACAAGGTAAATTGCTTTTATAATTTCGTTCCATTTGAAAACAGGCATTCTTTGCATTTTTCAAGAGCGAATTGATGTCAGTTAGGGTTTTTCTGTCTTTCCCTGGGCTGCTAAGAAGCTCAGAGCTAAATCTGAAGCTCGATCGCACTAATCACGTTAACTCTTAGGGTTGCCTTATTTCGAGTTTCCGCTTTTTTCTCTTCTGGTTTTCTAGTTTGATTTTACCAATTTATTTGAAATGGGGTGTTTTTAGTCATGGACCACCCAGATCCTTTTGGGAAAGAGTAAGTAAAACATACTTAGCTCATAACTTTTAACTCCCTTTGATTGTGTCACCTCAGCTCAGCCTCAATTTATAGGAACTGACCCCAAAAATGAGCACTTAAGCAACGTAGAAACAAAGAAAGTGATGAGTTAAAGGTTATGGAAGGAAACATACGGAAGGTTCTAGAAGAGCAGTATGCTAAATCCATATCAAGGACCCTGTCATAGGGAAACGACCTCTAGTGAATTCCTTCACTCAACTTGGAGTCAAAGACAGAGCTGAAGTTTGGCCAGACTCAGCTCAATAAAGGACGATGTTTCAGCTGGGAAGGATCCCACCTCCCTGGACTTCGTAGGACTTTGCCTTGAGGCTTTTATACTTTCTACCTTTTGCATTGTTTCAACTTTCTTCCTGTCACTAGACAGACGGTCTGCGAGGGAAGGAGCCCTGAATTTATTCGATTCCATCCCCGATTCTTTGCTACCCTTCCTGCCAGAGGAAGTTTGTTCAAATATTCATTGAATGAAAAATAACTCAACTCATTCACTTACTCGCTGACTGAATGATGTTCTTTCAAAGGTTTCTTTGCATGTGCTATTTACTCTTGGGAATCTGCTGTCCCTTTCTCTAGTATCAAACTCTGGATATTTGCCCAGACAGGATACCAAGATCTAAGGAGCCTGTGACATTCCTCGAATTGCTTTGTTCTCCAATTATGATCAGCCATAACGTTTCTGATAAGTGACCGGTTGTGTCTCAGTAGGTCCTTTCTGTTCCTTTCCACAATTATCTTGATCCTTAAGTTCACTTTCCAAAATTTGCTAGGCGCATTTGTCTGGAATGATGGGAACTGACAGATTTTGGAACGCACGTTCCTGGAAGATTCGGTTTAAATGCCAATTTGTATGAGTGCGCCATTTGTGATTTTTTTCCTACCAGGGATAATTAAAAAACAAAACAAAACAAAACAAACTGCTCTAAAGTTGTGGTGGTGGTGGTGGTGGTCAATCTATTGGCTGAATCCTTGCCGTTGGGGGTGGGGTGGAGTGGGAGGGAAGGAACGGGAGAGGGTGGGCGTGGGGGGGGGGCGGAATTTATAAAGGAAAGTTGGACAAACTAATCTGCCAGCACATGTACATAATGCTACGTTGGTGGGTGGGTGGGGGCTGCAGCTCGTTAATATTCCTTACGTGTCCCGAACGACCCACTGCTCTGCCCCTCTGTTTAAAATGGCTTTCGTGTTTCTTTTTCGCCCCTCGGGCAGCGTGGCCGTGCGCAGCTTGCCGCCGCCCGCGCGCTGTCCCCGGGACCCGCGGGTCTGCGCGGCCGGCCCCCCGCGTGCCCGCAGCCGCCGGGAATCGGGGCGCGCCTCCGGAACGGCCCTGCGCCCCCCGCGGCCTCGGCCCAGGCGGGCCCCCTGCTGCCGGCGGCGGGCCCACCGCCCGGGACCCCCGCCGGCGGGGGCGCGAAAACTGCGCCGGGGGTGGAACCCACGTTTCCGTCCCCGGGGCGGCGCGGGGGGCCTGCGGACGCCTCCCCGGGCAGCAGGGGGGCCCGGTGGCGAGGACAGGGGTGGCTGCTCCCCAGAGGCGACTTCCGCGAGCCCACCGAGGGTGGCCCCCAGATGGCGTTGGCTCCCGGCTCCGCGGCGCGCGAGCGCTCGCTCCTGGGGCGGAGCGAAGGCTGTTTAAATTTCTGCCTCCTGGCGAACGTCCTCTGTCCCCGCCGGGAAAGGGTGCAGCTCAGCCACTTGTCGGTGCCGGGCGATTTGACTTTCACCAATTAGAGGCAAGTTTGGAGCTGACATTCGCATTTAAAATTAATATTTAAAAAAAAACAAAAAACCAAAAAAACAAAAAAAGGCTTTGGACGAGGGAGGGGCTGGCGGACAACCGGAGGGCCGGAGAGGAGGGTTCAAGTGTCCAACGAACTACGAGAAATCTAACCTGTTAGGAGTTTGTGACAGTTTATTGGCTTTCCTCAAAGGTCCTCAGATTAGCCTGACAGCTCCTTTCCTAAAAATGTAAAAGCCCCCGAGTCGGGAGCAGTTAAATGGTGTCACTGAATCCAATCTCAGAGCGATTACGGAGCTAATTCACATAATAAGCAAATCATAGAGTTGACAGATTATTATATGAACACAGACAAATTGTTACATAAAATATTTTGGTACTGATTGTTTTATTAGTAATGTTAAGCCTCTTCGTGGCTGTTTCTGTTTCTCGGGACTGACATGTTAAACAATGCTCACTGCTAAATAAATAAACTAAAATGGTGTGAACTAATTGTCTCCGTCATTTAACTGTACGGTTTCATTAACATTATTAACACGATTATTGGTAATTCTACTGGATATATACACGGGCAGGATTTTTCAGTAGCAAATGTTACCCACAGAGAAAAATATGCTAACTTAAAGTGGACTTGACTAATACCTTTTGATGTTTAAAGGGTTGATGATAAGGGTTGCTGTATCCTTAGACCATCAGAGAATTTAAACTGCACGTGTCCCACCTGTTAAAAGCAATTTCACCTATTATTAATGATTTAACCAAAAAACCACAAAGGAATATAATCTCATAAGTCAAAACTTAGAAAAATGTTTCACCTAACAAAGAAAAGGAAATTTATTTTTCATTGCGTCGAAGAACGTTCTGTGCAGTTCACTTAATGCTGTATAATTATGGTTTCTAGTTTTAATGGAGCCATGTGCATATAAGATCGAAATGATTAATAAGCATTTTGCTGATAAAAAGAAACATAGCATTTGAATCCTTTATGTTTCAAGTAGAGCATCACTGACAAGGAAAGTTTTTAACTAATGAAAAGTCTTTAATAACTTGAGTGGTGTTGTGTATCACAGAAGTAGGTGAAAAGTCAAATTTTAAATTTAGCTGGCATTATCACTTTCTCTCAGAAACTGGAATTTTACCTGTAAGGTGAGTTGGACTTGGGGGAGGGGGGAAGCCCTGGAAGAGAGGAAGAAAGGAACTGAAGTAATCTTAGTTTATGAAGAACAACATAAATACAATAATACATTGGAGACCTATTTTTCTTATAACGAATAAAGTGCCATAGTAAAACTTGTTAAAATTTCCTGCAACCAGAGGAAATGTTCAAGCAACATCATCCATACCCTCTTGGCATTCTTTTTCTGGGCACTCATTTACCTAAAAATATGTTTCCTAATAAGAGAAGTAAGAAAATTCGGAGACCTCACCAAAACAGTGTTGTTTTGGGAAGGATGGCTTTGTACCTGTGGTATGAATGGCCTTGAAGATACCGTGTCGTGAAGATGTTAACATTAGACCAGAAGTCAAATTTGCCTCCATGTTTTCAAGAACAATATGACAGTTTGAAGTATTTCAGAGGAGAGCACCACCACGATTAGAAATTCAAGTTACATTCACTGAAAATATTAAAAAAACTAACTTTCTGACCCTGGTAAGGGAAGTTCAGGATTGCTAAATAGTCATATTCAATTATTGAAGTGTTATCCTTACAGCCGTGGAGTTGGGACATATTGAAAGATTTAGAAGGAAGAGATGAGACTTCAGGGGCAATGAGAAGGATGGATGTTACTATCTAAGACTTTCTTGAACATGATGTTATCAAATAGTAACAAGTCACTAAGCAATGCATTATTCCTTCAAGACTATGTTTCAAATACCTACTTAATGTTTAGAATTTTCTAGACTAGCTGGGGAAGAAAGCAAGACTCGAGGGTGCTTCTAGTTGTTTGTTGTGAAGTTCTACGTAGAAATAAAACATGTGCCAAGTGTATTCCATTAAGACATTGTTTTTTGAGGATCGATTCTTCCTTTGTCATGTTTTCCTGTGTTCCTATACTTTATTTGAATTTTTGTAAGACTGGTCACCTACTGCTTTGGACTAACTCCATAAAGTCTCTGAATCTCATTTTCTTCAACTGTTATAATAGTTCCCATGTCACAAGTTGTCACGATCAACTGATACAATAAGGAAAGTAAAGCTTGTTTTAAAAGGGTAATTATTAAAAGAAACTCCCTACACATTTATATTCTGGGTGATGACTTTCTATATTTATTTATTGCCATATTTGATTGCCTTTTTCCAAAGTAGCTAAAACATCAAGAACATCCTTGCCTTTGCTTGCTAGGTGTTCAAATTGTAATTAATTTTTTTTTTCTTTTGAGAAGTTAAATGAATACACTAGTACAGACCTGCCTCTATTGAGCATGACTTAAAGAATAATTTCACTATTAAGAGGGGGACATCAGAATTCCCAGTGGTGGGTCCCAGTGATCCACCACTAACCCAAGGAGTAAGAATCCAAAGGTGAGATCCAGAGATCCCTGTTTTGAAAAGTTCCACAAATCAAGATGCATGCCCACAAATCTGAGAACCCTGCCCCCAGAGTGAAATGCATTGCCGTCCTTCTATAGCTGGATATGGTAATTGTGTTTGTAGTTTGAGACCACAGAATTAATCTAGCTTATGAACATCACCTTCACTTTCCCACCTTCAGGGAAATTGCAGACAGCTAATGCCTTCTGTTACTTGTAAGCTATTTTGGCTTGTACTCTTTCACACTCAGAAAGGCTGACAGATCATTGGGTCTCCTAGAGATCTCAGAGCCCAAACTTTAAGATGACTATGGGAAATTTCATCCATCTCTTTTAAGAGTCATAGATGTGCTCTGGCTAATGAAGCTGGGATAACAGGTAGAAATTGTATCTGCCCTGAGCGCACAATATCTGATCAGCCTACCAAATTCAGACCAGGCTTTCTAGAATCACCCTGGAAGCATCAGAAAGATCTCCGAAGAACCTCCATAACCAAGGGCGGTTCAGTCTCCTTGGGACCCTCAGATCCTGACTCATGGCTGAAATGAAACTTAGGGTGGTTTGGGGGATCCAGAGTGGTGCTGGAATCCAGACTGCTAGTCCTAGGAAGAAGAGGAATATGTTCCCCAAGGACTCCAACATTTCACCGTTCCTTTAAGCTTTATACGTTTTGCTTTTTTTTTTTTTTTTTTAATGTTTATTTATTTATGAAGGAGAGAGAGAGCACATGCAGAGAGAGAGAGGGAGACACAGAATCCAAAGCAGGCTCTAGGCTCTGAGCTCAGTGCAGAGCCCAACTCAGGGCTCGAACCCACCAACCATGAAACCATGACCTGAGCCGACTTCACACACTTAACCCACTGAGCCACCCAGGAGCCCCAAGCTCCAAGCTTTTAGACAACCAAAAAATGCCACGAAGTTAAGTGTGTCCTGGGGTGCCCAAGCGTCTCAAACCCATGGCTGGCTGGTCCTTAGGCAGAGCTCCCAAGTCCTAGCCCAGCTTACCCTGTCTCTGAGGGTGAACTGTAAATTCTCCCTCCATTCCCAGCCTTCTCTGGAAAGCTCAAATGTTTTACAGGCCTAATACAATTAACCTTCCCAGATTCTGCCTCTTTTTCTCTGCCTTTGTAGTACGGAATTGCCTTAATCTTTCGTTTCCATTCCTTCCTATCTGTTGACATTTTCATCTCTTTACTTTCCTCCTTTCCATATTATTCTTTCTATCTGGATGCCATGACAGGAAGCCTGACTCGAGGAAGGCCAAAATTAACATATGAGGACCAGATTGAAAGGCTAAGAGACAAGAAAGAGATGGTTGAAAAACTTTACAGAGTTTAACAGATCTTTTGGGAATAAGCGTAATCCACAGTTAGGGATAAAAACCAAACCAAAACAAAACAAAAACAGAGGAAGGACATTTGAATCTCAGTGGTACTTTGGAAAATATAAGGATTAGAGGCATGTGAGTGTGTTTGTCACCACAAATTTATCTTTCCTAAATTCTGAGAGCAGCCAAGAGATTATGAATAAGGAACACGAATCCAAGCGCTTAGTTTTGATCTCTCAGTGTCAGCAGCAGAGACAAGTACAAAATACAAAGTCTATGACAATGGTGTTCAGTAATTTTCTTTAAGGACCAACCAACAAAAAGCGAATGTTCATTTAATCTTCATGAAGTTTGTTGTAGAAGCTGTCTTCTTACAACTGTCTTAACATTTTCATGTGTAGGTATTTCCAATTCCCTCTGCGCTCCACTATGTCTTATACGGTAAGCACCTTATTGCTTCTTTCCTTCCTAAACCATGAACTTCCTCTCTATTTCTACAGATGAGAAAAATGAACTGCTTTTATTTGTAATCCTTTTCTGAACTCCCACAAAAGTATTATCACAACACCAACCTCCTTGCCATTCACTTCTCTTCTGTTGCCTGAAAAAATAAATGAAAAGAGTCTTAGAAACATAAGGTCAACATTTCTAGAAGAGTGGCATGAACATTTCATATAATAGAACCTGAAGGCAAGACAGGTCACGCCGCTCTGGACATCACTGCATACACAAAACATTCGCCATTTTTATCAAGCCTTTCCATAAATTTAGCTTAGTTGGGGGCAAATTCTTGCCCTTTTCTAGGTGAAAGAGAGCAATCAAGTTAAAACCATAAAAAAAATTCCATAGTTTCAGCTTTCATTTTTAGGATTATTGGAGTTTGAAATAATGAGTTCCAAAATCAAGGGTGCAAATTCTTAGAAAACCAAAACCAAGCTAAGAATGGAAACAAAGAAGAGGTTCATGGCATATTACGGCAAGTCAATTCTCCACTTTTGCCATCTACAACCCGCCCCCCCATCCCCCCCCACCCCCCGCCCTGCCGGAACTTTCAGAGTTTACATAATCACACACCCAGTAAAAGTAAAATCATTCATCTGAGAAAGAATTGTATAACATTAAGGAATGTATAACAGGACAGTTGACTATCTTACTAAACTCAAGTGTGAATGTTCAAAGTTTGTTCAGATCTGTTACTAAATTCGTTCATGATCTCTGAAAGCTTTTCTAGGAAAGAAGTTTATATAGTAAAAAAAATTTTTTTTTTAAAAAGACACGACTCTCATCTTGGGAATCACTATGAAAAATAAATCCAGATATTGACATAAGGTGAGAAACGTACCTGAAAAAAATTCTTTAATTGTAATTGACGTACAATATTAGATTAGTTTCAGGTGTACAACAGAGTGATTCAGAATTTATGTACAATACCAAATGATCACCACAATAAATCCAGCTACTATCGGTCACCATACAAAATTGTTACAATGTTATTAACCGTATTCCCTGTGCTTTACCTCACATCTATACCTGAGAATTCAATAATGAATTCTCTTTGCTTATCAGCTCCACAAATTAACAATGAATGTAACACACCCTGCCCTTTTCCTCAATTAACTTTCCATTCATTCACAAATACGGTGGACCTTGCCGTGGAATTAGATCTTCCATTCTTTAAAAAGCCTGCTGGACCTATAAATGTTTTCAACTAATCAAGGAAACAAAACAAAATGTGAAATAAGCTCCAAAGAATTAAGGCTATCCCCTTAGGATAAACATGGTCTCTCATCACGTACAGTTCTACGAACCCTTGGGATTGCCCAAAAAGGAAAGATTTCCACATTTAATTTCCCTCTTAACTGACAGTTAACGAATCCCATAAAAAAGTTAACCGGTTACCATATGAGAAAGGGTGGGGTGGGGGGGGGGGAGAGAAACATCAGATTTGGAAGGAGTTACCCCTCCACTCTGCATTCCTATCTATTTCTTCTGTTTATAAAGAAGGAACAGTTGTTAATGAATATCAGACCAAGTTAGAACCCCAAATCTCTGTTTGTAGGGTCAAACAACTCATGGGCCTTTAAATATTTAAAAAAAAACAAAACAAGTTGCACAATCATTGTTATGCTCTAAATAATCTACTTAAATAATCTCAGAGTTGTTTCAGATTTCATTCCTCGAAGTAAAATGAAATCCAGAAACATAAGTTTTCATCAAACAACTTGATATGTTTGTAACATATATATACACTAACAAACAATAAGCACATATACAGATGTCTGACTCCCAATGTTTTAATATTGTATGCACCTGAATCATTAAATTAGAGGAAGGGCTGCAGGTCTCCTTTAAGAGAACATGAAATGAAATCTTTCCATACTTCAAGCGGTTGGGATTACCCACATAGAAATTGATAAATAAAAGCTTAAATCTTCTCAAATCACACTATGTCATCATTTTAAAGGCTCTACATGTTTTCCTTGGAGAGTTAGTAGAGCGGAGGATAAGCCCCTCTAGGAACCATGGGCGTCCCGGTATAATAAAGACAGAGCAACCTGAGTGGGAACTGTGCTTGGCCATTTTAACCACGCTATTTATCACAATAATGAAACTCTGTCAAAAGCAGTGGTCAGGACGATGCATTACATAGCTGAGTCATAAAGCATGGTTACCACCAGTACCCAAAGACCTCAAGACTTTGGCCACCTCGCAGATAGGCTTGACATTTGTCCTTCGTTGTTATGAATGCCTCTGCACTCTATCAACTCTGTTTACAATATTGCAGTGCTCCCTTGGTGAGCCTGTGGGAAACAGCTGGGCTGGATCCGACTAGATGGTCCCAGGCAGAAAGAGAGTCAAACCAGGAGGGACCAGAATATGCCATTCAAAGTCCTAGGAAAGGAAAGACAACAAAGGAGGCCAGGAGACCATGTGTGGGGCATCGTTTGTGGCCATGTGGGGGGCAGGCAACACAGGGAAGGAGGTTGGACTCAGAGGTGGGTTTGATCACAAACGGGAAAGCATCTCCAGGATTAAGTTAAATGAAGACATGCAGCATGTGGGAGAGACTAAACGGTTCTTTTTAAACGCGGGCTAAATCAACGAGACAACACGGGGCTGTAGCATTAGCCCTTCGTTATATATGGTTTGCATTACCAAATTCTCTGGACACACAAAAGTCATACAAACTCATTGTAAAATATGTTTTACAGTATATACAAAACGGTACAGAATTATATAAACTCAGGATGCAAACTGTAATATAAAAGTCTAACTGACTCTTTCCCAGGGCCATGACTTTTCCCAGAGGCAATCAGTGTTAATGGTTCTATGAGCACCGCGCACACCCATACGCACGTGCGTGCTGGTATTTTTCATCTCTATATAACGTGAGCGTTCTGTGATTTGCTCAACATCGTATCACAGTCTTCTCACCGTCTAAAATCGTACGGATCTGCCTCACCCTACTAATGGTTGCAGATTATTTCGAAGCGTCAAATACCGTAACTGATTTCACCACGCCTCCTCCCGCATCCTGTCTGTAACAGCCATCTCTCGGATGGCCTTTCACTCCTCTAGGTATTCATTCCCTGGGTTCCGACCATCCACAATCAGCGATGGCCCCGCGTCAAACATGGGGTTCGTACAAAGATGTACAATAGGTACTTTGTATGCTCCAGGCTCGAAATCGAGGAGAGGAGAGGAGACCTAGCGGTTGTACTAATCTTGTAAAATGTAACACAGTGTGAAGCCACCTTAAATCCTTTCTGCTCTCAAGCGGAGGGTTCACTGGGGAGGGAGAAAATCAACAAACAAATAACCAGTTTGCAGCCCTGGCTACATGCTGCATAGGGAGGGTAAACAAAGAGCCGCAGGCGTTCGGAAGAGCGAGAGATGGTTTCCAGCGGGGCCTTCCTGCTTGCGTCCCCTTCTTGGGGCACCACTAGATCAATCTTCCTGCAGGAGTGCTTTGATCACACGCCACTGATCTTCTCGAGGCCGCCCGTGACCCTCGGGGCCTTGCCTCTTTCCCCATATGCTACAGAAATCACCTCATCCGCGTCACTGTCCCATCAGAATGGAGGTCCCTGTGATAGGGCTGAGAATCCCCTGGAGTTGCTGTTACAAGGTCTGAGTGTGAAACCTGCTTCTGTCGCTTTCGGGGCGGGGTGACCTCGGGTTATCCGTGCAACTTCCCCTCACTTAGCTTCTCCCCTTGTCAACGGTTGATACAGCCCATCCCGTGAGTTTGGCGCAAGAATTAAATACTATGGATGAACGTGCTTTACGAACTGTCAGGTGTTTTGTGGGGACGAGATACGGAGGCATACGGGGTATACACATTTACAAAGGCACCCAATGATCACGTGCTCGTAAGTACGGCGAGTGCTTCCCTGTACCACGTGCCTACCAGGAAACTTCAGTGTTTGTTTCTGATTCTGAAGGATTGATAGGATTTTGAGGGGAAAATGGGGGAAGGGCGAGAGAAGATGTGGAGGGGCCGGAAGGCTGACAGTGTGGTCGGGAACTGCAAGTCATCTGATTGGCCGAAGTGTGAGGTTTACCGAGAAAGAGCAGGAGCTCACATTGGGGAGGGCTGGAGTCAGCTCTCGTGGAGGCGGCCAAAGGCTGGGCCAGGGGGTGGCCTAGGGGCCATGGGCGGTTTGGGGGCAGAAGGCTGGTGTGATCAGAGATAGCGAACTCCCCCATGTTGGGAGGGACAGATTGATAGAGGAGAGTGATTAGAGGTGAAGAGGATCCCTGGGAGACCACGGCTAGGCCAGGTAGCAAAAGCTAAGTTCCCGAGCAAGCATTCTGCGTGAGGAAACAGAGGGATGGAGGTAAGTTCGTGAGATTGTTGGGAGATCATTGGCTGGATTCTTCTTGGTCACTGATTGAACCCTGGGGAGGAGGGAAAGAAAGACAGATGAGAAGGTTTTAAGCTGGATGGTGATCTGGGGCTGGGAGAACGAGGCCACCGGGGGCCAGAGAACACAGGGGTTGAGGGAAAGTGCGTTCCCTTGTCTGGGATATGAGGGCAACGGAAGCGAACACAGAAAACGTGACCAGCCGGGATAACTGAACTAGGTGGGAGGAGCAGCCTAAGGGGTACATAGTGCCCCCAGTTTCTCGCAAGCCTCACTGATTCAGAAGCTGGTTTGGAACATACGTTTGCATTCCCCGTGAGCATCAAGTGTACCCGGAAAATTAATAGTGAAAAGTGGACTCGAGGAGAATCTCAAGTCATGAAGGAACAATCAGTTTTCAGGAGCCCACTTATTAGAAACAATTGACTTGCTGATTATAATTTATTCTCAACTGTCTCTTCTGTTCATGAAAGAGGTTCCTTCAAAGGATTTGGCTTAGAAACTTTATTAGCTATGTTTCAATGACCGTATATCCTTAAAAGGAATCCAGATGCATTTCTTTACAAATAATCTTCAATTCAGACATTTTACCAGTTCAAACTCACTTTGATTTCTGATATGTTTGAATAAATAAAGCTAGGCTGCAAAGCTAATCTGTTTCCTGAGGATTTGAGAAATAACTTGGAAATCAATTGTAAAGCACTACTCTCTGGAAAAACTCAATATTTTGCAGCCAGATGTCTCCCAAAGCACTATCACTGAGAAAAATCCTTCATTTCCATCATTCACCAAAAGACACGGGAATTTCCCCCCATTGTCAAAACGAATAGAAATTTCTCTATTTTATGTGGGCTTGCTCCATTTCGTCTTATGATCTACTCTTACCTATACCGAAAGCAGCAAAATATAGTTTGCCATAAAAATAAAAGTCATTTAAGTATAAATGAGAACTCGCAATGGAAATGGATTCTCACATTGGGACAATAGCTAGCACAGGGAAAATCAGTAGTGCAAGTCCCAGACTTTAGAATATACAACTTTATGTGGTTCTCATTTCTTTCAAATAGCTACACTTTTCAACGAAGGTGTTTTCAAGAACTCACTAGAATTTTTGTGACTTTTATCATTGGTGTGCCGTAAAGAACCTTCCAGAAAAGTTACCAACATAATTAGAAATAGTAGTTTCAGATCTTAATACATTATACAGTTGGGGGCGGTTATTGGAGTTAAAAGCAGCAAACATGTCTGTTGAGGGTAGTAAAAGCAAACACTTTGGAAACAATCCTTCAACGTATATACTGGAGTGTCAAGAAATTGATAGTTTTCTTGACCAGTTCGTTTCTAGCAGCCACTACTATCTCGACTAATATCTAATGTCTTCTTTTAACTTTTCCTGTTTAAGAAAAAGAAAGAAAGCGTTCCCAGTAGAAATCTAGGGAGATCTGCTGAGGATATAGAAACATTGGGATGAATGGTGAGTGAGTGAGAGCCATGGAGGTCTCTGTCTTTACTCCATATGGTCTGAAGTGAGTCTGATGGGATTTCAGATTGCGGCCGAGATAGCCGAGGATCATGTAAAGCTCCTGAATGAAAACTCTCAACTGCTGAATCGAAAACCTCAAATTCAGGCTAAGTTCACTGAGAGGTTTGCGGGAGTCCACAAAACTCTGAGTGAACCTGCCTCAAGTCCTAAACTAGAGAGGGGCAAATTTCAAATGGACTTGAGATGAATTATGGTTTCCGGTGGAAATTGAGTGAAACTCGGTTTCAGCTGTGTTTCGGTGTAAACTAAGAGTGAGACTCAACATGAACCAGTGATGTGTGTCCCCTCCCAACTTCTCTTGGGGCCCACACCAACAGAACACAGAAAAGCGCCAGTCGTGACGTTTTTGTAACAGACAAAGTATGCACGAGCAGCCATGCTCCTTCAATGGCACCAGGACCACAGGGTCCTTGACACGAAGAATGAAGGCATTAATGTTCCGAACGTGTTTCACATCTACCTGGCAAAGCACCTCCTCCTATCCTGAAATAACACTCCGTGCTGGTAGCTTTGAACAAAATCTCAGCGTGCTGGGTAGATCTTAGACATGGTTCGTAATCCTTACCTACTTGCCCTGCCTGGGCTGTGTCTTTAGAAGATGAAGATAATATGATTTTACAACCTCTAACACTGTTGTGAGTGCCCCAGAGGAGGAGAAACAGAATTTGGGGAGGTCATTGGGGAACTGGATGTTGGGAACAGAATTGCCCCGGGGGGAGGCAAGAGGAATCTTGGCCCAGAGGGAAGGCAGGGCGCTGGGCAAGGGAAGTTTCTTAACTTGAAGTTCCAAAACTTCATCGACAGCATTCTGGACTTGGGCTCACGGTGGCTCACTGAACATCAGCCGCTGCGTGTGTGGGTGTGTATGTGCGTGCTCACACACGTGTATCCATGTGCCTGTGTGCAGGTAAGTTGAAGAAAGGAAAGCAATCACGCCGCCGTGATAGACACAGGGAGAGACTAAACTGTCAACAGCTACAACAATTTCCCTAAGGATGATTCAGGAGTCCCCTGAGATCTTGTTGGGGCAGGAGAGTGGGTTGGAGGAAGCTGGGACTCCACCAGATACAAGGGCTGGTCCTTCCAATCAACAAGAGACCTTTAGTTTGTTGCCATTATGACTGCTATCCTTTGGTTTTTACCCCCGCGGCCTAAGCAGCCAGGCCCACACCAGCAGCCCGGTTACATCTACCCTTTTCCCCTACCCATCCCACCAATGTGGTTTTCATTAAATTAAGGTTTGTGAGAATTTGAACGAAGGCAGGGCTAAGGATTAGTTGTATCATTTTTAAAAAATTTTTTTTTAACGTTTTGTTTATTTTTGAGACAGGGAGAGACAGAGCATGAACGGGGGAGGGTCAGAGAGAGAGAGACACAGAATCTGAAACAGGCTCCAGGCTCTGAGCTGTCAGCACAGAGCCCGCCGCGGGGTCGAACTCACCGACTGTGAGATCATGACCTGAGCCGAAGTCGGCCGTTTAACCGACTGAGCCACCCAGGCGCCCCCTAGCTGTATCATTTAAGAACTGTTGTATAATAAGATTGTAGAGAAAATGCCTAAACATGAGGGAACTTTAAAATATTCCAGAGACCCAGATAAATAGCTGATAATTCAATTACATCCTTTTCTATTTGTAATTGTCCAAAGGGTCTTTTTTTAAAAAAAACAATTAAGCAGATGGGGTGCCTGGGTGGCTCCGTCGGTAAAGCGTCCGACTTCGGCTCAGATCATGATCTCATGGTTCGTGGGTTCAAGCCCCGTGTAGGGCTCGTGCTGACAGGTCAGAGCTGCGTCGGTTTCTGTGTCACCCTCTCTCTCTGTCCCTCCCCCACTCACACTCTGTCTGTTTCTATCCCTCAAAAATAAATAAGCCTTAAAAAAAAATTTAAGATAAAAACGATTAAGCAGAAAAATGAAAGCTGGCCTGGAGACTACTACTACCCAGAACAAGATAGTATGAAATGGTTCATATTCTCTTAGGAAAAGATAATATGAAATATGAAGATATCATTTTGTGTTTATTTATTTACTTTAAATGTTCATTTAGTTTTGAGAGACAGAGACAGAGCGTGAGCAGGGGACGGGCAGAGAGAGAGGGAGGCACAGAATCAGAAGCAGGCTCCAGGCTCCCAGCTGTCAGCAGAGAGCCCGACGCGGGGTCAAACCCACAGACTGTGAGATGGTGACCTGAGTCAAAGTCGGACGCTTAACCGACTGAGCCACCCAGGTGCCCTCATTTGGTGTTTAAAGCAGACAGGTTCTTAGAACAAAAAAATGGAAAGAAGAAACAGCCTGTTTCCAGATGGAAGAAAGAAGAAACATCTCCAGAGGTTTTGGAATTGAAAAATTTTGTTAAATGCAGAACTGAAAATACTTTGGCTGCATTTAAAAAATGTCCAATTCTGGGGTGCCCAAGTAGCTCATTTGGGTGAAGCTTCTGACTTCAGCTCAGGTCATGAGCTCACCGTTCATGAGTTTGAGCCCCACATCGGGCTCTGTGCTGCCAGCTCAGAGCCTGGAGCCTGCTTCAGATTCTGTGTCTCCCTCTCTCTGCCCCTTTCCCGCTCATGCTCTGTCTCTGTCTGTCTCTCAAAGATGAATAAACGTTAAAAAAAAAATAAAACAGACTTAAATCAATTCCAAAAACAGTAAAACCTTGTTTTGTGAGCAAAATTCATTCCGGAAACAGGCTTGTAATCCAAAGCACTCCTATATCGGAGAGGATTTCAAGAACCATTGGCTCAGTTGTGATCATGTGACATTCAGCATCGTGTACGACTCATATTGCATGACACTGCTTGTTTATCAAGTTAAAATTGTTAGAAATGTGAGAACACCCGTAGAACAAGTTACTCGCAATCCAAAGTTTTACTGTATAATGTGTGCTTGAAACTCACGAAAATACCCATTGTTCAAATATTTTCTCTCTTTGGAGATAAGTTTTTACTTTCTCATCTCCTTTCTGTCTCCTTCCTCTTCTTCTGTCCTTCCCTTACCTCCATCTCACACAAATCTACCCAATTTGGGGAGTGTTTTTTTTTTTTTTCTTTAAACTATAAAACACTTTGCCATACTGCCACTTATTGACTTTTAGCTTTCATTTCATGCTCCTGTACAAATAACCAACTAAATGATGCCTCCCGTGTAACTTCAGTGAAGTCAACATACGAAATGGCCTCACATCAATTTCAAGGTAGAGACAGGTTCCCACCTATCTGTTTTCAGGTCACTGGCGAGGGTTCACAGAAGCTTAATGTTGTCTGATGTGTTTAAATGTTAGAGGGGAAAGAAAAAGCAAGAAGCTTGATTCCTTTGAAGGTGAATCTATTTCTTTACGAATGAATTGTAATAAATTGAAAATGTTAGAAATAAAATGAAAACTGGATGCTGATGCAAGGCTGGGCTCTTGTTGCATGAGACAGCTCCAGGGACTGTAAATTGTTTAGTAGTTCCCTTAAAGACATCGGCCTACAAACACTGTCTGAGTCCTTCACAGGACACAGTGAGAGCACTATGAGAAGACACCAAAATTCAGAGTTGGAGTCAATAATGATCAGAAGACAACTCCCCAAGCCTAGCCCCTAGCTGATAACCCTGGACTCTGTGTGTATGCAGTGGAAGCTGCAAACTTTATATCAATTCTAGGGTATATTCCTCTCTGCCCCCGTTTACCTGCTTACATTTTACACCTTTGAAATCACACAACAACGGTGTCATATCATCATCGGAGGCCTGGTGGAAGTCCCAACATAATTGTTTTTGCTTTTGCTCCCATAGCCTGGAATTTGGTTGACATCCTGGAAGCATGACTGGATAATTGCAACTCTTCAATATTTTAGTCAACCAACTGTTACAAGAAAATCTGAAGACCAAATATGAATTCTGGCTTTTGTCTGAAAACCTTCTTTTGATCTCGTGAGATCAAGCAATTACCAGTATTTGCAGAAACGGGTATCTGTGACTTGAAAGAAACTCCAGAGATAAGAGTGGAGCACTCTCGTGTTGCCAAAGCAACATTTTTGATAGCACAGAGCACAATATTTCGTATGGAGACAAATTCTTTTTTTTTTTAATTTTTTTTTTTTAACGTTTATTTATTTTTGAGACAGAGAGAGACACAGCATGAACGGGGGAGGGCCAGAGAGAGAGGGAGACACAGAATCGGAAGCAAGCTCCAGGCTCTGAGCCATCAGCCCAGAGCCCGACGCGGGGCTTGAACTCGCGGACCGCGAGATCGTGACCTGAGCTGAAGTCGGACGCTTAACCGACTGAGCCACCCAGGCGCCCCTGTATGGAGACAAATTCTGAACTGAAAAATGAGTAAAGAGAATCAACACTGAATGAAGCAGCTTTAGGATTGCCTTCATTTCAGGTGTATTTTCCTTCTTATGTTCGCAAGAGAGAAATACATGATAAAGAAACATCTTTGTCTAAATAAGCTTAAATGAGCTCTTTCAATAAGAACAAAATGGAAATTCTATTTTAAAAAAGTTTTGTGTCACTTAATCGACAGTACGTTTTCCCCTTAATTATACCTGAAGTGTTGGTTGGTCTTATAATCAGCGTTAACTTGGATTTAATGAAACATAACACAGGTCTCTTCTTCGTGGAAAGAAAGGAAGAGAGGGGGAGTGGATAAAGAAGAAGAAGGCGGGAAAAGAGGTATTTCTCTGTGACTTTCTGAGGGGGTCTTTTCTATTGCTTCGTGCTATTTAGACGTCCAAAGCAGAAGCTAGCCAATAGTTGTATCTAAAGATAGCAGAATAGCATATCACTTGGTAATAATAATTAAAACAAGCATGCCTAATACCTTGCTGGCTATCCATTAGAGAGGTAGCCCTATAAATAACCGTAAACACTAAGTGCAAAGGGACCAGTCAATATTTACTATGGGTCCTATCTGGGAGGTCCTCAGTGTCTTAAGTGCTCATCTCTCCTGGATTTGCTCCAAGAGTAAGAGACAGAAGATTCTCAGGAGGAACATCACATTCTTATGGCTCAGTATTTCTTTCTTGGGGAGTGAATGATCTCAATGGCAGATGACTGAATGCATTGACTCTTCAGACTGTAGGCACTAGCCCTCCCCTCCCCCAACTCAGGACTCCAAAAGGCAGAACTCTCTGGTTTTATGGAAGTTTGGAAAAACAGAAAGAGATACGAAGCTACTTATGGATATATTTAAAAAAAAACATACCTGTTTGTAAATCAAAGTTGTGAGATGTAATGGAAAGAATATGACTTTGATGTCAGCCCTGGGCGAGCACCAAAATTATATGATCTTGGGCAGGTTATCAAATCTCTCGGAGCCCCAGTTTCCTAATGTGTAGCATGGGAAGGTTACAAGAGATAAGTTAATCACTGGTTTGTAGTGGCAGCTCAGTAAATATTTACTTTTGGGGCAGAGAGTGACTATTGGTATCCCTGATTTTATAAATGACCTCTCCTTAGAATGTGTGATGTTATAAATAATGCTGCAATGAACATTTTTGTATGTAAATCTTTGTCTAATTCTCCAGTTGTTTTCTTAAAATATATTCCTATCAGTGAAACCATAAGATCAAGGGTATAAATATTTTTAAAACAGATTTTAAAACATACAAACCTTTCCAGAATAGTTATATCTTTCACTGAGTAAGAGACTGTCTTTCTTACCTATACCTCATGGGCATTACATTGACTCTTCATGTCTAATAGTATATTTTATTTTATTTTTGTTTTAATTAGCCTTTTTTGATTACTTGTGAGATTGAGCTTTCTTTGTTATTCATGAATCATTTGTATTAACCACACTTTTTCATGAAAGATGTATGACGATTCATTTCTCAGGTACCAAGATTTTATGCATACTAGAGTCTGATTCTGGATCAACTGTGTCCATTGATACATCTTTCCAATACCATCTTGTTTTAATTATCCTGGGTTTCCTCTGGGTTTGAATATGTTTTGGAAAGCCTTGAGATCACTGAGCTCACATAGCAAAGCTTCATAGGATGCTGAGGAAAAGCAGCAAGAGAACAAAGAACTTGTGAGGCCTAAACACCTAGACAAAATTGAGTAGATTCCTTGTAGATGGCATTCAGTTTTCCAAAGTGATTTTTTTATTCACCTGCAGCACTGACCGCATCATTATTTTGTTTGGAGCTTTTCAATCACCTACCAGTATGCGACAAGTGGAATCTAAACTCGCAAGGCACCGAATGACCTGGTCCCTGCGATTCCATGCGGCCCCATCTCCCTCTAAGCCCTCCTCTTTTCTGTGATGGCAGGAGAGGATTTGGATTTCCCTGGGTAACCATACCTGCTCCCGTTCAGCACCTCTGAAGATCTGACTGCAGCAGCAGCCAACCCCCCCCCCCCACACACACACCCCCAATCTCCTGATTTCCTCATCTGACAAGTCCCCACAGTCCTTTAAGTTTCAGTTTAAATACAGTCTCTTTAATCAAGTCTCCCCAGCGTCTGCTACGTCCTCTCCTGGGTGCTTTCTACCTCCTTCCATCATAGCAATGACTTTATTTCAAGTGCGTGTGCTGTTTGGGGGCAAGGGCCATGTGATTTCATCTTTGAATCCCTGGTTTCCAGCACGGTTCCTGGCACAGAAGGAGTGATTCATAAAATGTTCTCGAGTAAATCATGAGATAAGAATTGGATCTTGGAGGCAATGAAACAGACACAGCCACTCATTTCCCTCCTGAGGAACGCACCAGGGTTAGAAAGCAAACACAACTCTGCGCAACACTTTCTAATAGAATCTTTTGAGTTTTTTAGGTTGTTTTTTGCTATTGCCAGAAGGGCGTACTTGGAGATTTTTCTACACATATCTTTTTTTCCCCTTACATACATCTTATTAAAGGATGTGCAATCATCATAAAGCTCTTTTAGTAGAAAGGAAGCATGTGGCTAGGATCACTGCGGCTAATCCAAAGAAGTCTAGAGATATCTCTGAAAAGGCACCGCAATCACCCAAAGAAGGGAGCTCTACATATCCACCCACTCACTCATCAAAAACGCAAGCAGGACAAAAACTATCAGCACCTTCTAACCACAAAACTAAATTATAAACTTCCAGCTGCCAGGCATCACTTCAGATAATGCTCTTATTCCCGGCTTTTCTGAAGCTTTCACATACATCTCAATTTTGGTGCTAAAAAATAAGGCACATCTTGAGTCTATAGCCGTCCCCTCCCCCCCCCCCCAGCCCTCCCCCCACCCTGAGGGCCTCAAAGTGCAGCACTTCTGGGGACAATCCCTGGGAAGTGGGCTAGACAGGAAGCAGAGCTACCTCTCGCTCGCACAAGTTGTAATAGCCTTCCAGATCGTGTCTGTGGTCAATGACTGGCCAGAACTGGCCAGCCTCCAGCAGGCTTGTTTAGACTACTTGATGAGTTGACACAAGCAACGACTCTTTCCAGTGCTATTAGTGTCTGAACATTAACAAGCAACAGTGTTCAGTGAGACTATTAAAGAGAAAAGGCATTTTAATCTTTGTTTTGGAAGTGAGCCCTCCAAACAAACCCGTGGCGAGGGAAACCTTGTGAGCCGGGCTGGATGGCAAGAGCGGTCAGCAGGGGATGGACTGAGCCATCCCAGGGATCCCCAGCTCAAGGTCACAAGAACCGGCCACCAGGACCGAAGGGAGGGGACTCCAGCCCACCACCCTTAGAGAAAGAAAATGCTAAATACACCATGGGATGAATTTTCAGCACTCTGTCAGCAATCCTATACGTTGAAATTCCAAGCAAATGATTCACAAAGGAGTCCCTTACCTTTGCTAACTGCAAAATAAACAAACCTCCAGGAGCGAGGGTTTCTCACCTTACAAGGGAACCCTTGCAATTTGGAGAGTGCTAGTATGGTATTTCGAAATATGGTTCTGGGAACTGGTGTGCTTCCCAGGTGTGTCACCCTATCAGTGACAATCTCAACTAAAAGCATAGAGACGGTGGCAAGAATGTGACACGCGAGGTTATGTCTGTCTCCAAGAGTGGGCATTCCAAGCCAAAACAAAGGCAAGGGGTTCACAGGCGAAGGAGAAATGCGTGCTTTTTTTTTTCTTTTCCTTGTTCTTCTGTCAACAAACATAAAAGCAGAGAATCATAAAATTTAGAATTCGAAGCGTACATGGAAGTCTTCCACTCTAAGATGAATCTGTTTTGCATATTATTAACCCATAAAATTCAGATAATGAGAGCACCTATCCTGGCTTTCATCGTATGGTAATAACCAGTGAATTGTTTCCCTTGGAGATTTATAAAATGAAAATGACAGCAGTTGAATCCATGAGTGTGAATCAAGAATGGTTGGTAGGATCTATGACATTTATCCCGAGTTGAGAGAGTGGGCATCAATGTTTATTTATTTATTTATTTATTTATTTATTTTTTCAACGTTTTTTATTTATTTTTGGGACAGAGAGAAACAGAGCATGAACGGGGGAGGGGCAGAGAGAGAGGGAGACACAGAATCGGAAACAAGCTCCAGGCTCCGAGCCATCAGCCCAGAGCCTGACGCGGGGCTCTAACTCACGGACCACGAGATCGTGACCTGGCTGAAGTCGGACGCTTAACCGACTGCGCCACCCAGGCGCCCCCATCAATGTTTATTTTTGATCATCCTTAGGCAGAGTTTGCAAACAGCAAGAAATTACTGGCTTTTCCACAAAATCTGTTTTCTTACAATCATTCAGTTTAACTGAGTCCATCCTCAATTTGATTGATCAATTTGAAAGAATTTTGCATTTCAATTTAGATACAAGATGATTTTATATTTAAAATAACAGACTATTATCCACATTTAATAAAAAGGTTTTAAAATGCGAGTGAGTGAGAAATAAATGAAACCATCATATGATATTCAGGTTGAAGAGGGAGAGAACTCAGACCTCCCATTTCTTTCACCCTTTTCCTCCATCACCAAGGAAGCTATAAACACTAGATTATGAAAGCCCACTCAGATGGCCATTTGTTGAAATTCCTGATCTTGGAGAACGGAAAGAGGAAGAAATGGTTGCATCCTCAATTTACATTCGTGAATACAGCCTGCAAGCCTGTCACAAATATTTCTTCTTCTGCATTGAGAAGAAGAGTCTCATCAAGATGAGGAAGTATATATGCGGATAGTGACCTAAGGTTATCGTAGAAAGTAATGACAGCTGCCTTTTGCTTCACTTACCTGCTTTTTTTTCCATGTATACATATTTTAGAAAGTTGGTGGTCTCAGTTATGAGTGTAAGTAATTCTGTCTCATTCCAGTTTGGAAGTGCAACTTTAAACCACCAGCCTCCTATTCAGGTCACATGTTTGTCACCAGGGTAAGCTGAATGATGGCGTCCCCAAGTACTGAGGTCTTGATTCTTAGATACTGCGAGTTACCCTGTGTGCAAAAGGGGCTCTGCAGATCTGACTGAGTTAAGGTTCTTGAGATGGAGAGGCAATCTTGTAGTGTCCTGGAGGGCTCTAAATGCAATCATAGGTATACTTAGAGAGATTTGACGACAGAGACAGAAGAAAAAGGCAGTGTGACCACTGAAATAAGAGGCCATGCTGTTGGCTATGAAGATGGAGAAAGTGGTCATGAGCCAAGGAAAGCAAAGTGTGCAATGCTAGAAGCTGGAAAAAGCAAGGAAGCAGATTCTTTGTTAGAGCCTCCAAAGGGAACGTAGTCCTGTTGACACCTTGGTTTCTACCCAGTAAAACCATTTTGGACTTCTGGCCTCCAGAACTGTAAGAGAATAAATTTCTGTTTAAGTCACCAAGTTTTTGGTAATTTGTTACAGCAGCCACAGAAAACTAATACAATCACCTTTCCTTTAAATGGCTTTGTTAATTACTGTAGAATTGACCTTTTTCCCCCCCTTGGAAATATAACTGATATATATGGAGAGTCTGGGCTACATAAGAAGTTGTGTCATAAAGCAGCACATTAAATTGAGACACTCCATTCCTTTTAAATCAGTCATATTTGGAAGGACACTTTTGCTTAACTCTCTCTCTCTCTTTTTTTTCGCTTCCAATTTGTAACTTATATAACACAAATCAAATAGTATGTGTTTCCAAAATTAGTATATTTTTTACATGATTTTTCTTTAACCCTTTATTTTTTAGTACCTGATAGTTAAAATTTCCCCAGTTTAAACTCATTATTCCTTTTACGACAAGTTTTTCTTTCCAAAATAGGGTTTTCTTTCCTTCTGAGAAATTAAATAAAGTAATGGTAGCAGTCGATGCTGAAATGTTGGTCCTTTAAACTATTTTTTTTACATGTCTGGGATGGTCACCTTCTAAACACATGAAATCACATAGAACCATTAAGGGAATGATTCTAGAGCATAGAAAGACAATACCGATGATCTATACACTATGACTGAGTCTGTTGTGGAATACAGACCCTCTCCTTTCTGGCACACTAAATTTAGCTATGACATCTTTATGAAAATATTTTCTCCCTTCCCCTATCCCTACTCACTTGCCACATTATGAAACACAGACGCAAAGATGTCAGAAGCAAAAGGGCACATCCTATCCACTCACTGACTTAAGGGAAAAGGAGTCTGATTTTCCAGACGGGCAATATGCTGGTTGTCTGCCCTTAGTGGCAGAAGAGACACCAAAACCTATGCCTTCTGACCCCTGTTCTACCATCTTTCCCACCAGCAGATGGGTACTTTCCTCCTTCCTAACCTTTGGCAGAACTTAGTTACCTTCAGAGAGGCTCCTGGTTGTGAGTACCTTTTAGAACCATGGCCTTTAAAAAAAGAAACTTAGAGATAATCTACTGAAGTCTCCCAATTGCCAGATAAGAACAATGAGCCAGGTGAATCACTCAACTTCACATGAGTAATCCACGGTAGGAGTAGGCACGGGTCACGGGTCTTCCATTTTCCTCCATCTGATAACCTCTCATATTCCTTTTTTTTCTCTTTTTTTTTTAATTTTTAAAAAAGATTTTGTTTTTAAGTAATCTCTGCACCCAACGTGGGGCTCAAACTCACAACTCTGAGATCAAGAGTCACATGCCCCACTGGCTGAGCCAACCAGGAACCTTTGTTTCCTTTCTTTTTTAAATTTTTTTATTAAAAAAAAAAATAAATTTTTTTATTAAAAAAAATTTTTTTAATGTTTATTTATTTTTGAGAGAGAGAGAGAGAGAGACAGAGTGTGAGCAGTGGAGGGGCAGAGAGGGAAGGAGACACAGAATTGGAAACAGGCTCCAGGCTCCGAGCTGTCAGCACAGAGCCTGATGCAGGGCTTGAACTCATGAATCAGGTTCCTTTCTTTTACTCATTGCATTTCCTACCTATCATCTGAGGCAGCCTTCAATGCCTGTAATTAAGTCTCTTATCCTACAATCTTCTGCTTGGCTCTCTCTGCTTCCTGGTAGGAGATCCTGATCTTCCTGACCTGCATCCTGTCCAGAGTGAATCAGTGGAGTGGACGGTTTATTTTCCTAGAAGTGTCTTCCCTCTGAGTAGAAATAATGTCTTGAGTACATTGATGGGTTCTCTACCAGGGATTCAAGAGTGGAGATAAAGTCTTGCCGCCCTTCGTGAGAACTGTTACATGAATGAGTTGTTTAGAACTCTTAAAATCAAGTTCCCAAGAGCTCTCCAACTGTCTATGGGCCCTCTGTGCTCTGTGACTGAAAAGACCATCACAGTAACCTCATTCTTTCGTGACTACTCCCTCTGAGCTACGGTTGACCCTTGAACAACATGGGTTTGAACCACATGGGTCCACTTATACGCAAATTAAAGAAAAAACACAAAACTCTCTAATGCCATAGATGTATTTTCTCTCTCTTACGATTTTCTTGATAACATTTTCTTTCCTCTGCCTTACTTTATTGCAAAAATACAATGCATAATACATATACGAAATGTGTGTTAATCCAGTGTTTATGTTATTGGCAAGTCTTCGGTCAACGGTAAACTATCAGTAGTTAAGTTCCGGGGGAGTTGAAAGTTAAATGCAGATTTTCAACTGTGTGGGGGGTTGGTGCTCCTAACGTCTGTGTTGTTCAAGAGTCAACCGTACTTCTCTGTGGCGTCCAGTCTTCAAGAGTGAATATCATTAAAGGCCCTGAAGTATACCATCACTACTTATCAGCCTTTCATCTTATATGATCTCATTAATTCATCTAATACATATTAACTAGTGCCAGACAATGTACTAGACAACGGAGATGGTGTTAAAAATGAACTCAACGTGGTCCCTGCCCTCATGGAGCTTATATTCTTACCTCATTATCTTGAATCAAACTTAAATTCCTCAACCTCAATCTTTAGCAACTCTCCAATGTTATGGGTGTATTTTTTCTTTCTATCCAAGGACATACCAACTTCTAAAAAAATTGGTAGAGTACATCATGTTCTTTCCATATGAAGAGTTACAGAATTTGTAGAGCTTGGAATCTCACATAGAGAGAATACTTTATTCTGAATTTCACTCTTGAATAGGATACTATTCCTAGAATAAAACTACTCTCTGTGTTTTGTTTGAAAAGTAGTTGGAACAACATTATTGAATCCAATGTTCCCTTTTTGTAACAATCCCCTTGCTTACTCTAAACTAAAATTCATGAATAACACAACCTACCTCCCTACAGTACAACGTCAAGCTCTTATATAAAGGAGAATTAAAGGAAAGTGCTTTATAATAAAAATCACATGTGTCTCAGTATATAAATGTATGGGCATCAATACACTAAGAGACATAATAAAGTGGTTATATGTTTGCACTTATTTGTAATGAGTAAGCCTCATATTAAGAAGACCAGAAGCCATGCTGTATGAGAAGTATGGAAAAATTAAGGAGGAAAAGTACAAATAGATACACGAATAAACACTAGTGTTAGGATAGGCAACAATAGGCTCTCTATATTTTTATATCATAATAAAAAGAGAAAAGGAATCCTAATTGATGTATGGGAAAACGTCCAAAAGAAATACAGAGTCAAAGTGTAGAAAATGAGGTCCACTATTCTTACAAATGAGCTGAGCTCTGTTTATAAATGGAATATCAAGGGGCCCCTGGGTGGCTTGGTCGGTTGAGCATCCAGCTTCGGCTCAGGTCATGATCTCACAGTTTGTAAGTTCGAGCCCCGCGTCGGGCTCTGTGCTGACAGCTCAGAGCTTGCAGCCTGTTTCGGATTCTGTGTCTCCCTTTCTCTCTCTGCTCCTCCCCCCCTCGTGCTCCCTCTCTCTCTCTCTCTCTCTCTCTCAAAAATAAATAAACACTAAAAAAAAAAAAATTACAAGTGGAATATCAAAAGAATTCCCAGGGTGCTGACACGGGTTAGGATAATGACAAAATATCAAAGAATATTTTATCTCTTATCTTGAAAGACTAGTGCTCAGTCTCTAGGATGTTAAAAGTGCTTGGAGTCTGGGGGGCGCCTGGGTGGGTAAGGTTGGCGGCCTACTTCCTCTCAGGCCATGATCTCATGGTCTGTGAGTTCCAGCCCCGCCTTAGGCACCGCACTGACAGGGCAGAGCCTGTCTGGGATTCTGTCTCTCTCCCTCTCTCTGTCCCTCCCCTACTTGTACTCTGTCCTGCCCACCCCCACCCCCACCCCCAAAATAAATAAATAAACTTACAAAAAAAAAGTCCTTGGAGTCTGGATTTTTTTCATAGAGAATAAGGAATATAATGTGGGTTAGGAAAAAGAACCGTAGTTCAACAGGTTGTAGAGAAGTTGTGTGGCGTATCTCTGCAGATGGTATCAGAGCCCGACTGAAAAGTAGGAAACCACCTCCCCAATCAGCGACCGCTTCCCAAACGTAATTTTCACAACATGGGTTTCTTATTATTCGGCCTCAAAATTTTTGAGTGTGAAATCTTGTAAGCCAGCCACGTTGTCATAAGCCTCAGTCCGACCTCTGTGTGTTTTATGCAACTCTGCTAATATAAGACGTGCGGTTAAATTCACTGAGAGACATCTCAGATCTTTTGCATGAGGACTTTTCGGCGACGCCAACAGAGCCGGGTTCGTTGTACGCGTTGCTGAAGACCAGGAAGAACATGGCAGTTGCGTGCAATTTCTCCAAATGGCGAACAACCCTTGCTAACGTTCTCCACCAAAGTACGTTCTTTCTTGGATTTATGTGGTCAATCGCCTTCCTGGAAATTTAGTGTCTATTAAAACTGTTCAAAAATGCTTTGGGTCTATCTCTAAACTAGGACTGGATTTCAAGCTCAGGTAATGAGGAACCCATTTCTCACGGACGTGACCATTTGGTGGGAAATTGAAAAGCAGTGTGAGACTCCGCTCCTTCCTTGGGCAGACTATCCCTGCGCTGCAGGACGTCTAGCATGCCTGCTCCATCGAGCTCTAAGAGTATCCCCCAATCGCTGTGAAAACAAAACAAAACAAAAATACCCCCAGAAATTTCCATAGTGTCCTCTAGGGGGAGGTGCCACCTCTGCTGAGAATCCACGATCCGGATTTATAGACTTGGAGGTTATTGGGATGGCGATTCTCACCTAGCCTCCGAACCCGTTCTTTCTCCTTTGTCCGTGTGCTGCGTTGCACAGGTGATCCTCTGTGACACTTCCCGTTTTCGTGACAAACTGCTTCTTAAGGTGACGCTCTGTTAGAATTCCAGTTCGGTAAGACCTTGCTGTTTACTCTCTCTGCCTAACACATCGGCTGTAACCTCATGAAAGTGATGTTTCACAAGCTGGTCTCTCTGAACGCTGGCGTCGCCAAGGAGAGGTGAGGGCTGTGGACTTGCCTTTACTTGCCTCTTCGTCAACTAGGACAATGCCTAGCACATAACTGCCGCTGCCGCTCACTTCCGTTGGAGAAATGTTGCACGAGGCACGCTGGCACACAATTGCTAGGCAGGGTAGGGGAGAGGAGAAGAAAGGGAAAGGAAGTAGAGGGAGAGGAAAGCCAGAGCTTGGCTCCACACTCACGCACTAAGAAGAAGTCATTTGTGGAGACTGGTGTCTGGGGGGGTGGGGGGGACACCAAGCTCCGTCATCATCCCGGAAGCTGTTAGCTTAAGATGTGTGTGAGGTGAGTAGGAAGGGAGAAAAACTAGGTAGCACAGTTCAAGGTGAGGTTCTAAAGGCTGGGGGGAGCAGAGGGACCGGGAGCCTTGGGGGAATACACAGGCAAGCAGGAAAACTGTTCCGGACCCACAGGCGAGACTGCGGGTCCCCCCAAGAGAGGGCCTGGAAAAATGGCACAGTGCGGGGGCTCTGGAACCAGGGTGGAGTTGGGATCATGCCCCGGTGGGCAAAGAGATCTGAGGAAGTCAGCAGAGCAACAGGCTGGAAATTTTGGAATAGAGTCAAAGGAGGGGGTCTCCGTGCAACGGCCTGAATTAGAGCTAGGGATGGAATGGGTCGTTCTGGGGAACATTCTGGACAACCAGGGCCACGGTCCCAAGTCTCAGATACACTTGAAAGCAAACAGTACTTTTAGAGGAATATAGTGGGGCAGAGTCTGCCACTGAGCCCCTCGAGGGGGAGGAGAACCTGTGAAGGAGAGTCCCAGCGAAGGAGAACCTGTTTAATCGGAAGCTGCAAATGTAACTCTTGGGTTGATCTGGAACCGAAGGTCAGGCGGGCCTCAGCTTTGAAGGACTGGATAAGGCAGAAGGAAAGGAAACCAGCTGGGTAGGCGGTAGGAGTGAGATAGGCCGGGCAGCATCATTTTTAGGTAGAAAGTCGAACCGGGTGATATATTTTGACCTATAACGTACTATGAGGGGCTTGAATTATGGTTAGTTTTTGCTACGAAAGTAAATCACAGGAACATACTAAGAAAGGCCTAATTCTAAGGGCCTCAGCCAGAGGGCAAGCAGACCAAAATTTCCAGGTTTATTTTCAGTAACTAAAATTTTAGGGAAGGGTCTAAAGTATTCCAGATGGAATGTAACTTGAAGTGGGAAGCAGGAAGGAGGGAGAAGTGTGCACCATTTCTCACCTTGACTTTACATCTGTTATTACTTTCTTATTTCCCTGAAATACTAGGCTTGTCTCCACCAAAAACAATCCCTTCTTCATACACACTAGCTCCTCCAGCCTTCCCTCCCATAACAAAAAGAAGGCAGTAATGTAAATGTGAGGCTCTTTGTTTCTAAATCTATCAATAGGATTGATTCTATTTGGGCATTAGTTACCTTAAATTTCAATATTGTCTTATCCTCAACAAAGTAATGACTGCCTGTGTAGAAACAAATATCACATCGCCGCTGAACGAAAAGGGTGTGATGACAGGACATTTCACTATAAACAAAAGCCTCAGAGTAACGTTTTTAGTGTTGGCGAAGTCTTGCAATGTTCTAGCTACACCGCCTTGCATTAGGGACTCTTTGCCCACATCACTCCTGCGCAGGGTGTAGTGGGACCAGCAAATTGTAAAATCAGGCAGAGGTAGTTATTCCAATCTGACATTTTGTGCAGATTAAAACAAAGAAAGAGCGTTGTTTAAAAAAATAGGGAGTCAGGGCACCTGGGTGGCTCAGTGGGTTAAGCGTCTGACTCTTGATTTCGGCTCAGGTCATGATCTCAGGGTTGTGAAATAGAGCCCCGCTTGGCCCATGCCTATTGTGGAGCCTGCTTAAGATTCGTTCTCTCCCTCTCTCTCCCCCCCCCCTCTGTCCCTCTCCCATGCTCTCTCTTTCTAAATCAATCAATCAATCAATCAATCAATAAAAGGGGCCAACTGACATAGATGAGATTTAAGCCAAAATACCTGTCCCAAGGTCTAGTAAGCCATGCTGCAAGAAGAATATTCTAACACCTTTGTCAGTCCGTTTGTGGACCGGATTTAGAAGCAGGGAAATTTAGGGGTGCCTGGCTGGCTCAGTGGTCGACCCTGATCTCAGGGTCTTGAGTTCAAGTCCCACACTGGGCATGGAGACTACTTAAAATAAACTAAAATATAATAATAATAATAATAATAATAATAATAAACAAAAGACGCAGGAAATTTAAATGCTGGGATGTTTCCAAAGCAAAAAGGAGATTGCTCACAGTCTTACTTCATGGCAGTTACATAGTTGCGGACAAGGACAAGCTGCTATGAAACTAATACAATAGCTGCTAAGGGCCAGATCCATGCACCTGGCTGGTAACCAGCGAGACCCCATTGCCTTAGGGTAAGTACCAGTAAGCTACAGGAGCAAGAAAGCCTTCCACCCTTAATAAGAGCCTGTGGTGGGAAAGATGGTAAAAAGATCCTAACCAGGTTGGATAATATAGGTCTATCGTCGCTGTTTTGCAAACGGACTGCATTCTCCTCGCCTCACTGGGAGCACCTTCTGCCCACCCTCTCCAGATCTCAATGCCGGGCCTCAAGGCTCATCTACAGTCGTTCATCATCCCAGATCCTGGCCCTCCCTGAAGCCCCCTACAGTCCTGACAGTCTCAAACGCATCATTCAACTTGTATTTCTTTGGGTTTGGATGTTTTTTTGTGTGTGTGTCTGTTTGCTTGTTTTTGTGTTTAGCCGCTTGCTATTGTTTTCATCTCTGATCTCGCCTTCTCCACCAAAGCGAATATTCCGTATATGTTCATCTTTGTGTGAGAGTTTTCACATTTTTTTGTATTTCCTTGAAACTTGCTTTTTTCCTATGGATGTTAAGTGTTTGAGATTCATCTGTGTTGATACATGTAGCTCTGCTTTATTAATTTTCACTGGTGCGGAATATTCCTTTGGATGACTCATCCAAAGTTTTCGTATCTGCCCTACTAAATTTCTGTGAGTGACCATTTAGGCTGTTTCTAATCTTCCACAATGATAAACAGTGTTACTCTGGGCAGTCTTATATACATCTACTGGGTTCCTGGGGTAAGACTTCTTTCTGTAGGGTCTGTATCCAGAAATAGAATTACTGGGTCGCTAGACGTTATTATTCAACCAGGATAAGAGTTTCCATGGTTTCACATCCTCACTGACACTTGGTATGGTCAAACTTTGAGTTTTTTCCAAAATAGTGGGTATGGCACGGTGTTTCCATGTGGTTTAAATTCGTAATTTTCTAATTACTAATGAAGTTGAGCATCTTACAGATGTTTGTTGCCTGTTCCGATTTCATCTTCTCTGAATAATCTGTTTATATCTTTAGCTCATTTTTTTTTTGGTTAGTTTGTTCGAATTTTCCTTACTGATTTGGGGCATTTACCATGTATTCTGTGTATTAGTTCTTTGTCAGCTTTATGCATTGCTAATATCCTCTCTCAGTCTGTACTATCCGTTTACTTTCGCGATTGTTTTTGATCACATAAGTTTTAATTTTAACACATTCTTATTAATCTTTATTTTTTATGATTTGAGTTTATACCTTAAGATATTCTTCAAAAGTTAGGTCATAAGGATATTCTACATTTGTCTCCTAAATGTTTACTGTATTTTTTTCACGTTCTGTTCTTACTCCACCTCAAATTTCTTTTATAGGTATGATGTGAGGCAGGGATTCAATTAATCTTTCCGTTGGTAAAACAAATTGTCCCAGCACTTAACTGAATGATCCATCACTTTCCATTGATCTTTAGTGTCATTTCTACCTTCATCAAGTTTTCACGTCGGCCTGTTTTTGTTTCTAGACTTCATATTTTGTCCCATTAGTTTAGTTGTCCATCCCTGTGCCATTAACTTGGTAACTCTTTAATATCTTAGACAGAGTTCCTTACTCTTCAAAATCACTGTGACTCCCCTTGGCTCTTTGCTCTTCTAAGTTAAATTTGGGGTCAGTTTGTTCAGTTTCACAAAAAATCCTTTTGGATGCTGATTATAATCACACTGCATTTATAAATGTCCTATCACCATTTTAGAGAAAATTCACAAACAGGGAGAAGAAAACTCTCACAATATGAACATCCTAACACAATCTCTCGTACGTACATACGTGTGCATGTTGGAAGAGGTCATGGAGAAGACACAACTGCCTTTTGACGTGTGAGCTGGACCCCAGCAATGGAGGGGCTCCTGGTCCCCATCCTTGGAATGTGGATTCCACTTGTCTCCCGCATTCCCAGAGTCTGCCTGGGGGACATAGCCTTGAGAGAGCGATAGGGTGCTGAGATCGTCTGGGCAGTATATGTGACTGAACAGTCGAGGCCTCTATATAAACTTTTAAGATTTGGCGGGCGGGAGTGGAGATCTACTCGTCTTTTAGCTCCTCAAGACACGTCTGGTATGTAAGCTCCCTGCTTGTTAAACCTGCCACCTACCAATTTGGAGTGACCTGCCTCTTTCTTCCGTCTGTCTGTGCCCTCTGTGTGAGGGCTGGTTTCAGATTACGTCTGTGAAGCTCCTGACGAGCTGTGCATGTGTGTGCTTATTGTTTAGTTCCCTGAGAATAGGGACTTTGTATGTTTTGTTCACTGCTCTAATGCCAATGTCTAGAAAAAGTGCCTGGCATGCAGTAGATCCTTAAACGATAGTTGTAGGATAAAGGAACAAATAAATGTAAGTGCATTTTCTTATCATCTTTTTCTCCATAAGTTTCAATCGTTTTAAAACCATTAGCAGAGAGGCTTGATATTTTTTCCATGTAGGTTTGTGAAGAACAAGACACTATTCTAAGGAGACATTCCCTACGGTGCGTTAAACAGACATTAGACCAGCAGGATGCTGTTTGAAAGGAGAGCTCAGTGAGCAAACGTGTTTGAAAAATGCCTCATGCAATAGTTGTCTCTTGCACTCCCTGTGTGAGTTAGAATAGTAAAGGTTCCAGGAGCCCGGGTGGCGCAGTCAGTTGAGTGCCTGACTTCGGCTGGGGTCATGATCTCATGGTTCGTGGGTTCGAGCCCCACATTGGGCTCTGCATTGCCATTGTAGAGCCTGCTTCTGATTCTCTCTCCCTCCCCTACTTGCATTCTCTTTCTCAAAGTAAATAAATAAACTTAAAAAAGAAGTAGCAAAGGTCCCGAGAAGTTCTGCTGTGAGGAAACTAGTTCAATTTTCTCCAAAAATGTCGTGGCCCTCCTGCTTTGAAAAGATGCTCACCCCCTTTTTTATACCAAACACAAATGCTAATCTGAAGAACAAGTCTACATTTCTGGAGAAGTATAGAACTGGAAAATGTTAGAAAATGTAAAATTATTGAAATATATTCTCCCATACAATTGAAGATTTCCTGAGGTAATGCTTATGTGCCATAGAGAAGACTAATTCATGGGACCGACACATCCCTGGAGATGTTCATTTTGAATCCCTTCTTTTCCTGCTAGCAATGCATATGGTAGAAATGATCAGTTGTTGCAAATTTTCAAATTTCTACTAGTTCAAAAATGTAAAACTTAGCGAGAGAAATACATTTACAAGTATCAAATGTGCCCGGGTGGCTCCGTTGGTTAAGCAACCGACTCTTTTTTATTTTATTTTATTTTATTTTATTTTATTTTATTTTATTTTATTTTATTTTTATTTTTTATTATATGAAATTTATTGTCAAATTAGTTTCCATACAAGCAACCGACTCTTGATGTCAGCTCAGGTCATGACCCCTGGGTCATGGGATCGAGCCCTGTGCCAGGCTCCTCACTGAGAACAGAGCCTGCTTGGGATTCTCTCTCTCTCTCTCTCTCTCTCTCTCTCCCTGCCCCTCCCCCCTGCACGTGTGCGTGCACACTTGCTCTCTCTAAAAAAAAAAAAAAAGGTTACAAAAATCAATGTAATTTACTTTATTCCTGAAAGAGAGTAAACTTGTAAAAACTGTCTTGCATCTGTGTGTGCGATTATGTCGGTGCTGGCATGGCCATTAAGCTACCTCTGTGCCCCAGCTCTTTTCTCTTACTCTGATTCCTTGGTTCCCAAAGGAAGAAAGTTATTTAAATAATCGAATATTATATACTGTGACAAGCATATTTTCCAGATTTTAGTGACAGGTGGTATTTCCTGTTCCAGACTGAATGCTAAGTTTATAAAAATTTCTTCACTGTAACCATTCTGCAATTGATTTTACGTAGAATAACGATAGTTCCCCAAGACTTTCTTGAGAGTCCGTGCAGGCGCTATTATCCCAGAACAATAGACATAAACCAGAAGTGTCCCAGGCAAATCAGGCCTGAGGTCATCCTAATTATATAAGACTCATTGCAAATGACTCCTTTAATGTAGGATGATGGATTGTAACTATCTTGCTTTTGAAGGCTTTAAAGTATATACTTTATTACAATTGATGCAATCGTTTTAAAAATTACCCATCATTTTATGAGTCCAATATGGAATCCAGAGTGTGAGGGAGTTAAGTGATAAATATCAGGGTTACCAGACATGGCTAAGTATCATAACACTGTACTTTTAAAAAACTGTGGGACCCTGAATATACACAAAGCTAAGTGTGTTTCTTTTTGCTTGCAACTCTTTTAAAGTAGAATTTGCATATCATAGCTTTTTGAGAAGGCTGTGGCTATGCCAGTGATCCTGGAGGTGACTCCATTGACATCAGTACCCTGTCTTCGACTTCTGCTTGGGGAGGGAGGGGGAGCGGCCCTTTTTAAGAGGAAACCTTAAAGACAAAGCCGTGGTAACCTTTTTCCAAATAATAAAGTAAGATGTTGTGTGCTATTGAGAATTAATAATTCATGTTTGGGGAGCTCTTTTGGACATTTCTTTACAAGATGGCGACAAAAGTAGTCTCCCACTTGTGTTTTATGAGTAGAATCATTTTCTTGCTGAAGATGTTTGGTCCAGTTGGTTTGTAAAGGTGTAACCTGGGGGTGCCTTCCCTAAAATCTATGTAGACATAATACGGTCATAAGCATAGCCAGATACAGATATACGTACACATGTTATATATACAGAGTGATCTATTCTACTTTCAAGGAATTTCCCAGGAGGACAGTTTGCCTCTTTTAGAAATAGGTTAATCGGGTTCAGGCCCTTAGCAGCAAAACTGTGTGTCACACATCCAGCTCTACATTGACAGACAGGTAGGTAGATAGACTGCTGTAGGTATGGAAATATCCGGAGTATGTATCATATCCAGATGTAAATATGGATACAGATGATGCCAAGAAAAATATATGCAAATATTGACATAGACACAAATATAAATTATATAGCAGCTTCTTCACGGTTTTAATGAATGTATTTAGGACATCTTAATAACAGCAAATTGTTACTTTCATCTCGGTTTACTTTTCCAAAATGTACATTTTGGCTGTTATATAAATGAAACCCAGGGAATGGTTAGGATTCACATTAAGATTATAGATTTCTTCCCTCCCATGCTAATTTGAGTTATGAGTTTAGAGGAAAACTGATTTGGAGGACTACTCAGAGGCTTGTGTCCTGCTGGCTCTCCAGCCCGTTGTGTTCTTTTCCCACATCCGCAAGGCACTTTCGGAAGGTCATGGAGATCTCTGTGTTAACTTCACCCACTTGGAGAAGCCTTCCTAAAGCTCCAACCTCATACTCTGCTTTGTTTTATTCCCTTACATTTGTTATTCCTGATTCCTTTCTTCTTCTGCTCCCCTCCCCCATCCCTCTCTCTCCCCTTCCTTCCCCCATCTCTCTCCCCTCTCCTCCCTTCCCTTCCCTTCCCCTCCTCTTCCCCTTCCCTCCCCTCCTCTTCCCCTTCCCTCCCCTCCTCTTTCCCTTCCCTCCCCTCCTCTTTCCCTTCCCTCCCCTCCTCTCCCCTCTCTGCTCCTCCTTTCTCCTCCCTCTCTTCTTTCTTTCTTTCTTTCTTAGCTGTCTCTCTGTCTAAAAGAGAGAGTTAGTTACTTGTTATTGCATTTTCCGTGCCTAGAATATTGCCTGGCACAGACTAATTGTTCCAAATATCTGTGCTACATGAGTAGATGAATGCAGAAATTAAAATTCATCCAATTTAACTCACCAGAGAAAGCTACATGAGAGGTTGGTGATCATTAATAGTGAACAGGAAACCATTGTTTTCTGAACTCCAACCATTTTCCAGGCACTGTGCTAGAAATGCCTGGGAATATCATTCAACAGAGTCACATGTGTGAAATGGAATTGTTGTCATGTTTCTTAAATTGAATTTAATTTCTATTTAGAGTCCCTATTCTATCGGGTAGTGGAAACTTTATCTTAATCTATTAGGGATCCCATGTTCTGTTCTTGGGTGGTGGGTGGTAGGGGGTGGCGGGGTCTGCCTTTCCAGGGTTGATGTGCAAGCAGAGAGGCAGGTCTGTGTTGACAGCTCTCCATGCTGGCCTCTGAGGAAGCATTCTTTTTCCTGCCTGACCCGTGTCATTGGTCCACACTGGTCTCTTGAGGTTGTGTCTCTCAGCGAATTCTTGACGATGTAGGCACATGGCCAGCCGCCTCGCAGACCAGGTGGAGACATGGGAAATTGCTTCCTTGTCTTCTTCAGATGCACAAGACCATTTTGTTGCATCTGAGAGGAGAAGGGAGCTGCAGGTGGCCCTTAGAGAACAACTTAGGAAACAAACAGAGGAAAAGGTGCTTTATTTAGATGTGTAGAAGTGAGGCAAGAAGACAGAGAGGCATCATGGGAACCAACGAAAGAGATGGTTTTATAGGAGAGTGGTTAACAGTGTCAAACACCAAGAGAAATCAGTGAAACAGTGAAATCAGTGGAACCATCAAAAAGAGGTCTGAGGATCATGTCTATGGGATGCCCCAAACAACGATGATTTGGCGGGGTGGCGGGGGGGGGGGGAGGAAGTAAAAAGAAAGGTTAGCTAACATATGGTAAGACATAGACAAAGAATCTATCTGGGCTTTTTTTCTTATTGGAAAGTTTTGCAATTTTTCTGTAGAAACCCAATGCACGAATGGTGGTCAAATGTGATTTTTTTTCACTTTTCGATTGTGAGATTGGTCGCTGTAGCGACGGTCAATTAGGGGCTCCGTCTCCTCAGCCCCTAATTGAACTAACTTGGCACCCTTCACAAAATTTCGTATTCCATCCTCAGATTTGTGCTCTTTCTTAAACGGCAATAACCTTTTGTGATGGTCACTTGCTCGTTTTCTTTCTGCTCAACCCCCCCCCCCCCCCAAGAGAAAGATTTGTAGAGGCGTTACACAGAACAGCTGCTTGGAACATGCATAGGCCAGTTTACATTAGGCTGTTTTTTCTTGAGAAAGTCATAGTTTAAACAAATGGTTGTGTCTATTTTAATCATTTTTGCCCTCTTTTGAAGTGTTTTTTCAAACATAAGTTTTTTGTGTGTGTGTGTGGAGTAGAGTTTTGCATTATAAATTAGTCTCCTCTGTCATGTCCCTTTTAAACACAGCTGTTACTACAATGTAAACAGAGTTTTAAAAATGTAGATAAACAGTTACAAGAGGAAGAGTTTCAAGTGTTTTTAACACATGGTCAGTTTTTGCTTACTCGAATTCTGTGGTTTGAAAGCTAAATTCGAAATACACTCTTGATTTCACAGATGTCAGGCTATTCAATACAGCTGTTCGTGGATGCCCTAGAAGGCATTGCGATTTGACAGTCAGCATGATTTTGACAATGGCATCTTTTTTAAGTCATATCTGTAGCAAACAGAAGATGAATATGGAAAGTCTATCATGGTCCACTATGCAGTACTCTTTCGGGGCATAAATATGGGACAGAAAGAGTATCTAGTTGGCCAAAGTGCACATGTGAAAAGATTTTGCGGGTCCAATCCAACACCATGGAAGACATGGTGAATTCTAGTATCTTGAAAGAAGCTGTGGTCTCAATCTCAGAAGGAGAAATAACACAGTCCTAATTCTTCACTGGAATAATCTTGTACCTATATTCTAAGAATCTTGTACCTATATTCTAAGAACAATCCTACACTCTAAAAAGTGAAAACCTAGGCATTGTTTGAACATAAAGCTGTTGACTGCTCTAAGTTGATTGTTTTAACACAATTCAACAAACCAACCTAGATACAGCATGAGTCTACTATTTCCTGAATATCCCAAACTAGATCTTTTCAGGTAAACAAGAAATACAGGTATTTGGAATTGAGGGAGTATTGGAACTAGAATATTTCAATGATTTTTTGGAGGGTAATATGACCGTACATGTGAAATCAATACTTCCATAAACTATCTGGAAATACACTATCAAAATATTGCAGTGGATGTTTAAGGGCATCATTGTTCAAATTATTATCCAGAACTCCCCAACTCATGGTTTATCTAAAATAACACGACTTCTTTACCCGAGTGATACATTTGGAGACCACATAATTTTCCATGATTATTTGGAAAATGTTCTCCCAGGCAATGTCACGTAAAGTAAAAGCGAAAGTAACATTAAATTCTACCTATAATACAGTCTCGTTAGAAAATGCCACTCATAGAAGTGTCCAAGAAAAACATACACAATTTCTACCCATATTGTTCCCAAACCACCATGTCTGAGTTATGGATCTTAGGGAGGAAGCCATGTTACTAAACCTAATTACTCTGTGTTTGGCTTGGAAAAATAGTTAACTGATTATTTAGCTATATCACGCAACCCAACATGACCTCATTTTCAATAAAAACATATGATTTGATCCAAAGCCTTCTGCAGTGCTCCATAATTAGACACCTTATCCATCAAGCTGCAAGGAAACCTTGGTAAAGAGTAAAACAAGAATTTTCATGTGTTAAGTTATACAGCAGAGGGAGTCCCTTGAATATAATACAAACATACTGATATTGCCAAAGAAAAGTCAATTAAAAATTATATGCACTCTAAGAGTTTCAAAGCTCAAAACGTGTTGTGCAATTCAGGTCAAACAGCCCTTGAGTAAAGGTATTCATGAAAATTAGGCTGTATTTATTAGAGTTTTCTTCCCTAAGATCTTCTAAGACTTTTCCTAAGTGAATTTTGGAACTGATCTAAAAAGTATAAACAACATATTTTCTTCATCAGCATGTTCACGATATGTTTGTATGTATGAAGACACATATTGTATATTTACAAGTAATGCCATGTTTGGAATCTTAAAATTTCTCCTGAAATTCGATCACATACCTGCTGATCCTTTAATATTGCTACCTCTAATGTACATAAACCTTGTTTCAAGGTAAATTGAATCGACTCCCTTAAATGAAAGAGAACCTGGATTTCTTCCAAAAAGTCACCTCTTATTTTCATTCACTCATTTGGCTGTCCCTCATACCTCCCTCCCTAAGTCATGTAAGTAAAGGGTGAGACGAAGATGATTTGCTCCCGCTGTGGCCAATTTCCACCACCACCCTTTCCTTCTCTTTCGTGTTCAGCCTCACACACTGTGCAATTGACGTGGAGAATCTTTAAAAAAAATTTTTTTTAACATTTATTTTTATTTTTGAGACAGACAGAGACAGAGCATGAACGGGGGAGGGTCAGAGAGAGAGGGAGACACAGATTTCGAAACAGGCTCCAGGCTCCGAGCTGTCAGCACAGAGCCCCACGCGGGGCCCGAACTCATGGACCGCGAGATCACGACCTGAGCCGAAGTCGGACGCTTAACCGACTGAGCCACCCAGGTGCCCCGACATGGAGAATCTTGCCAGATGCAAGTAACAGTAACTCTACAGAATTCTGTGATTATGGTCCCCAAAGAGCTTTGAGTAATACTCAAAAATTCAAGATCAAGGACAACTGTTAATATCTTCATAGACTCTTCATTTACTTATTTATATTTTAAAAAACAAGTTCCACTGGGTTTTATTTGGCCTACTAGTGCAGCCCATTGATATAAATAATATAAATGTTATCTTATTAACATAATAAAAAACCCCACCTAACATATAAACTACTTCTTTACTAGTTAAGAAGAAAGAACTAGTGAGATGCATGAAAAATTTAGGCAAGATGTTAAATTGCTGCCGAAAATGTAGAATGTCCTGGGCAGGGGGCTGCTATTCCTGCGAAGCTATCTTGCTGGTGGACTTTCCTGTGTGTGTGTGTGTGTGTGTGTGTGTGCGCGCGCATGTGTGTTTAAGTTTATTTATTTATTTTGAGAGAGAAAGAGCACGAGCAGAAGAGGGGCAGAGAGAGAGAGAGAGAGAGGGAGAGAGAGAATCTCAAGCAGGCTCCACACTGTCTGCATAGAGCCTGACACAGGGCTCGAGTTCAGAACTCATGAACCGTGAGATCATGATCTGAGCTGAAATTGAGACGGATGCTTAACTGACGGAGCCACCCAAGTGCCACGTGTTTTTGTTTTTTGAAATCATTTTTAAATGCGACACTGGAAAAGGCTCTTTTGGGGCCAGACATCAAAACGTCAAGCTGTGAGGAGTTGATAAAAGTAGGAATATTATGAAATCTTCACTCTTTCTTATTTTAGCATACCACAGCCTTACACTGATGTAATTATCTCTGCTAGATCCTAAGGGTACTTATGAGAATGATGAAGAGGAAGTGATTTGTTTACTATCTTAATTACATTTGGTTTTTTTGACTTCTTTATTCTTAATTTTCTTTATTCCAACCACAAATATGTATAATACAAAGTAGACAGAGCAGGGGCGCCTGGGTGGCTTAATCAGTTAAGCGTCCGACTTTGGCTCAGGTCATAATCTCGTGGTTCATGAGTTCGAGTCCCGTGTCAGGCTCTGTGCTGACAGCTCGGAGCCTGGAGCCTGCTTCAGAGTCTCCTTCTCTCTCTCTCTCTCTCCCTCCCCTGCTCGTTCTCTTTATCTCTCAAAAAAATAATAAATATAAAAAAAACCCCACAAAGTAGACAGAGTAAACGATAAGCACTGTGCTAGTCATTGTTATTTGCATAAAGAAATCCCCTAATGACTCAAGGAAGGAGCGATTGCAGGGAATGCAATCTGTTTTTGTTTTTTGGGTTTTTTTTACCTTATCACTTCCCTGCATTCTTGACCAGTTTTGCTTGCCCTAGTCCTTGTCCTGAATGCCCCATGGCTTTTGCTTACTCAAGTTAGCTACCTCCAGCAGCTTTGTTCAAGATCACATAGTGACTTTTCTATTCCTTTCCTCGAATTCCCTGTTGCCCTCAATGAATGCATTTCCTGAAGATCAGTCAGATTGTCCTATCTCCTCAAGGGGAAACACTGAGTTCCCGTTGTAGGGCTTTGTGGCACTGAACAAATTCCATGACAGTGGTGACATTCCTGGTCAGAGCATGAAATGATTTACACTCTCATCAAATAAACCACAATTGTCCCTTGAATACAACCTCAGTTCAAAATGTTTTCTTGTTCCATGTGCCACACCATTTCCGTTGGGCAGCCAAATATTTAAAATGAAAATAATTTTTTTTAATGTTTATTTATTTTTGAGAGAGACAGAGCACGAGAGGGGGAGGAGCAGAGAGAGAGGGAGACACAGCATCCGAAGCAGGCTCCAGGCTCCGAGCTGTCAGCACAGAGCCCGATGTGGGGCTCGAACTCACAAACCGTGAGATCATGACCTGAGTCGAAGCCGGACGCTCAACCAACTGAGCCACCCAGGCGCCCCCAAATATTTAAAATTATACACACACACACACATACACATACAACTATCAGTTATGGTTTTAAGTAACAGAAAAAAATTTTAATTCAATCTTTCTTAAGCAACAAGAGAAATTTATTGGCTCAGGTAATTGAAAAGCCTAGGGGTAGGTCTGGCTTCAAAGTGTGACTTGATTTAGGGACTTAAATGACGTCTTTGGGATCTTTGAGTTTGGGTTTTGCCTTCCCTCTGTTAGTTTCAGGCTCCAGGGACCCGTATTCCCTGATACAAGTTGAGAGGGAAACTGAGTGCTTTGTCCTGGTGGTTCCCACCAAAATTCCAGAATTCATTTTTATTGCATCAGTTTGAGGCAGGTGCACATTTGTGAACTGTGCGGTCACTAAACAGAAGCAGCTCCATTGACGGACCAGGCCTAGGTCATAGGTTCCAATCCTAGAGTTGGAAATTGAGACCAATCTCATCAAGTGGTCTGAGAGTAGATGAAAGGTGGTTCCCCAAAGCGATTCCGGTACTGTTTCCAAGAAGGGAAGATGACTGTTGGGCAGTATTATCTTCTCACCTCTGGCTGAAGATACAAACTATCCCATCCTGTTGTCAAAGTGGGCTTTCATTTGGCTCCAGGAAAAGGAGGACATGTTCAAGGAATTTAAAAATCAGATCTTATACTCCAATCGCACACTAGAATATCTAATGCAATAGTTAGGTGCGTTTAAAATATTTAAGCAATATTTGCGTTCCTAATCAGTTCCTTCTCTTGTAATTCTCATTTCTGTAAGTAGAATCAGCTTTCTTCCAATGGTCTAGGCCCAGATGATTCAGGGCCAGGACCAAGGTGAGGACAATAAGGGGAGTCACTTGCCTTAGATGCAAAATCTAAATAGATGTGAAAACGAGAAAAAAGAAACTGGCGTGGTAGGCTAACAATTAGCCTACTCCCCGGCCCACATTCTGATCCCTGGAGCCTGTGAATGTTACCTTATATGGCAGAGACTTCCTCAATGTGCTGAGGTTAAAGATCATGAGATGTGAATATTATCTAGGATTACGAGAGAGTCCTAAACACGACCACCAATCCCCTTACAAGAGAGAGGCAGAATGAGATGTTACACAGGCAGAGGAAGAGAGGATGGTGTGACCATGAGGCAGCGGTGGAAAGGATGCGGAAAGGAGAGCCCCCAAAAGCTGAAGAGGCAAAGGAGGGATTCACCCCTCAGCCTCTGGAAGGGGTGTTGGCCCTACAGACGCTCCGGTTTCAGACCTCTGTCATCCAGAACTATGGAAGAATAAATCTCCGCTGTTTTAAGCAACTACACTTGTAATAATTGGTCATAGTATCAACAGGAAACTAAGACACTCCGTGATCAAGACGGATGTTTAAATGCAATATTCACAGGGCGCCTGGGTGGCTCCGTGGGTTAAGCATCTGACTCTTGATATCGGTTCAGGTCATGATCTCAGGGTTCGTGAAATCAAAACCCCGAGTTGGGTTCTCGGCTGGCAGAACAGATCCTGCTTGGGATTCTCTCTCTCCCTCTTTCTCTGGCCCTGCCCTGCTACATCCTCTCTCTCAACATAAATAAATAAACTTCAAAAAAAAATGCAACATTTACTTTTAAAAATCAAAATTAAGGCAAAAAAATTTTAAATCAAAATTAATGCAAAAAATTGACAATAAAACAGCGAAACTTTAAATAAAGACAGGCTCTCTCAGAGTAATTCTTAACTTCTCTTGTTCCCTTAGTCCCCAGAGCCCATCATTTGATTTGCTCCTGCGGTCTGTGCTACTATAATTTCTTTTGACTCTCTCTTTCGCTCTGTTTTCCAATGGGGACACTTCTCCAGTTCAAATGCTCAAGATTTCTCACTGTCTGGATTTCAACAAACAGTAATCCCTTTTGCCTGGTTCTACTCTCTCCTCCCATCACGGATGGGTTTTTCCTAAACATGTATTGCGTCCTGTTCTTCTATTGTTCAAGATCTTTAATGGGTTCTCTGGGTCATTGGAAATCTGATTACCAGCTTTCCAGTCCCATCTAAAACTTTTCCTTTTCACATACTCTTAGTCATCCAAATACACACTACTGTTTTCTAGCCAGAAATCATTGTTCATGAGCTTTCCTTATATGGCTCATCTGTTTGTGTTTTATGGACAGACTATGGTATAATCCTCAAAACTAAGGCCCAATATTTTGTGCTGTCTTGACATTGGTAAAATTAGAAGGGCCTTGGGGCGCCTGGGTTGCTTCATTTGTTGAGCGGCCCACTCTTGATTTCAGCTCAGGTCATGATCCCAGGGTCGTGGGATTGAGCCCCGAGTCAGGCTCCATGCTGAGTGTGGAGCCTGTTTGAGATTCTTTCTCTCTCTCCCTCTGCCCCCCTCCCCACTCACGTTGTCTCTCTCTCTCTCAAAAAAAAAAAAAAATTAGAAGGTCCTTTTCTGATCCCATCTGTAAGGTCCCCTAGTCCAACAAGGCTCCTTATCAGGAGGTCACAGTAGTTCCTCTTCGCCCCTGAGTAGCAGGTGTTAGACCCCTGCCAACCTGCAGAATTATTCGATTTAGTTTATGTAGTTTCAAGCCAATCATATTCTCCTGTCAGAAGGAGTATCAAAAGGGTGAAACTACAAAGCCTGCCTCTCACAACCCCTGTTTGTTTACTCTGTTCCCAAATGCAAGCCCTGTATGCCTCTGAGTGTCCTGCAGTGAGTGTGTGTGACTAATATACCGCTGTTGGTGTCATCTGTCCAGTATTGGACGTCAGCCATACCCAGAAGCCTAGGGCAGGGATCCCTCCCTTAATGAATGGGGTGAACAGAAGGCAATTAAAACAGATTCATGTATAGGTCCCAATATGTCACATCTTATCATTGTGACTTCAGGCAACTCAAAAGGACAGAAGACTCATCCTAAAATTTAACAAATTCCAAGCACTACTCCCGCATTTTTCGTTAAGAAAAAAAAAAAAAAAATAGAAGTCTGCCAAGGACCTGCTTCAAAGTTCAGAACACTGGGATTCTATGCAGGTGACATTATCATGTAATGGTCACAAGTTCAGGCTCTGGCTTTGAACTGTAGCTCTACCACCTACTAGCTGTGTGACCTTGGTCCGTTTTCTTCATCATCTTAAGTTTTGGTTTCCTCAAGAATTGGTACAATGATAATATCTACTCATAGTGTCGTTGTACCAACATTTAATGCAAACGAGATAACCCATACACTTATACAGTTCCTACATGATTACTCAGTAAATATTAACTTTTATTAATATTCACATAACGGCGTGAGCTAGGGAGAGAGATGTATCTGGCTCAGCTACTGAGATCATATTTTGTTTCAAACAACGAAGCCTCTAAAGGCTCCTGGAGTCCTTGATCCCACAGTTTCACGCCCACCTTTTCACATGTGTTGTCTTAATGGCAATAAAAGTCACTTTTCTAAGAATCCTACCACATAGCTTTCAGAGTTCAGGTGGCCCAGTGTAAAGCAACACCTTGTCTATTGAGAACTTTCCTTTCATACTTTTTTGGTGAGGAACGAAGAGGTTATTTTCAGGTTAATCCGAATAAGCACCAGATGACCATTCCGGTCCTTTAATGAGGGCTCCTTCTCGACACCCTGCAATGCATCTGGGCCAGGATGTCGGGGAGGGGGGGTGCTGTTGGTAAGAAGAAGAACAGTTTACACCCACACAGCATGTCTTTCTCCCACATGATATTCTCCCATATGGGGAGCAGAATGGAGATTTATTGTGCTTTGGATTTCGTCAAGTGCCAGATAGTTCAGGTAAATGAGATTATACTCTGTTATATCATTTCCATTTCTGACTTTTCAGATTGCATCCCAGAATGCTGTCTGGTTATGCACGCTTTTGCTTCCTTTTGGTCTCTGGGTATAGTTGCATAAATCTTGATTTTTAATTGATCTTTCTACAGGATTCCATTACTGCCCCCAGAAGCACTGGGGTTAAGACAGCCTGGGAGTTAACTTCACTTTATAGCCCAGGGTAAATAAAACTCCAAAGACAAGTAGCAAAATGGCTGGCATCTTCCATTCATAATGGGGGAGGTTAGATTGAGATTCAATTTCAGATCCTAGTGTGGCTAGTGATTTGTTCAGTGAAAGAAGAAGACATTTGGGGTTTTTTTTTTGAACTTTTTATTTCTACTTTATAAAGCCCTCCGTGGCATTTCTGTCTTCCTCACTTTCCCTTTCCTTCGTAAAAAGTCCCAAGGAAGCAGACTTGGATGGTGGGTGACCCAGGTTATTTCATTGGTGGTTGTTACCTATGGTGGGAGTAGGATGGGGCAGAAAGCGAAGAATGTTGGTGTCAGGAATAAGGAAGATATAACGGGGGCAAGGATTCCAGTCCTATCTCTCTAGTGTAATCTAGATCCCTGGCTGGGCTTTAGTATGTATTTGGTGAGTTGATGTTTGTACGTATCGAGGTCTCTTTAACTTAGTTTCGGAACATCTTTAACAAACAGAAAATGTGGATAATGTACATACCTTTTCCTCAACAACTGACATTAGAGTTCTCAGGCCCACCTCATCTGAAGAGAGAGAGAGAGAGGGAACAAAATTCCACCCTCATAGCAACCTGACCCCTAGGCAAACGGGAACACACACAACGAAATATGCAGTGAATGAGAGCTACGGTGCCGGCTGGCAGTGTTCACACCACAGAAGGCCCTACTGTCTGCCTCCCGGGCCTTTGTGAGAGAATTCTCACACGGGAATATTTGCACGACCCACCGGAAGGAGAGCCATCCCCGAATAACTTCAAGAGACGTAGAATACCAACCTGGGGGGGCTAGGCTTGTCACGAAGCCAACGTTTTGGCATCAAGCACAGCTTCTACCAGCTGTGCGTGGTGACGTCCCATGGACATCTGTTGTTTTTGTCTGCCCAGCATCCAGCTCCTCTTCTGCTGAAAGCACCTCCATTTCCATTTGGGAAACCACCCAGCCATCATCACATACGGCATTGGCAGAACCAATACTTGATTAGCTAAGGAGTGGGAGCAAGACCCAAACGGGGGCTCTCTCGTTGTTCCTCTTGGGAATGTGACCGTCAAGTGGATTGACACAATGAAACAAAAGGTCCAGAGTTCATTCGTCCTGACTTCAGCATCCTGACAGATGGTCTGTCAATGTCTGGTACCTAAGTATTGACAACTCTAATGCCTGTCCTTCCTAAAGCCTGGGGTAGCCGATGTCTTCTTAATTCCAGGAACAATCTCAAATGCTTCTAATAATTACTTTTTCCCTTAAATTAGCCAGAGTCCGTTTCCTTAGCTTGCAACTGGAGAATCCTAACTTGCAACTGGTGTCATCACCAGGGCAAAAGGAGGAGGAATTGACTGAGGGGGGAGGGGGGGTTTAAAACCTGGATTCTAGACTCAGCTCTGTCCTAGGATAGTCTTTGACTCAAAGGGGTCCCTTATCCTTTCTGAGACTCAATTTCTTCATCAGTAGATTAAATAATTAGGTTACATAATTCTAAGGTCCATTTATCTACAACGTTCTGGAATTTTAGGTTCTTTTTAAAATACTTGTCGTTGTCGGGTTGCATTCATTTCTAAACCTAATCCCTTGAGCTCCCATTGTGGCAGTCACTGGGAACACAGAAGTGAACCTGGGATACAGAGGTTATATTCTGATGTGGGAGATAAACTATAAATAAGTAAGCAAATAAAAGAATTATGGACAGTGAGAAGTCACTGTCCTTTGCAAACGACAACAAAGTTGATGAGATTAGGAATCTGTGGGGAAGGCCAGTTATACAGCATAGCCAGGGAGCCTCTCTGAGGTGGTGAGCTGGAATGGCAACTAAATGATAAGAATTGGTCAGCTGTGTAAAGAGGTGGGGAAAGCACATTCTAGGAAGAGAGAACAACAACATGCTCAGGACTGGGCTTGGAAAGGGAACCCGGTTTCTAAAGGACAGGGAGGAGTGGGCACAATGGGAAGAAAGAGACTGCAGAGGGAGGGAGACCAAGGGAGACCAAGACCTGCCAGGATCTCGTGGGTCCCAGCCAAAAGATCCAATGTTTAGATTAAGAGAATGACACTGTATGCTCTGTGGGTTTAGAGTGGGGTGGGAGAGGGAGGAAGAGGAGTCGGAATGTTATGGCAGTTGTCAAGAGGTGGGAGGATCCCGGCTTAGACTGAAAAGGTGTCATTGAAGATGGAGAGACATGGTGGCTTTGACATAATTTTGGAAGTGGCACCTGGAGAACTTGGTGGTATGGGGGTCGAGGAAAAGGGAGAACTCTAAAGTGACCCCTAACTAGTTGGTTTGACCATGTGAGTGGAGATGGAACCCTTTATTGGAGAGGAGGCAGGGGAGCAGAAGGTATGGTATATGGAGTGGTGGGGGGGTAATCAGAGATTCATTTGCACGTATTAAGAGTCTGATATCCTTATTAGCTATTCAAGCGGAGTGGAGCTGTCACAGAGGAAATTGACTATAAATATCAGGAGCTCAAGGGAGGGGTCATGGTTGGAGATAAATATTTGAGAATCGGCAGCGTACAGATGGCATTCAAGGCCACAAACATAGATGTGAGTCCTTAGGGGAGGAGTCTAAGTCGAAACAATGGCTGAAGACCAAAACCTGAAGCTCTCCAACATTAGAAGTCAGGTAACCTGTGAGATTCCAGTTGTGGAGACTGAGAAGTGACCAGTGAGGGGGTAAAAAACCCAGGAGAGTGTGGTGTGATCGAAGTCAGGAGTGGAGAGTGTTTCATGAAGGAGGCAACGGTCAACTGTGTTTAGTGCTCTCAACATCCCTGGAGCATGCATTTAGCAACGCGCAAGCCTGTGGTGACCGTGATCAGAGTATTTGCATATAGAGTGGCGGAGATGCATTAAGCACAGGTGAACAGAGGTGACTAAAGACCTGACGGATGGCATGTGTAGAGGTCCTCTGAGAAATTCTGTCTGAAAGGACGCAGAGAAATGGGGCAATGGTTGACTAATTGAATGGAAGCTGATGTTAACATGGAAATGATTCAGTAGAGAGAAAGAGATTGGTGACTCATAGAAGCTGAAATAGTTGGCAAAGAAATGGCCATGTGAAGGAGAGAAGACGTGGTATCTGAGCAGAAATGAGGGGACTTCTTGCCTTCTTTAGGTGTAGAGATGATTCTTCTACTGTAAAAGCAGGGAATATGCTTACAGGGGCAGATAATGTAACTATATAGATAAGCCACTGTAATGCTAGGGTGTTCGTTTCCTCCATAAGGTGAGATGTCAACACCTGAGGCAGGATGGTAGAAACAAGGAGGAGGTTTGAGGCTAAAGGAGAAAGTTTTAAGTGATAACTTAAAGAGCAAGAAAGCAAGTTCAGAGGGAATAAGTTAAAACCATTGGACAGTGATTTGGGGATCTGGGATCATGATTTCAAAGTCAGTCTTATTGATGGGATCTTCTGCAGCAACATGGAGCACGGGTTCCTGCACAGAGATGGAGGGGAGCTGGGTTTGTCAGGTTCTTTTGGGTTTTTTTTTTGTTTTGTTTTTTGTTTTTTGTTTTTTTTTGCTTTTGCTTTGTTTTGCTTGAACCAGAAGAGTATGCTGAGGGAGAGAGAACAAAGGGAGTTGAGGGCATTCACAATGACACACAGTGGAATCTAAACTGAATGAAAGTGGGAAGTGAAGATATGAAGGTTCACGAATAGAGCAACAACTGTAGGATAAACGAGCAGAGAAAAGGAGGTGGGATCCCCGGAGTGGAGAAAGGCTGCCACGGGAGGCATTGGAGTGAGTGAGCTGGAAGGGTAGGAGGTGGGCTTCAGGAAACAGGCTATTTAAAATCAAGAGTTTAAGGACTCCTGGGTGGCTCAGTCAGTTAGGGTTAGGCATCCAACTTCGGCTCACGTCATGATCTCCTGGTTCCGTTCATGAGTTAGGGCTCATGTTGGGCTCTGTGCTGACAGCTCAGAGCCTGGAGCCTGCTTTGGATTCTGTGTCTTCCTCTCTCTCTGCCCCTCACCCCTCTCACTCTGTCTCTCTCTCAAAAATAAATAAACTTTAAAAATAAATCAAGAAGGCATGTTGGATCACTGGATTTGTGTTGGGGGTTGGAGGAACACACGAGCAATAGGAAAAGGGCTGCAGAGAGACAGGAAGGCCGACCATTCCCTCTTTTATTCCTTCTAGGTCTAGTGCTGCTTGAGTGCTTGAGTTTTAGTTACATCTATCTGATGAGATGTAGGCCTGCTTTCTAAAACTAAAGAGGTCAGCCCAAATCTAAGGTGGTTTGAGAGTGCCAGATTAAGGTGAGGCTGGGTGTGCTCAGAGAGGAAGGTGTTTTGCCGACAAGAGTTGAAAACTCAACAGCCAGTGGCTGAAAGAATGAGACGGTCATTTTTCTAATACAATTCGAAGTTTGGAGAGAGGTGACCCCTGGCCTTGACTTAGTACCTCGACAATGCAAAGGTCAGGGTCTGTGATTTTCATGGCCCTTTTCTCCTGGCTGCAAAGTGGCTGCTTCGTCTTCCCATATCATAGCTCTTGTGTCAGTTCTCTGCTAAGACCGGGTGGAACCATTTCAGACTCTAGAAAGAGGATGGGAGAGAAGAGTCACATTGGGCCACCACCAGGGTCTACAACTATTATTACTATCTGGACCTAGGTAAAAATGAGTATAAAACTAAAACTCTTTTCAATCTGTCATCAACACCCCTCTCTCTCACCAAAAGAGTTGTATATAAATGTATTCACTGGATTCATCAGAAACCTGTAATTTTGGCTATGTTTGAGCAAAGAAACTGCCGTACGCTGATTGTTGAGATTCTAGATATAAATGTAGAACTACAGGCAGTCAAAGAAATATGGGTTTCACCTACAGGGATTTTCCGGCCGTTTCTGAAACCTCACTTTAGGCAACCCCCTCCCACCACCCATAAATCCTAAAGAATATCAAGTTTCTTATTGAAAGCAGATGGGATGTGTTCAGGAGTTGCCACCTCTATGTCAATGACTTAAAGTTTAAGTGCCTGGGCATCTGTGGAATTCTAAAATGGATGAATGGGCTGATGAGTGGAAAGTAAGTAAAATACCATATATATAAAATAGTAACCATCCACTTCAGAAAGATTATTTAGCCATTTTCAATTCTTCTAATCTTGCTTATTTAAATAAAATCATACCTAGATATCCTTTCTCTATTTTAAGATATTTAATCTACCAGATTTATTATTTTAGAAATATTTGACTTCATTAAATTATTTAGAAATATTTTGTCATATTTCTTAATTCTTTTCTGCTTTATGACTTTATTAAAGCCCATTATAAATATTTTTTATTGCTGAATTTAACACTCCCATTCATAAAGTGTGTGCCTTCAGCTGAAAGGGTGGCATCCATATACCTACATGTTATACATTGCTATGTATAAAATCTATTCTGCACAGAATTTTTTTTTTTTTTTAAAGCACAGATGACCCAGGAAATCAAATCCTTGGGAAAGGTCAGGATATCAAGAGTTTATTTCAGTACTGAGGTTTAAACAACTGTTAATTTTCAATTTCACTAAAGTGAATTTCAGTGGCTCTACACCTTTGTGGTTGATGCTGTTCTGAACTGGCCATCTTGTTATCGTTACTCTAGAATGTGCTGTTAATGTCAGTTGCGTTCCTAACTTAACTATGTCCCCACTTTCTATTTCAGAAAAAGGAAAGAAAAGAAAAGAAAAGAAAAGAAAAAAGAAATGAAAGAAGGCAAGAGAGCCATAAAAACAATGAACAAGTTAAATATACATTCACTTTTTAAATTTTTTTTTTTTCAACGTTTTTTATTTTTATTTTTGGGACAGAGAGAGACAGAGCATGAACGGGGGAGGGGCAGAGAGAGAGGGAGACACAGAATCTGAAACAGGCTCCAGGCTCCAAGCCATCAGCCCAGAGCCTGACGCAGGGCTCGAACTCACAGACCGTGAGATCGTGACCTGGCTGAAGTCGGACGCTTAACCGACTGCGCCACCCAGGCGCCCCGATAAATATACATTCACTTTTGACCTTAATGTTGACCAATGAAGATCCTAATTATTTTCTTATATCTGAAGGGGAAGGGAGACTCCTCTGATTTATAGTGTCCTTAAGTTAGTAACACTGCTATCTCAAAGTACTGTAGATCAGGGCACCATCAGTATTGTCATCATCGTAAATAATGACAAAATCTTCTGAAACTGCTGAAATATACGCCCGTAATTTCACTTTGATCTCATTTTCTTTAAGACTTGAATGACAGCATCTACCTTTTGCACTATCATTCAAAAGGAAAACAAGACTTCTAGGAGCTTATAATGGAAAGACCCACCATGTGGGCAGGGTTTATAAGCTAACATGGAAATTCTCCATGAGCATCCAGAAAGATTCCCATTCCCATTCATTGGTCTGTGTCCAGTTTTATGACGTTGGAATAAGTTTCAATTTCCCTTACATCCAAAGTTGCAAGGGACAAATGTTCACACTGGTTGGGATGCTGAATTCTTCCTGTCTTATCGTTAGCTTTACTTTTAACTACGAGGACGGATTGAGAGGCTCAGGACTTTGGTTGAGAGACGTGGGATTGAGCTTTTGGGGTAGAACAAAGATGTGAATGCTGGTTCAGAAATCAGGAAAGTGGATATGCATGTAAGCTGAATAAGGTTTCCTGAGCGTCTATTTTAGGGTACACACTGTCTAAACACCGGCCATTCCACCCAAGACAAACGCTTCTTGCATTCTTATAGCGCGTCATCTATTGGAGACTCTCTCAAGGCTTCGAAAAATGAAGAAGGGGCAGCAAGGAAGAGAGAAGATTAGTACCTACCGAAGGAAAGGGTTGCGGTGTTGCTTTTCTTAACCTTTTACTAAAGGAATTGTAAAGGTTACCGCACCAGTAGATCATCGGCAAAACCACACTCTAAGTACTAATTGCTCTATGTCGGACGCAGGTGTCTTGAACCAAGTCTTGAGACTCCTAGAAACAGTTATCACCCTAGAAGACTAACAGGTCCAGCTTTGTTGACAAACCATAAGAACCATTACCAGGTGTTTAGTGCTGTCTTTGAGTCAAGCAGTTCAAAGCCTCGCAGACTCAGGAAAGTGTTAATAGCTCTCTTCCCACGCTTGGTTAGCATGCCAGATGGGGAGGTGAAAGACTCTTAGCTTTTCCATTCATATTAATTCAATTCAGTAATGTTCAATTCACTTAAAATGAACTTAGACATGATTTTGCTCTAGGTGTTTGGAAACTACTTCAGAGCCAGCCTATCCGCTAAAGCTAGGTCTAGCTGACTTCCTTCTGGGTTTTTCCACGCGGCAATCTCAAGGGCACCTAAAACTCTGTAAGCTCAGCGTTTGTTGCCAAAAACGGCCCTCTGTGTTCACTGTTCTGTGTTCCCCTGTGTTCCAGGGAGTAGAGCGCTGTGATCTCGGACAGCCACACCCGAGAAACAGGCCTCTCCCTCTGTTTCATCCAAGCCATGCATCCACTCAGTCAGTAAAGATTTACTGAGGAGCTACATGCCCGCCACTGGGATGCAGCAGCACAGAAGACAAACAAAATTCCCACCCTCAAGGAGCTTATATTCCAGTTGGGGGCAGACCATAAACACAGTGCATAACATAAGAAAAGTGGTAAGATGGGTGGAGAAAAGTAAGTACAGTAGCGTGGATTTGACTTTAAAAATGATTTATCTGGTCAGGTGGCTTTGAGAAAAGATTTGAAGACAGTGAGGAATAAAACCAAGGCTATATCTAGGGGAGGAACCTTCCACAAAGAGGCACTGGCATGCCCAAAGACCTGAGCATGCGTGGAGCTTTTGAAAAATAGTCAAGGGACCGGATAGTTGGAGCTGTAGGCTCAACGAGAGGAGGCCAGAGAGGAACTGGGGACAGATCGTGCAGCACCTCCTAGGCCACCACAGAAACTTTGACTTTTACAGTGAGCGAGGGGGAGAGTCATGGCTGAGGTTTGAGTCGAGGAATAGAACATGCTGATACACGATTTACATATACCATTTTGTGGTAATTGATTATAACACACTGAATTAAAAAGAAGAGGAATCTATTGTGAAAGTCAGAAGCAAAAAGAAGAAGAAGAAGAAGAAGAGGAGAGGGGGAGGACAAGAAAGAGAAAGAGGAGGAATAGAGGAAGGGAGAAGGGAGGGAGAAGAGCCAAGAGCTGGTGGGTGGGAGGAAGGAGGATAAAACGAAAAATAAGGAAGGCTTTTTTTTTTTTTTTTAACAAAAAATAGAAGAATTGGGAGTATTTTTTAAATCACCCTTTTACAGGGGCGCCTGGGTGGCTCAGTCGGTTGAGCGTCCACTTCAGCTCGGGTCATGATCTCCCAGTTGGTGGGTTCGAGCCCCGTGTCGAGCTCTGTGCTGACAGCTCAGAGCCTGGAGCCTGCTTCAGATTCTGTGTCTCCCTCTCTCTCTGCTCCTCCCCTGCTCGCCCTCTGTCTCTTTCTCTCTCTCTCAAAAGTAAATAAACATTAAAAAAATATTTAAAGGAAAAAAAGCTGCAACTTTTCTGTATGCTGGAAAAGTTTCAGATAAAACTTCGACAGAGCGCAGAGTTCAATCATGCTGGCTGCTCTGTAGAGAACAGACTACAGGGAGCATGGGAGGAAGCAAGGAGACCAGTTAGGAATTTTATAATTCTTGTTTTAATAATCCAGGAATAAAATTATGGTAGCTTCGATCAGGGTGGTGGCAGCGGGGGTGCTGGGTGGTAGTCAGCCTCTTTGTAAATTTTGAAGTTAAAGCCAGAGGGATGCACTCACGGGCTGAACGTGAAGTATCTAAAAAAAAAAGGAGTCAACAATTTCATCAAAGGTATGGATCTGAGCACCTGGAAGTGGCATTGCTATTAACAAAAGTGGAGAAGATTGCAAGTAGGAGAGGTTTCTGGGGGAGGTCTCCCATTGGGACTGGAGCATGGGAAGTTCAATATCTCTGTTAGACATCCAAGTGGATGTATCACATAGGCCATTGAATATTCAAGTCTAAAGTTCAGGGTAGCGTGAGCTGGAGATGTACATTTGGGTATCATCAGGGATTGGCTGAGATGGCCAAGGGAGTGAGCCTATCTAGAAAAAAAGCAGAGGACCGAGAATTGTGCCCTGGGGTTAGAACAGGGGGTTGGGTTCCAATGTCAAGAGTATGATCACTAGGACTCTAACCCAGAGCGCAGAGTCAATAACCTAGTTGTTTCAACTCACTCCCTTCCCCTGCTGTCCATTCCCACTGATCTTGCTTTCATTCAGGCTCTATACCACCTTCCCCTTGGATTATCGTGATAGGCTCCTACCTGGTCTGCCCACCTGTAAATTGCTCTGTGTTCACCTAATCTTTCCTTAACACTTTGCAAATTGTCTCAGTGAACCTCTCTGCCAACACCTTTTAGGGCTCCTGCTGGATCTCTGCAGAAAGATCTAGCTCCAGGCTTCCCTTTCCAGTCTGGTCCCTCGCTTTCCCAAGTAATGCCCATACTCTGTGCTTCAGCTCTACTGAACCGATCTTCTAACAAGGGTCTTCTCTCCTGACTTTCCGCCTTTGTACATGCCTTCTTTCAGGCCTACTTCTTACTCATTTTGTGCACTTTGTGAACACCTCCGTCATGGCACTTGCAACACTTAATTGCATGTTTTCCCTACCGCACTCTAAGATGCTTGGGTGCCGAGGCCTCCCCTTAATTCATCTCAGCCCATCTCAATAAGTGGGGCGCACTTATTCATCCAATGCATACTTGTTGAATAAATGAATAAAAAAATATTTCCGTCAGGAAGGCTGAAGTTGAGGTGGCTATGCCTCAATCTGGACAAACCACAAACGTTTGTGGTATACCTACTGTTACAGTCTGAATGTTTTGTCTCCCCTGATTCATATGTTGCAACCCGACTGTGAATGTGATGATATTCAGAGGTGGGACCTTCAGGAGATGATTAGGTCATGAGGGTGGAGCCCTTATGAATGATATTAGTGCCTTTATAAGAGAGGCCAAGAGAACTCGCTCACTCCTTCCACCACATGAGGATACAGCGGGAGATTGGCCGTCTATGAATAGGAAAGTCAGCTCTCACTGGACACCCAATCTGCTGGTGCCTTGAGCTTGGGCCTGCCAGCCTCCAGAACTGTTAGAAAGAAATCATTGTTGGTAAGCCACCCAGTCTGTGATATTTTGTTCTAGTAGGTCGAACAGACTAGGACACCTACTTTACTTAGACCAAAAGGGGGGGCATTGTAGGTCTTTCAAAATAAGAATTACAAACCAGTCTAGACCAGTTTGATTGCAATCCTGCCAAAGGCTACGAAGAGGTGACCTCGGAAAAGTCCACTTCAAAGCAAGGACTTTACAAAAAAGTCCATGTTCAAAGCAACATGATTACATGTTTCTGGTGTTTCTCCCTCCGTATGAAAACTGAGAGCAGCAGGGTGCCACATTACTGAATTTTAAAAGCTACACTTTGGTGATCCATAGCAAGAGTCTATGAGTCAGGTGATGATCCATTCATCAGTCATAGGAAACATGAGGCACTGAAAATTTAGTACAAAACCCCAAACCCACAAAAACTGGCCACAGTTTCCTATCACAGGGGATGTGACTCATATCTCAGCAGGGGTACACATACCTTATTACAGTCACAAAAGAAAATGTTTCTCAAACAAACTTTTTCCCCCCAACATCATTTGCACAGAGCAGTAATTTGGTGAAAATCTTTTGAAACTTACAAAGTAATTTATTTCTTTGTGGTTTGCCCATATTGCTACGCTTGGTTCTTACCACAATGACTCTTAATTTAGGGAACAAAATGATGGGCAATTAATCCTTTAACTATATTCAGCTGAATCCAGAGTCAAATTGAGGATGGATGGAAACAAAAAGCCCTTGGCTGACCTAACCTCTGGACCTCCCAGAAATTGCTCCCACACTCTAGGGATGCCCCCACCAACACCCACGAGGCGCTCCTAAACTGGCCATTTCAGTCCTGAGTGGATTCCTATAAACGCACTACTTTTCTGGCTTGTGGATAAGGAAGAGGTGCAAAGGTGTTGTTGAGAAAGAGAGAAATACCACAAAATGCATGTTTAGTACTGATTTGAATGTAGTTCTTAGAGCAAAGCACTTTTTCTTAAATACGTCTTTAACGTTGCAGTGCAGATTTGATTATTTTGTTCATAAATAAAGAATAAGCGGGATGAATGAGTGGGTAACATGGAGACCTCACTTAAACATCCACTCAGTCATTCAACATGAATTCATTACGTGTCTATTCTGTGCCAGGGATTTCATGGCAAAGGGACTAAAATATGAACCATACCTTACAGAGATCCAGGGTATTGTGCTTAAGATAGCCATGTAAACAAGAAATTATAACCACATGATAGAATATTCATAAAAGGTCCCTTAGGGAACGTAAAGGGTAAACGTAATCTAATTCTGTCTGGAGGTCCGGAAAGACCAATCTGGAAGTGATGTTTGTAAGGTGAAGCTGGCAGAAGAGGTCTTGAGTTCTAGAGTATGAAAACAGAGTAGAGATTTCCAGACAGAGGGAACAATACATACAAAAGCTGGAAGGTGAATAGCATCACCTGACTTCCACAAAACAAACTGAGGTGTCACAGAATATGTTTGATTCTCACTGCTTAGACCCTGAGGAAGTATTGAGGCTGAGATTGTGAAAATCAGCCTTTAAATGGGAATGGTAGCAACATGAATGTGTTTTTGTCAAAAAGGCGTTTTCTGCAGTTTTCCTTCAATCTTGATTAATTCCTTGATCAGTTAAAGGGCTTAGTGGGTTTTTTTTTCCATTTTAAATTTTATTTAAATTTTCATAGGGATCAATTCTTTCTTCTCTTGGCAAATATTTACAAAATTTGATTCCTTCAGTCTTTTGATCCTAACGATGCTATGCTCTCCAGTTTTCACTAGTGTGAGAGAAGGAGAGAGAGAGAGAGAGAGAGAGAGAGAGGCAATTACTTTAATTACTTCACTATCTCTGGGACAAAGTTGGCAAATCTAAATTTTAGTGAGTATCATCTTACTTGTCGATTTTTATTTGCGTCGACTATGTCTTTTAACAGTATTCGTTAGAAATTGAATCAAAGACTGACATCCATTGCTCAGCTAATCAACCAGAAAAACAGAGACAAGTTCCTTTAAATGGTCTGGAATTGTTTGTGATACTGGTCTTCTAAGTTTTTGACAAACCTATGCTCGCTAAACAGTCTGTGCTACTTGGGACCCAACAACAAATGACAAATGCTGAAGACAAAATGTCTGCTTCCGACCAAACCCATCCAGGGCATGTCATATACCTGCTTCTTCACACCCGATTCGCACACAGACAGGCTCTGGAATGCCAGATTCCCTTTTGGAAATGTTGTAATCCTCCAGACCATAATCACTCAGTTAAACAGATTCTGTTTAATTAAAAGGATTCTTTCGGACCATACCCATCACAGTTCAGTCTTAAATGAGATATTCCATTCCTCCTTGGTTCTCTGGATTCCACCTGGAAGCTCCAGGTACCATTGAAATCAGTACCTCCTTGCGTTAAACCTACCTGTGTCAAGTTCAACCCTTTATCATCAGCTCTATTCAGCCTCTTTTAGTTCATTCATTTCTTGGGCCTCTACAGTGGTTACTCTCTATGGTGGTTACTATCTTTTTTTATAGAACCGACGTTCTTCAAAGTTATGTCGAATTTATGATTCTTAAGCACTGAGACAGATCTTTTTTTTACTTTTATCTTTTCAAAAAGTATCACCTTCATACACGATTTAGTCTTCATAGCTAGGATCTCCTAACATTTACTTTTATTAATATTTCAGTCACTAAGAAATGCATTCGGTATCCTCCCCTGAAATGAATTAGAAGTTCTTAAAAGGGCAGCTCCATATGTCAGGAGTTTACAGATATATTTGTATTTGTTTTTCTTAGGGAATCAAGTCTAGTGTCGAGAGCCAAATTAATTATATTTTCACTTAGAATTCTTGACCCAAAGATATTCTCAGGCCGGCACGTTGGTGCCAGATGAGGAGGAAAACACCATCAGAATTCATGAGAATTTTTTGCCTCATTGCATTTAAATTTCAGGCATCTCTTTTTCTCTGATATGCTGCTTTCCTACCCATCCCATACAATGTCTTGCCAAATGTCTTATGATTGGTGGCCCCTGATGCAGAAAGGGCTCTGGGTTTACAGTTAATTAGTCTGACAAAAATACCTCAAACAACTTCTTTCCTCTAATAGTCTCCATTTAAACAACAACAACAACAACAACAAATCAAACTTTCACCTTCAAAGCGTTGTTAAATTTGATCTAAATGGTCCCCAAATCCTTAGAAAGAAACAAGGAGAAAAGAAATGAGTTGATAATTCTCCAAACAACACAGCACAGCTATCTCTACATTCTTTGTAAGGCATTTCCTAATTAAAAAGCCAGAAGATATCTTGTCTCTGTATATTAATTATAAATTTAAACATTGGGATCATTCAAAATATCTTATCTTACAGTTTGAACTGACACCAGAATTTTCAATGTTGTGCATTTCCTTTTGGCTGCAGGGGCGATTCTCACCAATCGTTCTCCTGCGAGCACAGCTAGGAGAGTTTCTGCAATGGTGAACTTGGCATCATATAGACATTCACACACACACGGGGGGGAGCCTCTCCTTTTGTCTTATGACCGGTCCAGCCAGGAACGCAGCTGTCTACAACTCATCTTTTATCTGCAAGGCCCTGTAGGGCAGTATGAGCTACTATTCTGATGGTAACTCAATTTCACTGGTTGCTGCAAAGATGCAGTGAGTACGTGGCTCGAGAGAAACGGGGAACGCTTCAGTCAAAACTCAGTTTGGTCAAGCTGCCTGCGTGGGCACAGGTTCCCCCACATTTAACAGCAAAACTTCTGCACAAGGATATTTTTCAAAGGGGAAACAGAACAAGCTTGGCTTACTTCAGGCTCAGGCAAAGATCAATTTGAAAGATGGTTTAACTTGAAAATAATTTTAGATTTATGGAAACGTGGCAAAGAGGGCACAAAGTTCACATGCACCTCATGCCCAATTCCCTCTCTTACTTTTGTCTGTATTACTGAACTAATATGCATGCACTAGAATTGATGATGGCCTACGTTTTATTCAGTATTCCTTAGCTTTTGCCTGATGTCCTTTTTTCTGTTTCAGGATCTCATCCAGTATACTACATTATATGTAGTGATCATGTCTCCTTACGCTTCTCCTGTGACAGTCTCCCAGACTTCCCTTATTTTTGATGACCCTAACAACTTCGAGGGATACTTGTCGTGTATTATACAGAACATCCTCGGTTGCATTTAGATGGCTAATGTTTTTCTTATGATTAGCCTGGAGGTCTGGGGTCTGGGGGGGGAAAACCATAGAGACAGAGTGTCGCTCTCATATTCTACCAAAGGTACGTACTATCGACATGCATCTTATCCTTATTGATGTTGACCTTGGTCACCTGGGTAAGGTAGTGTTTGTCGGTGTCCCCGCTGCAAAGTTTCCCTTGCTCCTCCCTTTTCCAACTCTACTCTTTGGAAGGAGTTTACTGTGGGCCCGCATTTTGGGAGAGAGGAGTTACGCTTCGGAAAGGCCAGTTTTTACATGGGCAGATTATAGAAGTTGATCCTTATCTCCTCAGCTTGTTCTACACAAGCGTATACCTTGTATCCTGTAGTTCAGTTATCTTATAGGTATTGACACCCCTTGTCTTGTTCACAGAACCCTGATTTGGTTCAGGTATTCGACGGCCAAGGACAGAGACGGCCATGTGTTACCCTTTCCTCTTAGGCACTTGGCAAAACTACATGTCCCAGACTCCCCTATTTCTGACCAGTAGAATGTGGACAAAAGAGATGTGTGCAAGCAGAAACCTCCCATGCAGGCCAGCTTCTTTTCTGGGTCTCCTAAGGTGAGAAAATCATGATACCATATGGCAGTAACTGTAACCTGTATGCATTTTGAAGAATCGCAACTTCTCTGACATCAATAGCATCTTATATTTGTCAAAATGCAGCTGCTTAAGTCAAAGTGGCAATTCCATTTTCCCCTCCAGTGATTGGTTCTGGCCAATCGGATGGGAGGGAAAGCTTTCCGGAGCCCTTCATGAATGTTTTCTCAGTCTTAGAAAGGAGCACAAGAAAGGGATTTTTCCCCCTTATGACTTGAAAACTTTTGTGAATTGCTATTACTATCTTGGGACATGATGGGGACCAAAGTTGAATGCTGAAAATGGCGAAGTGGAAATATGGAAAGAATCTGAGGGTTTGTTTCTTTTTTCTTAAGTTTATTTATTTATTTTGAGAGACAGAGAGAGAATGAGTCGGGGAGGGCCAGAGAAAGGGAGAAAGAGACAATCCCAAGCAGTCTCCGTAGTCTCCGTGCCATCAGCACAGAGCCCATCACAGCGCTTGGTCTGCAAAATTGTGAGATCATGACCTGAGCTGAAATCAAGAGTCGGATGCTTAACTGACTGAGCTGCCCAGGCGCCCCAAGAATCTGAGTTTTTTTTTTTTTAATTTTTTTTTTTTAACGTTTACTTATTTTTGAGACAGAGAGAGACAAAGCATGAACAGGGGAGGGTCAGAGAGAGGGAGACACAGAATCGGAAACAGGCTTCAGGCTCTGAGCTGTCAGCACAGAGCCCGACGTGGGGCTCGAACTCACGGACCACGAGATCATGACCTGAGCCGAAGTCGGCTGCTTAACCGACTGAGCCACCCAGGCGCCCCAAGAATCTGAGTTTTTATGGATGCTGTTGATCTCTGGACTCACCAGCGGTGGAATCAGCCTTTGTCTGGACTTCTTGATATAGGAACAATAAATCTCTTAAGGAAACTCTTCATTTGAATTACCTGCAACCAAAACCATCCTGATAGATACAGTGTATGAAGATAATGATGAGACAAATGCGCCTCCAGGAAGTCTATCAAATGGTATTATGGAAAGGGCGCTGAAATAGGAGTCAGGAGGAGCAGGTGTGATCCTGAACAGCTGCCAACAGGCTGTATGATATTGATCAAGTGAACACCCCGCTCCCTGGGCCAACGGTCTTCTCATTTCTAAAATAAAGGATCTCCAAGGTCTCTACTAGTTCTTTTTCCTTTAGGGGATGTCCATCAAGCCCTTCTGTTACATTTCAGTAAGGGGAGGCTCAGAACTTAAATACCCAGCCTAAGTTTTCTTTAACAGATAGCGCCAACGTCCTATCTCTGATGTCTTCACCAACAATCCACTGTGCTCTCTTATTTATGGCTCCCGGTGGAGGCATTTATTAGGACATATGTGATTGACACAAGGTGTGAATTATTTAGAGATTGTACCCGTCAGGGTCCTTTGGCCATAATAGACAGAAACTCAACGCAAATGAACTCAAGCAAAAAGGGAACTTATTAGTTTATATGATTGAGAAGTCCTGGGATTCATTTGGCTTCGCAGCTAGCTGGTTTTGGGAGCTCAGACAATGCTTTCGGGGGTCTCTCTCGCTCTCTCTCTCGCTCTCTTCTTCCTGGGGGCCAGTTTCACTCTTAGTCAAGATCTCTCCACATAGTGGAAAGATGGACATTGATGTCTATAGGCTTACATTGTCTTCACAGGTCACAGTGTTAGAAGAATCACCTCCTTGTAGGGCATAAATGTTTGCTCAACAAATTTTGGAAGGAGAATTACACATCTCTTAATTTGTATTATGAAAATGGGGAGTGACTCCCCCTTCTACCTGGGAAGGGTGGGGTGCATTATCAAGTTGGCCAATCATTCTGTTCCATCCCCCTAGCCATAATAATTGGGTTGAGGGGCCCATCTCAGGGGCCTTCACAAAAAAGGTAGTGATCAGAAATGAAATGACCTATCGATTACTTTGAAAAAGGGCCAGTAGTAATAAAAGCACCAATTTACCTCCCTCTAGATCAACAATGTAAGTCAATCCATTAGAAGGTACCATGAGAGGGCCACCTGGGTGGCTCAGTCGGTTAAAGCGTCCGACTTTGGCTCAGGTCATGATCTTGCAGTCCGTGGGTTCGAGCCCCGCATCGGGCTCTGTGCTGACAGCTCAGAGCCTGGAGCCTGTTTCAGATTCTGTGTCTCCCTCTCTCTCTGCCCCTCCCCCGTTCATGCTCTGTCTCTCTCTGTCTCAAAAATAAATAAACGTTAAAAAAAAAAAAAAAAAAGAAGGTACCTCGAGATAGGCTTTGGCATCTCTGTGTTGATAATTTTCAAAGTTACCAGAATAATTTTCGATTTGATTGAAATTTATTTCAATTTTATTTATTTTCAATTTGATTGAAATTTTCTGTACTTCAGACCTCACATCACAACCAATGATCACAATGCTTTTGAAGGCCTCCTAAGGTGCTTTAAAAGCAAAAACTCTCAAACTTGGGCCTACATCGGAATTACCTGGAGGGCTTTTTATTTTTTTTAAGCTTATTTATTTAGAGAGAGAGAGAGAGAGAGAGCGCACGGGCACACGCCTGTGAGCACGAGTCGGGGAAGGGCAGAGGGAGAGGGAGAGGGAGAATCCCGAGCAGGCTCCATGCTGTCAGCACCAAGCCCAACTCAAGGCTCGAACTCACGAACCGTGAGATCGTGACCTGAGCTGAAACCAAGAGTTGGCCGCTTAACCAAGTGAGCTGCCAGACACCCTAGAAGACTTGTTAAAACACAGACTGCTGGACCCCAACTCCAAGGGTTCTGAGTCAGGAGGTCTGGGGTGGAGTCTGATACTCCACATTCTAGCAAGTTCCCAAGAAACTTGATGTGGCCCAGGGACCACACTTTGAGGCCTGCGCTCAAGCATTCATGGAGGCTGTTGACATCTGTATCACTTAGACATAAACATCATCATGACAGGAGAAGAGTCTTCTAAATATAAGATATTTATTGTTACAAAAAAAATTCTCTTATTTCTTATTCTAGGCAAAGAATGAAAGAGTAAATCAGGTATCATCTTAGAATTGGGGTTTTGAGAGAGGTTTTCCATTTGAACATATCAAAACACATACTGAAAATCTTTCAGTGTGCCAGGAATCACCTGGGAATCTTATTAAAATAGAGATTTTTATTAGGGTTTCTGGGATGGGGCCTGGGATTTTGTATTTCTGGCGAGCTGCTGATAGCAAAGCGAGCCCACATAAACAAAACTGCTCCATATGAATTCTTGGGAAACAAAAGGTTTTCTGCACCTCCGGTCCCAGCCTTTAAACATCCGATGTCCAGGGGTAGAGAGGTGGCTTTCGCAGAGAGGGTTAATGGGTAGTTTGGAAACGACCCTCCACTTTTTTGCACTGTGCTCCCTTTAATGGCTGGCCTCAAGATTCACATTTCAGCCTTTCTTCTTGGCAATTTACTTCGGATTCTCCAACTTTAAGTTTAGGGTAGACCTTGCTGTGACACTTTCATAATACAGGTGGAAATTCTCATCATCCAAACACTTTGTGGTTAGAGAACCAAACACCTTGTTGTGGAGAATAAATTCAGGTCCTCTGGTGACTGTTTGTTTTTTACACATATCCAAATGACCTTATTTTTTCACTGGCTTAGTTCAAGCTTGTACATCAAGCCCTCTTCGCCCTGTAGTGGCCATGCCCACAGTAGCTCCTGAAACCCCCGCTTCCCTCCCCATCCTCATTCCTATTCATATCATTTGATCCCCGTGGTCCAAGAACGTCTGCTTTTGTTACTGTCTCCAAAGGATTAAGTAGCCAGATTTCTCAAGCAGTCGTGTTTATACAATTTAAGAGTGCACTTGGTTTTCAATCAAATTCTTACTTCCTCACTCAATGACCCACTGTGGCTCCCTACTGCCACCACATCAAATCTTTACTCTTCTGTCTGCATTGAAAAGCCATAATTTCTGACGGCCTGACATCTAGCATAGGATGGATTTTTATGCGTGTCTGTTCTAATAGAGACCAGGATCTACGTTATCAAACTAGTGATAATGTAGCCAGTGGCCAGCAGAGCTCAATGTTCCTCTTGAGCTAAAAGCTACATAATTTAAGAGAAGGGATCCGTGGGGGTTCTCTATCATAGAACCGCAGCTAGCTACTTTTTCCTGAAAAATCCTTGACTATTTTGGATTAATAAGAAACAGGCCAAATTCTTTCGTAAGTTTTCTTGAGTGAAAATGTTCCACATCAGCCCAACAAGGATGCATCTCTGAACTTGTAACAAATGCGTGGGAGTTGCACAAAGGCAAATGAAACTCTAGTACATCCGATCTTGTGATTGGTAACATCTATGGGTATTCAGTTCAGTGTTGAATTCAATTTAATGCTGAATCACTTCAGGAAATCCAAAGCATTCCCATTACACACGGGTGAGTGTGTTTCCTCCCGGAAGTACACTGTTGGCATCTCCTAGATGAGTGTGAATCACCACTTTGTCTGGCTGCTATACAAGTACGTATTGTTTTATTGAAGAAGAGGGTAAAAAGTCACAGAAAACATTGCCTGCTACAAATGGCTGGGGAATAATTTGACTTGCTTTGGTGCAGCTTCATTTACACATTGAACTTCTAGAAGAAAACAAAAAAAGCAACTCTTCCAAAAATACAGCTTGGTCCGAGCACATGAACCGTGAATGGCTTCGATTATTATTTTTTTAGTAGCAATCCTGTTGCCACTTGTTTGGGTTTTTTTTTTTTTTTGATTATAATATTTTAAAGATAAAACTACTTGAAGGCAAGGAAAAAAATTAAATAGAATGAAAATAAGATCAGAGGGGCTGGCAGTGGGACAAAATAGAAGAGAAAGACAAAGAGCATAGATTTTTCTCAGATTTCCACAACACTGCCATTTATTCCCAACCCTAGTGAATGAAATATACTTCTTACATTTCAGGGCTGTCATTTCCCGCCTCCACCCCCAAACTTCTGATGTGTACCCATTTTTAACGTTTGACATATTGTCTTCAGAAAGAAACTATAGTGAACTTGTTTTCCAAGCTCAGACCACATCTAGGGAATATTGCTTTAAATAGACGGGTCATACCGATTTTGCAAATCATGCTTGTTCTATACAATGTCCACATCTCTGGGGATTCGCATACAGGAAGTCGTTTAGGTAAATACCGTACACAGAGATACGGATTTAAGCATTTGTAATAGTGGGGGGAAAAACTAGACCAAAACTAGACTATTCTCTAGATACTTCCAGACATGAACATGGTGTGCATTTGTCATGAAATATTCCGTTAAGTAATGCTAGAATGTTTTCTGAGGGGGGGAGCCAGAGTCACTTGAAACATTTATAACAATGGATATGGATAGACATAGACCTGGTCTGAGTTTGGTTTTAGACTAGGTGAGAATCAAGGAAAATGACAGTCACAAAAACATGTCCTGTTGCTGTTCTTGACCGCCACCCCCTGAAGCTATGGAGCCTTGATACACAGAGTTCCATTGTTGAGCAGAGTTGTAGATATGGATTTCAGTTCTTTTTTTAAATTTCTCATACATTTTAAACTTGGTTTCCAGTATTTCAATGCACTTTTTAATTTCTACACATCAATGTGCTCGCTTCGGCAGCACATATACTAATTTCTACACATCAATTAATTGTAACCTCTAGGTTATAATTGCTGTCCTTTCTGGAAGGCCATTTAACAGCAAACTGGGATTTTGTGGTTTCATATGGTGCTAAGTTTTCTGAGATAGTCTCTGGGTTGTAGATTATTCCAGCTCATTTTCAACCATCAGGTTGGTCTTCCTGCGCCATGCTGAAGGTAGAGCAATCTTTGGTGAGCACCAAGACTTGGGTCCACAACACCCCCCCTTCCTCCGCCCCTCCTCCCCAGTCACATCACGGTCATTTCCCCTCATCTCTAACCATGTCCTCAGGTGGTGCCAGGAGAGAATGCAGACCCATTTTCCTTCCCCAAGTCTAAAAATGTCTTCTTAGTCTGCCTGAAGTCTCTCCTTCAAACTCTCTGCTCTTGCATGTGCTATGACAGTCAGAAATAAAATCTGAGAAGTTCTATCTCAGACCTCCCACGGAAGCCTGGCCCAGAGTCTTCTACCTGCTTGAATTCAGGGACAGAATATGAAAAGTATCTCAAAATATTATCCTGCAACAAATACTTTCTTGCTTTTGGATTCTTCCGTTCCTGGACTTGGACCGCAGTATCTGACTTTTACAATACACCTTGGTTATGAAGGGTTTGTGGGAGTTTGAAGGCCAGCTTGCCATAATGTTGGTTAAGAAAGATGCGTCTCATGTGCATGGGCTTAGAGTTACAGGTTGGGGCCTGAATCCTGCCCCTTCCTACTCAATAGTGTGCTACATAACTGTCTCCACCCTTTTCCTTCCTCTTCCCCCTTTTCCCCCACCCCTACTACTTAGTTCAGCCCTCCATTATTTTTACCTGGACAATCATAATCATCTAACTGGTTCCTCTATGTCCACTCTCACTCTCTCTAGTCTATCGTCTATCTTAACGATATATAACGATGGGCATTTGAAGTTCCGATCAAAAGATTTTAGTGACTCCCCATTGACCAGAGGGCAAAGTTCAAATGTTATAGTAATGGTTCCAGACATTTCATGATTGTTTTCCTCATGCCACTCAGGGACAGATACTCCCAGTTGTCTTCCAAATTCCATTTCCTCTCTTTTCCTATATTATTTATATTATATCACCCCGTATTTTAACTGAGTACATTGGCCACCATAACAGAATCTATTAGAAGTCCTCAGCAGTAGATGTGGCCATGCGGCTCAGTCCTGAACAATAAGTAGTAAGAAGTATCCCATGGCAACTTGTATGAATCTACCTTAAAAGACAAATGGCTATTGCTTTGTGCCTTTTTTCTTTTCCTTTACTCTTTTCTGTTGCTTTGAATGTGGATGCAATGACTGAATCTGGAGTAGCCATTTTGGACCACAAAGAGATATTGCAAATGGAGGCCATGTGTGGTGAAAAAGGTTCAAATGAACCTGAGTTCCTGAAGACTTCATTTCACGGGCCCAACACACAGACCCAGGACCTCCTTATTCCTTATTGGTAACACATTCCTAAATAAGTCATTCTCCAATCTCATTTTCCTTTCTTCTGTACTCACGATCATGTTGAACTATTTGTTATTCTTAAACTGGTCACACAGTTTCTTGCTTCTGTGCTCACAAACTTCTTCTTATTAAGATCCCCCTTTAAGAAGACTACTCATTCACAATGAGGCAAAGTTGATAACTCTTTCCTTTTGTAGTCATTGAAGGTCTGCCTAACATGCGACTCCTCACGTATCATGATCAATGTCCTATTTACCCATTTGTTCCACATAATAGAGAGTGAACCCTTCAGGTCATGACTTTTTCATCTTTGTATTTGCAGTACCTACATATAATTGGTTCCAAAGTGTAATTTTTGAATGAATTAAAAATGGAGTCAAATGCTCTGAGCTTCCCTTTCCTCATCTGTAAAATGATAACAATTGCCATCCTGTAGGGTTTTTTTTTTTTTGAGAATTACATGAAATGAGAAATGAGAAGGTTCTTTGTAACCTATAACACATCATCAAGAAAATGAAGATATTGTGGATTTATCAAAATTTCTATTACCTGGTCAGTCATCTTGCACAAATATAATTTCTATAGAATCCAGGACTGTTGATCTACTTTAAATCTACAGGAAATCTACAAAAGATGACTTGGAAAGAGGGCACACTTCTGATCTTAGCAATGTAAAATCGGGAATATAACCAAGGGTTAAGGTCCATTTAATACACTTAACTATCTTAAGTGTATTTGAGTACAGCTATCTTACAAACTCTTAGCTCCAAGTAACCTCTTCACCACTGGACAAACACAGCTCAATGCAAAATAGTTGTACTTAAGTTAAAACAAAAATAATACATGTCAGACAACTTTCTCTTGCTGAATTCCCTTCTAGATCATAGAGTAAGTACAAGAGCCGGGAGCTCTGGACATTCATCATTCCCCCATGTTAGCTGATTTAAGAGAACATGGGATGGTCAGAGCTTAAGCCAGAGCAGATGCAGGATACATTCTCGCTTCTTCCATGTGAACCTAAGCATCCAGGGGACTCTGGAGAGCCTCTGGAGAAAATGGAGCCTACGGGGTGATGGGTCTGTTCAGCTCATACTCCCTTCTCTCTTGAGACTTATATTCTAAGCTCTGCATTATCACGAGGTCATTCCCCAGAGCCACTGTGTGATTCTGATTCTGCTATGGTTCTTTAACCATCTGCTGACCTGAGAACCTTGCTTCGGTTCTCCATGACTTCCCAGCACCAACATCTCCTGCCCAGGAGTCTAAGCCCCCTTTTATAGCAATCAGTGTGCTCCCACCACTCCCATGGAATCCAGTCCTGCTTTTGCCTTTATTTTCTTGTCTGGGATGGTGAGAAGAGTAAGGAGGGGTGAGTTTAATGTCACCTCTTATATTATGAATCAATGACATAGGCTTTTAAAGCCAAAAGTATTTGTAAAGATCTCCTTTTAAAAATACAGAAGATTTAACTACCTTCACTCTTCTGTTTAAACTGATTTCAGAAGGAAATGTATAGTTCAAAGTGAACTTGGGGCTCTTCTTCTCTGTATATTTGCAAATGCACAAAGCTGGGTCTGTTATGTCCTGTCTGAAAGGCTATCTATTTGTACAGCTTTATGCATCTCTTCACAGAACACCCATGAAGTCACAGCTCATATTTCTGCTTTAAATATTCGATCTTTTGGCTTTAAACACCCATAAGGGTTATTTGTCAAAACGGATCTTAAACCTCTCCCCACAGCTCTGCAGCAGATCTTTAAAGTTATGCTGTAGGGGTGGGAAGGAAAGGGTGGGGGAGACGGGAAAAGTCAGCCATTCAGCAAGCATTTATTGAGTGCCAAGTACGTGCAGAGCATATGGTATCTAGTAATAGGTACTGTGAGGGGAATAAAAAAGAAATGGAATACATGTTGTTACCTTCGAGATGAAGGAGACAGAAACAAAGCACTGTCCGTTTGTTCAATCCTCGCTCCTGATATTTTAACTTGTTTTCCAAAGATGTTTGTATGAACAGCAGAAGCCAACAACTTGGGCCTTGTGTACACATTCTAGCAGCATCAGTGTGTGTATGCATGTGCGAATGTGCATGGGAGAGAGACGGGGGGGGGGGGGGGAAGGGTATGTGGGTATTGGGATGGAACTGGGGTGAACAAAGAGTCATGTCTTTTCTGGAAGGTCTTTTCTTGATGAGTTTTCCTCAATCATTTTCTTTTTTTTTTTTTTAATTTTTTAATGTTTATTTATTTTTGAAAGAGAGAGAGACAGAGAGCGAGTGGGAGAGGAACAGAGAGAGAGGGAGACACAGAATCTGAAGCAGGCTCCAGGCTTCGAGCTGTCAGCACAGAGCCCGATGTGGGGCTCGAACTCACCAGCTGAGAGATCATGACCTGAGCCAAAGTCAGACCCTTAACCAACTAAGCCACCCAGGCGCCCCTCCTCAATCATCTTCTGACCCAACACACTTTTATTTAGCTTTCTGAGATCCCAACAGCAAACTCCCAAGCTCTCTTTATAGCAGTGCATTTGTTCTCACATGTTTCTGGATCCTAGGGGTCCAGGCTTTTTGGTTTTCTAGATTTGTGTTTGTTTTGGTCTTTTATGAGGACCAAGTTTCCTTGCTTCTCTTGATCATTCATTTCTAACCCAAGTCTCTCTGGTTCTGCTGTTGTGCCCTTGGAAGAACACCTGTTGTGTGTGGGCTACGTGAACCTGAGAGGCTGTCTCCATGTGTTCAAGCAGTTGTGGCCTCTCTTAGCCTGCCCACAGGAGACCTGACCACCCTGGCCCTCAGGCTATGAGTGGAGACTTAGGTACGACTGCAAGGTACTCCATAGGCCTTAGGAAGATGCACAGAGTAATGAAGGGGCAGGCAGGCTTGGATTTGAATCCGATTTCCACTATTAACTACCTTATATATTAATGAAACCACACAGAGCCTCATATTTCCATCTGTCAAATGGAAATTCTTCCATAGCATTATTACAATAGTTAAATGAATTAATGCATGCAGAGTGGTTAGCACATAGTAGGCACTCAATAAAGCTTTATCTAGAATAATAATAAATAATACAGTTTTCATTAATAATCATGCATTTGCCTTGAGACTTTTCTTGGAGGACTAAGATAAATTTGTTCTGTCCTATAAAGTATGACTAAGAAAAACAGGAAATGTGACTTACTCCATTCATTAAACAAGCTTTTTTAAAGTGCTGACTGCATTGCCAAGTACTGTCGTAGATCCCTCCCTCCTGTTTCCCTTCCTTCATCCTTCCACAAACATTTATTGTGTTTCTACGAGGTGCCAGGCATTGCATTAGACTTTAGGAAAATGGCGATGAGATAGACATATGTGTCCTTCCATCACAGAGATTATGATCCAGAGGGAAAGACATATATTGCACAAGTACACCCAGGTGGAGAACCGGAGATAAGTTCTAGGTGTTACAATAGCACTCATGGAATAAGGGAGGGGTCTTATCAGATCTGCCGTGTCAGCAAGACCATCGTGATATGCATATCCATTTATGAGGAAAGAGTAAGTGACTTGATTGCCATTAGGTCAGTGGTGTTTTCATTATGTTTCCCTAGACAAGGCTGGCATTTTCTAACGGGATATCAATCAAATCCATGAATTTCCAACTCCATATTTTAAGTGACATAATGGCTCTTCATCGGAAGGTTTCAATGTAATGCTTATTGGAAAAGGGACATATAAAGCATCAAGATTTAAAATAATAAATTCATAGGAACAGCCTGCAGTGTGCCTTACTAATACTGAACATAATACGTTTTTATTAATACTTCTATTCTGAACTTGCTCATCTGGTCCGAAGTTTACAGGATTTTTTTTTTCATTGATTAAGACAAAAGCCAAATGGTGGATATGGCTTTAAATTTTCTTCTGTAGCCAATGGCTTCAATGCCATTATAAGGAGGGCAAAGGGATTGGGAACTCATGTTTATTGATTGCTTATTATGTATGAATGCTAAATGCCATCTCACTTAATTCTCACAGGAACTCTGTAAAATAGATCTTATTTCTACCTCTTTTTAGATATTAGGAAATTGAGGCTCAGAGAAGTTAAGAAATGTATCCAAATCTGCACCACAGCGCTGGTATTCAAAGCCGACACCACTTGGTTCCGAATGGTACTCTCAGTTCACACATGAATGGTCTAACCATTCATGGAAAGCCACACAAAATAGTTTATTTCCACCCATGTACAGTACATTTTAGTTTATATAACCATTGCAAGGCCAAATACACAATAATCACAGTTTAACTTAGAAAAATTCGGTTTATGGTCTTTGTATAACAAATTGCACACAATTTATTCTTGGCTTTGGGACACCCTTCACTTTTTTGCTCTAAATCTCTATTTCTTTGACATTCTTTCCATACCTTATAGTTTAAATTAAGAGGACCATAAAGGCCATTCAAGATGACACAAACAGGAAAATGATAATGTATGTATCACTCTCTCTATGATTATGAGTTCACTTTCCTATACTCGTTAAAAGCTCTCCTTGCAGCATAGCAAACTTGCAGGATTTGCCCTCACTCAATGTGCCTAAAGGGCAACCAATCATCTTCCTGGGGGACCAGATTAATCTTCCCTCTTTCCTATTGCTTCCTACTGAGCCATGCGTTTTCCCCAGCATCGGGGGTCAAAGCTTCATAACCATCTTTGGCTCCCCAACCGTCTCACTCCCCCACACTCAAACAAGCATCATTCATGATGAGAACAGTTTCTGCACCAAGTGGAACAAACATGCACTCCCTCAGTTGACCCGTCTTCATAGCAACCCTTACCGGAATTGTTATTGATTCCATCTTACCAATGAGGAGACGAGCTTCAGAGAAGTTGGAAGCTAATAACTGGTGAAGCGAAGATTTGAACCTAGGTCTTTTTGGACTGCAAAAGACCATTCATTCTTCAGCACTGATCTGCTCATCGATTTCGTTTCATTTTCCATGAACTCACCTTGCACAAGTCCTGTATTTCTTTATGCTCCAATTAGTGCTACAATTCCCTAGCCACTCTCTTGCCTCAACTTCAATCTGAATGTTGTGTCCCACACCAAGTACATCTTCCCTGAAACTCATCTTTTTTCATTGTCTAATGCAGGAATTCTGAATCTATTAGAGCTACTAAAAATCAAATGATAGTGGTGTTTCACTCACCTACAGGAAAAGGAAATGTTTGTTTCTTAACATCAATGTTAAGAATTGATGTTCACATCAATTAACATGTTCACAATTTAACATTTAAAATGTCTCTCCTTTAAGTTTTTTTCTTAAACTCTTATCCTGATCATCAGTTAACAGAGTATATATAGTTATTTCATATGCCTACAAATGGTTTCTAGGGACTCTGTCATATGTCCATTTGAGAAGCGTAGCCCTAGATAGTAAGTGATAAGATGATGGTCAAGAGCTTCGAAACTCTGTCCTCAGGTCATATTTCTACCACTCTTCAACTCTTGCTCTCCTTCCCTATATGTGGTGGGTTGAAGTTCATAGCCCAATGCCAGATACACGGGAGTATACAATGAATGCCATCCGTCCACTCAGAACCCATAGAATGCACTCTTCTATGGCTCATTCCTGTGCTTTGCTCATGCAGGGACTCTTGGTCCCAACCTCTTCCTTTCCTGTTCTTTTCATTATGTTTTAAAAGATAATAGTATTTCTTGAATGCTTCTGGTGCTCCAGACACTTCCCAAGGGGACTACATGTGTTAACTCATCTAGACTTCCCCCAACCTTATGTGGTAGGTATTAGTAAAACCTCCTTCTGGGCCTCAGTTTCTGAATTTGTAACATGAACATTAAAATAATACCTACCTAATAGTATTGTTGTGAGGGTTGAGTTAATACACGAAGTGCGTAAGACATGGTAGGCATTTAATAAATATTAGCCATTATTATTATTATTGTTATGCCACCTTCTAATTGTGGAAATCAAAATTCATAATGATTAATAACTTGCCGGTAGCCGGTACAGCCAAGATTTGGACTTGGCCACGTCTCCAAGGTTTGAACTCTCAAACACTGGGCTCCCCTCCCTTCCTTACTCTTTTTCCCTATTTAAACATCCCACTCCCTCCGGAAAGCCTTGGTCACTCGTTTGTCTCCCTAATATCTTCTTGGAACACATCATGATAGGTAACACCGTGCTGCACTCATACAAGCCTTAAATATATGAAATGGTTTCCATCTTTGTGTCAATCGTATTGACAATTCGGGACAGATCTTAAACCAATGACAGAAGTTTACCATTTCTTACTTGTGCTGGGGGATCCTCCAAACCTCCCTCGGGTTCATGATTTGCTAGAAGGACTCACAGAACTCGGCACATAATCCCAGACATCGCTAAGATTTATTACCGTAAAAGGATACAAAGGAAAAGCAGCAAAGGGAAAAGGTGCATGGGGCAAAATCTGGAAGAAACCAGGCACAAGCGTCCAGGAGCCCTCGTGCACCGGACTCACCCAGGAGGTGCTAAATTCCTCCAGCGAGGAGTTCTGGCAGCACATGTGTTTACTAGGGAAGCTCATTAGAGACTTGGTGCCCAGGGTTTTACTGGAGACCAATCACACAGGCACTCTCTGCCTGGCGCGTAGTAAAATTCCAGACTGGGAAATTCCTTTCTTTACTCTTTCTGTTGAGAATAACGGAAGTAGCTGTTTAGCAGGAACCACGTTGCTTGGACCAACAGTTTAGGCACAGTGGGTCCCTCTTATCAGTTCCGGGAAGGGTGGGGGCTTTCCTATGATGGTTAATTTCATGTGTCACCCCTGGAGGGTGTTTTCAGATGAGAATAACGTTGAAATCAGCGAACTCTGAATAAGCAAATCGCCTTCTATTTTATGGGTGGGCCTCATCCAAGCAGTTGAAGAACTGAACAGAACAAAAAGACCGGCCTCCCCAGAAGGGAGGAATTCTCAAGCAGACCATCTTTGGACTTCACATCATTTCTCCTGGGTCTCTATCCTTCTGGCCTTCCAGCTGGAACTGCACCATTGGCTCTCCTGGCTCTCAAGCCTAACAGCCCATGTTACAGAGTTTTAGGCTTGCCGGCCTCCACGATCATGTGAACCAATTGTTTACAAAAAATCTCTTTCTACATAGACACATATGCACTCTTTTGGTTCTATTTCTCTGGAGAAATCTGACTAGCACACCTCCCCATATCCAAGTCCCGGATGCCAGTCAAGGTCGACCTTGCAAGCAGGTGTTCCTCAAGGTAGCAGTCTCAGACCTGCTGCGCTAACCTTTTCTGTGCATTACTAGCTTTGATAGCGGCAGAAGTTACAAGGCAGTCGTACCATGGAGCAGCAGGGCCCATGAATAACGAAACACTAGGAGTGGGGAGAAAGTGAGCAAAGAGAAGCTGGTTGGCAGTAACAGAGGAGTGGAAGCAGCAGACAGAGTCCCAGAGTAGGGGCTTCCCTATTTTCCGAATAGGAAACGAGAGGTGTCTGTCACAGGGAGAGCAAAACGGAAAGGTGTTCTTTTACTCGGCAAGACCTGACTACCTCGCTGTGCTTGTGGTGGATTAGAGATGGCCAAAAATGCTTCGCCACGCCTTCCCTGAAGATGTGGAATGTTTCACCTCTCGTTGAATCGGGGTTGGCCTGCAACATGCTCTACCCAATAGAACACCACAGAATGACCTTGCGGCTGTTCCAGGCACAAGGCTTGAGAAGGCCTGGCTCCTTCTGCTTTCGTGCTCTTGGGATCCATGAGTCACCCTGTCATGAAGTTTGGCTTTTCTGCTGGGGAAACCGCTTAAAGAGAAAACGAGAGAGAGAGAGAGAGAAGAGTGGGAGAGAGATGGCCAGCCAGGCCCCAGCGATTTCAGCTATCCTAGCTGAGGCCCATGCATGTGAAGGAAGTTATTCCAGATGTTTTAGCCCATTTGAGACTCCTGCGTGAGTGCCCCCAGGCAAGACCAGCAAAAGAATCACCCTGGTGAGCCCCACTCAAATGACAGAATTGTGAGCGAATAGCAAAATGTTACAACCTTGAACCGTTCACTTGTTTAGAAGGGATCATTTCAGAGCCACACAGATACCTGACTGGGGGAAGCAGCTGAAAGGGTCTGCGAGCAGTGACTTCCCCGAAGCAGTGGGACACCAGAGAAGAAAGTGGGAGCCGTCCGTGGTGGAGGCAGCAGGATGACTCCATGAGACTTGACACAAGGTACTCTTTTCCAGTTTCCGCTGTTTCACAACACTGACATGTGTCACCTCGCAGAGGAAACAGTCTGTACCCTTCCGAATTAAGCTTTACCCCAGAATCCTTTCCAGACCTTCCCAACCCTCAAACCGAAGTTTGTGAACAGTTGATTGAGATCCCATGCACCATGAGTCATGTTTGTCTTCTGGATGCCTGTTGCCTTAGTGGAAACCTTAGCTCATCAGAAGTCCCATGACCCGAAGCTCATTTCTTCACTCGGGGAGCCAAAATCCAACGCGTAACCTCATCCTCGGCAAAGATTCTCCACACGTGTGTGAGGATGTGGGTGCAGGATGCCGAGGCCGTGAGTCCAAAAATGTGATAGTGACCCTCCTCCTCGCCTCCAGCCAGTCTGACCGGTTTTATTGACTGGGCTGATGGGTCGTTTGGTTGTAGCAGACACTGGACCCAGGACCGGTTGTTGCGAATATTTTCAACTCTCTTTTATGGATGAGGAAGCCAAGAGGGAGAGACAGAGAGGGAAGAGATCCCCTGAATTGCCAGAGCCACTCAACAAGTCGGAATTGAAGGCAGGGACATAATCCAAGGCTCCCAAGTCTTTCTTTGGGGCTTTCTCCACCATTCACAGCACAGCCTTAGTTTTCCTTCATATGTTTATATACTCCTCTGCTGGAGAGGGCACGGGTACAGCTCAGCATTTTTTTTTATTATTATTATTACCTCAAACAAAACGTGCTTCCTCTTTGTGATATCGCTGTTTTACCCTGCACACTTTCTTAGTTTTTTAATGGGCGGTCTCGACCATCTCTTGGCGGGGAGGCGGGGGAAGGTGGGGGGAGTTCTGATAAGAAATAAATTCCCGAAGGACCACGTGTTGAGAAAGAATGTATAAGCCCAGCCAGTGGGGGGAGTATGGAGAGGCTCTCCCTGCTGATAATTTGGGGAGGAATAATTGCCTGACTTAGAAATATGACATTTTTCTAGGCCACCTCATTTCATCTGATAAAAAAGGACCCCTTTCCCATATGTTTGTATTAAGGAAAATGAATGAAAATATAGCCAGGAGGTGATGCAGACCGGTAAATCAGAGTGAGCAAAATCTACTTGTGCATATGCAGTCAGGAGGCAGTCTGTGTTATTTACAGCACACGGAGATTTCCTCCATGCATCCATCCATCCCTACCAGAAACCTTGACTGAACACCTACCACGTGCAAAGCCACATTAGCTGGAGGCCATCCTTCCCGCTCTCCAGAGACTGCTTTTACAGTCTCATAAAGGAGATAAGACAAGATGCTAACACAAAGAACTACGATCAAGGTAATAAGTGAGGAAGTACCACAGGAGAGAAAAATAAGGTGGGATGAGGGTTCAGAAAAGGGAGACATCACTTCTGGCCAAAGGAAATAGCGAGTAGAACGATTTCTTAAAAGTATAATCTATCACCTTCCAACTCCTGGTTTAAAGTCTCACAGTTATTAGCTGGGTGACCCTGGGCAAATCATAAATTTCCTGCGTCTTACTTCTCTTATCTTTTAAAAGGAAGGGTTGGACTAAATGATCTTGAAGGTCCTTTCCGTTCTAAAGTACTGGGATACATAATTTTTCATGAGAAGCCCCGGCTAAGTATGTGACAATCTATTCTTTATACAACCAGAGTAACTCTTTAAACCTAAATAAGATCATGTTACCCATGGCTTAAAACCCTTTTATGGCTGCATTTCAAAGAAAACCTACACTCCTTCTGATGGGCGCACCAGGTCCTGCAGCATCTGGCCACCCCTCCTCTGCCCCATCTCTCAGGCTCCTCCCCTCTCTCCTGCTCTCCGCCAGTCACTGGAACCTCTTTTCCATCCCAAGTGCACAATTCAGCACCGTCACCGGCGCTGTTCCTTCTATCCGGAATGCCTTTCCTCTTAGAAAAAAAAAAAAAAAAAGAATATGTGTATGTGTGCGTATCGTTTTTATGAAAGAAATCAAAGCACACAATTTAAAAGACTCAGATGATACCACGGGATTATAGCGCAAACCCAGGGGGCTGGGAGGCTGGGAGGACTAGAAAGCAGGTTCCAGTATATAGACTTGGGCTTAAACCCTTGTTTCCATGAACCTCCCACACTTCCTCCTGGCCTGGCATCCTGGGTATGGAGACACTCAACTTTTCCATGCAGTCTAAATCCCCTGGGGTCCTGGCAGGAGGAGGGAAGGACTTGCCTGGATGCGCCGGATGGAGGACAGAATCAGGGGGTCTAAGTGAGCTTTATACTGACTTTCAAATCGTTTTCCGGATTTCCTTCCATACCTCCACCCATGCCTGCCACAAGTCAGGTGCCCTCAATTCCTGAGACTTTTCTGGGGAGCTCAGTGCTCCTTTTACATCGGCATTCTGTCTGCAAGCATTTGCTATTTGGCATTCTTAGTTTTGCTAAGTCCTCCTTCTACTCGTCCATCCCCCCAAAATGTTTTCACTCTTTATGACTACAGGGCTCTCTCTCTTCACCCATTCGCTTTGTCTTCCGAGTTTCTTTCTCATTCATTCTTTTTTTTTTTTAAGTTTATTTATTTGTTTTTGAGACAGAGAGAGACAGAGCATGAACGGGGGAGGGGCAGAGAGAGAGGGAGACACAGAATCGGAAGCAGGCTCCAGGCTCTGAGCCATCAGCCCAGAGCCCGACGCGGGGCTCGAACTCACAGACCGCGAGATCGTGACCTGAGCTGAAGTCGGACACCCAACCAACTGAGCCACCCAGGTGCCCCATCTCATTCATTCTTTTTATGTTCAATTTTAGTAGGGCTGTAGAAGAGGTAAGGATCAAAAATGTCTCATATCTACCATTTTAACCAGAGTGCCTCTCTTATCTCATTTTTAGGCTTTTCATCCTTTAGGTATCAGGTTCACAGTCAGAGGTAGACGTCCCTGACCACAGGTTTGAGTAGATACTGCCGGGATCATCGAGGACGGTGGAAACACCCTATTTGCTTCCGTTATAACATTTACTGTTCTTTAAAGCTGTATCCTTACTTATTAAGTCACTAACCTCAAATACATCTGTTGGTTGTTTTGTTCAAGGTCTCTGATCCCATTGGAATGCAAGCTCAGGGAAGGCAGGGACAGGCTAAGAAAAAAAAAAAAAAAAAGACAAAGATGTAGCAAATTGTATCAAGAGCCAAACTTCCTGTGTTCAAATCCCAGAGCAACCACTCCTTTTGCTGGGCAACCTTGTGTATACATTGCATTAAGATGGAGATATTAACAGCATTCCTATCTCATGAGACTATTGTAAAGATTAGAACAAAGCTAGAGGTCTTAGAACAATGTCTAGCACACGGTGAGTACTACATTAATGTTGGCTTGGGAAGGCCTTGGCTGAGTGAGGATTGAAGTTGTGCTCTGGGGGTGCCTGGGTGGCTCAGTAGGTTAAGCATCCAACTCTTGGTTTCAACTCAGGTCACGATCACGCGGTTTTGTGGGCTGAAGCCCCACGTCAGGCTCCACACTGTCAGCCTGGGATTCTGTCTCCCTCTCGCTCTGCCGCTCACGCTGTCCCTGTCTCTCTCAAAATAAATAAATACACTCAAAAAAAAAAGTTATGCTATGAAAATTTAAGGCTCAACTTCCTGAGAGTATAAACAGGCTGGCGTTGCATTTCTGGACTGTTGAGACTCTAATTTTGAATTCTGAGTTTTACTTCTTAAGTTTCCATGGTGTCCCCAGTTATGTCCAGTAATTGGTAAAGCAAGGTCCCTTGGGGTATCCCCAAACAGAAGACTCCTCCTTTGGGACAAGCTGGGGTAGGAAGGATGGGGTGAAGGATTACAGAAAGGGAGTAATGTGATAGACTTCGAAGAATAGAAAGCTTGGAAAGAGCGGGGTATGCAGGTGAAGAGAGTGGGGGTTAGACATCAGACAAACTTTGGCGGGAATGCCAACTCTACCTCCAGGAGCTCTATGCCCTTGAGCAATTTGCTACACTTCCTGGTGCCTCGGTTCCCTTAACTATGGCAAATATGATAGGAGATGATGTATATAGGAAACGTAGGCCAGTACCTGATGGAGAGGAAAGTGCTTTAGCATTTAAATTATTATCACTATTATTAGGATTAGTCAGGAGACCCGCGCTCTCACCCCACCTCTGAATCTGACTGGCAACGTGGCCTTGGAGAATTCGTTTCCTTTTCTGTGTCCAAGAGGCTCACCCATGAAACCAAGTCATGCTTTTTATTTCTTTGCAGCTTGTGAATCAGAATTCTGCCAGCGGTTGCCTCTGGAGACCAACTCCCATCTCGCCACTCCCTTTTGGCACACACACACACACACACACTCCTGAGATCTTAGGCCTTTTCTCACTTTTTTCAGGACAGTATTTCCAAATTTTGCTCTGCTGCTGTACAAAATTAACCTATATTACAGTGAGAAGGGTCAGCAGAAGCCAGCTCCCAAGAAGGCTCTCTTGATCCCTTGATCCCCACCTCCTGGTATTCACACTCTTGTGTGGTCCCCTCCCACAGTGGATACAGCTTAGTAATAAGCTTTTGGTATAACCGATGGAATCATTCAGAAATGTCAGTGTGCAATTGTTTTTAAAATTTTAATTCCAGTGTAGACAACATACTGTGTTATGTTAGTTTCAGGTGTACAATATAGCGATTCAACACTTCCATATACTACTCAGTGCTCATCAACCTGAGGGTATTCTTAATCCTCTTTCCCTATTTCACCCATCCCCCGACCCCCTCTGGGGACCCTCAGTTTATTCTCTATAGCTAAGAGTTTGCTTTTTGGTTTGTCTCTCTCGCTTTTTTTTCCCCCTTTGTTCATTTGTTTTGTTTCTTAAATTCCACATAGGAGTGAAATCATATGGTGTCTGTCTTTCTCTGACTTTCTTATTTTACTTAGCATTATACCCTCTAGACCTCTAGATCCATCTGTGTTGGTGCAAATGGCAAGATTTCATTCTTTTTTATGACTGAATAATATTCCATTGTGTGTATATACCACATCTTCTTTATCTATTCATCTATCAGTGGACACTTGGGCTGCTTCCATAGCTTGGCTATTGTAAAGAATGCTGCACTGGGGGCGCCTGGGTGGCGCAGTCGGTTAAGCGTCCGACTTCAGCCAGGTCACGATCTCGCGGTCCGTGAGTTCGAGCCCCGCGTCAGGCTCTGGGCTGATGGCTCGGAGCCTGGAGCCTGTTTCCGATTCTGTGTCTCCCTCTCTCTCTGCTCCTCCCCCGTTCATGCTCTGTCTCTCTCTGTCCCAAAAATAAATAAAAAACGTTGAAAAAAAAATTAAAAAAAAAAAAAAAAGAATGCTGCACTAAACATAGGGGTGCATATATCCCTTCAGATTTGTGTTCTTGTATTCTTTGGGTAAATAGTAGTGTAATCGTTGGATCACAAAGTAGTTCTAGCTTTAACTTTTTGAGGAACTTCCCTACTGTTTTCCACAGTCGCCGCACCGGTTTGCATTCCCACCAACAGGGCATGAGGCTTCCTTTTTCTCCACTCCTCAACAACACTTGTTGTTTCTTGTTTGTTATTTTAGCCGTGATAACAGGTGTGAGGTGACATCCCATTGTGGGTTTTGCTTGATTTTCCCTGATGAGGGATACTGAGCATCTTTTCATGTGTCTGTTGGCCATCTGGATGTCTTCTTTGGAGAGATGTCTGTTCATCAGAGTGTCACTTCTGAGATTAGGTCATGAAAGACATCGAGGCTTTCCCTTTACTTCTGGATTACTCACTCTTGAGAAACCCGGCTGCCATGTCATAAAGATAAACAACCAATGGGGAGGTCCAGGTGGTAAGGAACTCGGGCTTGTCAACAACCAGTCTTAATTTGCCAGGCATGAGAGTGACAGGATCCTCCAGCCTCAGGCAAACCTTCAAGTGATTCATCCCAGTCAACATCATGACTACAACCTGACAGGAGACCCTGAGCCAGAACCACACGGTTAAGCGTTTCCAAATACTTCACCCACAGAAACTGTGTGAGAATACATGCTTATTGTTGTTTCACATCTCTAAGTTTTGGAGTCATTTGTTATGCAGCAATAGATAACTAATACAGGGTCCCCAGGGACACGTTGTGTACAGATGAATGGGTTTATAAGTGCAGACCCTGGGGCGCATCTGGGGACTGGCTGAAACCCTATGAACCTTTCCAAAAATCTCGCTCATTTCTCTTCCCCTTTAGGTAGCAGGCTGTTTCCTAGAATTTAACACTTTGGATCATAGTTCCTTTTGTTTTTCTGAGCGGTGTTATTTTGGGTTTGTTTGTTTTTTTGTTTTGGTTTGTTTGTTTTGCATATTAGGGCCCTACGCTGAGGCAGGCCCTCCTCGGGCCTACTCCAGGGTCTGACAAGTTTCAAAGTCCTCCTGGTGCGCAGTTATCTTTTCATGTCCTGACTGGGCCCATGCCACGTGCCACACGGCCCTACAGATAATAAAATTTGTGAAAGAACAATAGTTAACTACAATAGGTTAATACCACTGTTTGTTTCTACATCAGCTTCCACCCGGTCATTCTTGCCCTCACCTTCAGCGGTGTTAGAGCGGCCGCAGGCATTTTTGGCATCCAGCTAAGGGAAAACGGAATGTAATTTGGATTTCGTAGGACATGTTTGTGTGGCTCGCAGACACTCGTGTGTAGAGGTGAATAATTTCTTGTCTTCTCAGGGTTGGAGTGGTTTCCCACGATACTCCTGGAAGTATTGCTTTGCTGACACAATAGCATATCATGGTAAGAAGATGCCCTAACCCGGGTCACATGGGCGCCAGGGGCATGTGGGGATCTGGAGGAGGAACGAAGGGTGAAACACACAGAGCTGGACGTTAACCCATGAACAGGTCTTCCGATCTTTAGATGGATAAGACTGTAAGCCAAAGGTTGACTAGGTTGGCATCTAGTCAAAACTATGCCCTCCCCACCAAAAAAAACCACAACTACTCATCCATTATAGCAGAAAGACTGAATTCTTTTTCTGCTCACTCTTTAGAGTATTACCCCACAACGTAATTTACGTATAAAGAAATGAATAAGCAAAAATAAAACGGCAACCAGAGACTAAAAATGTGGAAAACAAATATAAAAGCGCATCAGAAACCCTATTATATTTTTTGGGGTTTGGTGAAGCCTGAGGTATTTGTCAACTTGGCAAAACCTGTCACGCGTGGTGATAGCCGAAATTCGCTTTCAACCCTTTTTTTCTATTTACAGATTTTTCGTTCTTCAGGAGAGTCCTCAAAATTGTCTCTGCTTTGGGTTCCACAAAAGCCAGCTTCGCTTGTGTGCCTTCCCACTGAGCTCCAGAGTCCAGCAGAAAGCTTTCCTTCCTGTCCGCGACCGGCCTTGGCTTTGGTTTTGATCTGAGCTCCTCTCCACTCTCCTCACTTATTCTCAGCGGCATTCATGTGGACCCACTAGCTCCCCTGGCTCTTGGCTGAGAACCTTTCATATTCTGAGGTCAAGTTCTATCTCTGCCAGCAAGTTTGGAATCCCCTCGCCTGAAGCCCGGTTTCTTTCTGAAGACCTCGTGTTCTTTTTCCCTGACAGGAGCCCATGACAGCCTCGACACTCTCTCCCCCCCACCACCACCTCAAGGAATAACACTTCCAAGTCTCTGGCATTTCCACCTGCTTCGTGACCACTGTTATTACCCTGGCGGCATCATGAGAGCAGGAAACACATCTAAACCATTCACTTTTGCCTAGTTGCAAGTGCAGACACAGCAAAGTTTGGTGAAGAAATAAGTACACGAATCATTATATTATCTACCTCTTGGCATAAAATTTGAATATTTATGTGGCCAACCTTCACGTACGATTCAAAATCTCCTAGCTCTAACTAGGCAAAATTCCATGAACTTTGGGGGTGGGGCGGAATAAGCTGTTTCGCTACAGGGACATCTTCTTTGCTTTTCCCTTGTTGAGACTTCATCCCTCAGTTTTCCTCTCCTTCCTTTTTTCTTCCTTTTCCCCATCCTCTTTCTTTCTCTCCCCTAACACACGCATCTGTGCGTGCACTCACAAGCATACCTGCGTTTATACTTGTAGGAACCAGAAGAATCCATTGGGAATTAGCCAAAGCTATGGTTCGAGTTATTTATTTAAGACTTTCATTTGTTGCCCAAGTTGCTTTGAAATCTGGACAGGGGGAGGACAGAGTAAACCCTGTGGTCAGGAAGCTGCGATGCCCTGGTGGAGATCGGAGAGGCTCTGTTCCAGCTCACAGATGAGAGACACTGATCTTCAAATGGGCCTCGGGAGAGACGATGCATGTCCAGGAATACATCTCTGCTCGTTTCTTGTAGGTCAACAGGAAGGATTCCTTATTTTCCAAGCAATAATACGTTTCCTTCATTGAGATAACTGACCTCCAGTTTTATTTCCTTGCAAACTAGATTATAACCCTCTAAAATGAAACACCTCACCCGATGGTATTTTCACAGAATGGAGTGGACAGCTGTTGTATTTGCCTGTCCAGTATCCATCCTTGTTATTCTGAAAACAGTCCACGGGGTTCAGGATGGCGGGGCTCACCCCTTGTCTGCACCCAGCAGTGCGCCTAGACTCAAGCTCGGTCAGACACTCTTACCCTAGAAAGTAAAACCTGAACGAAGTGCCAAAAAATGAAAAGTGTTGCAATCCTTTTGTCTCAACCTCAGTGTCCTGAAGAAACGTCCAATTATTCCTGGCCTCAGATCCTCAAAGCTGTTCCCACGCTAAGACCTGGTTTTGCTATTTTCGCTTCTAGCTTAGGAGCCGCTCCTTCATCTTTCAATTAGTTACTTACTTTCTTTTTTTTCCTCTTTTTCTTTATTCCAGGGTGGATGCTCGTAAGTTGCAAAGAACCTAGCAGCTACAGACAGGTGAAGTAGATCTGAGATGTGAAGACCAAAATCTGGGGCCAGACCCAGTTATAATTGTAGAGCAGGAAAAACCAGTTTTCCTAAGGTCCGTTTCACCTCACTGCTGGCCAGCAAAGCCACAAATCTCTGTTCCCACACCGTCACTTCCACAACGCTCTGTGCTCTGGTGCCTTCTCCAATTTCTTCCTAGCAACACTCATCTCTGAAAAGGCATGGAATCAGTCATGGTTTATTTGGTCAATACTTTTCAAACACCTACTGTATGTTGGACACCGTTCTAGGTACTTGGGGTGAATCAGCAAAATCTCTGCCGCAGTGCGGCTTTCATTCTAGTGGCGGAAAGCAATCGAGTCAACAAATAGATGAGCAATATAATTGGGCAGAGTGATGAGTATAATGAAGGCCAAGGCGATAGAGAATGACTGGGTGGTTTGGGAGGGTTTCCCTGAAGGACACACATTTGAGCTAGGAGGAGGATCCTTTGTGGGACATGAAAATATGGGGGGGGGGGGGAGGCAAAGCTATCCGGGCACCTAAAACAGCAGGTGCAAAAACCCTGACGTGGGGATGAGCATGTATGTATGGAAGAAAGAAGTACAAAAGGTCAGGGACATATGCAGGGGACAGATCCTACTGGGGTTTGTAGACTATGGTGCAAAGTTTGTGTTTTATCCTCATTGCCACGCAAAACATCAGAGGGGGGTGGCACGATACGACTTACTGATTTGAAAAAGATAACTGACCACAGTGTGGATAATCAGTTGTAGAGCAGGGAAACCAGCTGGGAGGCCATAACCGTAATTGTTACAAGAGCTAATGGGACTCGGGCACGAGCACAGATGGAGACAAGTGGGAGGACACAAGACATACGTGGACGCAGAGCTGCTGGTGCCAGAAACAGAGGAGTGATGGTACATTTGCCAAGATGAGGACAAGAGAAGAGGCAGCCCCACGTTCAAGCGGCGGGAGGTGGACGTCAAGGGTGTCGTTTTGGTCCTGTTCAGTGTGGCACCGTCCATCAGAGGTGCCCAAGTGGAACTGTCCAGAGCCTAGTGAAGGAGTCAGAGCTGATCTAAAGTTGAGTCATTCGGATATGGCTGGTATTTAAAGCCATGGGGCTGGATGAAATATCCAAGGGGAAAATACAGTAAGAGATGAGAAAGGGCCCTTGACTATTACAAAGTTTGACGATCATTAATATTTTTCATTCACAAACTTCTCAAGGTTCTTATTCACTTCATCCAGATACGTGACCTTGATGAGTTTACAATCTAACACAGTGTTTTAAAACATTTATTATTATTGTTTTCAATGGCAAACTAGCCCTCAAAAGTAATCCGATGTTAAATCTGACTTTAAAATTGGGAGAGCTCTGGTTGTTGCCGGGTGGGGGTGGGGGCTTATCCAAAGCCCTCCACTCATAGTGTCCCCTCAAACGCCACCACCCCCCAACACTCACACTCAGAATCATCTCTGAGGACCCACTATGGGATTCTGGCTGTAGGGAGAACAGAGTGAGAAGCTTTTTACCTCCTTCAAGTCGAATGTCACCTTTGTCGTAAGACTTACCCCTAGAAAAATTATGGACTGTACTCTCTACCCTTAGTCCTAATGCTTTTAGCATGGTCTTTGTTGAAAGCACATATCAGATGCCAACTTATTACAAGCTTTACTCATTATTTGTATTTTATTTTAAATTGTTATCTAGGGACACCCGGGTGGTTCGGTCAGTTAAGTGTCCACCTTTGGCTCAGGTCACGGTCTTGAGGTTCATGAGTTGGATCCCCGCATTGGGCTCTATGCTGACAGCTCAGAGCGCGGAGCCTAATTCAGATTCTATGTCTCCCTCCCTCTCTCTTTCTCTCTGCCTCTCCCCCACTTACGCTCTGTCTCTCTCTCTCTCTCAACAATAAATAAGTGTTAAAAAAAAAAAGAAAAATAAATAAACTGTCTCCTTGCTTGAACACAAGCTCCATAAGGAATATGTATATTCTTATTCATAAGAACACTCATATATCCTACCCACTTACAAATAGTAGCTGGCTCATGGTGGCACTAAATAAATATTCCTTAACTGAATGAATATATGAATGAACTAAAGAAGCAATTCCGTAGGTGGACACAGCATTTTTTTTTTAACTCCCCAGATAGGTATTGAATATCTAGATCATGAATCTGCACGCAATAATATAGGAAAAATAAAGGCATCTAGAAAACTACTTTTTTTGTAGAAAATCACACTTTATTTCTTTTTTAAAGTTTTTAATTAATTAATTAATTAGTTAATTATTGTGCATGAGTGGGAGAGAGGCAGAGAGAGAGAGGGGAGACACAGAATGCCAAGCAGGCTCCACGCTGACAGCACAGAGCCTGATGTGGGGCTGAAACTCACAAACCATGAGGTCATGACTGGAGCCAAAATGAAGAGTCCAACACTTAACCGCCTGGGCCACCCAGGCGCCCCTAGAAAATTACATTTTAAATAAGGTTTGATCTTACTCCAGAAATCCTGGAGAACTCAGTAATTTCTGATTCTAGAGAAAAATACTTCCTTCCTCATTTAAATTGTCACACTGCTAGATTGGAACGCTCATCTGAGCGTTCCACTCCCACCCCAGAAGAGCTCTCTGCACCCACACCTCTCCCCATGTGACTCTGCAGCGCCCCCTAGGGGAGCCAGCCCGACTTGCATCTCGGACTTGGGGCTTTGCCATGTGACTCGCTTTGGCCAATGCAAAGGAGATGTGTTGAGCAGAGACTTTCTCTGTGCTTGCGTGGTCTGGCTTGTCCTGGGCCTTCACCATCTGCCACGAGATGAACAAGTCCCAGGCAGCCTCTGGTCCCAGGATTAGAGAAAGTAGAGCAAACCTGAACTCAACCCACAACCTGTAGTTGAGCCTCCTGCCAGTCCACAGACCCATGAGCAAGAAGTTCATGTTTGTTGCTATAAACCGCTGAAATTGAGGGAGTGTTTGTTACCCAGGACTAGTGCATTAAAAACAAACATAATGAACTTAAAAATAGTGGCTCTCAGGGCACCTTGATGGCTTAGCCAGTTAAACTTCCAACTCTTGATCTCAGCTGTCTCTGGGTAGTGAGTTCAAGCCCCGCGTCTATTATTATTACTAATAATAATAAATTTTAAAAAAATTTTAAGTAAAAAAATAGTGGTTCTCCTCACTGTAATTTAAAATGGAATGGGGCGCCTGGGTGGCTCAGTCGGTTAAACGTCCGACTTCGACTCAGGTCATGATCTCACGGTCTGTGAGTTCAAGCCCTGCGTCCGGCTCTGTGCTGACAGCTCAGAGCCTGGAGCCTGTTTCAGATTCTGTGTCTCCCTCTCTCTCTGCCCCTCCCTTGCTTGTTCTCTGTCTCTGTCTCAAAAGTAAATAAACATTTAAAAAAAAGATAATAAATAAATAAATAAAAAGGAAAGAAAATTCCACTTTTCATTAAAATCAGAATTAGAAGGCATTTTGTGAGGTTTTAAAAAATGTTTATTTATTTTTGAGAGAGGGTCCAAAGCGGGCTCTGTCCTGACAGCGGTGGGCCCGATTTGGGGCTTGAACTCATGAACTGTGAGGTCATGACCTGAGCCAAAGTGGGACATTTAACCCACTGAGCTACCCAGGCTCCCCCATTTTGTGGTTTTTCTGAAACTTCTTTGAAGGTGGGCACACTGAAAAAACCAAAGTGAGGCATATTTCCTATGGGAAATATGATTTAAGGGGCTGCTCTAATGAAGGCAAAATGACTTGCAATAAAAAGCACAAGAGTAGAAACAAAGGTGAGTCCCAGCCAGACTTTGTCCGCTCCTTCCCTGAGTGAGCCTTGGGCAGCCCAGTGATCCCTGGGGACTCCTGCATCCAGACAAGCAGGGCAATGAAGTAGATGGTTGCTAAGGTAGCTTTCTGTTCCAACATCAGATTAACCATTTTATGGAGAAGCAGGAAAAAGTTATTACGTAGCAGTTGAAGTAAAGTACTAATGGATGGAAACAATGAAGCATTTTTTTACAGAATAAAGAAGATACTCCGTGTAATTGAATTAGTCTGCCATTATTAACGGAATTTAAAAAGCAAATGGAAAGAAAAAGGATAGCCTCAAACCAAACCACATCAGAAGGACAAAACTCTCTCAGGTAAGGCAGAGTATCCTGCAGAAAGGCTTGTGGGCATCTTTTTCCGATAAGAAAATCAGTGGAGAAGCAGAGTATCATTTTTGTATATAAGAGTAAACTTTTTAAAAAAACGTTTATTCATCTTTGAGAGACAGAGAGAGAGAGAGAGAGAGGAGAACACGAGCGGGGGAGGGGCAGAGAGAGAGGGAGACACAGCATCCAAAGCAGGCTCCAGGCTCTGAGCTGTCAGCACAGCCCAACGTGGGGCTCGAACCCACGAACCATGAGATCATGACCTGAGCCACCCAGGTGCCCCTAAGAATAAACTTTTTTAAAAATGACAAGTGGCTAGAAAGTAAACACATTGAATATTGTTCTTGTCTAACTATGATAGAGCCAACAGGTCAAGTGTGGGGGTGCTTCTGAAGTATGCTCTGCCCCTGTTTTTAGAACTGCTTTTAGCTTTTCCAAGCTTCACCCCAGCTTAAGTCCAACATGCTGGGGGCAGAGGCAGAGCTGTAGAAATGGTTGCTCTTTGAAAGGCAGACTTTAAGGGGGAATTCCTTTTTAGTTGTCTTTCTACCCCCCCACCCCCACCCCCAACTCCTCTTCAAGAAGGATTATCTGTCTCAGTAAAATGTCTTGTCTTTTCCTGATCACTTTTCGCAGTCTGCCTTCACCCAGCAATCTGCTTTGTTCCGTCAGGGAGCCCTGTCATCTCTCAAGGCAGAGAGAATCATCAATGGCATCTCACTTCAGCAAATTAGCCACAGTGTTTACACTGCAAGTCCTGGGGGCTGAGCTTTCTTGCATCTCAAGAAATTCCCAGGATTCTAATGTTTTTGCAAGTGGGAGGATTTTGAACCAATGCATTTTACTTATTTAGCTTAGCATACATTATTTTATATGATGGCACTGAATGCTCTGAGCTGAGCTCTTGGAAATATTCACGTACGCACATGCACACACTCTCTCTCTCTCTCTCTCTCTCTCTTTTTCTTCTGTCTCATCCATTGCTGCACATAAGGAAGCCAGTCTGGTGCAAGAGAAAGAAACTGATCTGAAGATTAGGGCACTGAGAACCTTGGGTTCTAGTTCTGACTCAGGTAAACCAATCGTTCATTGTGGGACCTTAGGCAATTCACTTCTCCCCAGGATTCTCTTTCTTCCACTGTAATCCACGGTAAAATGAAGAAGGAAGGGGCTAGATGATTTCTGATGGCTCCTCCAGAGGAGGAGACCTCTTTCTTAAGGCAAGATGGTAGGAAACCAGTATGAATCCCTTCAAGGGTCAGCTTTCACCTCAAGCAGGAAACATCACACGACGGGGACAGACTGGAAAGACAGTGCTGAAAGAGCCACAAATCCCTGCCTCTATTTGCTCACCGTGTCACTGATATACCCACAAAAGAGTCCTGTCACCAGGCTTTTTTTCTACAGATGCCACCACTGTATTGTATTGTACTGGTCCTCATGCAGAACTCGAAGGATGCAGTCTCAGCTTTTGAAGAGCTCATATTATGGGGCCAAGGGTAAAAGAACCACATAGGAAAACATCACAGTCAAGGGCGACCTAAGTAACTTCCTGAGGTTCCTTTTAGGCCCATGAGTCAATGCATAGGAAGAACGAACTTATTAATCAAAAAGCTGTGGACCTGCTCAATGTCTAATTATACCTGTCACTTCTGTAGCCCACACTGCAGCCTGACATGGCTTCACTCTCTGAAGTCACAAAGCCGTATTTGCAGACCAGTTCTTAGTTCATCTGTGTATTTTCTGTGTCACACGCCTTTTCCACATGACAGTTCAAAATTGTCCAGAGAAACACTGAAACCTCTCTATAGAACAACCCAGCAACCCAGACCACACAAACCCTTTCTGTCCTCTTCTCCTTCTGAGCCTCTTGTTAAATTCCCAGCCATCTCTCAAGGCCAAGCTCAAATCCTTCCTCCTCCAAGAAGCCTTTCTTGATCCCCTCCCCATCAGACTTAATCCCCCCCATTTCTTCTACTCCCCAAGCACTTTGTACCTTTATTATTTTAGCACTTACTTACCTGAGTCTGTCTTATATTAAGGCTATTTTACGCATATGTCTTTCCTATGACATTTTGAGCTTCTAGAGGGCAGAAATAAGTCTTATTTTTCTTTCTATTGTCTGCAGCATCCAGTTAAATGCTTTGCACATAGTAGGCACTTAAAACTGTCCCGTGAAGTATGGAGGTGGAAAATGAGTGAAGCAGAAAGCATGTCTTATCCATTCTTTTATTTTCAACAGCAATGTGGGGTTTTTTTCTTTTGAACATAGCAAATTCTTAAAATTTTTAGATCACTTATAAATGCATAAAATAATGCAAAAGCACTAAGGTAGAAAACCAATTAGCCTGGTAATTTGTTCATATTGCACATTAAAATAAATTCAGTCTATTTAATCAATGTCAAGAATGAAATTTGCCAGTAATATTCATTTAGAAGTAAATGCGCCTTTCATTCACCCAATGAATTTATTTATAACAAGTCTCTACACACTTTAATTTGGAAGGAATGCATACTTTTAATGAAACACTCAGAGTATTTAATTAATCATTTACAACAAGCCATAAAAGACATGAAAAACCATCTTTCCACTTAAATGACTATTTCCTAGGATAACAAACTTTTCCACTCCTACTCAAGGCAACATAATTTCTGTTACAGTATTTTATATTTGTCAATTTTACCATCTCCTCATTCTTTTTCTTCCTTCTGTATGTACATGTTTGATCAATTAAACTAAATCGAAGACTGTTAAAAGCGACCTTGGTCTATCTCAGCCTCTCTCTGCTCCTCCCTCCACTTTGCCTGATGTCATAACATCCTTCACGTGCACTTCTTAAATTTTCAAAAGTATTCTCTTAACTTGTAGAAAATTTCAATATCTTGCTTAATTGCCATTCTTTCACACCTCTTTTCTACATTGGGCTCTGTGCGGTTCACTAAAATCCAAATCTTTTTTGAATGACCTGTGTTCCTTGAGCACAGGTAAGCAAGAAAATGTACTCATTGTCTACGGCAAGTGGTTCCTCCCCACAGCAGGGCTATTATAAAATGGTAACATCAGTTTGATATCACTGAATGCTTAAACACCACGTATAGAACAGCTCCGTTGGAAGAGGGTTACGTTTTGCTTTTAACACAAGACAGAGAAATTAGATGACCTTTCCATCAACAAACAGTTGTTTACTGTTTATTGAGCCTCTGTTTTGAGATACGTGCTATTCTGAAAGGGTTAGTAATCTCGTTGGGGAAGGGATTATTGTCAAATGTTTTCAATACATTGGAGTCGATGCTGTAATAAAAGCACATGCTAGAGCCTCCCATAGGGAAACAGAGACGAAAGTGAAAATAATCTCTGGAATGTGCGCAACGAACTGTGCAAGGTTGTGTGGAGAATCCACGCGAAGATAAATCAGACCTTAAAGAGTTGAGAGTGCATTGGGAAAGTGAGGGCTCGTGCTTACATAGCGATGACATAGCAGAGAACCGATTAAGTATCGAAAGAAAGACACAGCATGTTATAGAGATTGCTTTCAGATGGAGAGATGAGAGCAGTCTTCAAGGAGGAGGTGGCCTTGGAGCTTAGCCTTGAAAGGAGAGTGGAATACAGGTGCACACGGATAGGGAGGGAAAGAGAAAATGGGAATGTGAGCGTTGACGGTAGGAGAGCACATGACATCGTTCTGTTCTGTACCTTTCTGAACAGGCACCACATACTATAATGTTGCCTTTTACTTCTGAAAATGCTGCTTTGCTACCAAATATGCATGACCTAACCAGCCTCCACTCTCTCCTCTTTGACCTTCTCATCTGCTACAAATTGTGAGAACTTTTCGATGGAAATAGAGCTTTATTGTAGTCCTCCTTAACAGCCGGGGAATAAATGGGGGATGACACCAGCTGAGTCATTAGCTCATTCTTCTCCCATAAACTCACATCTCACATTGTTTATCATAATTAGACAGCAAAGGCACCAGGCAGGAGCTCTGTTTTGCAGAAGAATCCCCCTAGGTTCTTAGTTTTCTGTTTAAAAAGGAGAGAGAAAGAAAAGAACCATAGCACAGAAGTACAGAGAATGCACTTCAGCTGCTGGGCCAATGACAGGAGGCACTAGGTAGACATATGTGGCTACTTCTGTTTCAACCAATTAAAATTAAATAAATTAAAACTTAAAATAAAAAAAATTCGGTTCCTCAGTCGCACGAGCCACATTTCAAGCGCTCAGTAGCCACAGGGCGTCAGTGGCTATCCTGTTGGACAACGCAGATGTACAACGCAGATGAGAGAAAGTTCTGTTGGATGGTATTGCTCTGGAGCCTTACTATTTGGAGACCGTGGATGAATTCCTCTATGCCTCAGTTTCCTTATCTGTAAATGGGATAATAAAGAGGGCCTATTTCCAAGGACTCCTATGAGGAATAAACGAGCTAATGTTTGTAAAGAGCTTGGAACAATGCATCGCATGTGGCAAGCCCTGTATAAGCATAGGTCAAGCAAATAAAAACACACATAATTTACATATCTGCAATATGGCAGTCAAGTCCAAAGAGTGTCCAACAGGAATAAAAGGGAGTGGGGTGGAGAGTCGACTCCTATTGTTTCCCACCAGCTGATGTTCTGTTTCCACCGCTTCTCTTGGCCTCTACTCCTGTTTATTTTGTTCATCTGGGAAGACCACCAAGCAGGAGCCGTTCTCTATTGCACAGTGAGTGCTTGATAAATATTTATACTAGAAATAATAATGATGTATATGGAAAAGAATCGCTCCATCATCTCGGAATTGTGGCCACTGCCAAAAAGTAGATGACTTCGAGCAACTCGGCTGTGCTCCATGGCAGATTAGGGGAGGAAGTGAAAAATTCAACTTGTTGGGGGATTTATGATGAGAAATAGTTCTGGTAACCAAAGTCTCTTGGATCCAACCCAGACTGGTAATCCCACTTGGATATATATTTGGGTGTTTTATCATAAATATAAAAAGGGGAAAAAAAAGTCCCCTTGCCTGAGATACTCAAACTGTGTGTTGTTGAATGGGACACTCCCTCGCTCCCCATCCCATGCAGATGATGGACAGACTATGAAGAGAGACACTGATGTCATTAGGGTATGTACCCCGACTACGGACATCAGTCTCTCCTTGCCTCGGAAGTTTCTCTGCCTGTGAAGAACATAATTATGTGTCGATGACAGGCATAGCCCTCATTATCAAACAACAATGTGCCTTCTCTCATGCCATTCTCATACCAATTTGTCCTCTATCCCACCTCTTCCTACCCAACTTCTCTCTATTCCTCTAGGTCCTTGTAAAATATCCTTACCTCCGGAAGGCCTTCTCTGATCACCCCAGCTGGGCATATTCATGTCCTCTTCTAAAATTGTCTTATCATTGACAAATCGCCGCCCTATATAATGTCTGTGTGTTTATTTCCACTATTGATCTAATGTCCTTGTATCCTTTGTATCCGGCACTGTATCTTAAACATAGCAACTGTTGCTCAATGTGTCAGACTGCCAGCTGTCTACCTTAATATCCTCCCCTTTTTTTATGTAGAAACAGAGCCCTGATTTTTAGCTAGCTCTTCTCTTTCTATTTTTAAAAATTTAATATAAATCGAATAGCTAAGTTTGCCAGATTCCTCGATAGGTAGGTGTGGCTATTTGTCAAAGTCCTGACCAACAAGATAGAAACAGAAGTATAATATGGAGCTTCCAGTACGTCTCTATGAAAGTGAGGATGCGTGCCGTTATTCTCCCTTTCCTCAGTCTCTGCTTCTTGGAACACAGATGTAATGGCTGGCGCTCTGGAAATCATATCAGACCATGGGGCAGTAGTTAAGTGCTAAAGTGACAGCCTCAGATCTACAAAGTCTCTATGGTGGTATCACCATTCTAGCCAAGGACTGATGACTTTTATACTTATTTTACATGACAGAGAAATAGTGTATTTTTTCTGAGTGACCATTTTATTGTTGCTGTTGTTCTTGTTACATATAGCTAACCCTAGTCCTAAAGCATTCAGGTAACAATTATTTTTATTAATTTATATACGATTATGTGATTATACTTACTTTCTGCCTGGTTGTGATTTGTTTAGATTTTTGATTTATTTATTTTAAATCGATAAGCTATATTTTAGAGCAATTTTCAGTTCACAGCAAAACTGAGTAGAAACTACAGAGTTTCATCATAACTCTTCTTCCCTCCCTCACCCTCACGCACATACAGCCTCCCCCACCATCAGCATCCCACACTCCCAACCAAAGTCCATAGTTAACATTATGGATCACTCTTGGGATGTACATTGGTTACATTCTATGAGTTTTGGCAAATGTATAACAACATGGATCCATCGTTACAGCATCATGCAAAATAGTTTCATTTCCTTAAAAACCCCCTGTGTTCTGCCTATGAATCTCACCTCTCCTCCCCCAGACCCCTGGCAACCACTGATCATTTTACTCTCTCCATAACATTGCTTCCCTCTGAATGTCATGTAGTTGGAATCATACAATGTGCAGCCTTTTCAGATTGCCTTTGTTCACTTATCAGTATGCCTTTAATGCTCTTCCATGTGTTTTTGTGACTTGATAGTTCATTTCTTTTTAATGTTGACTAATATTCCACTGTGTGGATAATACCACAGTTTCTGTATCCATTCACCTACCAAAGGACATCTTGATTGTATCGAAGTTTTGGCGGTTCTAAATAAAGTTGCTATAAACATCCGTGTGCAGGTTCTGTGCGCACGTAAGTTTGCAACTCCTCTGGGTAAATGCCCAGGAGCACGATTGCTGGATGGTATAGTAAGAGTATGTTTAGTTCGTTTAGTAAGAAGCCATCAAACTGTCTTCCAAAGTGATTGTATTGTTTTGTATTTCCCCCTGCAATGAGTAAGAAAGTTCCTGGTATCTCATTATTGTTTCAATTTGCAATTCCTTAATCACAATTGGGACAAATTGGCAAATTATATATATATATATATATATATATATATATATATATAATTATATATATAATGTATAAATTATATATAATGTATATAAATAAATATATATAAATTTATATTTTAATATTTATATATAAATAAATTTAAATATATATATATATATATATATATATATATATATATATATACACACACACAGAGAAGGGAAGAGGGGCAGAGAGAGAGAGAGAGAGTGAGAGAGAGAGAATCTTAAGCAATCTGCACACTTAGTGTGGACTCAGTCCCACGACCCCGGGATCATGACCTGAGCCAAAATCAAGAGTCAGATGCTGAACCGAATGAGCCATCCAGGCGTCCCCAGCATGTTTTTAGAATTACTTTTAATAATCAGTCCTTTGTGCAACATTGTGAGGAAAGGTTGCATTGTTACCACTGCTACTCAGCAGCAGAGGAAACAGATGAGAAAGCTTCCTGACTTGTAATCTTTATAGGTAAGGTATGGTAAGTCATAATTAGACTTCTCAGCCAACCAGCTAATGGCAGCTTCACAGTTGAACTTCCAAGGATTGTTCCTCTTGTTCGACGGGAGCCAAGAAGCTTTCTCAACACTTTGATGGCTGGCTATGTCTGGCCATGCCTGTATAATATGGAAGAAAGGTGATGTTTGGTAAATCAACACCTGCAAGGTGTGAGCACTAAATTTTTTGTCCTCTAGGAAACTGAATTTCCTATGCATTACTCTCAGCTGACCTTGGTTGCTAATCAGCTCTGATTCCATGCTTTGAGCTAATCATGCCTTGGTTGCTAATCAGCTCTGATTCCGTGCTTTGAGCTCAGGATGGTATTACTGTTAATAAAAAATCTGACAGATAAAAGAAAAAAAGTGCATATCTTCAAATTAACTAAATTACAAAACATGGCCCACGTCATAATTCCCTGCTCATGTATAATGAAAATCAAACTCATAAGAAGGGAAATCAGGACAGGACCATCTGAAATAAATAAATTTTAAAAGGGTAAAACTGAGAACAAACTGAGGGTTGATGGGGGGTGGGAGGGAGGGGAGGGTGGGGGATGGGTATTGAGGAGGGCACCTTTGGGGATGAGCACTGGGTGTTGTATGGAAACCAATTTGACAATAAATTTCATAAATTGAAAATAAAATAAAATAAAATAAAAATAAAAGTGAATGTGCCCCCGAGAGCGAAATTTCTCCCAGGCCTTTGAGCTGTACCATTTTCAATAATAGTAGTTTGGGATTTTTAGTTTAGGATATGAAGAATGGAAGATAGGCCAATCTGGGAAGTCACTTATTTAGTAGGACTAGAGGGTGAGAAATTTGGGCAGTGAAGGTGGTGGGGAGAGGAGAGGGTTGGATTCCTTTGAAGATTAACTAAATTTCTGCCTATTCAATAGAGCATGTCCTAACATTCCATACATAAGTTTTTGGCATTGTTCTAAGCCAGTTGGCCAGCTTCTTTTTATTGCTTTACCATATTGAAAAAGTAAGTAACATCCGAATTAACAAAATAGAAAAAAATAAAAGAGGTTCTCTGAAGCCAAAGTAAAAAACAAAGAAGAGGTAAGTTTGCGGGAAATAAGAAAGGAAGGTAAAGAAACATCGCACAAAGTGTGGTGTAGAGTTCCTCTTTTTCTTTCTCATGTTGAATTGTAACATTGATGGTTGCTGCTTTCTCGGTGATGGTGAGGATGAGAGTGTTCATGGCCTTGGGCTGTGCCGGCATTAGCCGATGGATTCTCACACCACAATCAAACAGATGCTGGTTGTCTACTTTTTCCAGGAGGAATATGCCTAAGTACATCTATGAATGTCAGAGACTCAAGATGACCAGAGGCCACAGGCCATGTGTTTCTTCAGGGTTCTGTGCTCTACTGAAACACATGGCCACTTTTCCACTGTTTGTATTTAATTAGAAGGCTTTGGCTTACAATGGAATACCTGTCTGAAAGTGGCTTCCACAGCAAACCAAGAGGTCCCAGGGTTGTAACAGTGGCTCGATGACAAAATCACAGCATCGAGATGTTTCTGCCCTGTCATCTAGTCAATCCTCTGATGGTGACTTTGATCCTCAGACTTGTCATTTCATGGTCACAATTTTTTTTTTTAATTTTTGGTTTAACATTTATTCATTTTTGAGACACAGAGAGAGAGAGAGACACAGCGCATGAGGGGGGGAGGGGCAGAGAGAGAAGGAGACACAGAATCTGAAGCAGCTCCAGACTCTGAGCTGACAGCACAGAGCCCGACCCAAGGCTCGAACTCACAGACCGCAAGATCATGACCTGAGCTGAAGTCGGATGCTTAACTGACTGAACCACCCAGGTGCCCTTCATGGCCACAATTTAAAGCATCATATTCTTTCACAACTACATCAAAGAGAAGAAGTAGGGGTAGCAGGGGAAAAAAATGCTCCTCCTATACCTCTCTCCTTTTGTCAAAAAGAAAAATATTTTCTAGAATCCCCCAAGCTAGAAGTGGTCAGAACTGAATCGTGCAGCCAGTCAAAGGTGTGAGATATGGCTAGAAAACTGGATGCCTATCTAAATTTTCCAAGTATTCTTTTAAGTTTTATTTATTTATTTATTTTGAGAGAGAGAGAGAGAGGAGAGAGAGGGTGCACGTGCACATGAGGGGAAGAGGGGCAGAGAGAGGAAGAGAGAGAGAATCCCAAGCAGGCTCTGCACTGTCAGCCAGGAGCCCCTCCACCTCACAAACCATGAGGTCACGGCCTGAGCCAAAATCAAGAGTTAGCCACTTAACCAACTGAGCCACCCAGGCACCCCCTCAAGTTTTTATCATGGCAAGTGGGGTCTACTAGAAAGGAAGGGGTAGGAAGATGGCGTTGAATAGATGACAGTGTCTGCCACTGCCATAAGTTCAGAAAGATTGCCGTGTTTCAAGAGGCATAATCCTTCCTGACACGAATGATACTTAGGGTTTTTGTCGGAATACAGGATCGTCACACATCCAAATCATTCAGGCCAGAGGAAAAGGTCAACTAAGATTCTGCAATGAAAAAACCCCATCATCCCTGATGTAATTGATTCTTTACCCTAGTCTTGATAGAGAAAATCATAATGCAGAGAAATCGACTTGTTATAAGCTAACAGACGAACCTTTTGTAACGTGAGGCTGGTTTTGCTATTCTTGTTGCCTGTCTCCCATAGTTCCGTTTCTTAATTCTTCTGGTCCCAGATAAGATTCACTTTATAAAACTCAGCTCTCATTGATTCCCTGGGGCCCAAATGTTTTTCACTGAACCACTGGAGTTGAATATTTTCACAAAATTTCCCAGAGAGAGATAGAGGGTGAGAACGCACCCAGCCCAATAAAATCTGCCATCTCCTCCTGCAAGGCCTTCAATCATCACCAAGCTCAGAATACTGCAGCTCAAAAACACACCGTATTTTTCTGCTTAAGATGAACGGAGTATTTCAAAATAGCCAGCACTTGAAGATTGGGTTTATATCTGCTCGAGAGTCTCGGCTAATTAAGATGATCTTACCTTACTTCACACAAACTCTCCGGTTCTTTTTAATTGCTTACACAATGTGTTGGTTGGGAATTCCAAATTTTTCCCATGCTAGGAATAAAAATATTCTTAGCGCTCATAAAATGATCTTCCCTTAATAAAAGAACAAAAAGATCGCCCACTAAACAAAATACTTAGCCTGGGTTCAACTTGAAGAATTGAAAATATTTGTGTTATCTTGGTTTTCAATAGGAGTTGCCCTGTGGGATCAAATCGCTATTTGTCAGGGCTAATATCCCCACCTCCTGTTTAGCCAGAATCAGATGTACCGGAGAAAAGGAAAAGGAAAATAAAGAGGGAAAGTCAAGCCTATTGCACCTGGCCCATTGTGTAATATCCCACGCTGGACTGCGAGGTGGGAATTTCTTCTTGCCCCTCCCTCCACATGTGATCAATTTACATCCTGGAACATGAGACTTCATTTCCTTGTATCTTTTTTGTTCTAGCTCACACAGCTTTAAATGTTAGTCACGCTCATAAAATTATCTAATCCTTCCTCAAATCCTACTCTCCCCTGCCTCAGCAGCCCCCTGTGGTAGTAAAGGCTGCAGGTTGACTCTGCTGGTTGGGTTGAATACGAGTTGGTTGATTTACATCTCCTTTTCCCCTGGTTATTTATATTTTCTTTCTTCCAGTGGCACTGATGTGCCCTGCTCCTATTTGGAATAAGCTTTAAAATAAATAAATAAATAAACAAATAAATAAATAAATTTAATTTTTAAAATCCCCTGGAGGTCCCCTTTGATCTTGGCTAAACGGGCGTATTTGAGAATTTTGTGGTCCCCAACACTAACTGAGAAATATACTCTGAAAGGAAGTGAACAAACTAAAGTGGCAGTGGGGGGCGATAGAGAGCTGAGAAACTTACCTAGAACAACCTTTCCCAAAGTATGTTCCCACATCCACTACTCCTGATGACTTACGGTAAAAGAGCTCCATAGTCAGAGAAGAGACTCGCACCACATCCCTTTGAGTTTCCAGCTCGTAAGTTAAAGGCTCTGAGAGCTTGGCAACAAATATAAAACTGCTGGTCACGTTTGTTTAATCCAGTGTTTCCCAAACTCATTTGTCCTTGGAGCTCCATCTTTTGGGTCGTATATTAACTTCTTGCCGAACAAATGCTTCAGAAATACCGCCTAGACCATTGAGGCAACATACCTTCTTCTATATAAGCATTTCAATCACCAGTCGCTGCTCTGAACTCTGTAGTTCTAGAGGCCGAGAGTCAATGTGCCATAGGGAAGGGCACAGAATTTGGAGTCAGAAAATTTTGGTGTTCGCTTAGGCCGCAAGATGAAGTCATTTCTTAAATTGCGACACAGCTCACCAAGATTCATAACAGATTGGGTCAAGCAATGAAGCAAATGGTCTTGGGGAAAAGCAAAGCATTATTATAGTCTACTCTTCATGCGACACTTAGACTATGTTATCTTGGATTCTTTACTACTTGTATAATTTTATGTTATTAGTTAGGGGAGAGTTATCATGGGCACAAATAATTCGCGAATCTCAATGCCTTTATATAATAAAAGTCTTGGCTTTATAACACTGTTCATTTCAGATGTTTCTGATTAGGTAAGTCTCTTGCGTGGTTCTTCTCAGAGACCAAGGTCATTTCTATCTTGTGACTCTATCGTACTGTGGCTTCAAGGTCACCCTGGTACCGTCCAGCCAGTAGCCATCAGGGGAAACAGGAGATCATGGGGGAACATACAAAATGACTTAGGGCCTGGAAGTGACATACACCACTTCTTCTCCCATTCTACTGGTCAGAACTGGTCGTGTGACCCTCCCCAATGTAAGGGGCCTTGGCAATGTGACATTTCTGTGCCCTGGGAGGAAATGAAATAGCCGCATAAATACATAGCATTGTCTCAGGCGCAAGGCTGGATTCCCAACTGGTTTATGAGCCTCTCCATTCCTAACATCTGAGCCCTAGCCCCCAGTAAATGTTAATACTAATAATGAGCCAATTTAAGCAAGTTTGCTTTTCTCCCTGAATTATTTACAATGACCTCAGTCCATTAAAGTTTGGGACAAAGATCTTCCAAGTCACTATGCACAATTCTAGACAAATCATAAGGCAAATACTCTGGTGGAAATGCGGTCTGATGAGGCAGAGAGAACCCACATAAGTAGATCTAAACACCAACTACAGACTCTGCCAAACGTTCAGAACCAACTGCTGCTGTGCAGAGGAAATATAAATCTGTAGAATGAGAAAGGCAGGAAAGGAAGGGGGGTAGGCTGGATGTCTGAATGAACTGAAGCCAGGAGGAGATCATCAGAGAAGGCTAACCTCTATACAGTATTTTTCAATAGCATATAATTTTCCTACTTATAAAAGGGACACAATTTGGAAACAGGGAAAAGTACAAAATATTTTTAAAAAACCATCTGTAATTCCAATACCTATCCACACTCCCTACACATGATCTCCATGAAGATGATTATAATTTACTTTTTGGTATAGGTTTTTCCCATTTTTTTTCCTAAGCAACATTTCTGCCTATTTGACTCTACCCCCCCCTGCCCCCCCCCCACCTCCGACCCCATATCACACTCTAGAGATTCTGTGGTTCCTTTTTCAAAATCTCACCAATACAGTCTAAACAGCTCCCAGTATTCAGAACATGGCTTTGAACGGGCTGTATACTCAACCATGGTTGGGCATACATTGCTTTTCATTTTTCCTTCTCATAGAGGATGGTGTGAACATCTCTTTGTACACATCTCCTACTATTTGGCCCTCTAAAAGGATTGTAAGAAATGGGGACCAACATCTGTTGAAGTCTATGACGTGCGGACCCTGAATTAAGTTCCTTCCATGCAAGATCTCATTCATTCAATCCTTAGAACAGCTGTGTTGCCATTGCTATCAGTGACTTAGGTCCAATAGCTTGCCCCACAGGGCACAGCTGGCATCACGCAGAACTGGAATTTGAACCTGGACTGGCTGACTTCGGAGTCTCTGCCCAATCCACTGTGAGAATACTCTGCCCCAGGAGCCCATGTACATTCTCACTAGCAGATTAACCTCCATGGAAAGTTGACAGGGTAATGGATATGGCTTGAGAAGAGGCATGTATAATCAGGAGGAATGGTTTATGTGATGGCTTAGAGAGGAGAGAGGGTAAAGTTTTATGAGGGATAATAACTTTTGCCAGGTTGAAGTAAAAAAAAAAAAATGAGCTAGTAGGTTCAGGGAGGAAAATTGGTTTCAAAGGAGGGTCTCCAAGCCAAATTTCAGGAGTGTTTAAAAATTATTTAGGGAGACAATGGGAGTGCCTGTCCAGTCATACAAAGGGGAGTGATGTCAAAACAATACTTGATAAAGATGTACCTTGTTTCATTCTTTGATTTAGGAAACTGGCTTTGGCTTGTGCAATGAGATAAGATCCGAGTTTCAGAGGTCCTCTTGGAGACCTTTTGTCATAATTTTCTTGCAGTCTGACATGTTCTCTGTGGGAATGCAACTTTCTTCACAGTAGCTGTAGAATTTGAAGGAAGACTGAAAGGCATGACCTTGGATGCCCCTTCCAGTTCCAGGTTCCATACACAGCCACTTCTCTGAATGCATTCCAGAGCCCAGATGGAATCAGGACAGGAGCAATTGCTGACAAGAGACAAGAATGTTGACCAGGGAGATATCAGGGCAGAGGGTAGCATCATGGTTGTGATCACAAGCTCTGTCCTCAGACTACCTGGGTACAAATAGTGGCCTCACCATTTACTAGCCATATGACTTTGTGCCACTTATCTATCTTCGCTGTGCCTCAGTTTCCTCAACTGTAAAATGGGGTAATAATAACAATATCTGTCGTGAAGGTTAAGTGAGTAAAAACAAGTAATGCATGTTGGCTATTATTATCTCCACAAGGTAACGCATGATCACCTGCTAATTTCTGCAGTTGGTCCTCTATCCCCCGCTCTTGGAACACTAGGTCCTTGATAGATATGTGTGGATTCAAACTGGGAGTCCAGGTTTTCCTAGGTCGGGCAACTCTTGCCCCCGCGGAACAAACATTTCTTACTGCACCTTCTGAACATCAGTGCATACGATCACAACAGACTACCCCAAGGAAAACTTTGGCTTTCCTTTTCCTTTCTCAACTCTCTGGACAGTTACAAGGAGTCCCAAGGCCAGCACTGGCTCTTTATGAACCACACAGGTCAATGTCCCTTCCCTTCCTCTCTCGTCATTCGCTGCTCGGATCCTCTCTGCTCACACGCAGGGGCACATGATTTAACCTCTCTGCTCCTTTCCTTCTCTTTCATTTCTTGTCATGTCATCTTGGTGGCGGTGGAGGTTGAAGTGGGGACCCAGGGCCTTTCTCTCTCTGTTTCCCCCTTTAGTCATAGTGATCAGATCGAATTAGACAACTTGAGACCCAGCATCGTCTACGTGTAGAGTCTTGAAAGTGCCCCCCAAAGCCTGCTATAGAAATTACTCAAAAGTAGCCGTCTACCATCGTGAAAACTTAAAACTGAAGTTGATCTTTCTAGAAGTTACCATTTGAGATAATGTATAAGTTGATCAATGACTTTTGAACCAATTAATAAAGAATATTAAACTTAAAATGGTAATTCTAAAATGCACAATAGTCTGCTACACTATGGGTTAAATAGAGCTTTAAGGGTAGTCTGGGAACCAAGTCCTATGGGTGACATTGTTTCTATGGGAAAATGTACTCTGAATTCCAGACAACCCATTTACCCACTAACTTTTGGGAAAGGACCCTTTGGTAAGTTGGAGACTGACTAAAAATACCAAATATTTTAATGTATTTTTTATCGATGTATTAAAAACACATTTTTAGGTTTTATCTTAATAGACTGAAACAAATTCTAGACTCTTCCATGAGTTGATTTCCTGACCTCTGAAGCATAATTAAAAGTACGTTTGTGGATTTTCTGCAAAGAAAGGGCCTGGCTATTTTAATTAGCTTAATGTACGTAAAATCAATTATTTTGAGACGGTAGACAAACAAAATCATTCATATTGTTGGCAGGTTTGCACAAATGATTTCACAAGGGTAAATCATTTTCAGGTTACATAGGACAGATGCATGCGGCCTATGTGAGAACGTTTGGAAGTATTCTGGACTCTTTTTTTCAAAGGCACACACTGCACGTGCAATCAATTGGAATCTGTTTCTTCAGTTATTTCTTTATTCCCCACCCAGTAATGATGGCTGCCTCCTCGCAGGGCAATGTGACATTTTTATGTTATCAAGTGGTCTTTCTTTTGACCATTTTAGAAAAGACACAATATCTTCCCTTCACCATCGGAAGTCAGCTTCCCTGTGAGGTTTTACACAGGAGAATGAGTTGAGGAAATACATTTATAGTATTTCAAACTCATGTTAACAGAAAGAGAAAAGCTATATAGGTCACAGAGTAGAAGGGACCCAGATCTGGCCACAAGACCTGAGTTTTGGCCCTGACTCTTGAACTGAGTCACCTCAGACCCTTTGTCTGCACGACGAAGGCTTTGGCATCTTGCCTTGAAGTTCCTTTCCAGTCTTATGTTTTGTGTCATGGGTAGCTAATAATGTAAGGATTGGGGTGATGCTTTCTTCCAAAATCTTGTCTTTCCACTCACATCAGTTTAGTGGGGAGCAGACAGAGGCTGCCAATATCACAATAACTTTTTCTCCACTCACATTAACTTTAAAATGTATTTTAACATGGGGCGCCTGGGTGGCGCAGTCGGTTAAGCGTCCGACTTCAGCCAGGTCACGATCTCACGGTCCGTGAGTTCGAGCCCCGCGTCGGGCTCTGGGCTGATGGCTCGGAGCCTGGAGCCTGTTTCCGATTCTGTGTCTCCCTCTCTCTCTGCCCCTCCCCCGTTCATGCTCTGTCTCTCTCTGTCCCAAAAATAAAAAAAAAAAATAAACGTTGAAAAAAAAAATTAAAAAAAAAATAAAATAAAATGTATTTTAACAAATAGCAGGTTAGGTGTCTGTGAATAATAATCAATATTCTCCAAACTTTCAGTTTTCTTTCTTCCTTCCTTCCTCTTTCTTTCTTTCTTTCTTTCTTCTTTTCTTTCTTCCTTTCTTTTTTTCTTTCTTTCTTTCTTTCTTTCTTTCTTTCTTTCTTTCCCTTTTACGTTACCCTTCCTCCCTTCCTTCCTTCTTCTCTTCCTTCCATCTTTCCTTCTTTCCTTCCCTTGCCTTTAAAAGGCAGACCAATGGATTTGGCTCGGGATCAGCTCTGCAGGTCAGGATCTAACAAAGGGAAATCCCCTATGTGTTGGAACCTCGCAACTCCAGAGATGGGCCGTTTATGAAAGCTGAAGTACCGCTGGGGTGAGCCAAGAAGCCACTTGTGATTCCTGCCAGTTGTCCCCAGTCCAGACCATTTCACAGTGAAGGGCTCCGCCGTCCTCCCGCCTCCAGCTGTCCAAACCCAGGAGACGCAGCACCTGCCGCCGAAAGCCATAACAGCCTGTGGACATGGCTGCCTGGGAGGTCACGCTTTCTCTTTTGCGTGGGCAAAACTGCCCTTTCCTTAACTGCTAGTATTCTTTCCCCGGGCTTTGGAGGTCTGACTATCGGAAGATTGCTTTCGGACATTTAGTTTCCTCCATGTTAGGGTCTGTTAACTTTTAAAGCCCAAGATGAATGGGAGGAGGGATGGGGCAGCGGGGGAGGATTGGGAGGGAAGTGGGGGGGGGGGGGGGGGGGAGGGATGGCAGCTAAACCAGCGTAGGCTGGAGTGGGATGGGAAAGGGTGGAGATAAAGCAATGAATAAATGGCCAAATGAAAGAACAGCACAAAGCAGCAGGCAGATCAGCAAGCCAGACAAAATCTTTACGGAGTGCCTACCGCTTGTAGGTGTTGTGTTAGGCGCAGGCACGTTCCGGTGGACAGTGCAGCCGTGTCCCCACCTTACGGAAACTTACAATCGGGGGGTGGGGGGTGGGGGGTGGGGGAAGACATTAAACAAATAATTCAATGTGTTAATGATTAATAATTGAATTAAAAACTTGAACAGTTACAACTGTGATACAGCTGCAAGGAAGAAATTTAAGGGACGGCAACCGAATCCAGGAGGCGACCAGGGTGGTGTTCGACGCAAGTTGGGTATTTTTACAGCATTTTTTTCAAATAGAAATCTGAAAGTAAACTGTATTGCAATATGATGTATGTTTTTTTTCCAAACGAAACCCAAGCACACATCCTGCTCTGCCCCACCCTACACCCCCACACGGGAAGCTCCCGCCCTCATCTCAGAATCAGCCTGGGTGTTCTGTGGTTTTACTGCATCCTGAGAGCTCTGCTGTCCGGCTCCTTCCTCCACCCACCACGGGTTTTTGTGGGGCGCCACCTAGAGTTTGACTGTCGCATTGCCAAAACCTAGGATATTTGCTTTTTTTTTTTTTTTTTTGAAAATAAGTAAATAATCAATTAAAAAAAAAAAACAAATGAAAGAATGAGTGAGCAAAGCGGCAAGCAAATACACAAACAAGACAAAAACTTCCATTCACTGTCCTTGGCATCCAGAGTGAATTTAAAAGACTCCAAGTTTTCTAGGAAGAATGGCTTTCTCTAGGCTCTTTCCAAGATTTGTTTTGCAAAGCTGCCAAAGGGAATTATAGACAATGAATTGTAAGTAACAAGTCTCATGGTGACACCCAAAGTGTTTTAGATCCAAACCTCAGAGCTAGAAGGTTCCAAGAAGATGCCTACGGTTAAATCAAATTTGTCCTGTTTTTACTAATAACTGCCTGATAATTTATTGAACAGTCTGTATTACAGAAATACCTGTGGCATTAAGACAAAACCGACTGTTGTGATTTATGGGGTGGGCTAATACTACGGCTTTTAAGAAAATGAAAAAAAATGCATGAGGTTTGTCATTTTTAAATCACCTTAAGGCAAGACACCTAGCACTCTCGGTTACCACATTCCAAAGAGCCTGATAAGAACAGCCACGCTCATTTCAAAGGTGTTCTCACATATATAAAGATAGAGATGGAACTGCGCTTTCCTCCTCGTGCTAGACATATCCTTTCTCTCCCAAAAATTGCCCCAAAGGAAAAAAATTTGGATAAGGAAAACTCACATTCATCCCTCCATTCACTCGTTTTATTGAGGCATTTGCTTAGCACGTACAGTGGTGATGTAGAGATGGTAAGAGGATTCTGCCCCAGGGTGCTTATTGTCTAGTCACATTAGGTTGACAGGATATGCCAAGAAAGTAGATAGGACAAGAGTGAGCTATTTCTCAATACGGTCTAGCAATGAGAAGCTTGCGGTGGTGACACATTACTAAGGGGGCTCCTGTCCAGTTTGGAGGGGACAGAGAAGGCTTCTCCTAGGTTAGCGTGCTATGTCTTCAAGTACCAACTTCTTGGAAGGCGAAGTTAAACACAGACATATCCATAAACACAGAAAGATGAAGGTATCACTTTCCCTGAAAACTTTTCCGCCTAAGATACAGAGCCAAGAGGGAAAAACATAATGAAAATGAATATTACTGGGATATAAATTCCAGGAGTATAGAGACCATTTTGATCGTCGTTTTGATCTTGTTCGCTCCTAGACAGCTCTGTCACTTTCGTAATGTCTAGTAGACAATAGTACTCAATAAAAATAGTACTCAATAAAAATTTGTCGAAAGCTGGTGGGATGAAGAAATCCTGTTGCACATAGTGAAAAATCACCACGTGTGTATTTCAGTGATCTATAGTTTAGCGCAAGTTGGTTTACTGGCATGCTTTCTTAAAAGCCTTCATTGGCTTTCTGTTTTCTGCTTGACCAAAGTTCAATGCTTCTACCTATGTTTTCAATCTAATTGATCAGATTTCAATGCTCTTTCCTATTTTTTTTTTGTTCCCACCTATTTTGAATTTGCCCACTTCAATTAAATGGTTTCCTGCGTTTCCAAATTTGTTTTCTTCTATTCTCCAGTAGAATTGCCATTTGCCATTCACGTTGGTTTGTTTACAGCTCCACTACCGTCTTGTTCATTCCCACTTGCAAACATTCACTGGATTCCTTCTTCTTTTCTCTTCCTCTCCACCTACCCCTCCTTCTGATCCGTTGAAATTCTCAACGTTCTTCAAGTACCATTTTGAATTTACCTTGCTTTCTCTGACTAATCCATTCTCTCTCTCTCTCTCTCTCTCTCTCTCTCTGGGTGTTTTGATTTCAAACTCACGTAAACTCTACAGTCTATGTCACATTAATGAGTCTTCCTTATATAACCCCCTTACATCTTTCACTTTTATGGGTGTTAGCCTTACCTTCTCAACTAGATTCTAAACTCCTAACAGTTATGCTTTATGCCTTATTATTCATGTATACAAAATACCCACATGGCTGGCACAGCGATCCTAAATAAGGCAGTGGTGGGAGATAATAATGCTTGGAAAGCTGTGTCCAAATTATGGAAAATCTTGAATTCTAGGTTAAAAGACTGACGTTAGCCTTTAGGCATAAATAAGAGCATGTTCTACCATATCAGTCAAAGGAAAGGCAAGCTTTTCTGAAAAGGATCTTTGTCTCCATAGATACTTCACCATTATCAACCAGTTATTATGAAGTAGTCACCAATCATTCATTATGAAGAAAAATCATGGAGAGGACAAAAATTAGGGAATATCTTCTCTGGTTTTCAGCATCTTGATTTCCATGTTCCATAGAACAGTTTCCTGTTTCTGTGAGTGGAGAAGATTGAGTCTGGTGGTCTCCATGAGGTTTCAAATAAGCTGTGTTCCACCCAGGGTTTGGACAGCACTGAAGTGGCTGATAATAGCTACCCCCTTTTTTTTTTTTAATTTTTTTAATGTTTATTTATTCTTGAGAGAGACAGAGCATGAGCAGGGGAGGGGCAGAGCGAGAGAGGGACACACAATCCCAAGCGGACTCCAGGAGCCGAGCTGTCAGCACAGAGCCTGATGCGGGGCTCAAACTCACGAGCGGTGGGATCATGACCTGAGCCAAAGTCAGCCACTTAACCTATTGAGCCACCCAGGTGCCCCTGATAATAACTACTCTTGACTCCAGAAGCTTTGGGAAGAAATGATAAAAGAATGAAAAATAAAATAGTATTGCGCTTATGGAATCTCTTGTTTGATGAACTCTTCTCTCGAGAGGCAAAAATTTCATTAAGAAATTCTTTTATACAAATCAAAACCACACTCGGATACCACCTTACGCCAGTCAGAGTGGCTAAAATGAACAAACCAGGAGACTATAGATGCTGGAGAGGATGTGGAGAAACGGGAGCCCTCTTGCACTGTTGGTGGGAATGCACACTGTTGCAGCCGCTCTGGAAAACAGTGTGGAGGTTCCTCAAAAAAAATTAAAAATAGCCTTACCCTATGACCCAGCAGTAGCACTGCTAGGAATTTACCCAAGGGATACAGGAGTACTGATGCATAGGGGCACTTGTACCCCAATGTTTATAGCAGCACTCTCAACAATAGCCACATTATGGAAAGAGCCTAAATGTCCATCAACTGATGAATGGATAAAGAAATTGTGGTTTATATACACAATGGAATACTACGTGGCAATGAGAAAGAATTAAATATGGCCCTTTGTAGCAACATGGATGGAACTGGAGAGTGTTATCTTAAGTGAAATAAGTCATACAGAGAAAGATACCATATGTTTTCTCTCTTATGTGGATCCTGAGAAACTTAACAGAAGCCTATGGGTGGGGGGTGGGGGGAGAAAAAAAAAAAAAGAGGTTAGAGAGGGAGAGAGCCAAAGCATAAGAGACTCTTAAAAACTGAGAACAAACTGAGGGTTGATGGGTGGTGGGAGGGAGGGGAGAGTGGGTGATGGGCATTGAGGAGGGCACCTGTTGGGATGAACACTGGGTGTTGTATGGAAACCAATTTGACAATAAATTTCATATTTAAAAAAAAAGAAATTTCTTTTAGAAATTTTAGTAACTTCAAAGGTAAGTGCTTTTATAAACCCATCTTCCATATGGGACAATGCAATAAACCAAGAGTGGCATCCTTAGACTCAGAGAACTTAAACAAGCAGAAACTAAAGGAATGTATTTAGCAATTAACTGGTTTTTGCATTCAAACATTTAGGCAATGTTTCATTTGCCTAATGAAACAGCAGTATTTCATTTTCCCCCTGAAATGTGGGATTTCTTTGTCTGGCCTAGCTTAATAGCTATGTCAGAAAGTAGTCAAGCCACATTATTCATGGATTCTGTAATTACAAATTTTCCTACTCACTATAACTTGCTTGTAACCCTAATATCAATAGTCACAGCCCTTTTACAGTTATTCACCAACATGGACAGAATGACGAAAATGTTGAGTTGCCCAACACATACGTTCCTAGCTGAGGTTGAACAGGATGATGCTCTGCCCTTTTGTTTCAGCTCCCATGGCAAGAGCAAAAATAATGCCCTTTATGTGATCTAGTCAGTGCCATGTGTGTGCATTCCTGCTGAGGGGCTCCCAGAGTCCTATTTACCTAGAACTGCATGTTAAGAGCCAGACAGGAAGCTGGAAGACCAACTTACAAATGATCTGCTTTTAGTTTTGGCCTATTCCCAGGCATTTTTTTTTTTTTTTTTTTTTTTTTTTTTGGTCAAAAATCTGGCCCTAGAGTTATCACGTGGCAGGCACTGTCCTAAGCTCTACACACATTCAGCTCATTTGAGTATAAACGGCAGCAAAACAGTCCTACTTTCAACACCCAATCCCAAGCACGGAGTCCTGAAAATTGTCCAACCTGTCCTTCGGCTTAAATGTAAACACCATATCCCAATTCATACAGAGTTCACAGTGCTGGATACGGAAGAGTAACTTACCCAAACTATTGAACTTGCCCCACGCTCTCTCCTCAAGTGGGAAGCATTAGTCTTGGCCTCCAAGGAAACCCACCTGGCTGTGCCCTTGGCTATCAGAAAGCACTCCTCTCTGAAACCTTGTCTCTCAGATGGCCTCTGGCATGGCTATGGACAGTCATTCACAGACCCAGCCCAATCCACTCCTGTGTGGAGAGCTGAAAATGGACTTCAGATTTTGCTGACGTAGGGGCAGAGATTTTTGGTTTGGCATGGAAGGGAAGCATCTAAAAACTAATCATAGCCTTTTCACTGAGAAAATTAGACCCCAGTTAGCATCTCTCCTTTGCCTCCTTATTCTCAAAGAATGAATGACCCCTCCCTGGCCTTGTGTCCTGTCTCCAAAATGCCTCTGCCCTCATCTTACCTCCATAGACATACTTGTCAGGAGCAGGAAGAAAAACTCACCCCACCTTACTTGCTTTTCAGAAAGTTGTCATGTCTTCATTTTCAAAAACCTTGCTTTCTTCTCCGTTAGCGAATACAATGAAGCCTCATCTCTTATTTGAAGGGAAAAACGAGAGGTTAGGTAGACCCCGAAAATAAGGAGAAATCGCACTTTCAATCTCAGAATCTCTGTTGACTGAGCACTGCTGGGGATATTAATCATGAGGGCTTATTTTCCAAAGAACATCAGAGCACATCTGGAAATTTAAAATAACAGGAGGGTTCAAATCAACTGACGTTTTCCAGAGAATTCCTTGAGATAATTAACAAGATGTTGCCCACAGAGGCACAGAGAAATCCTGATTCTGTTCTGCCTAAACAAGCCTTTAAAAAAAAAAAAAGTATCAAAATTCACCTCAAATAGTTGGGTTTTTATTAACTGCCCTCCCTCGAGTGGATCCACACATACAACTGAAATCTGCCTTCTTTAGATTTGTTTCATTTGATTTGCTTTTATCCAAATGGAATTGACGAGTGGCTATTTCTAAGTGATCTTTTTGACACTACATAATTCTCACCGCCCAAGTTACCGTGAGCCCTAAGAAAGGAGGCTCTTTGCTGTGGGAGACAAAGATGTGGAGTCCGCACCTCTCTTGAGAAATACTCTGATTAGGTGGCTCTCACCGAAGAGCCAAGGTCAAAATCGACTCTGGATTAGGCTCTCCCATGACAAGAGGGAGGCATTCTTCTGGAGAAGATCTTCTTTGTTAGCAAGATGGCTGTTAGAGGGTGCAAAGGAAGAGAAAGGAAGTGACTTCAACCTTTTCCTTATCTCTGAGAAGCCATGATTACTCCTTGTGGTTTGGTACAGACAGCTTGTCAAGAATCGTGGATTTAGGCCAAATGGAGGCAAAAGGAGGGAAAGAGCCAACTTTGGTCTTTGCAGCTCCCTCTCTTCTCTTCCCCTTTCTTGCTCTCTCTCCCCATCGTCCTGCTCCACCAGGTACCCGGAAACCTCTAGAAAGTTGGCAACATGCTCTGGGTCCTGGAACACTCTTTGAGTCATTTGACTTGAGTATTACAAGTTGAATTGTTAAAGTTCATATGATGACATCCTAACACCCAGTGCCTCAGAATGTGACTATTTTGGAGATGGGGTCTTTGTAGAGGTACTCAACTTAAAATGAGATTCTTCAGAGTAGTCCCTAGAATAATATGACTGGTGTCCTTATGAAAAGCAGAAATGTGGAGGCAGATACGTATACAGGAAGAACATCGGGTGCACACAAAGATAGCCATCAATAAGCCAAGGAGAGAGACCTAAAACAGATCTTTCCCTCACGGCCCTCAGAGGGAATCAACCCTGCTGCCATTTTGATTCAGATAGCCAGCCACCATAGCTGCGAGACAATACATTTCTGCTGTTTAAGCCAGTCAATCTGCGGGACTTTGTTATGGTGGCCCTGGCAAACTGATGCACTGGGCTTCACACTTCCACTTGCTGTACGTTTGGTTCCCAAAGTGTGAACCTCCAATCTGAGGGACACTTGGAATTCTTGTCAGGGTCTCAAGATTTGTGGAGCCATTTTGTTGTTAATTTAAAGCCCAGTAAATATGCTCTGTGAATAATACACACAGATTGCTCCGTGATGGTCCTTTGCATTCCTTTCTAGATTAAACCCCATGACTGTCTACCTCTCCTCACTTCGTTCTAGCTGTACTGATCCACTCATTTCCTGGAAGGAAACCTGTTTTCTCACCTCAGAACCTTTGTACATGCTGTTCTCCTCTCCTTGAAATACCCTACATATGCCAAGTGTTGGCCAACTGCCACAGACACTTTAGTCTTGGCTGAGTTGCCACATCTTCGGGGAGGTCTTCCTTGAGCTCTGCCAAAATCGAGTTAGATACCCTTCCTATGTGACCCCACAGCACCACACCACGTGCTCGCTTCTCTTCTATCAGTAAACAGATTCTTTGGCGATCATCCCTCTACTTGGTCACCTCACTCACTAGACTGGGCAAAGGGGTGTTTTGTGTTGGATCTCATATTCACAGCACCAGGCTCAGTGCCTATCACAAAATTCGTTTTTACACATTACAACAATGCATCAAAACATTGTGTTTCGGTGAATTTTCACGGCCAATAAATATGAAACTACTATATTAGGAATCCTTACCTTTTTTTATGCTGAGAAGTGGTCCTCAGCCTCAAAAGTTTGGAAACCATTTCTCTAATCTAGAGGTCCCACAATGGTGGCCCAAAGGCTTTGTCCAGCCAGCAGATGCTTTGGTTTGGCTGGTGCTCCAGATATCTCTGGATGTGGACAGCTCTCCCCGGGGTATATGTGCTTACAGTCACCGTAGGCTCCCCATTCCCACTGCGGGCCATTCACTCTTTCCTCATTAGTGTTATCTGTCTGGCCTCTGAGGCAGTGGTTCCTCGAAAAAGTTCCCCTAGATTCTTCATCAAAATGTATTTTCCTGATTGTCCCCTCCTCAAACGTACTAATTTAATTGAAAATAAAATTTAAGAGGGTGTCTCCTTCAGAAAAAAAACCCATATCCTATCCAGAACCTACGAGGAGAATTATTTGGGGTATAGATGAGCAGGGGATTTTTCCTATAATCGTCTAAAATGAAACACTCAAAGGAAGGTTAGTGGTTATTCCCCTAGAATAGAAAGGATTGTAGAAAGGATGCAAGACTTGAAAACAAATTAATTTTTTAAAAAAACTTTCCTTTTTGGACACTGCCGGAGACACTAACAAGTACAGGAACAGCCAAATCAGGAGGCAATTGCGGAGGTGGACTGGGTAGAAGGCTCCACATAACCCCTAGTTAAAATTGTCAATCTCTAGGCAACAGAACATTAAATCACTGACATTTTTTCATGATTATGAACCCTTTTTCTGATCTCTTTAAACAACTTCAGAAAAGGAAAAAGCTAATTTCATCCTAGAATATATCCAGATTGCTCTGGGTTCACGCTGTGATAGGGTTTAAATCCAATAGAACTGCTTTGTGTATTTATTTTGGAGACTCTCAAAAGAAAAAAAAAAAAGTGCTACGTAGCTCAGGCTGACAACCAGGACACGATAATGCAGGGCCCTTCGAAGTGGAAGAAAAGTCCCCACTCAAAAAGAATGTCTGCCTTCTGTACAATTCTCTCTAGAGTTCCCCCATCCCCCACTCCCGTCCCCTTCCGTATAAACTTCTCAGAGGGACACCTTCGGTGACCCCGGAAAGTGCCAGTTCATATGTCAAATGCAGCTTCTCTTCTGACCCCACTTCTGATCCTGCTTTCAAGGCTGACACATTTCTGTTCATAGTTACCCTTTCTTTCCTCTCCTTTTGCCAGTTTTTAGTCCAATATGCCAATTGTCCTACACTTCCATGACTTCAGACCTTAAACATTTTAACCAGCAGTAGAGAATTCTGTAGAGCCCTTTCTGAAAAACCCAGTCTATAATCTCCTCCCTTCCCCCAGCCAGTTCACTGGGGCAGTGATTTCCTCAAAGAATTCCAACAAATTAGTTAGGCACGACTCCCCTTCCTGAAATGATGTTAGCTGTCTTTAATCAAGCTTGCTTTTCCAACTGTTCTCGATCTGATACCTTAAAGTAGTTACAGAGTCCTTCCCCTAAATGAAGCTAGACTGACTGGCTTATCTTCTTATTCCTGGCATTCCCCACAAATACTGATACTGTTTCAGGGAGGGGGTGTGGGTGATGAAGAGGGAAAGGATTCATTAAATCTTTTAACTTCTCCTCGTCTTTTCAGAGACAGTGACTTTTTCCTTAAGCCCAAAGATAAACATGTAAAATCAGCATCCCGGAGAGAGGCCTCTCAAAATCAGTCTTGGTCCTTTAAAAATGTTAGTACATAGTCTTGTAGCTATGTATATTTTAAGATACATATGTATCTCCACAACACCTCATGTGTGGTCATGATATCCATCACATAAACTTCTGCATTTTCCAAACCCTGGGATACAATTTCAAACCATATATAAACTGACTTTATACTGCACATATGCACCGCGCTGGGCCCTACCACGCGGATGGCATCATTATTTCCACACGGTCTGATTCACAGTCCAAACCCAGGAAAGGGTCTCAAGGAAAAGACGTTCAGGACCAGGTTTCCAACTTGAAACTCTCCATGGGAATTTCCAGGAAAAAAAACTCTGACACTTCAAGGGAAAAAGAGTGAAGAAGGACCGCAAACCAGAACCAAAACCAAACAAAAGGAGAAGCATTAAAAAGTTATGTGATGAAGCGGGATACTATAAAGTTTTTATTATGACTTGTTTGGAAAGAGCTTGTTTAACAAATGCAGTCACCCTCTATTCAAGCACAAAGCAATAAAAAATTTTATAGTCCACTATCACATGCCATAATGCGTATGGAATGGTTAAGCCCAATCAGATCTTGGAAAAGAACGTTTTGTTTGCTCTTCTAGGAAAGTTCGCCCTTTAAAAGAAAAAAAAAGTGAAGGGAGAAAGAAACCTCCACAAACTATGGGGATGGGGAATTGTCTGGAAAGTATATCAACTGGGGAATGGGTAAAGAAAGGGGAACGATGTCTTTACCTGGAAGGAGAAAACTAGTGAGGGAAATGAGGATTGTCTCCACCTATTTTGAGGGAAGTTTTGCAGAAGACTTACTAATTTTCGAGTTCTGATGTGAAATAAGGACGAAAGAACTAGATCCGATTGGTACGTGTTAGGGCGAAGGGAGGTAGGTAGATTTGACTCAGGAAAGAACCTTCTGAATGATAGCTTCTCACAAAGGCACGATCTGCCTTGGGAATTATTGAATTCCCTGTGTCTAGAAGCTCAAGCAGAAGCAGTTAGCATCTAATATGGGTATCATGCACGTAAGGGGATTCCTGCAACAGGTGAAGCTTGGATGAGTTGACCCAGATGGTACCTTCCATCCATATCTAGGTACCTGTGATTCTGAGATTTGCTTAAAATCCCAAATGGGTGATTGGAGACATTTCATATTCCCTGTAAATCTGAGCATGCATCAGAATAGGATGTTCATTAGAAAAAAAAAAATGAAAAAGTATAAATTGGTTCTCATTGTTTAGTGTTCCCTATGGAAAAAAAAGGAAGTGTCAGAATAAAGTCTTTTTTGATCTCGGGTTTGGAGCACAGAGTTTTTCTGTTGTTTATTCATCACCCTTTTGTCAAATGTTTTCAAGTTGGAGATCACAACATGTTGAAAGGCTGTGGGGAATTCCAAACGGCTTAAAGAAATCAGAGCCCTCCCATTCTGAACAGAAATTTGATGTAAAGTATATTAGTAGATTCTTTTCCTTCCACATTATCACCCCCGAATCTCAGTTTCTCCCAATCACACATTTGCCAAAGCCCCCCTTTCCTTTTGATGCTCCCTCCTTTGTTTTCACCTCCTGTGTCCTTCTGGGTTTGGTGCCTGCCTCCCATGGCATATTTTCCTTCTGAGATGAAACAAAGGGAAGCTATTCCGTAGCTCTCTCCTTAATAAGACAGACCAAACAAGCTCACTGAAGGGATAAAGGATAAGAACGTTGGAGAATTGCTGAGCTAGTCTCATTATCTCACTCCCTGTTTATCCTCAAACTTGCCAAAAATTGCCCAGGAACAGACTTCCTGCTCCATCGTTTAAAATGATCTCTCTTTCTTCTACTTTCTTGCCAAACTTATTTCATGATACAAGAGACTCTGAGACGGAAGAGGGCAGAGTAATAAGCCCAGGATGAATTTTATCCTTATTAAGTACCTTTCATTCCTCAGAATCCCTAAAGGCCTGACAATCTATATTTCATGCCCTCCTACCTCACCGCAGAAAGCTGGACTCCATGCCATAAAGGGAAAACACAGTAAGAGCAGAGGTAAACTCTCTTCGAGTCTGATCGCCACTTCCATTATGCATTAGCATTTCTATGCCACACTGTATTGGTCAATGTTATATTACTCAGTCTAGACAGGAGGGAGAGGAGGTCTTCCTGTAAATGGTATTTCCACACATTTTCCTCTCTTTACTGACTTTCCTTCTTGGGTCCCCTTTTTGGGTACTAAATTTTCCCTCTCGCATAGAATTCTTCTTATTTAAAAAAATTTTTGTTTTCTTAATGTTTTTATTTATTTTGAGACAGAGAGAGACAGAGCATGAACGGGGGAGGGGCAGAGAGAGAGGGAGACACAGAATCCGAAGCAGGCTCCAGGCTCTGAGCCATCAGCACAGAGCCCGATGCGGGACTAGAGCCCACAGACCATGAGATCGTGACCTGAGCCGAAGTCGGACGCTCAACCGACTGAGCCACCTGGGCGCCCCGAATTCTTATTTTTAAACCCATCAGAATCCATTTCAGGGAGAAGCTCTACGAGGAGGGCATCTTCTTCACAGAGCACAGAGCAAGAGCCACAGAGCAAAAGTGTCCTTTTGGAGTTTGTCATTACGTAGAAACATGCTATGATGTCAAATATTAAATGTAAATAGCGCATGACCCCTACCTTATAGGAAAAGATATCTCACCCGCCAAGCGAAGGAAAGAGAGACGCAGTGACTATACCAGTCTACCACTATCCATGGAAACATTGAAAGAGCTGATACATAAAGTGTGTGCTTAGCAGGTATCACCTGTTTTGCGTTTAATATCTCCCTTATTTCCCATAACAATCTTATGAGGCGACACTATATGATTCTCACCATGAAAGAAAAATGGCACTCAGTGAGATTAAGCAAGACACACATATGCGAGGTCATGCCAATTCTTTAAGGAAGTGGAACCCACATTATTCTGGCTCCAGAGTCCATTTTCTGAACCACTGGTTTCTCTCCTACCTCAGGCGTCTCTTCAAGGATGAACATGAGGACAGACACCCTTCTATTTGAGTGGCTCCTTCTAACTGCTTCCACCTCTACACAGAGTTAATGCAGCCTTTCCCCCATCTCTATACGCGGTCAATGCAGTGACGGTGGGGGTGAGCCCCCAAGCACTTGGGCTTCTCCGTTCCTGGCTGACTCCTGGCCAGTGGAATCTCCCTTCAGGGTTCACGCTTTTTTCACCGCTCTTTCCAGTTCAAGTTCATCCTTCTCTATAGAGTCTGTGCTTGAACTTGGGTGAGGTGGGGGCGGGGTGGGGGGGAAGGCAGAGTGCAGCGCAGGCATTCGTTTCTCGCTGAAAGGGCAGCTGTCCACTGAGTTCACAGAGTAACTTGAGTAGGTGTGTTACTTAATACGCCGCAAGAAAATGCCCACCCCGAGAGTCTAAAATTGTGGATTTCGGAGGCCTCCTGCTGCTGCTCGGCTGTCTTCCAAAGCCCCGCTGAATTGCTTCCTCTGCAAGCAGGACCTTCTGCCGGAGACGTTGGGGGAAATGTGGTTGTTGATCTGTGGCAAGAGGTGACGGGTGGCCGCTCTGCGACGGTGGGACGTTAAAATTGATCTGAAAATATTTTTTTCCAAAGGGTGAGTAGGGACTAGGTAAAGAAAGCAAGCCTGATGTTCCTGCGCCTCTAGAGAAGGTGTGCTGGCTACCAACCAGCTTTCCACACTCAGAGACCTAAATCCTCTAAAGACTCCTTCTGGGAAGATCTTGGCATGGGGATACTGGCCATGCCTGAGCTGGGCCTTCGCTGAGGTTTGGTTCCCCAGGACCCTTCACCCCGCCATACCTCATCACCAGCATCAAGGAGGGGGCTCCGCCGAGAGTGTAACGACTGCTTCTACGGAGGCGATTGGCTTTCTTTTCTCGACAATAGCAAGCAAGCACAGCAAACGGTCTAAAACGTGACAACTCGGGGCCAAATTACCTTTGACCCAAGGCGCAGCAAACTTCGCCGAGTGACTTCTACAGCTCACCAAATGAAAATTCGTCACCATGGTGCAAGGTGGAAGGCAGCCCGCCAGCAGTGTGTTGCTTCCTGAGCTGGAAGAGCCCGAACAGTCATCTCCTCCTAGAGACAGCAGGGGGGGCATTTGTAGAAACCGTTTTCTGGAGAAGCGTGGGATGTTTTGATGGTACCTGATGGCAGGTATTCCCATCTCCGAGTTACAGATGAGGAAACCAAGGCCCAGGGTAACCCAGTGGATTAATTGCTGAGCTAAGACCAGATGGCTATGCTTTTGTTCTTTATTCAGGTGTCTGTTGTTTAGACCTTCGCGGAAATAGCTCTTCCTCGGGCCTAAGCTGTGTTGCGTTCTTACTGTTGCCATATATTCCTGGGAGGCTGGGCAGCTGCTCCTGAGACCAGGCATTCACTGTGTAGACTTCCTTTCTCAAGGATTTTTCTAGAGGACAGAGCCAGGCTCCACCTTCTGTCTTCATAGTTGGCATCTGTTCGAACTACTAGGTCGCCGGGGAGGTTTGTCATTCTTTGGGGTTGCCCACCTTAGGATTTTTGGTGGAAGGCCATTGCGATTAACTCGCACAGAAGCCAAAACTGCTGTATCCTCATTGTTTTCCAAGTTTCCGCACAGCTAGGACCCAAACGTCCACCCAGGCTCCCGCGATCGGATGCACCAAGTGCAGACTTCGAACCTGGGATCCCTGCTGCCGTGAGTGTGGATGGCAAAGAAGATTGTGGCCGTGGTGGCAGCTCAGGCTAATCAAGACCCCTCGCCAGCAGGGGCGGCAATGGCAGAAGCAGCATCCGGGGCTCAGAGCTGGCAGCCCAAGGATGTGGGTTGCAGAGTGTAGCAGTCATAGGCTGCCACGATGCCCTCACCAGAGCAGTCCGGGGGTTTGATTCGGGGCATTCCTCCTGGTTGGAGGATTCAGCCTCCTGTGCTCTATGTTACTTTGCCATTCCCTGAGCTACTGAACAGCCTTTAATAAATTCTTCCCATAGAGTGGCTCTCTACCCGCTGCTTACAAGGAAAACCGCTGCCTTGAAACAATCGAAACAAATTCAGAATAGATAAGCGTCTCGATTTCTTAAAGTAACAGAAATCACCTTAGAGTATAAAACTGTACCCTAGTATAGCCCACAGCCCGTGGAACTCGATAAGGGTGCATCACGAATAAAACCACACGTATTTACAGCTTCATGCAAACATATCTGCATAAGCCTGTACATGTGTGAAAGTGTGTATGTGTGCCTATCTGAGTCCCCCAATGCAATATGTCACAGTTAGGACTGTGCAATATGCAATATTGCAAATGCAATTGCAATATTGCAATGCAATATGTCACAGTTAGGACTTTTAGCCCCAAAGCCAAACTTCAAATTCCCTTCTGTAGTTGTCAGACCACCCTCCTTCTCCCTATTCCATTGCTTTCTGTTCACTGCCTTTCTTTCCCAAAAGAATGTATTTGCTTTTTATCGGGCAGAACACCATTCTCCTTCATTCGCATCCAATTTCAGCTGCGTTAATCACTGACACAAAATGAACTAAGACCAACGTGGGATACTCAGCCAACACCGGCCGCGGGGTGGCATTCATTTTGCAGCAGAAACGCGGAGCATGAAGCGAAATGTGAAGTTGTTCAAAGGGGTGCGTGCACCGTGTACCCTCGGGGACGTGTGCCGTAACTGTTAGGAAGCCTAAGGTTCTGAAATCCTGGTTCACAAAGCACACACACTTTTGTGCAACAAGAAATCCAATCAGGCAGAGGAAACTGAAGCAAACTTCCCTGGGGTCGCCCCTTAACCAGTGCTTTCCAAAGCTCTTAGCCAAAGCACGGAAATGTTTTCAAAGTTTGCTCCCCCTGCGGATAGCATAATTGAATCACAATGACTGGGGGCTACATCGAGGCAGGTATTGCCATCTCTGATTTACAGATGAAGAAACCAAGGCCCAGGGTAACCCAGTGACTTAATTGCCGAGTGAGCTGCGACTAGAATCATGGGCTCCTGGTTCATTGTTCTTCCCCCGTTTCTTAACACTTCGTGGCTCTTGTTCTTGCTTTTAGATGGTGATGTGTGGATCTCTCTCTATATGTATCTATGTTTGTATAGGCATATATTTACTTATATTATGCATGTATATATGTTGTGTATGTTTATATATTTGTTAAAATATTTAACATACACGATATATGAAATATGTCATTAAAAGATTTACAGTCGAGGGAGAAGATGGAGAAATCGTCTGCATGTTCTTCTGAAAATAGTGAGTGACCAGCCTTCAGAAGAAACCAGCCATGAGGGGACCGGGGGATGGGGGGGAGCTCGTCTTCGACATCTGCTTCCCTTTATAACTATTCTTGCGCCTCTTTCTTGAGGTAACTCCCATCCATCCTCTGTGGTTCAGTGTAAACATCCCTTCTTCTGGGAAGCCTCCTTTGATCCCCCTGTCTAGGTCAAGGTCTTTTTATTATGTGTATTCTTTTCTCACTTTGTCATTCATTATACATGAGTTGGTGTGACTGCTTTTATCTTTTTGTGTGTGTTTTTAAAATTTTTATTTTTTGAGAAAGAGAGAGAGCACAAGGGGGGAAGGTACAGAGGGAGAGAATTTTAAGCAGGCTCCACACACAGCACAGAGCCCCACGTGGGGCTCCATCTCATGACCGTGAGATCGTGATCTGAGCCGAAATCAAGAGTCCGATGCTTTCGGGGCTCCTGGGCGGCTCAGTCGGTTAAGCGTCCGACTTCGGCTCAGGTCATGATCTCGCGGTTTGTGAGTTCGAGCCCCGCGTCGGGCTCTGTGTTGACCGCTCTGAGCCTGGAGCCTGCTTCGGATTCTGTGTCTCCTTCTCTCTCTATCCCTCCCCTGCTCATGCTGTCTCTCTCTGTCTCTCAGTAATAAATAAACGTTAAAAAAATTAAAAAAAAAAAAAGAGTCCAATGCTTAACTAACTGAGCCACCCAGGTGCCCCACTGTGACTACTTTTAATACCCGTTTTTTGCACATCAGCACATCCCTAGAACCTAGCCGGTGCCTGGCACAGAGAAGGTGCTTACTAATCTTTGCAGAAGGAGGGCATCAAAACACAAGGAGAGGCATTAATCAACAGGAGGTGGGGCTCCTCATCAGGGACAGGGTGGTAGATAAAATGGACTCTGCAGTCAGAATACCTGTGTTTGAATTCCGGCTCTGAGATTTCCCAGCCAGGTGACTAAACACGTTGCTTAGGCCCTCTGTTCTTCGGTGGCCTCATCACTAAAATGTTGATAATGCAGTTACCTGTCTCACCGAGCTATTTGAGAATTAATTGAGTTTATATATGTAAAGTACTCAAGATACTGCCTGTTACATAACAAATGCTTAATAAATATTAACGGTGACTTTTTTTTTTCTTTTTTTTTAACTAGGTGGAAAGAACGAGTGTGGGTGAAAACAGGTGTGCTGGTCCAACGGTGGGAAATTGAAGAAGATCCAATGTGATGATTTCTCTCTTCTGGGCAAGTTACAAGTTGAGAATGAGAGGCAGGTGGCGTGGCAGGGATCAGAAGTGGTACAGGCTGATTCGCTGCATAGAAACCCTGCATACAGCAGTCCCATCGCGCAGGCCGCCTCTCCCCACTTTCCCGGGACCTGGCAGAGCCAGCTTTGCCTCCCCACAGGGTGAGCAATCAGAGTCATTTTGCTAATGCTACTTCAAGAACGGAAAGGTCAAAAGCCTCGTGCATGGAGCACCTCAGAGCACTAATCTAATCGGTAATACCAAGGCCTGAGAATTGAATGAGAATACGGGGCACTCCAGATCCGCAAGTAAGAAATAGTTTTTGTGTTCTGTAAGAATCTGGCCCCTTCGCAGTAGTTCTTCGTTTCTTGAAGGGTTTAGATTTTCTTGTATCCTTAGGGTGATCGCTCTGTTTCCTTAATGTGTACAACTGCGGACATCCGCCCGTTGGGGCAGGCGAGCTAACCTGTCAGTGGGTAATGGATGTTTTCCTATTGCTCTGCTGAAGAGCATTAACTTAAGCCTTCACTTCAGCTCCGCAGATAGTTGAGACAACAGATGGCCTTTCTTGCAATTCTGAGGGAATTGCTGCATTAGGAGGTTCAGAAGAGTGGCTTCTATTTGTTGGTGGCTTAAAATAGACAAGGCGAATAAAGAACCATTATTGTTATGTATGCAGGGAGTGCAGTGGCTGGTGAGGGCTGGAGCTGGAGGGAAGGAGAGAAATCTTGGTCCAGTCGCCTTCTTGACCTTGCAGGATGCAGTAAATTTCAGCTACAGAGTAGAAGAGGGAAGCCAAGAGTCGTTCTGAAGAGGTCGAGTTCTATCTATAATATTTGCAGATGTTGAATATCCTTTCTGGGGACAGGACTGCCATCTTTTTTTTTTATGTTTATTTATTATTGAGAGACAGAGAGACACAGAACAGGAGCCAGGGAGGGGTCAAGAGAGTGGGAGACACAGAATCCGAAGCAGGCTCCAGGCTCTGAGCTGTCAGCACAGAGCCTGACGCGGGGCTCGAACTCACGAACTGCAAGATCATGACCTGAGCCGAAGTCGGTCGCCCAACCGACTGAGTCACCCAGGTGCCCCAAGAACTGCCATCTTAAACAAGCATAACTAGAAGATGGACAATGCAAATCCGCTTTCCAGACTTACGCATTTGCAATGCGGAGTGATTCCATCAATTAAAAAAATACAATCAAACTCTGGAACTTGTGCACTTTTTTCAGTGACAGTTTGGAGGCACATGGACAGGCTTGACATCACTTATCCTGCTTTCTGAGATTTGTATGACAAAGCACCTTCCATCTTGAAACAAACAAAATCATACCACCTTCAATATACATGTACTTTGCTCCTGTTCACCCATGGCATTCTGACATTCACCATAATAAGAAGTATTCGGCTTCACATAAGACCAGATTATTTGATGAACTCATGGGATTTTTAGCAGTGAATCTGACTAACTGAAAATAGTCATTGTTCAGAGCTATGAGGCCCACAAAAAAAGAATCAACAGCCTGGTTGGAAGCTTCCTATTTATATCTCATAGTAAAAACCTTGTTGCCATCTTGACATTATAATTTAGGGGCTTCTCAGATGGCATGTTGCAGGATGGCCTCGAGCAAAATGCACCCATTGATTGAATGGGATTTGATATTTGTAATGCTCTCAGAAAAGACAGTGTTCCATGTATGAGACATTAAAGAGACAGATTCTAACATAAATGAGCTCTACTGCATGTGGGTAGAGCATTTTCTAATTCCAAGGGCAAGAAATGCAGACTCTATAATATCTGCATTTCATCCAGGCACACCACCCCTACTCAGGTGGCAGAGAATTATTCTACAATCTGCTTGAGGATCAAGGATGCAAAGTGTAAATGCTTTCAGCAGATGCTTTGAATCTTGAAGGCATATGTTGTTCATACTTCTTTAAAAGAAATCTCCAAAACTGCTGTAGGAGTTCAAATCATCTGAAATTTGGGAACTTCGGTTATTTTTTTCAGATGAAAGCAAAACCGAGACTTGGGTCATAAAAAGACAGTCCAGAGCAAGGTGGCCAGCAGTTTATTCAATAGAAGGTTAATTCATTTAACATGAATGCAAGGTGAGCATAATGGGCTGTAGATGCTAAGGAGGAACGTCAACTCCATGTGCAGTATCTTGGCAATTGGCAAAGTGACATTCCATGGTATTCTCCAACAAAGAATGTAGTCTTCTTCATGTGATAGCACCCCCAGCCATGCTGCTAGAAGGTTAAGGTGTATGTGCTCTTTGACTTTGTACCCAGACTGTGGTAGGCACCCTGATAAGCACTCGGGGATAAAAAAGCAAAACAAAACAAAACACAAAAAAACAAAAAACCTCATGGGGTCAGAGCCTCCCCGAATTATTCCCATTATAACAGCCTGGACATGAGGAATTACAATGCATTCCTTCACCCAGTCTCCAAAGACTTAAAGTTTCATAAGGGGAAGCCCGTGGTCATTTCCTTTCGATTTCGTTCTTGTATTCATTCTCCTGAAATCTTGAGATACACCTTTTGCTCTAACAGGGGAAATGGAAAGATTTGAATATCTTTATTAAACAAGGTATATCAGTTAAGGGGTTTTTTTTTTTGGGTTTTTTTTGGTTTTTTTTTTTTTTTGGTTACAATCAACAAGAAGACATTCGGCTAACTGAGCTGAGAAGGGAACCTAATGGAAAGATTTGGGGGAAGCTCAATGAATTGCAGAAAAATTTAAACCAAGACTCAGAAAGGACCAGAACTGAGAAGTTTCAGGGACCTCAACAGCAGGAGTGAACACAGCACATGAGCGGGGCACCTTCAGTAGGATGGATTGTGTTGTCCAACACTTGAATGCTTACTTGCAAAAATGAAAAGGGAGATGTTCCCTGAACATTGCAGGCCAAATTATAGAAGTTTTGTTGTTGTTTACTGTTTTTTTGTTCTGTTTTGTTTTCTAGAAGTTGTGGTGTGAGATCACCTTGATTCAGTCCTTCAGGTTCACACTTCTCTAACGATGGCTGGCAGCCTGCAGCTTGATGTGAATGGAGAGCTAGGAGAGAATATTGTCTTCCATTATCATTCAAATGGACTGAACAGGAAACCGAGGTCTTGGCCCCAATCTCTGTTTAAACATGAAATCAAGGCTAGAACCTCTAAAAACATCTACGACTGGAGCTGTTTCTTTGTATCTTGGAGCTCCCTTCTGGGAAATCTGCCTGCCTCTTTCATAACCTGCTTCCATGTAGGAGGACCCTTGGGCACACTCCTTAGTTCTGCTTGACTCCTGGACGTCTAGGCCTATTGGGTCTTTGAGAGAGCCCAACACAGGGTAATCCTCTTCCCCAGCAAGTTGTGAGCCAATTTAGAAATAAAAGTAGACAGCAAATGAAAGCAAAGGCGCCTTCCTGTTTAATGATAAAATTGATCTAAGAGACTGTGGCTTAAATCTAGGGGAGAGAGGCTGAGGTCTTCTTAATAGTGAGCACCAGAATCACAGATATACCAGTCTCAGTTTCATGCAGCATCTAATCACATCAGGCTTCTTCTCCAAATAAGTCCCTCTTGATTTGGGGGAAAGGCCAATTGCACCTGTTAAAAAAAACAAAAAACAAAAAAAAAACCTACCTCAAGAAGGAACAGAGGAGAATGTATGCTGCCTAAAGGCAGCTTGTTCCAAAGAGGAAGGTTAAGGATGGAAACACATCCATCGGAGAAGTCACTGCACTTCTCCTGGGGAGGAGTTATTAAAAGGGTAGGGAATGACCTATCGATGGGCATCGCCAAGTGGAGGCTAAATTTCATCCCCCTCCAACAAGACCCTAGAACAGTCTAGAGAGAGAGAGAATCCTCTCTTGTCTCCCGAAAGCCTAACTTCACCAGTTTCCTTCTTGAGGGTACACCTTATGTTGTGATGATCAACATGAGGAATGTCTTTCAAGACTGTGGCTACTTAGAACAGCGTGCCCTTAACGTACAACTTCCATCCTAGAGACATATAACCCAGAGTAGGAATGGTGTCTTGTTTTGATTTGCTGTTTTTATCATTTTTCGGCTTGCAAGGGTATCCAGTGGACGTATTTCTTACTTCACCCATTTTTCTGTTCTTCATCTGCCTACCTGCCTCCAGTTCCCAAGCAATCAACACCATTGTCTGCCTATAAAGGATTCTTTAATATGTTTCTAATGTATTAGTTTTTTGCTTTTTAAAAACAGCTTAATGAGATATAATTGACATCATGACCTCACGTTCATCATGACACAATGTATAAAGTGAACAATCAGATCAGTTCTGACAATGTATATACCTATGCAACCGTCACCACGATCATGATAGTGTGCATCACCTGAAGGATACAAAACCAATATTCCTCATACATCTTTGTAATCCCTCCCTCTTACCCTTTCTATCCCCTGCTCCAGGCAATCACTGATCTGCTTTCCGTTGCTATAGATGTGTTGCCATCAGACTGTTTTGTTAGCTTCTTTCACTCTGCAAAATTATTTTGAGGCTCACCTATGTTGTTGCGTATACCAATGGTTCATCTTTTACGTTGCTGACTAGTATTCCGTGGCATGGATATGTAAGTATCTCCTACTTTTCAAAGGTTCCCATTCTGCCCCTTCACTTTTATGAAAGACCTACTTTTCTACTCGTTTTTGCTAACCGAAAGAAACCTGAAGAGAACTTTTGCTTTTACGAAAAAAGGAGAAAAGCAAAAATCGCATTCTGTGTTTGTTTTGCGGTGAGCTGTTACAGAGGCAATGCACACCCTGATCAGCTAGAGGGGCCCGGCAACTACACTCTGTGTCTCAGCGTCAAGCCACCAGACCTTTGAACTGTGTCTGTGAGCATCTGTGCTTTATCTTGATTATTGTGTGCATCCGTTAGCAAGATGCGTCCTAAGGTATCAGAAAAGCGTAAGAGAAGTTATTTTGGGGTCTGGGAAAACTCAAAAATGTTTCCCTATAAATGAATGGAAATTGCTTCTTCCCTTTACTCCATTTTGGCATATGAAACAATTCGTAGGAATGCTCCACTCTCGGATAGCAAGGGAAACCTGCACCACAATATGTTTATCCATTTACCTGTTGATGGACATTTGGCTTTCACAAATGAAGGAGCTACGAACATTCAAGTACAGGTCCTTGCACACGCGTATGCTTTCTTTTCTCTTGAGTAAATACCCAGGAGTAGAATAGCTAGATCATATGGTGGGTTTATGTTTAAGTTTTTAAGAAACTGACAAACTATTTTCCAAAGTGGTTCTAACATTTTACATTCTCACCAACAATGCATGAGGGTTCTCATTCCTACGTATCTTTCTCAACCCTGGATATAGTCAGCCTTTTTAATTTTAGCTATTGTAATTGGTGTAACTGGGTATCTCATGGTTTTATTTTGCATTCCCTAAGGAAAAGTGCTCATTTGCCATTCCTATATCATCTGTTCACCTCTTGTTCCCATCTCTTAACCAGGTTTTAAGGTGGGTTATTTGTGTCTATTATTGTCCTGAGGGTTTAAAAATATATTCTGGACACAAGTCCTTTACAAGATACAAATATTTCCTCTCAGTCTATGGCTTGTGCTTTCATGCTCTGAGCAATGCCTTTCTTTCTTTTTTTTTTTTTAAATATAATTTATTGTCAAATTGGTTTCCATACAACACCCAGTGCTCATCCCAACAAGTGCCCTCCTCAATGCCCATCACCCACTTTCCCCTTTCCCCCACCCCCCATCAACCTTCAGTTTGTTCTCAGTCCTTAAGAGTCTCTTATGGTTTGCCTCCCTCCCTCTCTGAAACTTTTTTTCCCCCTTCCTCTCCCTCATGGTCTTCTGTTAAGTTTCTCAAGATCCACATATGAGTGAAAACATATGGTATCTGTCCTTTTCTGATTGACTTATTTCACTCAGCATAATACCTTCCAGTTCCATCCATGTTGCAGCAAATGGCCAGATTTCATTCTTTCTCGTTGCCAAGTAGTATTCCATTGTATATATAAACCACATCTTCTTTATCCATTCATCAGTTGATGGACATTTAGGCTCTTTCCATAATTTGGCTATTGTTGAAAGTGCTGCTATAAACCCTGGGGTACAAGTGCCCCTATGCATCAGCACTCCTGTATCTCTTGGATAAATTCCTAGCAGTGCTATTGCTGGGTCATAGGGTAGGTCTATTTTTAATTTTCTGAGGAACCTCCACACTGTTGAGCAATGATTTTCAAAGAGTAAAAGTTTTTAATGCTGAAACTTTAATGATTCATCATTCCCCATTTTTTCTTCTCCAGATCATGTGTTTGATGTTGTATCTAAAATATCTTTGCCTGTGGTTTATACTTTTATAGTTTTAGGTTTACTTGAAGTCTATAATCTATTTTGAGTTAATTTTTATATGGTTCTAGGTATAAATTCAAGTTATTGTTATTGATTTTGTGTATGTCTTCCAGCATCGTTCTTTGAAAAAAATGATTCTTTCTCCACTAAATTGCCTGTGTTGAATATTACTTGTCTGTATGTGTTTTGTTCAAATACCCATCAGTTGTTATATGTGTGATCAATTTTTGTACTTTCTATTCTGTTCCATTGACCTATTTGTCTATACCTATATTAATGCCCCAGTGTCCTGATTACTTTAACTATCATGTGTATAAAGACTTTATAGTAAGTCTCTATAACATAGTAGTGTAAGTCCTTCAACGTTGTTCTTTTTCAACGATGTTTTGGTTATTCTAGGTTATTTGCATTTCCATATGAACTTTAGAATTGATTTTCTAATTTCTATTCCCCCAAAGCTTGCTAGAACTTTGATTGCTATTGCATTGAATCCACAGATACATTTGCCATCTTAATAATATTTTTAAACTAAATTAATTTTTTTTTTAGAGAGACAGAGAGAGAGACAGAGTGAGAGCAAGTGAGGGGCAGAGAGAGAAAGAGACACAGAATCCGAAGCAGGCTCCAGGCTCTGAGCTGTCAGCACAGAGCCCGACGCGGGGCTCGAACCCATGAACTGTGAGATAGGACCTGAGCTGAAGTCGGACACTTAACTGACTGAGCCACCCAGGCGCCCCACCATCTTAATCATATTAAACCTTGGGGCACATGGATGGCTTGGTCAGTTAAGCATCCAACCCTTGATTTCAGCTCAGGTCATGATCTCACAGGTTTGTGGGATCAAGCCCCACATTGGGCTCTGTGCTGACAGTGGTAGAGTCTGGCTCTCTGCACCTCCATCTCTCTCTCTCTCTTTCTCTCTCTCACTCGAAACAAACAAATAAACATTTTTAAAAGATGATATTGAACCTTAAGACCCATGACAAACATATCTCTCTCTATCTCTTTAGGTCACAATTCATTTCCCTCAGAAATATTTTGTAGTTTTCAATGTACGAGGCTTGCTAATCTTTTGCCAGATTTATTCCTAATATGTTATGTTCTTCATGCTATTATAAATAATATTTTTAAATTTCAATTTCAATTTGCTGACTTATAGAAACACAATTGATTTTGCTATTGATCTTTTACCCTTCAAATGTGCTAAATTTGCTTATTCAAGGAGTTTTTTGCAGATGCCTCCAGGTTTTCTGCAGAGACAGTCATGCACTCTACAAAGAAAAACATTTTTGCTTCTTCTGCTCCAAGATGAATGCCATTTTGCTTGCCTTACTGCTCTGCCTAAACCACCAGTGCAATGTTGAATAGGAGTATGAAAAGTACATCTTTTTCTTCTTCTGGAACTTAAGGGGAAACCATTAAGTCTTTCACCATTAAGTATTGTGTTGGCTCTAGGTTTTTCTTAGATGTTCTTTATTAGATTGAGCAGAAATTCTCTGCTTAGTTTGCTGAGAGCTTTTACCAGGAATGCACATTGGATTTGGTCAAATGCTATTTTTGCATGCATTCAGATGATGTGGTTTTTCTTTTTTTAGTGTGTTCGTGTGATTAATTACCTGGGCTGATTTCAATGTCAAACTAAACTTGCATTCTTAGGATAAACCTCACTTGGTCATAATGTATTATTCCTTTCGTATATTCTTGTATTTGATCTCCTGAAATTTAGTTTCAAAACGAGGTGATAAATATCTATGTTCATGAGGAATACTGATCTGTACTTTTCTTATTTTGTAACGTTTTTGTTTGGTTGGGGAATAAAGGTAATAGTGGGCTTACAGAATAAGATGGGAAGTATTTCCTTCCATTCAATTTTCTGGAAGAGGTTGTGTAGAATTAGGATTACTTATTCCCTAAATATTTGGTGGAATTCATTACTGATGCCATCTAAACTCAGAATTTGTTTTCTAAGTTTTCTTTCTAAGCATAGAGGGTTTTTAACTATAAATTCAATTTTTTTAAATAGATATAGTGCTAAGAGCAGGCTATATATTTCTTCTTTGGTGAGCTTCAGTAGTTTGTGTCTTTCAAGGAATTTATCCATTTCATCTGTGTTGTTGAAGTTCTTGAAATAGAGTTGTTGAATACATTCCCATTATCCCATTATCCAGATCTATAATAGGCTTTCATTTCTGCCTTCCTGGCCTTTATGGTATTGTTTTCATCATTTTACTTATACATAGGTCATAAACCCAATAGTACATTGCTATAATTTTCATTTAAATAGTAAAGTGTTTTAAAAAGAAATTTAAATAATAACATAATAAATCTCACGTATTTTTCTTTAGTTTCTTCATTCTTTTGAGTAGATCTACATTTTCATCTGGTAACATTTTCCTTCTACTTGAAGGATTTCCTTTAACATTTCTTGCACTGGGGTGCTGCTGGTGATACATCCTTTCAGCTTTTGTATGATTGAAAAGGTATTTCATTGAGTGTGGACTTCTGGGTTGAGAGTCATTTTTCCTGTAGTATTTTAAGCATGTTGCCTCACTGGCTTCTCATTTGCATAGTTTCAGTTGATGGATTTGCTATCTACCTTGTTTTTGTTTGTATGTAACATGTGGCTTTTTTCTACCTGCTTGTAAGCTTTTCTATTTATCACTGCTTTCGGAAAGTTTGATTATTGTATGTCTTGGTACAGTCTTATGTTTCTTGTGCTTGGAATTCATTGGGATATTTGGATGACTTTTGTGGGAAGATATTTTGAGACAATGCCAGTATTGTTTCCTAATTAAACCTCTACACACGGGCCTTGACATCCATGGATGGCTCGAGCTGAATCCCATAGAAGTTGGTCTTAACACATAATCCGTTTTATTTTCCAAAGGCATCAGTTATCCTATGGAAGATTAGTTGTTCTGGCAGTAACTGCCCTAATCTCCATTGAAGATCAATATCAGAAGGAAAACCATATTATAAAAAAGTAATTCTACTCATTTAACCATCCATCCATCCATCCATCCATCCATATGTACATACAAATTCCATTCATCCAGTGAATATTTATAATACTTTTATATGTGACAGGCAGTGGAAACACAAAAATCATGAGACAGTGCTGACATCTAATAATGTCTGGCTTTAGCAGGGGAAAATAATGTCAACAATTATTTACAGTTCGGTGTGATTGCAACAATGTATTATAATGTAGGTAGGTATAAAATATATGAAGTTTCAAAGGCATATAAACTTTATTAGCATATAAAGGAAGGTTTCCTAGAGAGGTAATATTGGAGCTTGGCTCTTTAAGGTGAGTAGAAGCTTGGGAGATATTTGATGAGAGTGAGAATAAGCAGAATGTTCCAGTTAGAAGAAGCAGCATGGGATAATGCAGGGTAAAAGGACATGGAAGTAGTTCCTGGTCTGCAGGAGGGGGAGAGTAGGGAGGGAGGAAAGAAGACTGGTGGTAGGGCAGGAGGAAGAGACTGGAAGAAGCCAAGCTGGTGGGGAGGAAAATTGCTTTGATCATGCTAAAGAGTGTGGTTCTTACTCACCAGGGTTCCCTCTAAAAATACACATTCCTGGGTCCTGTCCTAAAGCTATTAAATTAGAACCCCCAAAGCAGATCTGGGAATCTGTATCTTAAGAAACACTGAAGGTTTGGGAGTTAACTGCTATAAGTCAAAGGGTGCTACTTAATGCTTTAAAACAGAGTACAATAATCATGTTGGTGTCTCAGAAAGATCACTGCAGGACTCATGGAGGATGACTTTAAAAGCAGAGCAAGTGGACACAAACATGTGGAGCACAGTCACAGCACTTCGCCACTTATTTGCCACATGCAGAGTGCTAAGCCCTAGCTTTGCTGGAGCTGATCCTGGCCGAATTTAAGGAATTTGTGGAGAAGACTTGATCGAAACCGCCCTCATTGTCTCTTGCCTCTGATTAAGTCAGGCTGAAAAGATGATCTGGGCATGAAGATGCTCGAGAGGGGGCTGTTAGAAGACACTGGCCAACAAGGCTTGCCAAATGTCCCTTTGTTGACTCTGTGTATTACTCGATGTTCACTAGTAAGAGCTGTGGATTAGCACTCAACATCTGCTTCACTCTCTTTCTCACGTGATGGCTTTCAAACCTCTCCTCCAACTCAATCCACAGTAAGAAAATCATCGTACGTGCTGTCCAGCGCCCACAAATGCTTGTGTTGCACAAACCAATACTCAACCTTACTGAGTTGATGCCCTCCACGATTTCTATTCTGTTCTATTTCATTTCTTCCAGGGCTTTTATGATTAATGAACGATGGGTCCTTAGCCCCCACGCGAAGGCAACTGTTGTAACGTGATTTCCCATATAACAGAGGCTGGAAGGCAAAAGACATTTTACTGCTTACTGTGGCTAGAATTCCAGATATTTCTAGGCTCTACAAACCAAATGCTTTCATAGTGCTCTTGTTACTTCTGCTGGGCAAGCACGTGACAGAAGTGGTTTGTCCTTCTTGCACTGCCAGCAGAGGTTTTGTCGTGAGCATAATCATCTTTCACAGGTACCAAGAAGAAAGACGAGGGGGCCTGTTTTTGCTGGTGACATTTGTATCAGGCACAGAATGGTTCTTGGGTCTGTAGCATTTATGACTTCGTAAGCATAATCAGAAAAGTTTCTAACTGCAGTGGCTTCAAGACCAAGGCCTGAAGAGTCCTGATCTTAGAGTGGTGGCTGTTACTATGGGGTGCTTGGGGAGAGGAGAGGAAGGTTACCAAAAACTCCCCCCAAAGACTTTCTGTCTGCCCTTCCAATGATTCTGTGTGCCTTAAAACAAAACAAAACAAAACAAAACAAAACAAAACAAAACAAAACAAAAACAACCAAGCAAAACAACCTGCGGTAAATCTCTACCTGTCTCAATTATCTAGAGGAGATTCTATTCTCTGCCAGGGACTTTGGACACCGAGTAATCAGTCTACTAAAGTACGAATGAAATACTAAGACATGGGTGCTCAGGACTTTCCTAAGGTTTCACCCATCAAAAATGATCTGAGTCCAGTCACAAAATGAAAGAGAAACAGCTGTATCTAACATCATGAGTCCATCTTAGACACACAAGGTTGAACAAAAGTAGCAAAACATACAAGTGTGTGGTTCTGTTTATATAAAGTTGAGAACATAGGCAAATGGGGCCATATTGCTCATAGATCCATCTATACTTAGGGGCTAGATCAATAAAGAAAAGATGTCCACCATAAAAGTGGGGAGAGTGGGCATGTGATTGGTAAGGGTCATGGAGAGACGTCTCGGATGCTGGCTATGTTCTATTTTTGACCCAAATGGTGATTTCACAGGTGTTTGGTTTGTGTACTTTCCTGTATGTGCGCTGCATCTTATCTTCTCTCACTCACACAAAGGATGAACATCTGAATAAACAAAAATTTTAATAGGGATTTACACACCTTCAGGGTTAAAAAATAATTGATGATCATCCAGGCCATCTACTCATTTGATGCTTGAATCTCCCTAAGACTTCTTCTGTCCTCTGCTTGACCTCTTCTGAAGAGCTAGACTTGGGTAGATGGTACTCATGAGAGCAGTAACACAACCAGGCAAGTAACAGGCGAGCCCCCTAGCTTTGTTGTCATGTAATTGTGATTGTCCACCCTCTTCCTTCAATTCCCAACTGCCAGGTCACTGCAGAGCATATTGAAAGACCTTGGAATGCTCAGCAAATCTCACAGTGAACCTTTGCACCCTCAGGACATAACTTACTTCTCCCGGATCCTTAGGTATCGGAACTTCTTTTATTCAGCAGGGGATACCCATTTTTATTAGGATTTGTTATCCATTTGTTATCCATCCAACAAATATCCATTGTTATTTGGTATTGCTGACAAGAGGCAAGTAAGACAGCAATTACCAATACAATTAAAGAGAAAGGGATACAAAACCTATGCGTTACCTTGAAGTATGTATTGCTTTCTTTTTCAAATGAGCTACTGAGTTTGGGAAGGGGTTTCGGGAGAGCAGAAATGAAGGATGAGACAGAAAGAATACTCCACTCTGAATATAGTCTCATTTTCTATTTTCGGACTCTACAGGATGACCTGGTGAATTGAGTAGGTAAGAGACAAGTGGCCTGGATCTAAATGATCGTCCAGTGGAGGGAAAGATACAACAGAAAGGTTTTTACTGCTCTGGTCTTCAGAGAGAGATGCAATCTATTTTGGGGCGGGGGGGGGGGGGGGAACCAATGTTGTCAGGATTAAAGGTTAATGCCCTAAATCTTTTCAAGCAAAAGGTGTTATGTCGGCTTTAAATAATACATTCTTTTTACAAGTTCAATTTTTTGTTTTTAAGGAAACATAGCCTTTGCAAGAGAATTTTTCCAAAAATTTTTCACCTTTTCCTCCTGCCTCACAATAATTTAAAGATTTTTCTGCTGATTAGAGATTCCTTAATAAACGGGCATGATACATAAGGATAATATGTCTTTAGTTTGTCCATCAAATATCTGCTAAGTGAGTAACAGTGTACAAACGAAAAAAAATTATGAAAGAATAAATAACCATTTGGAACTAGGTAGTTCTTTTTGATATATACAAAGGTTACACATTTTCATGAGAATGACTTTTGACTTCTGAATTACAGGTAATGATTCTGTTATAACAAAAGATAAAACTAAGTAAGTAAAGCTGCCTCTCTCCTCTATGCAGGCAAAAGAAAGTTGAAAAATGAAACAATTATCTGGATAATTCAGACAAAAAATCAACTATTGAGGGAAAGGAGGCCCTTTTTTCCTGGCCCAAATTAATTTGAGCCATCCAATAACATGACCCGCTAGAGTGGAATTTGGCATTAAAGAGGCTTGTCTTGGCTCCTGTCCAGCAGGGTTTAGTTACTGAATTCCTTAAAGGACATTGTTCAAACATGGTCTCCCATGTAACTGGGTTCCAAAGCATGAGCTGCAAGAACCTTGACATCACCAGGCGACTCCAGGGTATTACTCCCTTGGATCGAATTATCCAGAAAATCACTCTCATTCCAGTTCACCTTTCTGCCTTAGACAAAAGTTAAGTGTATTGCCCCAAATCTGCTACATAATAATTACAGGCGAAAGCTTTGCCTGCGAAGTCTGTTCATAAATATGATCTCAGTTCCTAGACTGCATAGATAGAAACCAATGGGCAAAGGGTGACGGCTATTTGGTAACCCCTCTCTCACTACCTTGATCTTCCACATTTCCATTCCTCTGAATGCACATTTGATTAGTGAAATAATTGCATCGATTTCATGAAGGGTAGAAATCACGGCACTTGAACTGCCTACTATTCTAACGTGTCTTGCACGACTCTTAATTTGTTCCCTGAACCCTCGCTTACCAACTGGAGAAAACACAGGGCGGTCTTGCTGAGAGTAACCAAGTTGCAGAAATAGCAACTGTGGCCTTTTGCTTGCTTTCCTAGGGTTTGCACAGCTTTGCTGGCCACGTCTGAGCAAGGTTTTTTTGTAAAATGACCTGGGGTTAGGCATTCTGCCCATGTGCACACCTGGCAGATCGAATCCTCCTATGCTTGGGAACTCGGATCCATGCTGAGTTCCCATTTTCTCTGACTGCAAAACAGACAGGGACCAGCTGGTGAGTGCTGACACGACTCACACTACTGGCGAGAACACTACTTCAGTGTTCTGCGTTTGCTCATTATTTATCAATGGGGAGATATTTCTCCGGAGAAAAGCATGTCCTTTGTCTTCCGACGGAAAGTCCGTTCTTCCAATGGGAGATGACCTAGAGAGGAAAAACTGATAATTCATTTCCCATGTGGAAGTTTTCATTTTAAAGGTTTGAGTTCAAATAAAAGAAGTGAATTGTGGGCCTAGAAAGATCAGATACCTAACTTTTTGCCAAAGCGATGTGATTTCTAATAGCTGATCATGCCATCTCTCATCAAGCAGGCTGCTTTTATCACCAAGCACATATTATTGTTGTAAGTACCATTAACTAAGCGAATGTAACTTCACACCGGAAATAGTTACTCACATCGTCAGCCTCAAGGCAGCAAATAATTCAGCGCTGTGCTTGAAGTGTTCATGTAGACAAAGCACTTTCCTACATGACCCCATGGGCCTCTCCTGAGCCTGGGGAATGTGGGGGATAGAAAAGTGGGGAATCAGGCACTTAGCTAATAAAGCGGTGAGAAGGATATTTTAATGCCGGCCCTTTCCTTTTCGATCTTCCACAGACTTTCCATTCTTAGGTGGGATAACATTTTAAACGTGTAAAAAAAAAAAAAAAAAAAAAAAAAAAAAAAGGATTTTTTTTTTTATCCTTTACCTGAAATTAAAAACTCTCAAGATCTTATTCTTTCCTCCTCTTCTTTTTCTTCTTTCCCTCCCCTACTCTGTCTCCTTTTCTTCTTTTCTTTTCTTGTTCTTCTTGGTCTTGCTAGATCGAATATCAGGGTCCCTTTGCTCTTTGAATTATTCATGCTACTCTGATTAACATTGTATTCATATTCATCCAAAGAAGCTTATTGCGCTTAAGTTTTCCAACCATGAAACTAATGGAGCATAATGGAAATGTAACGGATACTTAGCTATTGTCCTGAAAATAGGTCTCATTACAATTGTAAGTAAGAGATATTAAAAATAACCGTAAAGCGGGAGGCATATTTATGCTCTTCTGAAGAAGAATAGACTTATTTATAGGTGGGGAGACATTCCGTAAGATAAGCGGAAATTAATCACATTGCTGAAGTTTTCAAAGAGGTTAGAGTCCAAATTAAATATAGAAGGGCAAACCAGTTTCTTCCTCTTGCGTGTTTTAATGAAGACTAGAGAGGCTGGAGAAATATTTATATTCTTTTATTCATATTTTCAGGATTGCCTCATGTCTCGATTCTTTTTCAAATCACTCATTTAAGTGAGGGTACTTCAAAGCGAGTATGGGTATTGTCAACTCCTCGTATCTTAAAAAAAAAAAAAGAAAAAGAAAAAAAAGGGGAGATTTAATGGGGCTGGAAATTTAAAAACAACAGATGTACTCAAAGCGTGATTACTGCCATGAGTAAGACATAACGGGGGAGTTTCACCACTTTCCGTAGCTTCGGTTGACGGCTGATTGTATCGTAGAGAAACTGGAGCCCCAGAGTAGCGCTAAGACCATCTCTAGGAAACTGCTGATTTCCCTTGGAGTGCAACAGATAAGGAGCTGTTTCTCTCTAAACATAGCTATCTAACTGCTTTGTGGTTAACAAGAGACCCTGCAAAGAATGATGGGTAATGCATTTAAGGATGAATATCAAAATGTGCTCTGTGGTGAGAGAAGACATTGTGCTCCCAAATGCCAGCTGTGTCACGCTGATGGAGTTCAAGGGTACAGGGGGACTTCGAGTCCTCCACCAATGGACGACGTGGAGAAGTGAGCCGGACTCCAGAATCCAAGGTCAGAAAGAGACTCCCAACAGCACAAGTGTGCTGAAGTCAGATCTCTTCCCTTCTGGCCCCAGATTTTTTTTTTTTTTTCTCTCCGCAGAGCTACATAGCTCAGTCATGACGCCTTGAGCGAGAAAACAACGTCTTCAGACAGTGGCTGAGATAAGAAAAACGGGGCGAAGCTGAGTCCCAGGCACAATGGTGTGCATGTTGATATCACTGAATTATGAACTATTTCCTTTTAATCCAGTTTCAAAAGATGACTTCCTCCATATGCAATTAATTCCCCATATAACTAGAAGGAACTGCATATTTTAGAACAGTTGTGTCATCAGGATGAATGTTTAAACAATCTCTGTGGTCTCTTTCCCACAAACTGATTTAACATGTATATAAAGAGGCTTTTGGAATGAGCACTTTACATTTGCTTCTCAAACTTCAGCGTCTGTTTTCAGTAAATATTGAAGATGAAACTTCCCTCATTCATGCCTGGAGGACTGGCCAATTGCAACCGAGGAATGCAGTTCTTGGGCTCTCATGAATAAAATTCTTCAGTTGTGAACCTAGTCTTTCTCAGGCCATGTCAACAGGGCCACAACAGAACGGATGTAGGATAAAGCATTCATGGCAGTTGACCGAGCTAGTCACAGATTAATATTCTAATTAATACCCAAAACAGTGAGAGTCACACAGACCTGGGTTTAAATCCTGACTCTGGCACTTACAGATTGGATGACCACATACCCTTGTTTGCCCGTGGTGGCCCCAGTTCACTCTTACTGCTCTGAGGTAAATGAATGGCCCCCCTTTCAAAAGTGCCCCAGCTTGAGCCAGAATGTCTATGGTCACCCTACTAAAAGCGATACCCAGCTTAGGTCTCTATGCCCTCACTTTCTACGGGTGCACCCGTATGTGTTGGGGATCTATCCTAGAGACATATCGCATAGGCCAAAATCATCCAAACTGATGATGCAAATAACTCACCGTTAATTCAAATGCAACCGTATGCGTAACAACATAATTCACCGAATTTTGAAGGTGTGGGTTTTCTCCCCGCATACTGGTTTTCTCTTCTTTTCCCATTTCAAGTAGGAACCAGTTCCTTCCTTCAGGGAGTTGTGCAGGATGAAAGGCAGAAGCCCCAGAAATCTGTGGCTTTTCCTGTTTTTTCTTTGCTTTCTCTTTTTGTAAATACCTACAGCCATTGAGGAAATGAGTGCCCCAGACTCTAAGGAAGAGGGACAAAGCATGGGGGGGTGGGGAGGGGAGGGAGTCAGAGAGAAGCTCTTCTACAGAATGGGGTGGCGGAGGATTGCAAACACCACAGAGAAGGTGAGCGGAGGGGGTGGTAACTAAAGCCACGGGCAGGACCGCCAAGGAATTTGCAGGACACAGTGGAAAATGAAACCATGGGTCCCTTGTTCCAGTCTGAAGATGGCAACAGCAGAGCATTAAAACAAATCCGGGGTTCTTCTGAGCACCAGGTGGTGTGAAACTACACGGGTCCCGTGGCCATGCAGCTGCAAAGGAGGTGACTTCTTGGTGTGCCGAGAGGGAGGCATCCTCCACAAAGCCCCCTAACCCCCAATGGTGCCACCAAAATCCAGGGTACCACGGCGGGCCTCATGGTGCAGATGTCAGCGGTGCCTTGACAGATAGGACATCCCTTCCTCAATCGTCCTCATTTCCCGAGTAAACCTTCTGGTGTGACTTTGGGTAGGAGAGGGCGCCCTAACAAGGACGAGATGGATGCTCTTGCCACTTTAGAGGAAGGATGGAGGCTGAGAGTCAGAAAACAAAGTTGATTTAAAGAAATAAAGAAATTGATATGTTTTGCACACTTCAGTTTGTGGACTAAAATTTATTCCACATATGCTTTTATAAATATTTAAGCATATAAAACCAAATGTTTAATATAAGATCCACATTGTAAATATTCCTTTGAGAGTCTTTTTCTGCATGGACTGGAATGGCTGAGCTTCTTAAAATATAAGTTCATGAAGTGGAGGCAAAGATGCCCGCTTTCTTGGTAAACCTCCATGAAATACCCACAGGCTTTCTTCGCTGCTGCAAGGACTTTGATCTGCATTTAAAATTCAGATTGTTTGTCTCAGACATTTTCCTTATCCGTTTCATGTGCAAAAAGCTCTGGGAGTCACTGAATGGTAGGTTCTGTGGGATGAGAAGTTCCATGGTTTTGGTTAACTGTGTATGTGAACACCTTACGTATGACGGTAAATGCTTTTTGGTTTTTGTTGTTTTAAAGAAAAGGCGATTCTTTGTATGATATTTGAGCAAGTTAGTTAACGTGCTACAGTATTTTTGTCTATGAAACGAGGATCATACCTGCTTCTTGGGGCGTTGTCAGAGCTCACTGGACATGACTCCGCCATGTTGGCCACACAGTGGTAACACAATTTCTAGCTCATATTTAGCTCATGGTTCCTGGGTTGTTACCTCGAACGTACCTGCTCACGCTCTCTGTCTCTCTGTCTCTCTGTCTCTCTCTCTCTCTCTCTCTGTCTCTTTTTCTTAGTTGTAAACAACAGAATCCCCAGCCACCATAGAGTTCTGGGAATTTTTTGGTTTTAACACCAAGATAATTGATTTGTCCCCAAAAGGACAAATTAGCACCAATTTCCTCAGATACCCAGGGATGACAGAACAGATTATTTCATGCTCCTGCCAGCCACTCCAGGCCTTGGGCAGAGAGTGAATCATTGAGGATTAGAATAAAAAAAAAAAAAAAAAAAAAACACAGAGATTGTAGTCTTTAATGACTTTAGAGACTTCTGGGGATGCCCAAGGAACTCCCTCATGCATGGGGTCCCAGACGCCTCCTCCCCATTCTGCCAGAGGAAACTCCAGAGGAAACTCAACTCTGTTTTATATATTGTCCATCTAAGTAAGATTTTGTTTAATGGAATGGCACAGCTAAAAAACGAAATAAAAACATTTGAATATCACTGATCTGGTCCAACCCCCACCTCTTAGAGTTGATGAAATTGAGAACTAGAAAATTACGTGTTTAATCAAGATCACACAGCTAGTTAGTAGCAGAGGTAGGAGTAAATGGAGGTCAGCTCCAGCCCTGTGCAGTTTTCCTTCTAGCAGACTGCCTCTTGCAGAAAGATGAAGCTAAAATCACAGATGTTTCGGGGTCAGGATTTACACCTTATGAATCAGCTGTACAAAAACAGTAGCTTATTTGTTTTCTATAACTGATTTAATCTTGCTCTGAAGCTCTCGTTCCTACAGATGGCAGGAATAAACTTGCTAAGGAACAGTCTCTTCCAGGGTGAATAAAAGGGGAGGGGGGCTGAATTTGCTCTTGTCCATGGTGAAATTCCCTATCAGAGCCGATTCTCCACCTTCTAAGGACCTTCCCTCCTCCCTTCTTTCCAAGATGGTGACTGGATAATGGGGGGATTGATCCTCAGGGAACAGGAGGAGGCAGGTCTTTCTCAGATTGTCTTTCTCCGCCGGCTCCTGCTGTTCTACAGCTGAGTTGTGACTCCTCTCCATCTTTGGGCACCAGCCTCTGCCCTCCCTTCATGTGCTTTGTAAGTGTCTGCAGCTGGTGTAATTTGTGGTCTACTCTCAGCGAGGGCCATCTATGGTGACAGCTCCCAGGGAGCAAGGCCATCTCTCCCTGGGAAAATTCTAACCATGGTACCAGTGCCATGGGAAGGCCGTCATCAGAACAGAACTGACCCCCGTTGAGGAAAGCTCCTCTTTATCAGGCACCTAAAAAACTGGAAATTCATTACATTTCACATACATCCTTCCCTTAACTCTTCCTTGAAGTAAAAAATCAAAAGCAGACATGTAATTATTTTAAAAGGTAGATCTTCTTGTTAAAGGCAAGTGAGTAAAAACATTTATGCCCTTCCTCTTCCTAAAAATCCAATGAAAACAATAAAAGGAACAAAAATAGGAGGGAAAAATGTCTCCAACATGAATGAAACAAGGAACCAGCTACAATCCCAAACCACAGACTATATTGTTTGGGGTTTTGCCAAATATTGTGGGCATGGATGGAGATGAGGGAGGCACTTAATGCTGACAAATGCCTCCTTGGATCTCAAATAGGATCTATATTTCTCTAAAATTGAGTGGGACGGCCCTGAAAACTCAAGCCACTGATCCTTTGTTTGGAGAGGGGAGATTGAAGTACGTGAATGAGACATGGGAGAAATGGGGACTTTCCTTAAGAGATACCGAGTTTGGGATGTTACAGATTTTTCACTTCTTTGCGCCTTTCTGAGTTTTCTGAAACTTGTTATATGAGTGCTTTTCGCCAAAAGGATAGCCATTCTAGTAAGCAAAAGCCAAACACAAACCAAAACAAACAGAAAACCCCAAAGCAACTAGTTTTATCAGTTGTGGGTAAAAGGATTAAAGGATAATTAACAGCTACATCAGAATTCTTCTTGGGGAGAGACAGTCTCTATTATAATACCTTTATGGGTAATTGAGTATAAAAGACAAATCAGATCCAGAGTCTGGAAGAAGATGGAAGGCTAGAGTGAAAACCAAATTGTTCTGCATTCAAATCTGGGCACAACTAGTAGGGCTTGGTGGAGATTATGACACCTGAGAGGCAAGCAGGAAAAGAAGAGGGAAGGGACCCAAGAAACAGTGGGCGTGGTGCCAGGGGTTGTGGTGCTGTTAGAATCTCTGTTAGTAGAAGTGGCCAAGAGTCTTCCTAACCTTGAGAATGGGGAGGTCTTTAAGTTATTGTCCTTACCGTGACACAAAGACCTCCTTCAACCTTCTGCTACACCCACAAGGGTCTTGGCTTTGTTTCCTCTGTTATTTATCTATCTATCTATCATCTATCTACCTACCTATCTAATCTATCTCATGAGGTGGGGTAGAAATAAAGGGAACCAAAAAGATGAGATAGCACTTGTGGATAGGAAATGATGGTAGAATTATAAGCTCTAAATCAGGGCTGATTTGGAAAAGCCACAAGCTCCTCCCACTCCACAACCCCACCCACCCACAGTCTATTCCAAACTGCTTCTACATACCTGCAAAGGGGTTTGAGCTATTTTCATTGGTACCATACTATAAGCTTTGGGTTGAGAAGAAGGGTGGGACCATTTGGATAGAGATCAAGTAAGAAGTCATTATAAGGACATCCTATCTACACACTCACCTTAATCCTTTCTAGACCACTTCTCCTCTCCTCTCCCAGTTCATTCACCACATGTAAAAATAAGGAAAAAAAAAAAAAATCCAACAGATGATTCTTACTGGTATCTGGAGACTGTTCAAGATCTCAGTCCTTGCTAAGATATCTGACTACTATTTTGAGTCCAGAACATATTCCTTCTCATTATAGTCTTTCTTCCTCTGAAGAATCTTCTATTTAAATAGTAAGGACTTCTAGTAACACTAATTTTTCAAACTATTATCTATTGAAAGCCCAAAGTTCCAAGACAAATTGTCTCTCAACACACCCATTAAAAAAATAGTGGAGAAAAAAAACAGGACAACCAAAGATTTGTAAAATTTCCAGTTTAAAAAATAGAAGAATGGGAGACCTCGGCAGTCATTAAGCAATAAGGAAATAATCAGTCCTGTTGAATAAGAATAGCGATGACTTCCAGCTCAGGTATTTACTTGGTTGGTGATTCTAGAAGCTGCCCTCTGGGATGAACTCCCTGCTAATTATCCCATGTTAATTCATGCTTGGTGAGTAATAAAGAACATAGCTTTCTTGGAAAATACACACCTTCCATACACTTCTTCATGCTGGTGCAGAACTAGTGGCCTAGGATTAGTTTTAAGGATAAAATCACAGGCGGTTGGCAGCCAGGCTTGAGGTGTCTTTGACAATGGGTTTCCTAAAAATCTTAGTTGCCCTCTCTTCCACTTCCTGTCAACTGCATGTGCATACAGACACAGCCAGAGATCCTGTGTGGACTGTGTTTAAATAGGAAGATTCCCTCTCTTTACATGTGACATTAGTGATCTGTCTCTTCCTACTCCTTCTTCGATGCCTGCTTCTTTGAGACAATTTGAAATCATAACTTTTCATGGTGAGACACCCCTGAACCTGAAATTTTCCAATGGGTCTGAACAAGGTTTTTTTCTGAGAACTTTTCTTTTTTTAATTTTTATTTTAGAGAGACAGAGAAAGAGTGCGAGTGGGGGAAGGGCAGAAGGAGAGAGAGAGAGAGAGAGAGAGAATCCTAAGCAGTCTCCATACTCCACATGGAGCCCAACTCATGATGCCACAACCCCAGGATCACAACCTGAGTCAAAAATCAAGAGACACTCAACTGACTGAGCCATCCAGGTGCCCCTCTTACAGAGAACTCTTAATTGATGAGATAAAGTCACACAGCATTTCCAGCTGAGGCTACTAGCTTGATGTCATTGTTTCTAAGTGCTTTTTGGGGGGATAAAGAAGTGGTTGTCTTTGTCAGCCTTTCAAAGCTCCAGATCTTGGGGATTTTCTCCACCTTAGGTTGTGGCCACAGTCAGAGGGCACCTCCTTTAGGAAAGCAGTAATGGCTAACCCTAGCACTTGGTGCATGACAAAAGATACCTCACCTCTACCCAACTGTGGCTCCCATCCCCAAACCCAATTCCACGTTTTTAGATTTACCTTACTTTCACTGACCAAATGTGTTTATTAGTGTTTCTTTTCTTTTGCCTGCCTGCCTGCTTTCTTTCTTTCTCTTTCTTTCTTTCTCTTTCTTTCTCTTTCTTTACTTCTTTCTCTCTCTTTCTTTCTTTCTTTTAATTGCAAACTATAAAATCCATGCTGCTTTAAGCAAAATTCATTAAAAGTTATTTATTAAGATGCATTGGGAGATCTGAAGAAGAAGAAGCTCAAGGCTAAACCCCGAGGAATGCAGCTCAGAACCTCATACTGAAGGGATATTGCTGCCACCACCACCTTCACCTGCTCAGAATCCAATCTGTTTCCTCATGTTGCTGACTTCCGGGTCAGAGTTTCATGTGGGTGTTTGATTGGTGGATCTTAGGGCACATGCCTGCTCTTTGGCTGCAAGGGATGCTGGGAAGTTCTTACCTGGGAAAGTAAGACTGGTGTAAGAAACTAGGAAAATGTAGAGCAGGGGTATGACAGAATGGCAGGTATCTGTTAACGGAAAATTTCTTGTTAAAGTTTATTTACTTATTGTGAGAGAGAGAGAGAGAGCGCGCGCGCGCACACACAAGTGGGGGAGGGGCAGAGAGTGAGCAGAAGAGAGAAACCCAAGCGGGCTCCTGTGCTGTTGGCATAGAGCCTGACTCAGGGCTTGGGGCTCAAACTCACGAACCATGAGATCATGACCTGAGCAGAGATCAAGAGTCAGACGCTTAACCAACTGACTGAGCCATCCAGGCACGCTGAGAATTTTTGTTTTTTTTTTCATGAACAATTTTTTCACAAGACCCCCAGAAAGATTCAGGCTTCAGAGCCACTACGTACCGCAGAGAGTGAAGATGAAGCATGAGGCTAAAACACAGTTTGGTTGAAGGTCTATAGAAGGTAGATCTCTGGGTTCCCTCATCCACCTCTGTGCAGCCAGGCATTTATATTTCCACCCTTCCGGTCCTCTTCTCTCTCTTCTTAGAAGACTAGACATTTGTTCTCTGCTGAAGTCCCATGCTCAGGGATGCCAGGCCGAGAGGAGGACCAGGCCAAGGTGCTAAACTGAAAACAAGGAGATGAAGTTAAATCTTGCTTGGTAAGTGTGGAAATGATCTATTTTCAAACCCTGAAGTGATACTTTCGGCTATCTCCAGCTATATTCCTGATGCAGGCATATTAGGAAACTCCGCTCTAATTCCAGGCATCTTCGCTGTGGGCTGGGGGAAGGGGGATGGAGTGGGTTGTATTGATCATTTGCTTCTTCTCTCACAACACACAGGGATGGAGTTCTCATTCTTTTCTTCCAGGAATCTGTCCTCTGCCTGTCCTGCTATTCCATTCCACGCCACCCGGTGAGGCTCCCAAGAGTGTTCTGCACAAGCCTGTTTCCAGTTTAAGACGCAAGCAAAATGGTGTCCGGGTTATATTTAGTTTTGTTTCCACCACAGGTAACCTAGACATCCTAGAAAGACAGCCAAATTATCAAGCACAATAGCTAATAGCTGAAATAAGCACACTTCTCTTCCTAACTAAAGTTCAGAATTTTATGGGAGAGAAAAGATGGCTTTCCCAGGTTCCAAGTGTCCAGGATCCTGACGCCGCATGCCATCTGGTGGTCTTAATCTGTATAGCTCCGGAGTAACTCCAGAGAGGGAACAAAGGGAGCCCTCACCTCCTTCAGAGGCGGAGACTCCAACAGGCCTTCTGCTACCCGTTTTAGACATGAACACGTCCAGACCACCACCTTAAGAGGAATGAGGAAAATGAGGGCTATCCTATTTGGGCACGTATCTCAAAATTGTCATCATCCGCTTAAGGTTCATTACCACAATGACATTCCTACTTATTTTCCCAGGTGTTGTAAAGTTTTGGGATGGGAATAAAATATCACTTCTAGAAACATAAGTTAGAGCACCCTGTATTTTACACCAACCCTCCTCTTTGAAACACAGGGCGTCTTTTAAGGAATTGTGTCTCAGAGTCTATCCCAGCCTAATGTTGTAAGACTGCATCCTACCGAACGATCTTCCTTGGGTTTCAATCTTTTGTTTCCTGCTGTGGCTTTTTCAGTGGCTGCCAGATAGCAGAGACATGCAACCCACACCTTCTTAAATAGAAAATATCACTAAATAATCTTAAATAATGGAGGCCAATTCTACTTTTTTCCCTGTTCCTTGTATTAAATTGCCTTTCTGAGAACAAATAGGGTTGATGGGGGGTGGGAGGGAGGGATAAGCATGGGTGTTGTATGGAAACCAATTTGACAGTAAATTTCATATTTAAAAAAATAATAAAAATAAATTGCCTTTGATCAAAATTAAATTATTTGAGCAAAGCAGTGCTGGCCCAGTCTCAATGGGGTACCTAGAAAGACATGGTAAGGCAGCAACAGGTTTACTTTCAAAGTTTACTGCCAACCTTTTAGAAACCCAAACACAGGGGCGCCTGGGTGGCGCAGTCGGTTAAGCGTCCGACTTCAGCCAGGTCACGATCTCGCGGTCCGTGAGTTCGAGCCCCGCGTCAGGCTCTGGGCTGATGGCTCGGAGCCTGGAGCCTGTTTCCGATTCTGTGTCTCCCTCTCTCTCTGCCCCTCCCCCGTTCATGCTCTGTCTCTCTCTGTCCCAAAAATAAAAAAAAAAAAAAAAAAATGTTAAAAAAAAAAAAAGAAACCCAAACACAAACAAACAAAAGTTTCTTTCACGGGGCACACATTTCTATTTGATCCAATAATCCATCAAAATGAGTGACAGAAAAATCACAGATATTCCTGCATATGAAAAAATATACTTAAGTCTGACCATTGTTTGCAAAATTGTAGCACCAAAATACACTATCAACGCTGAAAAGAAAAGAAAAGAAAAGAAAATGGTAAAAACAGTGTTTTCATAGAGTCTATGGCCAACCTACATGCAAAAACTTAGAATTCCAGAAACTAAGCCATTAGCCCAGAAGTGGAGAAAATTCCTGAGTCTTGTTCAATCAAGTCACTTTGATAACACGCACTCACTAGCTTGTATAAAACTAAAATATCCAATAGATTCTTTCCCTTACATCTTGTACAGTGGATACAATGAGCCATTAATCGGTAAAGTAATTGGCTTGGCATCTGCCCTGGCTGTTCCCTGCAAGAACATGCAGGTCTAGAAAACACCACAAGAAGGCTTGGTAGTTGGGGAAGAGGCGCAGTGGAGGGCAGGCGGTGGCACATGGATGTTTTCCAATCCTGCACAGACCACTGATAGAGCCTTCGATAGGCCATCCTTATTCCACACTCAATGTATGGCGACCATAATGGCCAAAATGCAGATTCTGAATTCTTGGGTCAGTTTTGCTGTTTTGGTCTCCAGGTACAGAGAGACAATAGCAGGTGGGAATAAAGAGGTATTGAGGTCTAGGTTGGATATCCTGAAAGCTGAGTTCCAGACCCAGTGTTGCCAAAAGTTAGCGGAGAGCCTTTCAGAAGCTGATTTACCTTTCCAAGTTGCAATTTTCTCGTCTTCCAACTCCTACTCGTACCCCTTTCTCACTTTCCCCTGCCCGCCCCCTGCACCTTTCCAGGCTGGGGAGAGGATGGGGAGCAGCAGAAAGTTCCGTGAGCTCCCTTCTCAAGGTGCTAGAGTAGTGGGCCCAAGTCCAATGGAGTAATTTTTAAAAACACATGACTGACCCGTCCCCCTCCCTGAATTTGGGCCAACCCATTACTTGTCCCTTCCTTTCTCAGTTTTCCTTCTCCCTCCCTTGGGTTCTTTCCTGTCCTTCTGTGTCTATATCCACAACCTCCTTTCCTGGTACCCAACAAATGCTCCCAATTCTGTTTCACTTTGTTGGCCTAAGATGCAATATTCCCATGGCTGTATGTTATGCCTTTTTAAAAATGTTGTGTGGATGGGTAGTTGAACTTACAGCAGAAAGTAGGGAAAATATAGAAAGGCCCATAATAATGACAATGATAATGATGATGATGATAGCCATGGTTTTATCGAGCACTTGCTCTTTGCCAGGCAATGTGGAAAGCATTTCACATGTATTCATTCATTTAATTCTCCACTAGATAAGTGCTGCTATTATCTGCATTTTGCAGGTAAGGAAACTGAGGCACCGAGATGTTAAATGACATAAAAGAGAAAGTTAAAAGTTACCCACAAAATCATGCTGAGAATAACAATAACCACCCTGAAATCCTTATTTCTGCGTGAATGGAAGGCCCCTTGCCTCATGCATACATTTATTCTCTAAAAGCAATTTTGAAGCAATTCTGTGCTGCCCTGGGGCCAGCTGTGGATTTAAGGACCTTTCCTGATAACACATTTGAGGCATGACCTTTTTTCATTAAATGCAGAGGGGACTTCTGGCCAGTGGAAGGAAGACGTAGACTGAAATTCACCGCCATCCTACATCCTACATCCTTACTCCCATCTGGTCATTCCAAAGACAAAACTCCAAAGAAGAACACAAGATCTTGCCAATAGCCAGCCTTGGAAATGAAGGTATTATAAATAGCAATCAAAAAGTGCCTACTACGTCTGCCCTGAGAGCAGTCACTTCAGTAACTGATATGTGTCCCAGGAGAACAAGTGTTGTCTTACTCCCATTAGTGATGGCAGAAACTGTAACACACACACACACACACACACACACATACCCACACACACTATGCGTGTCTGAGAACAGGGAAGTGCTCATGATGGAGGAGAATGAGAACCACTGAACAGAATGTGTGTGTGTGGTATGATGGCAAACATTGTTTAAAAAAGGGGGGCGGGGGGACCCATATGCATTGCAAAAGTACTGGAATTTAAAAAAAATAGAAAAATGAGTGATTCTGCCTGAGGAAAAGTTATAGGGGATTTTTCTTTTATCTTTTTTTTTTGTTTTTTTTTCTTTTCTCTTCTCTTTTCTTTTAGATCCCCAAATTTCTACAAAGAACGCATATTATTTTTAAGCTCAAAATGGAGGTCAATGAGGTCATCTTAAAAAAAAAAGGCTCTACAAGTCGATTAACAGTTGAGTCAGTAGATTATATTCAAGCGAAATTCAGAGTTCTTATTTTGTAAAAGGGAAGAAAACTAATATTTAGTAGCTAAGCATTTTCTCTTACATTACCTTAAGCAAGCTTTGTAAGGCTTTGTTTTTTTGAAGGTTTGTTTGTTTGTTTTTTAAATTTTTTTCATGTTTATTTATTTTTGAGAGAGAGAAACAGAGACAGAGCATGAGAGGGGGAAGGGCAGAGAGAGAGGAAGACACAGAATCTGAAGCAGGCTCCAGGCTGTGAGCTGTCATCACAGAGTCCGATGTGGGGCTCAAATGAACTCACGACCGTGTGAGGTCGTGTGAGATCATGACCTGAGCCGAAGTTGGACGTTTAACTGACTGAGCCACCCAGGCGCCCCTGGCTTTGTAAGGCTTTGTAAAATCAGTATTCTGTAGCTGTGGGGACATTAAGTAATGTGCCCAAGGTCACTCCCTGAGAAGGGGCAGAATGTCCAATTCCTACTGACTCCCAAACTCAGATTCTGTTCTCCAGACCAATGGTGTTCCACTATTTTATCTTCTAACACAAGTATAGTAACTATTTTCCTCTATGGTTCTTGGAAGCAGCAATGGAGAGAGAGTAAGGATGGGGAGTGAGGCAGGCGGTACCTCTCAGAACTAGCTGAAGGCTCCCACGTGATCTGGATTTGCTCTGACTCTATCCTCTGTCCCCCCGAAGATGTGGAAGTCTCAGGGGACCCATTGAGTCACGAACATGATTTCCAGGACAAGTGAGAAGGACCATCAGCAAAACACGTCTCCAGAGACATCCTTTGGCTTAAGAATCTCTGTGCCTTTGGCTAAAATGCGCTCGGCTGGTGTAAAACTGAATTATCCAATAGATTTCTTTCTCTGAGCATAAAGATGCCTTAAACCCTATCACTTTTAGCAACAAATAAGTTTGCCAACTTCTCTCCCAAGTGGACAAGAGGGTGACTATGAACTCCAAGGAAGACACATACATGGAAGGCAAGAAGGGCACCGAAAAGCCACGAGATCTACATGCCCTTCTTCACAGCCCTGCCAATGGCTGGCCTTGATTATAATATTTAGGTTTCTGTGTTTATATCTTGTCAAAGGAAAGCAGAATATCACATTCTATCAAGTCACTTGAAAAGAACCACTGATTTACAACTCCGAGGCACTAACAGAGTGTTTGATTTAAAGAAGTGTATCTATGTAACTGAAATAAACATACCACACTCCAGAAAGTCTGTAGAGAGCTTCTCTGGGAGTAAATGGCAAAGAAGAACCACGACTTGTTTATATTCCTTCCCTTGCCTACGGGTTATCAGGGCCTTTTTCATCACCTTGGAGGGAAAACAAATGATCAAAAGATGGGTGACCCCTGTCCCTTCCCTATCTCCTTCCTGGTATGTCAAAAGGCTTTCCAGCAAGGCAGGGCAAGCTAATTATTTTCTTCTAATCAATCAGCTATTTTAATGATGTGTGACACTCCTGATCTATCAGTGCCATTAAGATAATGTCTGCTCTGTTGGGTGGCAGCGAGTTTACACACAGTTGACTAGCCAGCCTGGACCCTCTACAAATCCAAACTCATATTCATCTGGGTATGTATTCCAGGGTCTCAAGAGGGAAAATCAGACTCAGATTCCCCTGTCTAGGTGGAAATGACTTGAGGAATTATTGAAATGTAAATCTGCCTCCAAAGGCCTACCACAGAATCTGAAATTTCCACTTATTCCTTTGAGGATTTTTAAAAAATTGTTACATGCATGTATGCACGTACATCGGTACGTAAGTATGTACGTATGTACTTATGTATGTATTTTTGGGTCTTCGAGAGAAGTCACTGTTAAAAAAAAAAAAAATCCCCGAACGTACTGAGGTGTTACCATTTCTTTCCAAAGTACCTCAGAAATCTTTGTCAGAACAGCCGCCTTTCAGAATGCAAAGACACAAAAAGAAAGATCCGGAATACAGTCTTGGTGTCCCAGCTGTACTACTCCGGGGAAGGCGGATATCAGTGGGAGAGCAGGAGGATCCTTGGGGAAGGAGTGGGAGACACAGTGTTAAGAGAAGGTGGGAAATTCTGACAGGAACAGGGACCTTAGTTAACACGAACACAAACTCAGTTCTGCTCACCAGGTTGCTAGAAGTCTGCCCTTCAGATCGTCCATATACTAAGCAGAGAGTGAGTCCTCATTCTCACGGGCCTGAGTTCACAAGCACAGGCCAAGCAGAAGTCTACTGGTGGCCACCGGGGAGAGAAAGAGTGGAGAGAGTGAGCGTGGCTGTGCCACAGGCCTCGGCCTTCCTGACAGCCTCACCCCAGGGCAGGCCGCTCCTCCTCCTCCTCACTTTCTCTTTGGCTTCGGCACTCTAGCAGTCTCAGGAAATCAGATGGGGAACTCGCTGGTCTCCGTCTCGCCAGCTGACAGTGGCCCCGACCAGATGTTTCGCCGGAAGTTTTCACACCCCTCTCCCATTAGGCGGTAATGGCACTGGGGCTGCAGGGGGAGGGGGGGGGGTGCTGGGCTGCTGGGCCACAGCTGGCAAGCAGCTTTTGTTCTGGATGACTTCAGCTTGAAAATCTGCCTTGAGAATGTTCTCCTCTCAAAGGAAGGGAAAACCCTATCAAGGCATGGACACAGGCTGCTTTCACCTCTGAATGGGGCCGGTGCGGGGGAAGGGTGCCATCCTCCCTGTTCATAGGCAGCTCTTTGTTCGACGGTGGGGGGTGGGGGGAAGGATTTGGGACACCACCATCAACCCTGCCGCTTGGCAGAATTCACCAGGAGTGGCCAGCTTGCCCTGCATCCTGTCTCTCTCTGTGGTGTGTGTAAAACTCTGTGGGCTCCTTGTAAAGGTATGTATACTCAATGTCTCCTGTCCTCAGAGAGCTCCCCATTACAGCATAGGGGTACAGAAATATGAACACAGAATTACAACAAGGTGTCAAAAATGCTAATAGGGATCTATGTGTGTGGTGTGGAGACACAAAAGAGAGATAAGAGAAAGCCTCACAGAAGAAGAAAGAGTGGTATGGGTCTTAAGGCAGAATGAGTAGGAGTTTGGAAATCGGGTGAGGGGAACAGGAAGTCCAGACAGAAGGAGCTATGTGTGCAAAGACACGGAGGAAGGGGGAAACTGTGGCCTATACAACTGCCTGTACTTTCTGTGAGAATGAAGGGGAAAGAAGTTCAAAATTTATTTACTGCTTTCCTCAGGAGGCCTGGAAATGCCTAGCGGGAGGCCCAGGACTCCCACCTGGAGAACCTGTGGCTGCCAGGGCCTGAACAGATCTTACCTCCTCCCTCAGGCAGCCCTCCAGCCCAGGCCCCTTCCTCTTCACAGACCTAGCGAAAGAAGCATATCGGTTCTAAGACACTACGACTGCCACTGCTTGGGCTGGAGCATTTGGCTACGTTCCTGGCCTCTCGCCCCCTTCACTCCCAACTCCCTGATAAACCACAGACAGCCAGCCCGGGTTTTTTGCAGGGTTGGGGAGCGGTGGAATTGATTCCCCCACAGTCAGGGAGAGTTGGGGGCTACCATGTCCCCTTCGCAGACTGCACGAACCCCCATCTTGGGTTAGGGGGGCTCCGTCAGCAAATGACTAGGAAACAAATGGAAAAAGATACTCACCTTTATGAGAGCTCAAAGAAATGGTAATTTCACTGCAGAACGTCCTCAGAGCCAAAGGTGGCTGGGTTGGTGGAGACCCTGGGAGACTGAAGCGGTGTGTCTGGAGAGCAGTTCCAGAATCTGTAGCTTGAAAAATGCTCATTTGCTTTTGCTCAGTAATTTCCCTTCTGGGAATGGGTCCTAAGGTAACCAGCAGACATGGCGGAAGAAAAGATTTGTGTACAAAGCTGTATCTCATAGCCTGTTACAACTGGGGAAATGGAAACAGTCTAACAATAGGGCAGTGGTTATGGAATTCAGCGTCCCCTGTAGGAAGATTACGAGGCTTTAAAAAAAGATGCTTGAAAAAAAAAAGCCTTAATGATGTGGGAAAATATGCATAACGTTATATCATGCCCAATTGTCTTAATGGTAGAAACAACTCCACCGAGGAAAATTGCAAAGAAAGAAATTTAAAAGCAATGTGCCAAAGTGACACCTTGATTGGCTATAAATCTGGCACGTTGGGCTTTTTGTTTTATTTTTGTTATTTTGTTCTCTCTTTTCTTGCTTCTCTGTGACTTTCTGAATTTTCTACGTTTTTCTTTCACAGAAAGAAAAAATAATAATAAACCAAAAAAAAATCTATTGGAAAAAAAAATTTATTTACTGCTTTGGCAAATATTTCCTGGACACCGTCTTATGTTTCAAGCAAGTATGGTGGGGAAACACAAATGAATGTGAACTTCCTGGAGCTTATGGGTGGACAAAAGAAAATAAATAAGTACATAAATTATAAACCAGGGCAGCTGCTTTGAAGGAAGTACAGTAGTCCCCCCTTATCCACAGTTGCATTTTCTGTGCTTTCGGTTACCCGAGGTCAACTGTGATCTAGAAGCAGACGACCCTCCTTCTGACAGACTGGCGTGTCAATAGCAGCCTAATGCTATGTCACAACGCCTACACCATTCACCTCACTTTGTCTCATCACGTAGGCATTTAATCATCTCACATCATCCCAAGAAGAAGCATGTGGGGCGCCTGGGTGGCTCAGTCGGTTGGGCGGCCGACTTCGGCTCAGGTCATGATCTCGCGGTCCGTGAGTTCGAGCCCCGCGTCGGGCTCTGTGCTGACAGCTCAGAGCCTGGAGCCTACTTCAGATTCTGTGTTCTCCCTTCTCTCTGACCCTCCCCTGTTCATGCTCTGTCTCTCCCTGTCTCAAAAATAAATAAACATTAAAAAAAAAATTAAAAAAAAAAAAAGAAGCATGAGTACAGAACATTAAGGTATTTTGAAAGAAACCACATTCACATAACTTTTAGTACAGTGTATTATTATAATTGTTTTATTATTAATGTTAGTCTCTTACTGTGCCTAATTTATAAATTAAATTTTATCATAGGTATGTACATATAGGAAAAAATAGTCTGTATAAAGTTCAGTCCTATCCACAGTTTTAGGCATCCAGTGGAGAGCTTGGGAACATATCCCCTACAGATTAGGGGCGACTACTGTAATCAGAGTTTATAATAGAGAAAAAGAAAGCAAGGGAGGGTTTGCCTTAGACAGGATGCTAGGGAGGCCTCTTGGAGGTGAGGGGGGATAATCAGCCAGAGAAGAGCCTTCCCAGCTGCAGAAACAGCCCATGCAAAGGTCCTGAGGCAGACAGAGGTTTGGAAAATTTGGGAATCAGAAAAAGTCACTACGGTAGGGAGAGAAGAAAAAGGTAGGAGATACCTTTGATGAGTTCTTAAAGGGCTAGATCATGCAGCGTTTTGTAGATCAAAGCAAAGGGTTTGGAGTCTTTTTAAAGCACAAGGAGAAGATACAGCATTGTTCTAAACAGAAGAGAGACATAATGTGAATTTAGCTGAGAAAAAACTTCTGACTTTTGTGTGACGAATATATTGAAGGAAGTCAAGAATAAAAAGAATAAGAATAAGAATAAGAAGAATAAGAATAAGAATAAGAATGAAAATTCCCCCTAGCCCGCTAAGAGCTTATGGTGACTCAGCCAACAGTGGTAGCAATAGATATGGGAGAGGTGCATGGATTTGTGGTATTAGTTTGTCATTTTGGTTCTGTTTCCTGTCTCACAGTACTTTCTCTCTTTTGGGTGTCATAATTTAAGCTCCTCCAAGAACACTACACCATTTACCTTTATCCTTTCACTGTAACAAGTACGTGATAAGTGTCCTTGGTCTAGAAAAGAAGGAGGAGCCACAGAGAGCTGAGGTGGAGACTCCAGCCCAATGACCCCTCATCACAAGAGACTCTTGGAGCTTCCCCGGCCTTCTTTGCCCATCCATCTCCTTGTCCAGCCCTGTCTAGCGTGCCCACCTCAGGCTGAAATTAGAGAACTGTTCCTGGAGAAGAGTAGCTGAAGCCAATCTCCCGCCTCCCAGACACAAAGTACTCATTAAAAGCCATTCCTCCCATAGTCTTTCTTGCTTCCTGGCGTCTGGGTAGAAGACACTCACAGGCATTTCTGCGCATGAGCAGCGTTGGCACATTTCCGGGATGTGTTACATTGTCTCGTCTCCATCCTTGACCCTGAGGTCTGGCAGATTACCCATTTACTGCTGCTCCACATGTCCAGGGACATGTCTGCAGAAGGAGATCAGATTGCTTTATAATTTATAAGGTGCCTCCCTCTAAAAATCTTTGAGGGAAGCCTCGGTCATTGTCAGGATCCTAATTCAGTCTTCAGAAAGTCTCCACACAACCTCCCCTTTTGAGAAATAGGAAGATTTATGTCATATTCTCTTGTACGAGACTTCATCGATTCTTTAAATATGCTTTGCTGTGACTAGAAAATGATTATCCCAATGTGCGTGTGTGTAATTGCCAATACGTAACACATTAGCGTTTATAAATCAGTTTCGCATACATCTTCTTTTACTACAACCCCATTTTACAGATGAGATGAGTCTCAGAGAGGTAAGGTTATGTAGTTATTGGCATATAACTTGTAAGTTCCAACAAGTATAGACTGTGTCTGAATTTTCTCCATTATATCTCTGAAGCCTAACAGAGTGCCTGGCACATAGTAAGTGTTTGATAAGTATTTGAGGAATTAACCAATAAATGAATTAGCGATACCTTCACACGGCTGGAATTAAAATTCTGAATTCTAGGGGCGCCTGGGTGGCTCAGTCGTTAAGCATCTGACCTCAGCTGAGGTCATGGTCTCACAGCTCATGGGTTCGAGCCCCTCGTCGGGCTCCGTGCCGACAGCACAGAGCCTGCTTGGGATCCTCTGTCTCCCTCTCTCTCTGCGCCCCCCCCCCCCCCACTTTCAGGCACATGCACTCTTTCTCTCTCTCAAAAATAAACTTTTTTTTTTAATTCTAAATTCTAAGTAACACATGTCCAGGCTGTATCATGTTTTAGTGGCTTTACCCATTTGGCTTATCGTGGACTGAATGCAGCCATGCAGAGAGGAATTCCCAGACTAATAAGGGTTTCCCACCCTGCTTTAGCTCCATGTCCCTTTGCAGTGCTCCCCACCCCCCACACACACCCCCACATCCCAGCCCTGTAAAATGTGCATGTGTTCCCACAGGCCGTTTGCACACCATTTTGTGGAGCTCACAGTCAAAATCCCTACCCAAGTTCAAGACTGTCTTTGGAGAACCTTTTGCCAAAACGGATGTGTCACGGATAGTAAGTGCCTCTGATAAACTACGTGTCCCTGCCTCCTGCTGGGCTTCCAGGAGGAAGCCAGGAAGGAAGGAGACACAGAAGTCCCCCCAACGTGGTGCTCTTTGTTGCATCCACAGGGAGACAACAAGTCCCCCCACGAGGATTTCCAGTTGGCTTGGAAAGCCACGGGATAGCCAAGTTTGGTGAAACGATTCTTTCAGACCCTCCGACTCAAGAAACCCCAGAGCAGCCTGCTGTTTAGCTGACTAGCTTTTCATTGATTTCTGAGGAATGAGAGAAGGTTGATTGTACATTTAAATCCTTGCTGACCCATGGCGAGGAGCTGAATAGCCTGGCATGCTAGGCTGTTCGTGTAAATACGATCTACGTCGTGACTGATTTATCCTCGGAGAGGTTTGAAACCCAGGCCATCTTTTTGCCCCTTCCCCCCACTACTCTTCTTGGTAAACACAAATAGAGTGGTTTTATAAACACTCTTTTAATAAACCCCAGAAACCGCGCCAAAACTAGCATCCACAATCCCGCTTTCGGGAACCGGCCCCCTTCCCTCAGATCATTATTCCTTGTGAAAATACCACATTCGGTTAAACAGACTTGCTGGTGTGGTCACATAAAATGGTAAGACGCAAAATAAAAAACCTTTTGTGTGCGGGAATGAATGAAGTAAAATAATTCTCCTGCCAGCTCAAATACATCTGAACATCTCCGGAGTTCCCTGACCTTCAAAATAAAGATGAATTTGTGAAGATTAGCAGTGACAGCCATGGGAAGCAGAGACAGATAGCAGAGCCCAGCCGAGCTTTTAATGAGGAAAAAAGAATTCAACCATTGAGAAGTCGGGGGGCCCCAAATCCTGTATATAGCAACTGAACATAATGTAAGCTTCCCATATCCTGCCTGCTACCACTGTGCCCTCACTTTAGAGAGGCCAAATTTTTCCAACAGAATGAAAATCGTGGGCTAGCCTTATATAGTATATATACTTTTAAGCTATCAGAGAAAATGTACAAATACGTGTGTAATGTAACAAAAATAGGTACTTGGCAAAATAACGCGTAATGAAAACATGCGTTCGTAAGTCCCTGTATGTATAACGTGTTACAGAAACTTTTAATACTGGCGCAAGCTTGAAAGCAAGAAATACTGACAGTCCTTAAGGCTCGTCGTGTGCCAGGCACCGTTCTCAGCATTTCACATGTGTCATCTCGCTTGATTTCCACAACGCCCCCAGTTATTATCGCCATTTCGCAGTTGAGGAAACAGAGGCACAGAGAGGGTAGGCAACTTGCCCAAAGTTATACAGCCAGTAAGTGGCAGAGCCGCTTTAATTCCAAGCTGTCGGAATCTAGACTCTGTGCTTTTGATCATTACTCTAAAACAGAGCTCGAGGTCCAGGTGAAGACGGAATTCTCCATGGGCATGTTGGAGCCGGAGGAGCATCATTTGTGTAGGATGGGTATTAAAAGCACATACCCTATATGTACTGCAAAGCGGAAGCCCAAATTCTGCCCAAAACCGGACACCGGGATATTCTGTTTTGATGTAGCCCTGGGAAAATTCTGTCCACAGGTTAGGGCCACAGGATATGGCACCAAAGAGAGGAAAGTCGTTTGTGCGCAACAGAAACCCTGAAACCACTCTATTCAGGAGCGGGTTCTGAATTCCCACTGCGTAACACGGGGATGAGGCATTAACGTGAAAACCATTCCACAAGCGCACTTTTGACCTCCCCCAAAGAGATGCCTCCAGTGGAAAGCAAGGCTTCCCGAGGATGAGCTCAAAAGCACAAAAGGAAACAAACTCCCATGACAGACAGTGAGCAAACAAATACACAACAATAGCGATACCTGTGCAATCTGAAAGAGATTTTAATTAGTGTTTTCTAAATATTCAAGGCAAAAAGAGAGAAATGGGCAAAAAAGAAATGCTTTGGAGAAATCATGGGAATTTTTTTAAAAAGCAAATATAAGTTCTAGCTAGGAAAAATACTGCCATTAAAAAATGTATACAGGGGTGCCCGGGGGGCTCAGTCGGTTAAGTGTCCGACTTTGGCTCAGGTCATGATCTCACGGTCCGTGAGTTCGAGCCCCACGTCGGGCTCTGTGCTGACAGCTCAGAGCCTGGAGCCTGTTTCAGATTCTGTGTCTCCTCCTCTCTCTGCCCCTTCCCTGTTCATGCTCTGTCTCTCTCTGTCTCAAAAGTAAATAAATGTTAAAAAAAAAAAATGCGTACAGCCTTAGCATATGCGTCAAACAGCAAAATAGAGCTGAGGAGAAAATTAGTAAATTAGAGATTGTGAGGAGACCATCCAGAACGCAGTTCAAAGGGAAAAAGAGCTGGGGCACACAAGAGGGAAGAGGAAAGATACGGAGGTACAGTGAAAGGTCTGACATGGGGTAAAAATGTTTTCAGACATAAAGGCATAAAGAAAATTCTGAATCCTCACATTGAAAAAGAACATGGAATCCAAGGGCACCTGGGTGGTTCAGTTGGTTGAGCATCTGACTCTTGGTTTCGGCTCAGGTCACAATCTCACAGTCGTGAGATCGAGCCCCACGTTGGGCTCTGCACTGACAGTGAGGAACCCGCTTGGAATCCTCTCTGCCCCTCCCCCACTGGCGTGCACTCAAGCTCTCTCTCTCTTTCTTTCAAAATAAATAAATAAGTTTAAAAAAAAAAGAACATGGAATCCAAATATCATAATCAAGTACAAATCCATACCTAAATGCATACTGCTGAAACTGCTTTTATATAAAAAATAAAGAGAGAGGCCACCAGACAGAAAAGACATATTACCTTAAAAGGAATGATAGTCAAATTAAAATGATGACTGACTTCTCATCATCAGTAATGGATTCCAGAAGACAATTGCATAATCTCTAAGGGCCAATGGGACATAGTTGTCAATTTAGGTTTCCAAGGGACCACTCTTAAACGATAGCAAAAAAAAAAAAACCTTTTCAGACTTCCAAAAACTGAAGCAGTTTTCTACTCAGATCTTCATGGAAAGAATTACCAAAGGAGATACTTCAGTGGGAACAAAATGTAAAGCAGAGGAAAGAGATGCAGGAGAAAGCACGAACAGAGAAATAAGCAAAATACATAAGGGAATGCAAATGAGTATCGACCTGGGACATTCAGTGCTCTGGCCAGCAGTAATAACCAGAAGAGACAGTGACACTGTGGAATTAGGGAGTTCTCGTGTACTTGCCTAATTCAGGAGAAACACAGACACGGATGAAATTCACACTTTGAAAACTACGTCATAAATATAACAGTATAAAATACGCTAATCAAATGGGTGCTATTTACTATTTTCTAGTCTGTTAACCAGTCGTTCCTAAATCCCTTGAGATGCTTTTTAAAAACAGATTTACAGCCCCCACCCCTCCGCCTTTGATAATTCTGGTTCAATGTATCTAGAGGGAGCCTTTGCTTCTGTATTTTTTAGTTTACACTTCTATTTTTTTTTTACACTATTTACACTTCTCTTTTTTTTTTAATTTTTTTAACGTTTATTTATTTTTGAGACAGACAGAGCATGAATGGGGGAGGGTGAGAGAGAGAGAGGGAGACACAGAATCTGAAACAGGCTCCAGGCTCCGCACTGTCAGCACAGAGCCCGAAGCGGGGCTCGAACTCACGGACGTGAGATCATGACCTGGGCCGAAGTCGGATGCTCAACGGACTGAGCCACCCAGGCGCCCCCTCCCCCTTTTTTTTTTTTTTTTTTTTTGAGAAAGAGAGAGAGAGCACGCGCGCGCATACGGGGGAAGGGCAGAGAGAGAATGAGACACAGAATCTGAAGCAGGCTCCAGGCTCTGAACTGTCAGCGCACAACCGGACGCGGGGCTCCAACTCACGAACCCGTGAGATCATGACCTGAACCGAAGTCGAAGCCTAAATGACTGAGCCACCCAGGCACCCCTGCTTCTTTATTTTGTAAAAGCTACCCAGATAATCTTGCTGGGCAGTAATAGCTATTACTGACTAGCCCAGTAGGCCTTACTCTACAGGTTTTTTCTCCTTGGGTCTCCAAGATGGAGAAACAAAGCGGGGGGGGGGGGGGGGGGGGGGGGGGGCACGGGTTTTACCCTTTCCAAAGGGTTCCACCCTTTGGAAACTCAATGCACCACAAAAGAAGCTCCTGCACCATAAAAGAATCCCTGTCCTGGGATTATAATGGGAAAAGCCTCTTTAGTCTCTCTGGCATGTAATGTTTTTTCCAGGTGATTGGTTTGAGGAGGTAATTTAGTAGATCCTGATAACTGAAAACAAACTATTTTGAAGTGATGATTTAAATTGTGTATTGGCAAGAATTAAATATTTAGGCACAACGACTGTGTGAGTCAGAAAGTGATTTTTGCAATGACGTAACAACTGCCAGCATTCTGCATGCAATAGCCCAGAGGTTTAAATGCTTGAAGGGATGAGCAGTGCTGCTTGTGAGAAAGCGCTTTTTAAAACTAGGTAAGAGCTCTCAGCTCCTTCTTTAGCCTGGGTGAAAAGTATAGGTCAATATCTGAGAGTCCCAGGAAAATACAGTGTGGCTGTAATAAAAATGGGATATCACTTACCAGATCCTTGTGTTGAGGTCCCATGATCTATTTTTGAAGAATATTTATCAGTGGAGCCCAGTTCCCCAAACTCAGCAATAGATGCCCTACGTATAAAGAGCCAAAGTCTAGGGAAATGCAAATTTGCCTCTTTTTCTAACACCTGTTCTACTGAATTTACAGGATTAAAAAAAAAAAAAAAAAGATGTGTAGTGTGTTATGTTAAAGCCCTCCGCCTTTTGTTTGAAAACCTTGGGGTATGGGAATAGTTAGAATTTAGGAATCATTGGGGTGCCTGGGTGGCTCAGTTGGTTGAGTATCCAACTCTTGAATTTGGCTCAGGACATGATCCCAGGGTCCTGGGATCGAGCCCTGCGTAGGACATGGAGCCTGACTGAGATTCTCTCTATCTCTCCCTCTGCCCCTCTCTGCTGCTCATGCTCTCTTTCTAAATTAAAAAAAAAAAAAAAAAAAGAATTTAGGAATTTAAGAATCAGGAGCTCTGCCTGTAAAGTTTAGCATACCCAGCATTGAGTAAGAAGAGAATTATCCCTCAGTTCTTCCTATTGACAGCAACCATTTTAAGAGCAAGATCTGGTCACCCAAGTCACAGTGCAGTGTCTTAGTCCTTTGAGCCGGTTCCCTCTGTTACACCGTAAATTCCTCAAGAGCGCTGGCTCGTTCTTATTCATCAGGGAATCTCCCGGTCTAGCCTTGTGTATAGCATATAGTGGGTGCACAATGTATTTTTGGTTTTCAGTGAGTGAGAAAATGAATAAATGAAGTCCCTGAGGTCAATGTGCTTAACAGCACCTCAGAAGAACACTTCCTCCCCTATCCAATGACACTCGGCCCCATGTAACCTGGGCTAGTTCAACACTTGGCTCACAACTTTCCAATATGGTAGCCACACGTAGCTATTTACATTTAAGTTCATTAAAATTAAATACCATTTCAGTTCCTCAGGCACACTAGCCATAGTTCAAGTCCTCGATAGCCATATACGGCTACTGGCTACTATCTTAGAATAGCCAGAGTATATCCGAGATAATAGAAAGTTCTATTGGACAGGGCTAGTATAGACTCATGCTGGGACTCCTGGAGCTCTATGCTCATCTCTGACTTTACCAGTTATTAACCCCGTGCATGCTATTCCCTCTGCCTAAAGAGCGCTTTCCTCATGGAGTGGTCTAATTAACTCCTTCTTTCCTTTCAGGTTTCAGCTTAGTTAATATCCCAAGCTAGGTCAAGGCATCTCACAGTACCTTGTACAATTCCTTATCAAGGCTGACATTTTATACAGTTTTAGGTGATCGCTTGATTAATACCTGTCTCTCATAACAAATTGTCAGCTTCTGGAGGACAGGAGCACGTCTGATTTTGTTTAGCATCGTACCCTCCGTGACCAGCAAATGAGTGACACTATGTGAGCTTGCAGTATTTGTTGAACAAACCAATGAATGAATGAACTGTCAGTTTCAATGTCTGTACCATAGCCATTGTAAGTGGTTGGTCCTCCAGTAGACTGATGCTCAGCTGAGACACACAGTTAAGGCTGCATCTGTTGTTCGTGGCCATCATTCCTTTGATTGCTAATTGCTGCCGGTGCTGAACATTTTCAAAACCGCCCCAGTGATTTGCCGGCACAATTAAAACTCTCAAGGTGAATATACTGAGCGTACCAATGACACATTCACAAAGTAAAAGAAGAACACGACATTTCACGTAGGCATTGAGACAGGCACTGTTAATCTTTGTATCTACAGGCCACTCATCAAACTCTCCATCAATCAAATCAAAAACCTGGCACTGAAACCCTGGATAGTTTTCTGAACAGTAATTGTCCTCCAGAAACCTCCCACCTCCAGAGGTTAGCATCCAGCTCAACTATTAGGATTATATATGGAAAGTTCGAAAATACGCATGTCACGGCTTCAAAATTCTAGCTACGTTTCTCCCAATGGCCTCAGAGGTTTGCAACTGCCGGGCTACCCTGTGCATCATCCCAGTCCTCTTGTTTCCATGGAAACTTCAGGGAGTGGGGGCAGGGACCGTCCCCTGAAGGGGTTCGGGTCTGCACATACCACAACCATTGAGTCCAGGCGAACCAAAACAGCAACAAAAAAGTCCGCCCACTCGGGCTCCTGTGAGCCTTCATGTCTGAGTTCATGTGGCTCTCACTTAGAAACGGAAGTGGAAAACCAAATAAAGTCAACTCCATGGAGGTCCTGGGGACTTAACACTGAGCAGCCACACAAATACCAGAGCGATGCATCATGACTCATGTTCTTACAATAAATGCCTAAGAAAGTAATAAGGATTTGGCACTTAGTATAAAGCATTGGCAAGACAACCCAAAGTTTTCTGCCTGTCGTAAAGTAGCCTGGGACATTTTCTCTCATTGAGCTATAGGCATTAGCAACGTTATCTGCAGCGGCAAAGGAGTTACTCATAAAGCTTTATTAAGTGATATCAAGACTTCTTTTTTTTAACGTTTGTTTCTGTTGTGGGAGAGGCTTTAGAGAAGGCCCTAAGTTGTTTTTCCCCAATGTGTCTATTCCAGCCCAATATTGGAAGATGAAACACATACCTGGAAGATTAGCAATCTCGAAATCACCTTTCCCAAAGTGATTCATTTTGGGAAAGACGTGCTGAAAAGTTAAACAAGTACCCTCTTGACTTAATCCTGTTCACATTTACAGAATAGATTCTGCAAAGGACAGAAACAAGTTGAGGCAAAGATCATCCCTATAGAGCAAGCATTTGGGGAATAACCAAAAGGCAAAAAGAAAAGAAAAAGACCAGATGGTTCTCCGGACCCTCACAGTGTGATGCACAAAGGAGAGGGGCTTTTTCATTTAGAAAAATAAAATAAATAAAACTTGCATCTCTATGGAGGCTCGTCCAGCACTTCCATCCTGGTCCACTTCAGAGTGGACAAGGCTTTTGCTGGCAAGTCAGTTGTGTGATAACCTGTATTGCTCATGAAGGCAGCTGAAATAGATAGGAAAGGTGCAGGCCATTTCTCTGGTACATCCGCCATTTCTTCCTGGTGGATGGGCTGATGGTGTGGATTCTTGGTTTAAGAAAGAAAAGCTGGGGGCGCCTGGGTGGCTCGGTTGGTTGAGCGTCCGACCTCAGCTCAGGTCATGATCTCACGGTTCATGAGTTCGAGCCCTTTGTCGGGCTCTGTGCTGACAGCTCAGAGCCTGGAGCCTGCTTCGGATTCTGTCTTCCTCTCTCTCCGCTGTTCCCCTGCTCACATTCTGCCTCTCTCTCTCTCTCTCTCAAGCATAAATAAACATTAAAAAGAAAGAAAGAAAGAAAGAAAGAAAGAAAGAAAGAAAGAAAGAAAGAGAGAAAAGGTGGAAGAGGCCTTGGGAAGAGCTAGTCTTCTCTGCTCTCCTGCTTCATGTGAGAGGTGCCTAGATAGCATCTCTACTGGTGTTCCAGATTTACGTTGTCAAGCACCGTGTATCTGAGGGGAGATCAAAGGGCAGGGGGACACATTTGCAGGACAACATGGGCCTATGACAGGAGAAGGCCCTCCACCATCTGTCCCTCAGTCTCCCGACTTCCTCATGATCTCTCCTGCCTCTGGGTCTTTGCACACATGGTTCCTTTGGCTTGGGACCCTCTTCACTCCCCACCCTTCACCAACCATGCCTGGCTCACTCCAACATCTCCTTGTTCAGAGTCATCCCTTCTGCCAAGAAGCCCTCCTCTGGACTTGGCAAGACTAGGTCAGACGCCATTCCTCGAAGTCCTTCCACCCATCAGGGTGACCAACCACTCCAGTTTGCCTGGGCCTGAGGCGCTTCCTGGGATGTGGGACTTTTAGTGCTAAAATCAAGATGGTCCTAGGCAAAGCAGAGCAGTCACCTGACCTCCCGTGCTCCCCGCACTCGCTTTCCCCAGATGTAGGGTCTTCCATTGTATCTGCCCATTTACTTGTAGTGCTGGAGACTCTCAGTTCCCTGAGGTCAGGGACGGCCTCAGTTCCCTGAGGCCAGGTCATTCTTTTCTGTGATCTCGCTGCACACCTAGCACAGGTCTGGCACATGGCAAACACTCAAGAACCATAATTGGAATAAGTACTTAGTACTGAATGAGTCCATATAAAATCGACATTCTTTTACAGATGGTTCACTCATCCCTGCTTCCTGCAGCCTCCTTCGTCTTTCCTTGAATCCAGGCATAGATCCTGCTATTTGCTATGGTACCTTTCCCACCAGCATCCGAGCGGCTAATATATGCCTAGCAGAGACTCCTGCATACAGATTAGACACCTTCCCTTCTGCTCCCGGCCACCATTTACCTTCAGCTACTGCTATAAAGAGACCAAAGCCCAGAAAACATACTTTCGTTACTGCTGATTTCTTTGGCTGTCATTAACTGAGAGCTTACATGTCAAGCACCATGTGGGGCCCCTACATTCATTTTCGGACTTACAACTCAAAATATCCCTATGAGATACTTCTCCCACCACTTTCCAGATAAAGATCCTGAGTTCCAGAGAAGTTAAAGAACTTGCCCAAAGTCCCACAGTTGGTTATGGGGGACCCAGGTCGAGAACCCACACTGAAGGCGTGGCTCCAAAGCCTATGCTTTAAATCACTACCCTGTACTGCCAGAGGCTTTCCATGGAAGGCTTTACTGTCCAGTTTACAGCACAGTAAACTGAAGCAAGACACACACTGGACTGTTGTGTCCATTGCCCAGTGTCCACCCTGAGCCTGGCCCCCATCTGAGCGAAAGGAAGCAGCGTTCAGGCAGGTGTGTTCCTGAATTTCAGGGAAGACTGGCCCAGTGGTTTTATGAGAGAGCCGAATGAATAGCTGATAAACTGTAAAGACTCTCAAACTCTTTATGCGATCAGTGAGAAACCAGGATCAAGAGAGGGTTGTCCTCTTGTCCAAGGTAACACAGCCAGACAGTGGCAACACCAGCCTGAGACCCTAATCCCCCGACTTCCTGTCCACGTTGGGTCCCCACTTCCTTCCCCCATTCTGTGTCTGTTAAAAACACACAAGGCTCTCTTTACCACATTCCTTGGATTTTAAAACAGCTGCTCCTACTATCGTCCCTCCTCACTCAATCCTACCAGCTTTTTCTTTCTTTCTAACATCTGAGGAAGAAGGTGTTATGGTTAACAGCATTTGAATTCCAGTGTCCCTGTAACATGTAATACTTTTGATTCTTTATTATCAAAATGCTTAAGAGCTGCGGAAGATGGAAGGCTTTTCTCTTCCTTCTGATGCAGAGCTAACAGGTTTCCTCCCATCATTGGCTGGGGGGAGAAGGGACTCACCTAACCCTCTCAGTGCCCACAGGAGGGGCCTCCACGATTATGCTGGAATTGCGCGTGAATGCCAGATTTGTTTTCACGCGGCCTTTGCCGTCCTGAGAAAGGCATGCTCTCAGAAACACCTATGCAGCGACCCAGGACCAGCTGAGTGAGCTAAGGGGGAAAGTGGACCAAGAGTCTGGTTACCCCAGAATCCACAGTAATCGGAAAATTCTGTCCCAACATAAGGGCTGCAGAAAGCATGGCACTTTCGAAACCGGTTTGGCAAACTAACCTTGGGGATGCTTCTAGTACTTTTTAAGACTGTGGCTAAAAGAACCAGACACTCTAAACCTTCCCCAGTCACCTCCATTGTGCTCCATACCTGCAACCCAGGAATTTCGCTTGCACTAAAAAGACACCTTCCAGAAGGACCTATGAACTTAAAAACAAACGCTGTTTCATTTGCCATTCATTAGGGGTATATCTGGCTTGATTTACTGCGGCCTTCTGACCCCGAGTCTTTGCAACAGCATTCCTTCACGATTAAGCGGAAATAGGATTCACGCGTGACTTTCAGGCATAAGCGCAGAAGGTACAATACTTCACATTTCTCTGTATCAGGTAACCCAGAGGAAACGCTCGACCCAATTCAGCAATGAAAGCTCATGAGCCGGACAGGAGTTTGCAAGCTTTCTGACCCAGGTTTCCCGAGCCTTTTCCTAAGGGGATGTGGCCGATGCCGAGCCACATACAATTGATCGAAGAAATTGCAATCCCCTTTGATGCCGAGGAAGTCGGCTCTTCCTGGTCACTACTCAGGAGGGGGGGGGGGGGAGAAAAAGAAAAGAGAGAGAGAAAGAGAAAGAGAAAGAAAAAGAAAGGGGGGGGGGCAAGACCAGTGCACCAGGGAGAATAAACTGGTACTGTCAGCTCAGTAGCCAGTGGTCATCAGAAAATGAGAAAAACCCTCAAAAACACTCAGGGCGGAGGGCCAGCAATTGTCCTTTAGAAATGACATGGGCAGCCTCTGGGGTGGGGGGAGGAAGTGCGGGGGGGGGGGGCAGGGACAAGCGTAATTACGGCAATTAAGAGGAAAGACTGCAGTCCCTTTTTGCTCTTAATGTGTAAACAAACCATTCCGGGACTTGTAAGCCAAAGAGAATTGGTACATCGTTTAATTTTTATCTACTACTGTGGCTCCCCTGGCTTTAACTGGCTTCCAGGAAAATTCCAAGGGCTGGGGCCCTTGTGGTTGTGGTTGTAGTTAAATACACAGATTTACCTGGAGCCTGGGTGGGGGAGGGAGAGCGGAGTGCTTTCACTGGCTACTCAGCTCCCTACAGACCAGTGAGCCCCCAGGCTACCCCTCCGGACCTACTGACCTACCGGAGGGAAGTGAGGCCACCTGAGGGAAAGGGATTCAGGATGAGGGCACCCTGGGCTCCAGCTCTTCCTGTGAGGCCCTGAATACCGTGTCCCCCTGGAGCAGCTATGAGTGGATCTGACCTCCACTTCCTGCGGTCCTCTCCCCTTTACCATCCTCCCACCCCAAAGTGGCATAAGTCCGGGTGGCTAACAAGCATCCGAACTCTGTTTTGTTTTCCCGTTGAAGCCCAGTGGACATGGAAGAAATACGAAGAGTCGGGGGAGGTAGATTGGGCTGGGAAGTTGCTCAGTTCCTGTGGTTCGGGAGGTTACTAGAAAGTCCTCGGATCCAGCCTTCTCACCCAGGGCTGACATCCCACCATCTGCGAGTGTCTGGCTTCCCTAAGGATTGCTTAGGATTTATGAACGCAACTACATACAGGAATCCCTGGCTACTAACCGTGGAGCTCAGCTACATGGAATTACTGCTGTGAAAAGCAGCTTGATTGCAAATCAAGGCCTGAAAATTCTCCAGAGGATGACTTTCTACCTCTCCCCAAAGAATTTGGTCTAGTCTAGCTGTAAGTCAGACCATCCTAAACATAGCCTCTGAACATAGCGACGAGCCACGCAGCTATTTTCTCACGATGCAATCACAGGCCAACAGACAGAAACTGAATTTTGTTGATAGGGATTCATTTCTTCGCTTTAAGAGTTCCCTTACATTGCTCTTTCGAACGCAAGTGGGTTTGCTCCCCTATTTTGGTATGCATGCAAAAGGAGGGGATCTTATCTTCAGATGAGGCTCACGGAGGAACTGTTCATGGGTAGGAGCTGGGAGACTGGAGCCCTCCCACCAGCTCTGGGGCTATTTGTCTGGAGAATCAAGAAGCTTTCTGGTTAGGCTCTCTCACTGTCTTGTAGACCTGAGCTCTCTTGCTGCTCATGCCTTCCAAACTCAGTCTCTGCAGGAAGCCCTCACCCTACCTCAGGACCTCACAAAGCCTGCCTGGTCTGAAAGGGGCTAGAGCTACCCATGAAACCTGGAGGAGGCTGCCGACAGCTTCCCAAATTGAGAGGGGAGCTAAGTCAGCGCAGCCCCTCCAGAAGGTTCCTCAGGGGTGGGTGTTTGTGGAAAACCACTTACCGATGCTTCCAAAAGCCTGGGCCCAGGGTGAGGGCCTGGGGCTGAGCCAGCAGCTCAGAGGAAGGAGAAACCAGAGGCCCGGCGGAAACTAAGAGTCGCTTGTAGGAAAATTATGTTTATTCGGTGGTTTTTCCCTCCACACCATTCATGAATGTCCCGGCGGCAATATGGCGGTCAGCTCACTCTGGCCCACCTCCCAGTTATCACCATTCTCCAGTGATGACCCAATGTGGTGGTTGGGGAGAGGGAAAGCCGCAAGGTACAGTTCTGCATGTTCCTGACTGCCCCAGCTAAGCCCCTCCCCATGAGTACCTCATTCTTTCCTTGCTGGCTTTACCTTCAAACTCTTCTGCCACTCAGCCACTCAAGCCCTCTTGGCTCATAACCTTTGTCTCCTTTGCTCTGCATCATTCAAATGAAAAATCTTCACATCCTCGGACACTTACTGTCCTTTCTCCGTCCAAGCTGCCCAGAGCCCTGACCTTGGAGAGGTCCTCAGTTTCACCGGGTCTTTGTAAATGGTGCCCGTTTACACCACAAGGGGGCCAACAACCCTCACTAGGTTATTGAGAGTTGACAAAATCTAGTGAAGTGTGTGAAATAATGTCTAGAAAAGGGTTAACACAAGTAAACCCTCCATTAGAATCAGCATTAACACATACGCTACGCTGCCTTTCGTTTTGTTTCCTCTGAAGAGAACCATTTGTGAGAGGATGCTGAAACTACGTTGGCTTCAAAAGACCATCCTTTTCCTTAAAAGTTGTTTAGAAGATCTGCCTGGATTTCTGTCAGGCACTGCTTCCGGGAATTACAGTCTGAGACATTCCCTAAAGCTTCTAGCTGACTGATGGCAGTCGCTTGGCATAAAGGGAAACAAAGAAGGCACAGAGCAGGCAGAGGGGAGCATATTTCTGAAAGTTCCCTACCTAGTGCTAGGAAGAAAAAAGAGGTGGAAATAATAGAAGAAAAGCAGTAAAAAAAAAAAAAAAAAATTGCAGACGAGGCTTGGAAATACATGGGGGGCCGGGGGGAGGGGCAAAGGGACGTTGAGTGGACAGCGTATTTAAAGGGTTAGCGATCTTAGAAACCATTTACACAGCTGTTCTGTAAGATTGACCCCGAGGGTCCCAGGTGAGTGCTCCTTGCCCCGGCGTGGAAGAGGCGTCGAAGGATTCCACTTTCCAAACTGCTCTGAGGTCTGGTGCGGAGTTCAGTTGGGTGACCTCTGGAGCACCTGATAAGCTTTTCGCTTTAAGGAGACCTGCACTTCATCAGGCAGAGGAATACTTAATACAAGGCGAAAGGACAAAGCTATTTAGTGTCAGGCTGTTGCCAGATCTTTTCATTTGGAAGCACAGGGTTGAGCCAGGGCCAGAAAGAAAGAATGGTTGTTGGGTGGGGAGAGTGCCGGGGAGGCGGGGAAGCAGGAGCATAGGTGTGATTCTTAGTCCCACCTCAGGACAGAGGGTCTCTCAGAGTCTCCGTTTCTGACGGCAAAGCTAGAGACAAAAGTCTTCCGTGCGTAGGAAATGCATGATCATTCCAAACGGTTTATGATGGTTTTTCTGGGAAAATAATGTACAGTCAAAATGCCACGAGAGAATCAATGGGAAAATGCATAAGTACACAAGACGCTCCACCTCCCCACCGCCGTATAATGTCGTATCCCATCACGGAGGAGAAAATAGAAAGAATAATGTGTCCCTAGAGGGTTTAACAACATCTCAAGCCTATCTGTCCCATGAACGCAAATGTTTACATTACAGAGCCAGAGTGCCATATTAGGAAATTGCTTTTCTGCAAGGTTCTCTCAACTGGGTAATGGGCAAATGGATCCAAACTGATAAGAGAAGCATTACTTCTGTGGTTCTCCAAAGCGTCCTTATGACCGTCAGACCCCACCTCCTTAATGACCATCAGACCCCACCTCCTTAATGTGTAAGCAGGACGGGGGTGTCTGAATAACGCTTGCCCTTTATGGGAACATGGCAGGAATGGCCCCTGGGACTCTAACAACATCTATGGCAGGTCTGGGCATCACAGGCGCCACTGACAAAGTCCCGCGTCCCTGTTCATGGAAGCTCTACTCAGCGTGCAACTCTTCCCAGTGAACATCTCCATGACCAGCAATTACAGAGATAACTCCCTGCCAACTCAGGGACGGTCCCTCCGGCTCCTCCTTTGGGTTTGACTCGGCCTCCACCAAAGAGCAACTGCATTATCTCTGGCAAGTTACTAGGCTTTGGGTGAGGACAGTGACACCTACCTCGTGGAGCGACTTTAAAGGTTAAATGGGCTAATAAATATAAGGCACTGGAAACTGACTAATGCTTGTAACAGTGACTCTCTCATCTGTAACAAACACTCCATGAAAGCTCACAATGGTACTATTGTTTCTCCTGTGAAGGTTAGTATTGTTCTTGCAAGAGTATACCGGCTGGCTTTCCAAAATGTCCAAAAGTGTATGTTAAAAACCTTGGTTTGGGTGAGTCCAGTATCACTGTCAAGTAGGTGAACGTGGTCTCCGGGTCCCCTTCCTTGGGGCCAAGATCTGTTTTCTATTAACCGTCGAAAACACTTGACCGGACTCAAACATCTCTCCGAGCCCCGAAAGGCCCAGCACGCTCCTCCCCACCCCTGACAACACGCACGTCACCAACGACGACCGCACACAAACACCACTGTGCTTATTGATGCGGCCCTGGAGGCCGCTGGTTTGTGGCCACGCCGGACCCACCCAACTTCGGGATACAAGGAATCAGGAAACTGGTCTCTATGAGGCAGCCCACATTACCGTGACAGAAGGCTTCTGCACGTAAGACCATCTCCCACCTTTCTGATCTTGCAAAGACAGAGGGGAGGGACTGGCTTTCAGTCAGTCAGGAGCTTACAACCCGGGCTCCTTGCTAGGCGCTCACAGCGGCTTTCTCTGCGGCCTGCCATGTTCTCCTCTGCTAACAGAGAATGCACTACGAGGGTCAGGGCCAATCCTTAGTATTACAAGATCCTTTGCAGTGAGAGCCCTGCTTAATCATTCCAGCCAACTCCCCAGCAATCCTCCCCACAGACGGGCCCTGCTCTTGAGGCTCTGCCCGTGGTGCGTCTTATACCGCTTCCTGGCAAACTCTATTCAAAAGCCGCATTCCCTGGTGTACTTTCCTAGACTCCTGAGGGTACAATTAGACCCCTGCTTTGCTCCCGTAACACTTCTTATTCATCTGTATGTCTGTCCTCCCAATCAGACCCCGTCTTGACACTATTTTGAAAACCCACCATTCCTACTAAGAACATAATAGATGTTAACCAGGGGTTAATAACTTGTTGTTATTGTTTTGGCTTGTTTTGAAACAGTTGTTTGTAATTCAGAATTCAGATCCTCCTTTATGGGCAGGATTATTATATGTCTAACCCATCTCTCAGCTTCTGGTCTGTTCTTGCCACCCAGTTGTGTTACTTCCGTGTACAGAAACTATCAGCGGCCACACATTGTCTGTAGATTAAAGCCTGAACTCCACAGTTTGGTGTTCAGGGCTGCTCATGTCTTGCTTCACGCTTTGTTTCTATCCTCCCCACACGTCATTCGCCACTGGTCACTCTGGTCACTCATGCCATCTGTAGCAGTCTGGAGTTTTTAACCCTACTGCCCATAATCCCCTTGTCCCCTTCCCAGCCTTCAGAGCAGAGCTGAAACGTCACTTCCTGAAGTCTTCTCTGATCTCCCTCAGCAGCACCAACTGCTTCCTTCTCTGGGCTTTCACACACCTGTTATATGTGGTTTTGTCCGTTGAGAAGCTCCTGGTCTCCGTGAACAGCGCTCACCGGAGCTGTATGGTGCCCAGCTTATGGGATCATTTGCGCAAGCTCCTGGGAACAGGGAACTTCCTGGGACCTCCAAATGCACCACACAGGAGGCATCTCTGCTTTCTGTAAGAGAGAGCTTCTCTGCAAACAACATGCAGCCTGTACAGAACAAGGGCCTCTCACTTTCAAAGGAGATTATATTTTAGGGACCAGAAGCTAGAAATTGACTCCGCCAAATTAAACTTCTCTTCTCCTGATAATTGTTGCATTTAAAAGTCTTCAACTTACCCCCGACCACAAATGACATTGTTCTCTTGCACTCCCCACTTTTCCAGGGGATGGGGAGAATTTTTCTGTTACAAAAGAACATGTAATTGATGGTTCATTCACAAGCCAGTGAATGCCATCAGCTCTGGCAAATCTACTGCTACTTTAAGTTCATTCATTCATGCATTCATTCAACCCAGGTTCATCTGGGCAGGGACTGTGCTGGGGGCAGGAGGCAGACAGGCATACATCTCCCTGCCCTGAAGATGCTCACTGCCCGTGGCTTTCCTTTGGCTGCCGTTAGTCCTTCCATCCCTTCAAGGCAGCTGGCTCACCAGATTCCAGACCTGGGAGGGAAAAGCTTTCACGCTAGTGAAGGGAGACACCTCATCAGGAGAAACTCTGTAGAGCATGGTATCTTTACCCAAGACTGAGCCAATGGTGTGCCTGCAAAAGCAGTACTGAGCTGAGGTCAAAAGCCCAGTATTTTCTTTAAAAAAAAATTTATGTTTATTCATTTTTGAGGGAGAGAGAGAGCAGGACAGGGCACAGAGAGAGGAAGACACAGAACTCGAAGCAGTCTCCAGGCTCCAGCACAGATTCCCGACCTGGGGCTCAAACCCACAAACCATGAGATCATGACCTGAGCCAAAGTCGGATGCCCAACTGACTGAGCCACCCAGGCACCCCCAAAAGCCCAGTATTTTCTAATGGAAAAGAGAATGTATGAGTCAGAGGACCAGGAATGGTAGGGGCAGTCAGGCCAAAATCGTGCACAGTTTCTGGTCCCGGGGAGTCGACCTGGACCAAGCGGCCAGCACAGAGCTGACTCCTCTCCGAGAAACACACACAGAGGTCCCCCCATGCGAGGTGCTCCACTAGCATCCCAGCCGCTGTGACAGCTGAACAAATCACCCTGAAACTTAGTGGCTTAGAAGTCGTTTTATTATCATCTCCCAAGGCTCTGGCTCAGCTGAAGGGTTCTCCCGTACACTCTCTCATGTGGCTGCAGTTTGACAGCCGCAGGGCTGGCGCTGTCTCAAGGCTTGCTCAGGGAAGTCTGAGATCGCCGGATGCTGTGGGTGGCGGCTTGGATGGGGTGTGGGTATCAGCTGAGCACCCACACGTGGCTTTCCTGTGTGACCGGGGCCCGTGCACAGACTGGTGGCTGGGTTCCAAAAAGAAGTACCCCTGGAGAACCAGGTGGAAGCTGTATTAACTTTTATGACTCAGCCTCAGAATCGTGTAGACTCACTTGTACTACATGCTACGGGTTGACCAGATTCAAGAGGAGGGCACAGAGCCCAGCTTGATGGAGCATTCGAAGAATTTGTAGATGTTTTTAGACCACCGCAGCTAAGCGGAGGAGCACAGTAAGCTGTCACGGGGTGACTATGACCGCATTTTTTGTATCAGTGGTAAAATGAGACCAAACACGTTGCTTGGAGCAGGGGCTTCAGACTGTAATGGATGATACGCGTCACCGTAAGTCCTCGCGGGCTGGGACAACGGCATGAGCACTGGACTGGGCATCCGAATATGTTTGTTCCAACTCTGCTATCTGCACTTCCTGTTCACTGAACTTGGGCAAGTAACGTAACAGCTAAAAACCTCAATTTCTTCATCTCTGAGAAAAGGATAATAATACTGAATCATTCATGGTTGATGGACATTTACAGGAAAGCAATGGGATGAAGAATACAAAAGGACAGGGGCACCTGGGTGGCTCAGTTGGTTGAGCGTCCGACTTCAGCTCAGGTCATGATCTCATGGTCTGTGACTTCGAGCTCCCCCCGTTGGGCTCTGTGCTGACAGCTCAGAGCCTGGAGCCTGCTTCGGATTCTGTCTCCCCCTCTCTCTGTCCCTCCCTCCCTCTCTCTCTCTCTCTCAAAAATCAATAAACATTAGAAAAAAAAAATGAATACAAAAGGACCTGCAAAACTAAAATCACAAATTAATATATCATAAATATTGTAAGAACTTTATTTTTTCCCTTTCTAAGCCTTGGTTTTATTATCTATAGTAGTGAGGTGCTGGAATAAATTAGTTTCTCAAACTTGGTGACCTAAGGACAAATTTTAATGGAAAAAAAAATTCTCACAAACATAACCTGAAACATAACCTGAAAATATATCTGTGGGCCCTCAAGTCTCCATGAACCCCAGTTTGACAAACACTGACTTAAGAAACTAACTCCATGATATATCCTCTGATTTTAAATCATTAGTGTGAACAAGAGGACCTTATTTTTTTTTTAACTGGTAAAATTTATTTTAGATTGTAATCAAAATGAAAACGACAAAATTAGAAGACAACTACCGTGCGAGCTCTCCCGAGCCTGGATCGGATGGTCGTTAAGATGCTGTCCACTTCTCTGCGTGATTCTGTGGTTTGTGGGGTGACTCACAGAGCCAGCTCCTGTTCTGAGTTATACGCTGTGAGAGAAAAGGGATGTGTCGGCCATTTCTTTGAATCCTTCAAGGCATTTTGCATATAGGATGTACTCGGTAATTTTTGATCGAGTAGCAGTAAAAATGGACATTGGTAGTGAAAACTATAAACAGGACAATAAATTCACATTTGAATCCCATCTTTCTGCCGAACTAGTGCTTTATTATTGACCGTCTTACTACTCCCCAGTGGAGGATGACAGTGGCCTTGTGTGTTTTAGGATCTAATTAGCTCAATAGGTTCTTGCTTCTAATTAAACTGACAGTGATAGAAAGTGGTTTAAACAAAACTGATTGGAAGGAGGATTGAAAACATAAGATTCTTCTCTTGGCATTCAGGTCCTGCCTTATCTGGGCTGTCTCTTTCTCTTGAACCCCCTCTGAGCCATTTGCCCTCACCTTTGCTGTTCCCTCTGTTTGGAACACTGTTCTCTCCACTCTGCTTAGATCTCTCCTTTCTCTCCTGCAGGTCTCTGTTTGAGTGTCTCTTCCTTGGCACCTGTCTGAGCCCTTCCATCTAAGTCAAGCCTACTCTCAAACTGCCTCCTGGCACCTGTATCTTTCCTTTACAGCAACTATTTATATTAGTTTTTGAGTTTGTTCAATTGCTGTATTTTCCAACTTGACCATAATCTTCATGAGGGCATCTAGTTTGTACATGATTGTCTCCCGAATACTAAGTATAATACCTGGCACAAAGCAGACAACTTTATAAATAAGCGAACATTTACCGAATACCTAAACGGAACAAGCAAACAGATTTTTTTTTTTTAAGTATTTTGTGGCCGTTCAGCACTGTGTTAGCCACAAGCAACTGGTAAGTTTCTCAGCCTATCGAAAGAAAAAAAAAAATCTTCCCCTAAAACTAAGATTTCTCTTTTAAAACCACGCAGCCCAGCCCCTGCTGCCTGTCAAACATGGCCACATAAGCCAGAGTGACTAAAACCAGATCTACTCCAGGACCCTGTTTCACACCGTTTCCAATAGGATATGAATCAGACAAGATACCATCAACCAAGCATTCAGTCAGGAAACAGGACCTTGGTAAACCTTTCGGGGTGACCCGTCCGTCTTCCACTGCCAGGATCCAGCCCGACTGACAGCATCTATTAGAATGCTGTGGAATGAAACCCCCTTAAGCCCCACAAAATGGGCTTTGGAGCCAGGCGGCAGCCAGCCACGGGAAGTGTGCTAAGTGTGGAAATTCCCTGCAAGCTTTTCAAGCAGCTCGAAGCCGTGAGCTCAGGAGGGACTTCAAAACTCCGAAGAGAAATTCCACTTTCCTTTTCCTCGGCCCCGGGTCTTTCCATTCCAAACACAGCCTCGCCGGTTGGAGCCACTTCATGAATGTGGGATTGTTAGGGGTGGTGCGGAGACGAGCCATTATTTTTCTTAGGTTAACACACACACACACACACACACACACACACACACACAATTTGGCATCCATGTTCTCTTTCATTTGCCCTGAAGAAATCAATATCCCAGTCTGGGGTTACCAGCTGTGGTTCATATATATCCTGAGGCATAATTGCTTTATTTTATAGCTGCCGACATTCTTTTCTGGAGCCCAAGGCTTCTCTCTGCTCCATGCTCAAAAATGGACTTAACTGTGTAGTCGGTGCCTTCACGAGGCCCTTCTTTTGCACCGTGGTGAGGACTTCCCCTAGGACCCAACCTTCCTTGTCTCCACTCACTTTGCCCTGTGTGCCCGGAAGCCATTTCTAAGTACGCAGCATGTTATCTGCTTGTTTTACAAACTTAAGGAAATTGAATTTTAATTTGTTACCGACTCCACCACTAAGCTCTGTGTTCGGGGGAAGTTAATTTTCCTCAAAACTTTAATTTCTTGATCTGTGAAATGGAAACAAATAATTGCATCTGTTCATAGGGTTGTCAGAGGATTAAAAAAACATTCTGCAAGTACAGCACTTATCACACAGCCTACTTATAGTGGGGTAGATTAAAGATGGCCACAATTTTTTTTTTTTTTTTTTTTTTTTGCTATCCCTTCTACTGAGAGGTACAGTCTAATTCCTCTCTCTTGGGATATGGGTATTAGTGACTTGCTTGATGAATGGAATTCAGTTCAATTGATTTTCCGAGACTCCCAAGTGTAGGTCATAAGAAAACTTCTGGCTTCTGTCTAGTCTCTTGGAAGGCTGATTCTGGGAGATACGGCTGGCATGTAAGAAGTCCAACTGCTCTGAGACCACCATGCTGTGAGGAAGCTCAAGCTAGTCACAAGAAGCATCTGTGTGGACAAAAAAAAAAAAAAAGATACCAAGCCGGCCCTAGCCCTTCCAGCTGTGTCCAGGCACCAGTCGCGTGAGTGAAGAATGTTCATTTCAGATCCAGAAGGATATAACTTGGAGAAGAACCAAGGAACCAGACCACTTTCAAAACCAAGTCCCCAGCAGATGGCCCTAGGCAAGACAAATATTCTCCAGCCATTTGAGCCACCCAGCTGAAGCCCCATCAAATGTGAAGGTGACACAAGGGCCGTGGAACTTCCCAATTTCCAACTGCCCAAATTCCTGACTTGCCAGATTGTGCTATTTCACACCACTAAGTTTTGGGGTGGTTTCGTATGCCACAACAGAAAATCAGAACACGTAGTGAAACGCTAAAAAATGATGATTATTACTTAATAAAAACACTGTCGTCAGCATTTGGAGAAGAATGTCACAATTGCTCCTTAAACTCTGAGTTTTGTAGTCTACAGAACACATTCTTCTTGGGGGCAGGTGGTCCTAGAAGGATCACAAAGCGACAGAAGAGAGGGTGTAGCATGGGGAGGTAAAGGCAGAAGAGAGGATATATCCTTCCATCTCCTGGTGCCCTGCACCTCACAGGCACTCAACAAATGCTTTCTTCATGAATGAATGACATCATACATCTTTTTAGAATATCAGTTTTACTCCAGGATTATCTTTCTTATCTCACAGATTTTATAAGCGAATATCTCACAGCAGTGTTTAAAATTTTAAAGATGGGGCGCCTGGGTGGCTCAGTCGGTTAAGCGTCCGACTTCGGCTCAGGTCACGATCTCACGGTATGTGAGTTTGAGCCCCGCGTCAGGCTCTGTGCTGACTGCTCAGAGCCTGGAGCCTGTTTCAGATTCTGTGTCTCCCTCTCTCTCTGACCCTCCCCCGTTCATGCTCTGTCTCTCTCTGTCTCGAAAATAAATAAACGTTAAAAAAAAATAATTAAAAAAAATAATAAATAAAATTTTAAAGATGAAATATGAGACTTCCCCCCAAAATTATAGCTCAGGTTAGCCATTCAGGTTCTGACGCCACTCCTCTGGCTTTGAATTCCCCCTTCTCTGCCATTAGGTGTAACTAACTGATTTGTTCATTGAACAAATACGTGAGTGTCGGGCACTGTTCTAGGTACAGGAGATAAATAGTGAACAACAACAAAAAAATTACCTGTCTCTTGGAGCTAACATTCTAGTTGGGGGAGACAGTGAACAAAAAGATTACGTGTGTGTTGTTGAATGCTATGGGAGAAAATTAGAGCAAAGTGAGGGGGATCCGAAGTGCTAAGAAGGGGTAAGAGTCACCCTTGTTAAAAGGATGGAGAACAAGGAATGCCTGGGTGGCTCTGTCAGTTAAGCATTGGACTCTTGGTTTTGGCTCAGGTCATGATTCGTGAGATCGAGCCCCACACCAGACTTGGCACTGGGCATGGAACCTGCTTGGGATTGTCTCTCTCTCCCTTTCTCTCTGCCCCTCCTGCACTCACACTTACTCTCTCTCAAAAAAAGAAACTAAAAAACAAAAAAAAAGGATGGAGAACAAAAACGTCACAGAGAAGATGACATTGGAACAGAGACTAGAGATAGTGGAGGAGTAAATCACATGCGTACTTAAGGGGAGACAGTACCAGGCAGAGGGAACAGCGTGTGTACAGGCTTATTCAAAGAAGGTCAGGGGAGCAATGTGCCCAAAGTGAGAAACATCTCCATGAGAATGCTAAGAGATAAGGTCAGAGAATTGGCTGGCAACCAGGGGCAGACCTTGAGGCACCTCATGGAAGATTGCAAAGACTTGGGCTTTTTATTCTGAGAGAAGTGGGGACCCACTAGAGGGTTCTGAGCAGAGAGATGTGATTTGATATTTCATTTTAAAGAAAAATGGGGTGCCTGGGTGGCTCAGTCAGTTGAGCGTTCAACTCTTGATTCTGGCTCAGGTCATGATCCCAGGGTGATGGGATTGAGCCCCAAATCAGGCTCTGCTCTGAGTGTGGGCTCTCTGCCCCTCCACCCTGCTCATGTTCTCTCTCTATAAAATAAAATAAAATAAAATAAAATAAAATAAAATAAAATAAAAGAACTCTTCTGACAGCTGGCTGCAGAATAAACTGGTGGAAAGTGGACAAGAACAGAAGCAAAGAGACCACCTAGGATGGAGACTTGGTACAAAAATTGAAGAATGGAGCTCTGAGCAATAAGAACCCCAACTCTGGTGTGGTGAAACCAAAAAGGGATTCTCTTTTTGGCCTTTCCACCTGGCTTACACCTATCTTGGCCTAGTGTCTAGGTTTCTAGGAGAAGCATCCCAAGAGTGAGTAACCCAAGACGCAGGAAGTAGAAGCTTCCAGTTCTCTCAAATCTGTGCTAGGTGCAGAATTGGTACAATGTCACTTCTGCTATATTCTATCGATCAACACAGTTACAAGTTAGCCCATATTTTAGCAGATGGAAGGCAGAGAAAGGGAAGAAATGACAGCCATCTTTAAAGGCAATCTACTATATGGAGTATCTCTAGAAAGTATCTTCTAGATTCAGTGGAAGCAAAGGGCCTTCCCCTATTTAGTGGAAATCAACTGGAATTGATTGCAAGACAATTGAACAGTTATGGAGGGGGGAAAAGTACATAAATAAATAGATTTAAATAAACCTATTTGTAAAAACAACAACTACAACAAAAAACCCACGACCAACCCATCTCCACACCTCCTCTGTCCACACTAATGTTGCTCCCTTCTCCCCACACATACACCTGGAGGCAGAATGAGGCAGTTCAGAATTCTAGCAAACCAGCTGGTAGGGTTGAGCTGTGGAGTAATGGGCTTATGTCACTGTTTTCTCATTAAACTATTCCCCCAGCTTGGTATGGCCTGGAAAATTACCTGTTACACATAAGTAAAAATTCAGACCCCAAGGACTAAGATTTACCCATCATCAAGGCAATTCAAAAGAATATGCTGTAGGTTTGAAGACAATTTCCAGAGAGACATGCATTCCCAGAATATTTTTAGTAATGGCAAAATCATTGGAATAAGCAGTTGACCTCCTCCCTGGGGGACCATGCTCATTAAGATGTATGCGTTCGGGACTGTTAAAATTCCAACTCATTACCTAATAGTTGCACCTTATGCACTTGGATACCTCTGAAAATGCTTCCAGCCCTTCCATGTCAGTTGTAACAACCAACTGACGGTCTCCTATACCTTCGAGGGGCTTCAACAGAATGTTGCTGTAGCAACGTTTAAAAGGAAAAGGAAAAAACGCAACAAGGAAGTACTATTGATTATCCTCTCTATCCATTTTCTTTGAATTAATCTAAGATGCATGAGGAATGAATGTTTCCCAGTTTGGGGGTCAGCGCTCAAATCTTCATTCACTCCTTTCTCTCATTAATTCCTACACGCCACCAGGGAAAAAGGTAATCCAACCTCAAGAACAATTCCATAGCCCAAGCCAACAGAATCTTGGAGGCAACGTCAACCAACATTCACTGATTACTAACACTTGTCCTTCAGGATCTACCTCAAGTATCCCTTGTGGAAGTTTCCTCTAATCCTTTCCTTGGGATAGTCATGTCATTCCGGCCATGTTCCCTTCACCCTTCTGTTAAAGTATTTGCATCTTTCTTCCCCCTATATTTAATTCTTTGTTTTTCCTCTTTCTCTCTTACTAAATTGGAGCAGCTTGATATCAGGGACCACATCGCATCCATCTCTAGGTACTCAGTACCTAGCACAGTGCCTGACACTGTGGGGAGCACTCAGTCAATGTTTGCTGAATGAATAAATGTGGTGGGTAGTTCTACGATCAATTTGCCAATCAGGTACACGGAGAAACCAACAAGGTCGGTTTAATTACAACCACAATAAAAGAGGCCTGACCTTAAGGAGGTTGCCCTCAAGAACAAAAAAATAAAGGGGCGCCTGGGTGGCTCAGTCGGTTGAGCGGCCGACTTCGGCTCAGGTCACGATCTCGCAGTCCGTGACAGCTCGGAGCCTGGAGCCCGTTTCGGATTCTGTGTCTCCCTCTCTCTGACCCTCCCCCGTTCATGCTCTGTCTCTCTCTGTCTCAAAAATAAATAAACGTTAAAAAATAAATAAATAAATAAATAAATAAATAAAATTTGTGGGTGAATAATTATCAATTTAGTCAGGTCAGAATAAGGTATATAGAAAACATACTGGCTTATGAAATTTGGGTTCTAGGCCAAGCTCAGGGAATAAGGAGCTTTGATTTGTCCCCTTGACTATTTATTGACTGCCTTCTACAAACCATGTATATCCTTCTTCCCTTCACTTAAAACCTTAATTTATTCCTGAAAATCCTTCCATGAAACGGAAAACGGTTGAATGCAAAAGTATTCATATTAATATTAAATTAAAGGGAAAAAGTATGATGTGCTCCACTTCTGAGATAACTAACAATTTTTCACAGGTATAAAAATACACAATTGGACCACAAAAAGAGGTATTGATAATAAACTTGGAAAGGAAAGAAATGCAATGTAATGTAAGGATTACATTATAGTAGGTGGTGGGAGGGACTCATTCTTTGGATGCTACATTGTACATCATCATAGTTGCCATTTTTAATTCGGGGGAGCTTATAATTTCCTTATGCTCCAACTGTACTTATAAGTAAAGTTTTACATGAAAAAGCATTTGAGGGGCACAATTTTAACATGTCTAAACCCAAAAGCGCTTCAAAGTGCCTGGAAATAAGGCATGCTCACAACAGCCTAAAGAGCTGTAGGTGACACCCATCTGTCTCGCTTAAGTACAGCAAATAAAATGCCTTGGTTTATCCAAACACAGCATACAATTCAAATTAGTTCACATAACATTCCCTAACTAGGAACTGTTGGGTTGAATAAGTTGTTGTGTTTTTCTCTGCCTGAAATTGGAACATTGAAAAGCACTTCTTATGGTGTATTTATTGTGTTCTTGGACAAGGAAAAAAAGCATTATAATGACAACAACAATAAGCCAGCAGTTGTTGCGTAATATTTAGTGCCTCATAACAAATTATCTCAAAATGTAGCAGCTTAAAACTACATATGAACTTTTTAAAATTGGGGAGCCTGGGTGGCTCAGTCAGTTAAGTGTCTGACTTTGGCTCAGGTCATGACCTCACAGTTCGTGGGTTTGAGCCCCACGTCGGGCTCTGTGGTGACAGCTCAGAGCCTGGAGCCTGCTTCAGATTCTTTCTCTCTCTCTCTCTCTCTCTCTCTCTCTCTCCTCCTCCCTTGCTCACGCTCTGTCTCTCTCTGTCTCTCAAAAATAAATAAACATTAAAAAGATTTTTTTTTAATATTTTAAAATATATTTGTTATCTCACACAGTTCCTATAGGTCAGGAATTCAGGCGCATTTTAGCTGGATAGTTCTAGCTTGGGGTCCCTTGAGAGGCTGCAGTCAAGATGTTGCTTGGGGCTCCAGTCATCTGAAGGCTTGACTGGGGCTGGAGGATCCATGTACCAGATGTACTCACAAGGCTGCCAACTTAGTGCTGGCTATCAGCAGGGGGTCTCAGTTTCTTGCCACATGGTCTTCATAGGGTTGCTGAGTGTTCTTACATGACAGCTGGCTTTCCCCAGAATGAGTCATCCATGAAAACAAGGCAGAAGTCGTATCTTTTATGATCCAGTCTCAGAAGTTTATGCTTCACCATTCTTGAAATATCCTATTGTTTAAAGTTTATTTATTTTCACACAGAAAGAGAGAGAGAGCACGAGCAGGGGAGGAGCCAGAGATAGAGGAGAGAGAAAATTCCAAGCAGGCTCTATGTGCTGTCAGCACAGAGTCCAACATGGGGCTTCAAGTCACAAACCATGAGATCATGACCTGAGCCAAAACCAAGAGGCGGAAGCTTAACCAAGTGAGCCACCCAGATGCCCCAGAAATATCCCTATTGGTTACATAGGTCATTCCTATTTGTTGCAGGAATGGACTGTGCTTGAGTGTGAATACTAGAAGAAGAGAATCATCATGGACTATTTTGGAGGTTGAAACAACCAACAGGTGGTATGATTTTTCAAGAGCCATGAGATGGAAAGTTTGTTAGCTACACAGGTAGGTTTCCTCCTTTTATGGAGCTCATACTCAAGAGGAAAGGAGACAAAAAACAAAGGAACAAGTAAGTTGGGGACTTCATTCAGCATTCATTGTTGTGAAGAATATAAAGCCAAGTGAGATGAAGTGAGGCGAGAAAGGGTCTTTTTTTCTAGTAGACAGTCAGGGAAGGCCTCTCTGAGAAGCTGACGTGTGACTTGAGAGATGGATGAAGAGAAGGGGCTGGATCTGGGAAAGAGTGTCTCAGATAAGAGGAAGAAGAGGAAAGATCCTGAGGCAGAAGCATGTTTGATATATTCAAGGAAAGGATAAAAAGAGCAAGGAAAGCAAAGAGGACATAGTAGAATATGAAGTCAGAGATCCACTTAGGGGCTAGACCATACATAGAGCTTTGGAGGACGGAGTAAAGAATTTGAATTTTATTCAAAGCGTGATGAAAAGCCTTTGGAGGGTATTCAGCAGGTCAATGACATGATCTCATTTACATTTTCTATGAAACACTTTATCAAGGAGATTCTGTAAGAGTCGATTGCAATAATCGTGACCAGACGTTAGTTTACGCTAAGATAATAACGGGGTAACGGGAAGTTGGTAAGTCAGGATATATTCTGGAAGTAAAAGCATTCGCTGGATTGGATAAGAACGAAGGTGAGGAATCCATGATAAATCCATGGTTAGTTTGACACATAAAGAGAATCATGCAACCATTTACAAAATGGGGAAGGCAGGTGGATTAACAGGTCTTAAGTGGAAAAAGCAAGAATTCTCTTTGGGCATGTTAACTTGAGGTGTGGATATGTTATCCAAGTGGATAGGGAAGTTGATCACATTGGACAGATTTCTACGGAGCACAGAGGACATAATATAAATATCTGGGATGTATCTTCTTCATGTACACAAGCTAAGATAAATTTTGGTTGTGTGATGTCAGAAGAGGAAGAGCCCATGTCTCACTGGGCATATTTTGGATGATTCATGGAGGAAACGGTGGCCTTTGGGCTGCCCTTTCAAAGAAATTTCGCCAGTGGGGATAATGGAGGAAAGTTTAAAGAATAGAGGAACAGTCTGAAGGAGGGCAAGAAGGCCAGTTAGGGGCGGCTGCAGCGAAGCATCTGAGGGGTGGAAGGGGCAGTGCCGGCCGTGACTGGACAGGGGAGAAAGGGCATCTTCCACACACTTGGTACAGGTAGTCGAAAACAACATGGTAGTTGGCTGGACTGGGAGGAAGAGAGAGGAGTCAAAGGAGAGGGAATCTTTGATCCCCACAAGTGAAGAATAATGCTGAGTCAAGGAGCTGCTTTGGGGTTTTGTCTGTTCATGGGGAAGAGGGGAGAAGAGATGGCTGTAGGAAGATGATGATTCTAAAATGCCAGTGAGATACCCAAATGGAGATGTCCATTTCTGTGCTCTAGAAAGAGGAATGGAAATACAAATTAGGGTTTTTGCTATCTAATGGTATTCCTAAGGATGACAGGGAAAGACATGGTTAGGAGAAGAGAGAGAAGAAAAAGAATGGGGTTGCCCCTGGCTAGTACTCATGGGCAGGGTAGTCCTTCAAATACTCAGATGACAAGTAACATTTAAAGGCTGATGCTTCGGCTCTTCTTCCCAGAGCCTCATCCTCTTAGTGTGGATTAGGTGCCCAATAAATCAGTGAATTCCCCTGAGTGGTGACTATCCCTTATGTGGCTGCAACTGTCCCCCAGGGTCCTCTCTTCTTAGCTGTAGCTTCTCCCATTGCCCCTCCTATAGACCCCAGGGTGCCCTTTGCCCTCCTGAGGCGCAACTCATGTGGATCGGCTCTGAGTTGTTTCCCTAAGCGTGGGGCAAGGCGACTTGTTGTGGGTGAGGGTGGAAATACTTATTGTATAATTTAAACCCTAGTTCTCTCTTATCTTTCATTGTTTGCTACTTGTCCTACCCCTGTAAAGTTCTGGGCATATGACGGGGGTGAGCTGGGGGGGGGGGGGGAGGGGTGGGGAGAGGGTGTGTGGAGCTCCACAAGTCAAGTTGAAAGAGAGAGGCCTAAAGTCATGTTAGGTACACTGGGCAACGTGGTCTCACCTCGGAGACATTAAAAAGAGGTACATCCATGAAGGGTGTATGTTTGGGTGGGGAGATTTATCCTTAGAAACCCCACACATTTCTATTGTTTACATAAAAATGAAAAAAAAAGTGCTTTAGCAGGAAACTGCCCCTCAGTATGTCAAAAAACACCAGGGTAAATAACGCAATTTCATGAAATGTTTTACGTTAGGGAGATGATTTGGGCATTAAGATATTGCAGCCCCTGCCTAGGGTATTGGTGAGCTCCCCAACGGACACAATTTGCTATAATGTAGTATCTGTCACAGACTGACTTCATTTGTCCCCAGGAAAGTGACTGGATCATCACATCACACCCTCCAAGTTAAAACTGCTCACGTTTCTTGGTTCTGACCCAGGGCCAATGAAGCCTTCCTTTCCAGCAATGTCAGCTGTGAGTTTGAGGTATCACTCGGCCTTTTCTCAGGAATTCTCATTTCATGTCTCTCAGGGGCCAAAGCAAGGCTTCATATGAGTTGCTATTTAGGTTCTAGTCCCCAGGCATGTCCTTCTTCTCGCCTCATTTTTCTTCCTTTTGGACTGCAGTGCGATCGATCTACCCTGACTCTGATTGGACGGGCCTGCTCTATTTTTAGTCCAGCGAAATAATTTATCTTGCTTCCCAATAGCATCGGTGCCTTCAAATCCAAAGGCCAAGAGTGTGTCTTTCCCATTTTCTGCGTTTGAAGCTTCTGAGAGCTGTGTTCTTCGGTCAATTCTTCCTCATTCTGCATGACCAAGTGCTCATTGTGGTAAGCCTGGCTTTCTGCTTTTCCTCAGGCCTCACTTTCCCTGCTCTCTCTCCCATGGTCAAAGGTTAATCCCCAGCTCTCTGGGAAAGAAAAAGACCATCTTTACCCACTCACCACACCGTTAAGGTTGAGAGCAGAATGGGGCCAGATCCTATCTCCAAGGAAGGGGAGAAAAAGGATTCTTATAGTAGTCTGCTTGGGCTACAATACAAAGTACCACAGACTGGGAGGCTTAAGCAACAAAGATTTTATTGTCTCATAATTTGGGAGGCCGGACATCCAAGACCAGGGTGTTGCCAAGGTTAGTTCCTTCTGAGGGCCATGAGGGAAGGATCCGCTCCAGGCCTCTCTCTCTCTGGCTTGTAGCTGAACATCTTCCCTCGGTGTCTGTTCACATGATCTTCTCTCTCTGTGCATCTCTATCTCTGAATTTCCTCTTCTTGTAAGGGGACCAGTCATACTGGATGAGGGCCTACCTTAATGATTTCACTCTAACTTGATTACCCCCATTAAGACCAAATACAGTCACATTCTGAGGTACTTGAGGGTTAGGAATTCAACCTATGAATTTTGGGAGGAGACACAATTCAGCCTAGAGTAGATCCCACTTGATTATAAAAGCTGGATCTAGGGTCAGGCTGAGCCCAGTCGAGTACCAGGAACGCCTCCATAGTACGCATCTCGCATCCTTGCTGCTGCACCACGGTGGCCTCTCGAACTAACAACAGTTGTCTTCCAACAGGGACGAGTTCATGACATTTGTGCTTCTTTCAATTTGGCGACGCGGAATATGTCTCAAATCTGTGGCGGATAATTACTGCTACTTTACAGCTGTTGTAAAAGGCAGTGAAGGCAGGGGGAAACCCATCAAATTATATGATGTTAAATCTCTTACGGGCTCCTGTTCTTCCTTTTTATTTATCACTTGGGTCATACTGAAGATAGGACGTGAGAGGGTGGGATATCTTCTGCCAGAATTCCAGTATCCTTCTTTCAGGAAGTCTTTCTTGTCCATCTCCAGCCCCCCCACCCCCCCAACCCTGGTAAAGTGAAACACTTCCTCCTGTGACCACTCACATCCTTAATTTGAATATTAACCATATTATTCTGATTGTTTGTGTACATATCTATCAATGCACCCCAACTCGCCAGCCCATCAATGAGAGTATCTAGTCCATTCAGGCTGCTATAACAAAAGTCCGCACACCGGGTGGCTTATAAACGACAGAAATTTATTTCTTGCAGTTCTAGAGGTTGAGAAGTCCAAGATCACGATGTCAGCAGATTCAGTGTCTGGTAAGGACCCACTTCCTGGTTCACAGGCAGCCATCTTGTGACAGTGTCCTCACATGGCAGAAGGAGCAAGGCAGCTTTCTAAGGTCTCTTTTATAAGCGAATTAATTCCTGTCATGAGGGCTCCACCCTCCACATACCATTGTTACGGAAAACGCATCTGGATCACCCGGCAGAAGAACCAAGCGGCACTCAGAGATCTTGGAAGGAAGGAGCTTTATTTTACACCGGTGGGCCCAGAGGAGATCATTCTCCAGAGATCTGAGCCCAGAGCGTCAACAGAGGGGACAATTTATAGTCTGTTACTTCCGCCTCCCTCATTAATAGTAATTTGGCACCTGCGGCAGGGGGGTAGGAAGGAAATCCCGGAAGGGGAGCCTTCTAGCAAGGACTGGAATTCCCTCATCAGTCCTGTCGGTCATCTAATAACAGATTTTTCCCTAACACCATCACATCAGGGGTTAGATTTCAACATAGAAACTTGGGAGGCGAATGAGGCATAAACAAACATTCAATCTATAACATCTCTGTCTCCTCAGCATCACTCACGGCATACCTAGTCAATGTTTTTATTCAAGGTTGAGTGACTAAGTAAAAGAGCCAGCACGCGTCTGTACATCAGAAAAGTTGCTGATACTATACAACATAGAATAATAGCCCACTTAGTATATGTGTCAGGTCAGGTCCCCCAAAGCAGACACCAAAACAGGGATTTAGACACATAGCAAATGACTGCTGTTATTTGAGGGGAATTGTCTGTAGGAGAAAATGGGCTGTGGGGTAGGGGGTGGTAAGCAGACAAGGCAGGGAGAGAGCCTTCAGACCCAGTGTGGTTCTGACCCCCGTCGAGGAGATGGGGTAAGAGAGTCTCGGGCACCAGTTCAGTTCCCAGAAACGGATCCACGCTAAACTCCTGGGGGTGTCCTTGAGAGGAAGTTGCCAACAGAGAAGTCCCAGGTCTTCTCGAGAATGAGCACACGTGGGCATCCCTGCCTCTTCTGCATCAACGACTTAGAGCGGCCAGCAGGAAGTGTGGCCTTGGGGCGAGCACGGTGCAAACTTGGATTTAGAGCACAGCGGCTGGGGCCATGTATTGTGCACACACGCTATTTACTTATTTACTTACTTCATTACTTATTTATTTTAGGACCACCTTCCTCCAATTCCTCTGCCCTCCAACTCCTGCCTCTGGTAGCCACAAATCCAATCTCTGTACACAGTTTTTTTTATTTTGTGTATTTTATAACGTTTTGACATTTTAAAAAAACCTTTTCTGGCTGGAGAGGGACTGCTCCTGCAGGGGCTGGCCAGTTCTGGGATAACAAAGACCTCAGCCAGGAGCATGCCTCCGATGTGCAAGCTAACCAATCCAGAGCACGAAGCTCTTTCTCTGGCCTGAACGGCCCAGGAGGCAATGATCCCCTGCCTTAATTATGCCAGGACCAGGTCGGAGGCAATTAGAGCCCACGCTACGGCCCAGAATCCACCGAAATTATTCTTACTCGTCAAAATCCTAAACTGTTTCCTCTGCCCTGCCTTGCTTGCAGAAACCCCAACGAAGGTCATGGTGTAGGCTTTCCTGTCTTCTGTCACTTGACCAGAACCGGGGTCTTCCCCTACCCCCCACCCCCCACCATGGCCTTGCATGCCCTACGGTAACCTCCTGTCTAGGTCCCGTGAGTATAACACACTGTTTTCTTGTGTCTCCCCTGAGGTCCCTTTTGTGGCGCACCTGACCGATCGTGACCTGCAAGAACATAGACCAGTCCCTCGGTCAAGTACTGTCACTGCAGCAGGAGGTCTGAGCGGCCCCATTGGTGGCAGCCGCAATATAGATCGATAATAATCATCAGCAGGTGTCAGCTTTGCGTTCCACGTGTCCTACGCTTCTCTCCTTACTGCTATCAAGACTCTGAGGTGGCCTCAGCTAACATGAGGAAAGGGAGGCATTAGAATGTATCTCTTCCCCCTTTGGCGAGCTGGCCAGAACCCAGGTGGCACCCATGGGTCGCTCAGCGGTCCGACACCAAGAACAAAGAGGGGCGCTAACCATCTTGCGGCCAGGCCCTGGGGGCGACCACGGCAGCGGCCTGTGCCTCTGCCCACCTCTTGATGCTCAGAGCCCTTCGGTGGCTCAGCTGAGGCCTGAGGTCAGTGTAGACCCTTTTGTGTCCGACCCGAGTTTGTGCTTCCCTGGACATGTGCCTGTTGGGGTCCGCCGACAGGGAGCGTGCGCGGCTGTCTGAGCGCTGTGTGACAGGAAGACGGCCGGCCCGGGGCCATGTGCTGCTGGCCGCGCAGTGTGGATGCTCTTTGTTAAGCTCCCAGGGTCTGGAAGGAAGCAGCTATGCTCTTGTTTAATTCCATATGAGCAGCTTTTTTATTTTTACAAATAGTCCTCTTGCTGTTAGGGAGTGAGTGAGCGACATAAATCATCATCATGTCTTTGGCAGCCGGGATTTCTCGGGCATGGTCCTCATTAAAGTCTTTAGTTGCAGGGTTCCTGGAGACCTTCCTTTGATACCTAAAAACATCAAACTGAAAAAGCCGTGGTGAGGAGGAGGAGGAGGAGAAGGAGGAGGAGGAGGAGGGGAGGGGGTGGGCGGGGAGGAGGGGAAGGGGCGGAAGCTCGCAAGGATCCCAGAATCACGGTTGGGAAAGGCAAGGCAAAGCTAGACTGGTTATTATTCACAGCTTAAAAAAACAAAAGAAGAAGCAGAAGAAAGAACTGCAGGAGCCGAGCGGCAGAAGCAGTGAGCCTTCCCTGCTGAACGGAATCCAACAAGCCCGTACAAAGAAGACGGAGCGACGCGGGCGGGAGGGGAAGCTTCTCGGAGGTGATTCACGGAAAGGGAAAGGCTCCCTGAGCCCCTTCCTCCGCAGACCTCAGCCCAGCAGGCTGTGGCAATCAAGGAACTCACCTTTTCCTAGGGCCCCGGTCTCCCTGCTGGGCGGGAATCCAATCCCCGGGCAAAGGTCACTGGGAATACCAACGTGCTGCTGGCGGCGGCTGTTCATTCACAAAATGAGCTCCTTTGTGATAAAAGGAGGGAGCGCAGCCCCGGGGTTTGTGTGCATTCCAGGCTGGTGGAGGGAGCTGCCAACACGCTTGGTCAGTGGGAACCCAGCAGCACATGCATCTCAGTTTACACGATTGATGTGGCCTCGCAGGGCCTTGTATGTTGAATTCCTATAAATCAAGTCACATTTTAAATGCACTAGGGGAGCTGGCCATTTAAAGGAACCCTGCAGCGAATCTTTTGGGGAAGTGAAAAATCACGGCTGAATTGATCTCTTTTGGCAGGCAGTAACAAATATTTAGGAGCCCTTATCATGTGCCAGGCAAAATGCTAGGTGCCATGGGCGGTGTTTAACATGAGGTGTCGTCCCCCAGCTCGAGGACAAGGCTTTGGGAGGGAGGTTTTTGTCTTTGGCGAAACCAGGACGAGCTGAGTACAGCAGTGGGAAGAGAGACTCCAGCTGGAGCCGCTTCCTGTCATTGCCATAGGACATGTACCAGTTGGTCTCCCTCAGAGTAACCACAGGCAATATTTCTCATTCAGGAAGACAAGCGAGGCTCAGTGTCTTTTTAAGGCCCGAAGCAGGAGGCTAAGGGCAGGGGCTCTGGGAAAAGACCAGGGCCTTCTGCAACCTGAGTCAGGCTTTCAAATCAATACCCACGGTAGTGGCCATAATCTCTATCTCTGGTTCTCTCCGGAAATCTCAAATGTCCAATTTATTCATTCTAGGCTCTGGCATGTATAGTTTGGTGTTACACAGATTTGCATATCCCTAAAGTCATATCCTATGCTGAAGACGTGTAAGTGCTAGCCTCTAGCACTTGAGAAACGTATTGTGCTTGAAAACAGATCCTAAAATAATCGAGGCTGTGGGGAAAACAAAACAAAATCAAACAACATTTGCGTGAATCCAGATTTAGCTGGCGGGCAAGAGCACAGACTCAAGTGTTAGCCCCAGTGGAATCCGGTTCTACCGTGTTGTTACATGACCTTGGGCAAGGTGTTTAATCAGCTTTGTGTGTTGGTTTGCTCACCTGTAAAACGGGCATAAATAATAGAATGTACCTCCTAGGCTATTTGTAAGGATTAAATCAAAAGTGATTTTACATCTGAAGGCTTAGAAGCATAACTAGAATATAGTACATACTCAGTAACATTATATTATGATGTTGGAGTTCATTTAAAAAACAAAACCCTACGGGGCGCCTGGGTGGCTCAGTCAGTTAAGCGTCCGACTTCGGCTCAGGTCATGATCTCGCGATCCGTGAGTTCAAGCCCTGCATCGGGCTCTGTGCTGACAGCTCAGAGCCTGGAGCCTGTTTCAGATTCTGTGTCTCCCTCTCTCTCTGCCCCTCCCCCACTCGTGCTCTGTCTCTCTCTGTCTCAGAAATAAATAAACATTAAAAAAAAATTAAAAAAAAGCAAAATCCTAGACATAGATTACATGGTTTAAGAAGTCCGCCGTCTGGTATTAGCTGGTTGTCACCTGGATGAAGCATCATAAAGAAGGGACTGTGCATACACTAAAGTCTTACCACCGTTGGAAGCATATTCAGTATCTCCAAGGGGAAAGGAACTCTAAGTAAGCCAGGGAATATCTTTGCAGATACTATTCAGAGAAGCAACTTTGGCATTCAGGATGGAAAACAGACCTTGTAAAGGAATCATTGGGTCCATCCCAATGATTTGTAGTGAGGACAAATAAAAAACTCAGATGAAGTCAGAGACTCAGCCAGGATATACATCTTCTTGGTTAAAAAAAAAAAAAAAAAAGACAAAAATTTAAGTCTCTGACCCTTCAAACCACCACGCGGGCTTCCCAGTAAGAAAGGGACTTTCTCTGCAGCTAGAATAACACATGATGTGCTTCATCAAACAAAGCAGATGGTTATCACCTTTCTTTTGGGAAGAAGCTGGGCCGGGGGAGGGGAACAATAATATATCTTGTCCAAATAGAGACGCAGATAGGTGACAGGTTTAGTAATAAAGTTCTTGTTTTTAGGGCTTGAAGTGTGTCCCAAAGTTCTAAGGAGATCTTTGAAGGCGATCGTGTCCTCATGTGACAAAAACTGTAGAGTACAAGATGTGTGGGGGCCTCGGACGCAGCATGGCCGTTTCCGATGCCCGGAGGACATTCGTCCTTGGATCAACCGGGATGACGCCCCCGGACCACCACACCCAGTGGGAGATCAGAGCACAGGTAAGAATTCCTCTATGAGGTGGACCCCTCCAATAGCATACCGGCCCTGCTCCTGTGAACCAGCATAGAGGCGGGATCCTTACCTCTCCCTTTGAGGCTCTTCCCTTTGAGGCTCTTCCCCCGAAGATTTAGTGGCAAGAAATCCATGTTGACCAAGCAGTTGCGGATTTACCACAGGCAAAAAGAATTCTTTTTACCTATATCAGTTCTGTAGGCTGCACATGCTTCCCAGATGCCGTCTTCTTCCATGTTCTTTATTAAAATGGAATGTACTGAGATAATGTCTCTTGGAAGCCTCTCAAGCTGAGCACAGATCCTAGGGAATTCCCAGAGACTTTCCCTGGCATCTGGGATAGAGTCCACACTGACGGGAGGAATCTCCTTCCCTAAGTCTTCTCAAACCTGTCTTCCCCAGCTCCGAAGCAGAGACTTGCACTTGCTCATAACCAATGACAAGGCCGTCTTTGTCCTGGGGCTCTTCTTCCAGATCCCAGCCCCCACTCCACTAGCCTATGAGACCCACGGTAAAAGCACCCCGGCTGCACGTGACCATGTTTCAAAGTTAAAGCTGCAGCGTCCCAGATACCCACTGATGTGAAGAGTAAACGAAAAGCTGTCTCAAGTCAAAATAGGAAAAAATAAATAAAAAAATAAGGCTTGGACAACCTGGTCTCGAGGTGAGATGAAATCAGAATACAGATGACGGCATCCAGAGTGGGACAACAAAATGACGGTGCTATTCAAAAGTGTCAATGGTAAAACCTCAAAGGCAGTTGGAAATGCCGCGGAAAGCAAGCGAGACAGCCACGATCCTCCCCCCCGTGAGGGCTGCCAGGAGGTGACCAGCAGAACAGCTGAGACAGAGAAATAGTAAACTGTGTCGACCTCCCTCCGTCTGCAAGATGATCCAGGTGCAGAAGCTTGAGAAGGGAAAACAGGTGGAGAAAGATGGGCTGAGTCCGGGAGAGAGTTAGGCAGTGCAGTGAGGCTGTGAAATTCTTTCGGTTGATATCCAAAGAACAGAAATCGTAGGCCAAGCCTGATGTCGCTCCTGCCCTTGGTACTAACAGGAAGCAGGAGAGCAAAACTCACCGAGTTTTGATCGAATTTTACATTGCATTCAAAGCTCTACATTCGCAGAGAACCAGACGGAGACTTGCACTGAAAGGCACATGGCAGGTCCCTGGGTTCTTGCCTATGTTTTCGTCCTGCCCTCAGGGAAGGAGATAAGACCACTGGCCTGGTGATGGGACTCAGTGCCTCCTTCAAGAAGACAGTGACCCAGCTGGGAAAAACAAATGACAAGTCTCTCCAATCCTCAGAAGGAGCTTTGGTGCCAAATGGTATGGGCTTCATGCAACGAAGAAATAGACGTGAGGACTTCTGGAAGCGTCTCTGGACTATAAGCTTATGAAAAGTAACGGTGGTGTCATTCTCGTTTTTGTACGCCCCTGCTGAAGCCGGCTTACTGTTGGTGCATCGTGAGGGGCTGTTGAATGAGGTAGCAGGACACTGCGTGCATCTTCGAGACAGTCTGGGGGAGGTGGGGTCTGTCCTTGCACTGACTAGCCCATGGCCTTAGGCAAGCTCGTTTGGATCCCTGAGCCTCAACTGTCTCATCTGGAAAGTAACAACAACAATGTCCACCACGCAGAGCGGCGAAGAGGCTGGCAGGGGAAGCCTCTCGTGGATCCAGCTGGCTGGCTGCCTGGCGCTCAGAAAACTCAAGGAGAGGCAGCCTTCTTCGTCCTTATTTTCATCGTCGTCCTCCCCTTCTAGTTCTCACCCAAGTCTGTGAGCAATGCATGTCCAGGCTGTGACCGATATTTCTAGTCACCGAGGCAGCCAGGCCAATCTTCCACCTATCCCTTATGCAATAACTGCAATGATCATCAAGTTCCTCTGTCTCCTCCGCTGAGTTCTAGAAGGAACTCTCTCTCTCCTCCCAGATTGCTAGCGTCTGAAATTTCCATCGCTTCTCCTGTCCTTCTGTGGCCCTCTCCCTGGGGCACACTGTGCCTTGTCTGGGAGCCCTGCCCCTTCAGCCTACACCCACTAAGGGGCAGGACTAGCAGCAAAGGGGAAGGGAAAGAGGGAAAACGCTAGAAAGGGTCATCCCTAACACCAGCCCATGAACATACCCCTGCCTCAGCTTCTCTCCCTCCTCACCCCTTCACTCCCATCCGCTCCGGTGAGCAAAGGCCCGGGAGACAATCAAGTCTGGGTTTTCCGCTTCTGTGAGGAAAGGCCCCCTAAACAGCACTGCATGCAACCTCAAGCCTTCACGTCTCCAAAACCCCACTATTATTCCTCAGGTAGCTTTTCTCCTTCCTGAGGGGGTCTAAGCGGAAAAGACGAGTCAGTGGGGTTGAGGACGAAGGCTTCTTATGGCTTGTCTGTTTCATGTCTTTGTTAGAGGTACAAACCCTTATACAACCTCAACAATGAGTACATTCTGTCTCCTCAGGGAGGGGAGAGTAAAGCGTAAGGCTGGCTTCCGTTTCTCCTCATCTCAGAGTGGAGTGAGGATCCGTCTGAATCAACAGGTAGGGGCAGCATGAAGAGGAGCAGGCCATTCATTCCTTGTGGTCCAGAGGAGAAAGGGGAGCAGAAGACAAGGGCTGAGCAGGGCACTCACTTCCACAGAATTCTCCTCATCCGCCCTCACCTCCCACTGCCTCTGCTGCCATTGGAGTTCCCACCGTCAGCCCTTAGATTCACCACCCATGACCTCTGAGCTAATAGAGTCCCCATTCTCACCGTCCAGTTTGATGCATCAGGATGGGGAAGGGGGGAGGCTGCCAAGGTTGGGAGGCCATGGGGGCAAAAAAACATTTATTCCTGTTGCCTGGGTTGAACTCAAGAACTTATGTGCCAGGGAGATGTTGGGAGTCATGGTAATCGGGCTCGATTACCAGGATCCCAAGATACAGGAAACCCAAGCATGCTTGAAACAGCATGTCCTCTTGAAAATAAAGAAAATCCAGAAATCCACGAGAAGCCGTGTTTTCTAGTCTACTAAGCACGCGGAAAAGAGGGCCAATCCACAGAGTTTTCGGAAAACAAAAAGGCCAGAGGGAGGAATGCTGCTTTATGAAAGAATCTGGTGTGGCCGCCATCATATGTCTAGGGATGCCTCCTTAGTAATAATCAGAAAAGCACAGACTGATATAAAAGAAGAAGAAAGCAAGCTTTATTTGTTAGAGAGAAAACCCGGGAGCAACGTAAGAGTTTATCGATGGGGGCATGATCCAGTGAGCCTTGACATACCCAAACAGCGGGGTATTGTTCAGTCACTACCGTGGAAAAACATCTGATGGCATGGAGAAATGCCCAGAAGGTGTTAATAAAATATATAAAGCTATATAATTAGTATGATCCCAATTATGTAAATATATGCACACAAAGACAAGACTGGAAAGAGAAAAATGTTAATAGCGGTTATCTGTAGGGCATGGGTTTGTACTAGCTCTTTTCCACCTTTCTAATTCCTTTGCATTTAAATTTTTTCCTATGAATAGCACATTTATTTTTTTGCAGCTACGAATGCATTTTAATTGTAATTAAATAAATAACTTGAAAATAAAAGTTTTTAAAAAGAGACAGGAAAGCCCTCCCTCTTATGACCAAACAGGGCTTGATTGCTTTCCTCCCTCAACCACTAACCTGCTAAAAAAATAGGGGCAAATCATTTAACCCCCTCGATAAAAATAAACAGCATTGTCTTTATGGAACTATTTTGTATCTTAATCACTTTTGAGGTCTGTGTTTGAATTCTGCTGCCATAAGGAAAAGCCAAGATTTTCTACAGAGAGGGAGAGTTAGCACCCAGGTCATTTCTAAATCCTCTTCATCTCAATTCTTTGATGCAAAACCCGAGTGCCAGGCCACTGAGCTAAGCACCATGGCATCTCTGTCCTCTGTGCGTTACCCCCAGAGAAGACTGAAGAAAGGCAGGCCCTCAGCATAGGAGCTGTGGAGAGGTCCCAGGAGATGTCTACACGGGGTCCCCTGAGGTGCTTAAACTTTTTTTTGGTCAAGGTCCAATGTCAGAATTGCACCTTTGTGAGTCTCAGAAACTCGGAATGGGCCCATCTCCAGAGAGGGCAGGTGAAGACGGAGACAGGCAGAGGTGGGGCAGGGGAGTGAAGTAGACAGGGCGTGGAAGGTTGTGACCATTTTCACACGGCTTTTAATTATCCCTTCTTCCACCTTGTCTTTCATTCACTCCCCACACCCCCACCACACAACCCCACCGCCATATACACCCCAGCTGAAGTGGCTGCAATTTTCACTGTCTTTTCATAAATTACTTAAAAGCCTTTCTGTTGCTACTGGGAAATGCCAGCTTTGGGAGCCTTTCTCTGCAAAAGGGACCCTCCAGATCAAAACGATACTTGGAAACTAAGATAATACAAATGTCAATGTTTACCTGAAGTTCTGTGATTTCCAGGGAAGATGCTAAGGGCACATCTGCAAACCTGGGACATCCCCCTTGGGCATCGAGACAGCTTGAGCCAGTGAGCAGCAGGCTCTTCAGGAAGCAGACAATTCCAGAACCCTGAGGGATCACAGCAATGAACAGCAATAGCAGACACTGCTCATGTTTCTTTTTCCAACCCGAAAGGAACAAAAAAAAATTTTTTTTAAGTCCTTTCCTCCTCTTTCTGCCCTGGACTTTCCTAGCCTTCCTCACCTATCTCCCCCAGTGTAATTCTAGTAAAATATAAAATCCCAGTTAAATGTGAGTTTCAGATAAACAACTAGTAATTTTTAGTATCAGCGTACCCTAAATATTGCATGTGACATACTTACACTAAAAAATTATTCATTGTTCATCTGAAATTTTACTGGGTATCCTGTATTTTTACTTGCTAAATCTGGAAACCTACCCCCCCCCCCCCCCCCCCCCCCCCCCCCGCCCAGTCATACCTATTTTGAGAAATCACAAGAAAAAAAGATTAAAGGAAGCCAACCATTTGCCTGAGACACAAAAGAAGGAGAAGGAAAAAATATCCCTTTACTGGTCAGGAACCCTTATGACTTGGGGTTTTAAACTTTGGACTTCCGGAAGAGGGAGAAATAAGTTCTAAAATGGACACTTGCTGATCATGTTTAAGCTAGCATTAACATTAGTTTGAATTTAAGGAGAAAGAGCTAGAATCATTGTTTGCATTGTTAACCTTAAAGTAGTATTGTGGTCCAGCTGGCACATTTGGGGCTGCTTTGAATTAACTCCTCCTTTATTAGGAGCAGTTCTTAGGTCTGCTTCCCAGTTCAGAGTTTAGAAAACACCAACTCTTGCTTACCTGCGCTCCTGAAGTCTAAAACCTGGGCATATGGATTCTGTCTCGGGCCAACAGCAGCCACCTCAGACCACAGATAGGTTTTCTTGAGAGAGAGAGAAACTTGTTTTGGAGAAATACTTCTGTTGTTTTTAATAACGATGCTTTATCCCCTCCCATATGTAAAGTTATAAGAAATATTTCAGTTACCCGCACCAAATACCCTGAGTTTTTGGTAAGACTTCGCCTTGCTAAGAGGACTGAACAACCTCAGCTGGGCCTTCTGCTTCTGGGTAAGACTGCACTTAGGTCATGCCAGCAGAAATAGATTTTCTTTGAACCTTGCTTAACTCAAAAATTCCAATTGTGGGGTGCCTGGGTGGCTCAGTCGGTTAAGCGTCCGACTTCAGCTCAGGTCACGATCTCACAGTCCGTGAGTTTGAGCCCCGCGTCGGGCTCTGGGCTGATGGCTCAGAGCCTGGAGCCTGCTTCTGATTCTGTGTCTCCCTCTCTCTCTGCCCCTCCCCTGTTCATGCTCTGTCTCCCTCTGTCTCAAAAATAAATAAACGTTAAAAAAAAATTAAAACAAAAACAAAAACAAAAACAAAAATTCCAATTGTATTCCAAGTTATTGAAGCCACAGCAAAGTATTTTAGGGGAGCAGGGTAGGTGAATGGATTCAGATCCAGGATTCGCCTAGTGTCTGTGGCATGGTTTTGGTCAATTTAGTTACCCACCGTGTGCTTTGGTTTCCTCAGCAATAAAAGAAGGGTCTGGGGAGGATGACATGAGCTAATGTATGTCAAGTTCTTAGAACTGTGCCTGGAGCAGAAACAAATCCACAAGGAATGGTGATAATTAATATTATTATTTTATAGTACTGAGGGGGATGCAAATAAAAAATAATTACCAGGAAACAACACAGCAATAGTATCAAGAACTTTATTTTATTTTATTTTTAACGTTTATTTATTTTTGAGACAGAAAGAGACAGAGCATGAACGGGAGAGGGGCAGAGAGAGAGGGAGACACAGAACCGGAAGCAGGCTCCAGGCTCTGAACCATCAGCCCAGAGCCCGATGCGGGGCTCGAACTCACGGACCGCGAGATCGTGACCTGACCTGAAGTTGGACGCTTAACCGACTGAGCCACCCAGGCACCCCGACAAGAACTTTAAAGTTGTTCTTCCGTTGGACACAATGATTCCGATTTCTAGAAATCCCACCCTCGGAAGCTAACTGGAGATGTAGACACACACGTAGATACAAAGAGACACATCACAGGCTGATTTATCATAGCCAGATACCAATAGCTGCTGAGCATCAGGTCCAACACCAGGGAACCTGTTAAATAAACAGAAGTGTATCGATTTGACAGACTATATGCGCTGTCACTAAATATCTCATTTTTAAGGAATTCTTATTAAATGTCACAGGAAATTATTATGATTAACTAGAAAAAGGAAAAGCATACTAAAACAGTTTAGTTTTATTGCATAACCTACAGTGACAGCCCCTAGTTATAGCTGAAAGGCAAGGGCTACCGGCCATGTGTTTATCCTTTTAGATGGAGTTAGACTAATGGCCAATAGGAGAACCCTCAAAAGTAACATATGTATATTCAGTCTAATGGAGTAGACAGGAGAAGCACAGATGACTACAAACAAGGATCATAATAACATGCTCATGAGTCCAAGAGAGGGAACACATAAAATGTGCAGAGAGATGGCCTGACGTCCGCCAAGTGACTGAGACTCTGGCCCAGCTCACGGAAAACATGGTGGGATCCATTAGTGATATCTGGGGATGTCTAGGCAGTATGCGTAATATACATGTGTCATCCCTGACACGAGTGATGAGCGTGCCCAAGGAATCAAAGAATGGTGAATTTGTCCAAGAAAATTTCAAGGAAGAATCTTAATGAAATGGGCCTAGACTCTTTAACTTGTAAATACGTAACATGTCACACTTAACCAGGGGTAGCCACAAGTAAAGGATGGACCGGATAAGAAAGAAAAGCTGGGGAGCCAAATACGTTGGACTGGAGATCCAGTGATCTCCAGTGACTAGATCTGTGTGACTAGAGCAAGATCACATAATTCACTCCATTTGTTGGAAGGTCATGAAAAGCCAGGGCCCGGGGACATCTTGGTCGGGACCAAGGAGCATGCTGGTACCAGAAGTCAAAACAAGGATTGTCAAGTGTTTATCAAGCATTGGAGGCATTTAATCATCCCAACTCCCTCATATGGTAGGAAGTGTGGTCCTTATTTTACCAACAAGGAAACGGGTTCAAAGATTTTGGGGTCCCACAGCTAGAAAGGGCAGAGCTCTCTTCAACCACAGGTTTGTCAGATGCTAAAGACTGGAAGTGTATCTAAGTCCCCAGCCCTCTTGTCTCTGACGGTGAGGCAGAACCTGCTACCCCGTGAGTCATGGGAGGATTTTACCGTAAGGTTAAAAACCAAGGAAGAAACGAGAGGCCCAAAGATTCCCAGCTTGACTGTTTCTCGAATTTGCTGTCACACCGCGTTCCTCCTCAGGGTTATCTGATTTGTCTGGATCCACTGATAATCAATAATTTTCAAATGGCCAAACACTGAGCTAAATAGTTACCTCACTGAATCTTTACCACCTTCCTAGGTGGTAGGTACTATGACTGTGTCCATTTCACAGATGAGGAAAATGAAGCTTACGATAGTCTTCTGTCAAACGCCTAGGGATACAATGATGGTAAAGAACATCCTGTGAGGGTTTTTGTCCTCCAGGGTGCACTGAGAATGTCAGAGAGAGAGAGAGAGAGCCCGACATGCCCACAGGTGCTAAACAAGCCCAGGATAGACCTGAGACCTGGCCCAGCTCCGAGCTTTCCTCACTGCGGACTCAGCAGCGGGGTCGACAGAGGCTAAATCCAATTCCGTAAACACAGACTTCTGGTAAGCAAGTGCTCTCCCTTTTGCTCAGTGTCAGCTGGAGGTTGCATACGGCTTGAGTACTAAACAGTTCTGCAGGGAGGCCAAGTGCAGAAATCCGTGCCTGAGATTTTCTACATTTACAAGAAGACTGACCATGTGGGGCTCTCAGCCAAGGTCAACCTGGAACTGGAAGGCTGAGCCCAGGCTCAGAGGAGCCAGAGCCAAGGTGGAAAGCTCCAGGCGCTGGGAGGGCAGGGACGGAGCGGCTAGAGTAAAAGGCCAAGTGTGGGAATGTTTCTTGAAAAGAACGTGCCGGCGAGGACCCAGCCCTCACACCTCAGGGATTTGGGAGCTGGCCGTCTGCAGAGGACAGTCCTGCCAGATGAGTTCAGCCATTCCCACTTCATAAAGTTCTTGGTACAAAACTGAATGGCAAACCCAGCCGTGAATGTAATTTCTGAAAGGAGATGATTGGGAAGGTGGTTCTGCTTTTTCAAAGTTCTATTCTGGCGGTCAGGAGAAGGGCAACGGGGAGAAAAGTTCCTGGACATTTGCCAACACCCCCATCGCGTCCCAGAGCCCCACTATGCCCTAGCAGCAGGACGAGGGGGAGCCCTGTCTTCAAAGATCTCTCAAGAGGAGGAGGGGGCTGCAGTCTGGGCCAAAATGAACCCAAGAGTCTGGATCTGGTTGCCAGAAGAGGGTGGAAGAATGGCAGGGTCAGTAAAGAGGACAGGTCATGCATTGGTGTCCTCACACACTGACCCTGAAATAACACAGCCCCGGATTGCCCTCTGGGTGACGGAACTTCAAGGCATACATTAGGCAGCTCGAGGAAGAGACACACTGATTACATATCTAATTTGCTGTCACTGTCCCCACGACATCACATATGTCACTGTGGTTTTCCGGATTACTCTCGACTCTGAACACCCGAATCTATTTTCCCTGATGAGTCAGTTTGAATTTTTTTTCTTGGCCCTGGTTTTATTTTCTTCCTTCCCGTCGGCATCCCTTCTCAGATCTTTGCCAGTGTTTTTGGTGTCTCCCAAACTCCCGAACGTACAGGAGCTTTTTCTAGACTGCAGACTCTTCTGGCCTTTCTCTCGCCTTATCACTCAAAATGATATCAAACCTCACCAAACTGTCTGTCACTGCTGCCTCCGGGTAGATGTGGCCCAGCTTTTCCCCCTTGATGTTTTGCACTGTGTTCAGGGCGAGGGTAAAGTGAAGTCATCACAAGTGCTCTTTTAAGCTTAAGGAATTTGATAAATGAAGTTGTGTGGGGTCCTGGCAGGCAACATGTTTCAGCAAAGTACAGTGACCATCTGTGGACCAGTCTCCTGGTTTATTATAGGCACATATTCCAGTTCAAATTGCTTTGTGAAACTTTTTTTGTGCGTCTCTCTCTTTTTATATTTCAGCTTTATACAATTATTCCCAAATCCTCAAAACTGACAGTGAGGGAGAGTAATTTGAAAGGACTGCTCAACGTAAGTCTTTTGAAGATTTGCATCATAGCTACATTTTTCTAATTTCCTGGCATCTCCTCTGTTCTCCTGGGCTTTTCGAAAACAATTACAAGTGGGCGAATACGTTTAGTAACCGATTCCATCGAGACTTCTGGACCATCTTTTGGACTTTCTGTCTCTGGACATTTTAGATTTTAAAATTCATTTGGCACCCATCCGCGTTTCCAGAACAAGGAAAACGAGTGCATATTCTCAAGGATCTCATGATCTAATGAAGGGCAAGGAAGAGGTCCAGATTCATATGTCGTTTCTGAATATAGAGAATAACGTCTGGAGGAAAGAAGAAAGTTAGTAAATTAATTACCCTCATGTTCAGAATCACAGAATTTCTTTCATCCGCTTTATCGGCTTGGGAAACAAAGTCATTCATTTGTAAGTTTTCCAGATAAAATGTCCTGTCTTGATCTCTAGAGAGCAACTTTCCTTTTTCCCATCCCTAGATTCTTTCCCTTCTTGTGACAAATGAAAAAGATGTGAGGGCCAGTTCTGATCCTAACTGCTCCAGTAAAATTTGGCTTCGTCATCAGAGGAGATCTGGGCTCTTGAACTACTGAGGACGTCCACCAGAGTGCTGCCGGGAGCGCTGAGGACGCGAATTGTCACCTCCGGTACAATGAGAACTGGGGTGTGCTCCTTTGAAATGGAAGTTCTGCCACTACCCCCCAAAAGCTTGGGAGGGGGGACTCATGTGCTGCTTTTATAAACCGAAACCCTTCCCCCTCTGCCAGGGAAAGCCAGAACTGCTCCTTGCTTTGACTAGAATTTCCCTGAATTAACAGGTTAATTTGGGAAGAATTGGCATCTTTTCAGTGTTGAAGAACATCGGACTCTTGGTTTATTCAAGGTTTCTAGTAACATATTATCCTTCTCTTCATGCAGGTCTTGCCCATTTATTGCGACATCTGTTCCTATGTACTTGAGAGTTTTTGTTGCTACTATGAATAGGGTCTTTCTTCCCTTTAAATTTTCTAATTGAGCATCTACTGATCAGATCTCTTTTTTTTTAAAGTATTTTTTTAAAGTTTTTATTTATTTACTTTGAGATACAGAGAGAACACAAGAGGGGGTAGGGGCAGAGAGGAAGAATCCCAAGCAGGCTCCACACTGTCAGCACAGAGCCTGAAGCGGGGCTTGACGTCATGAACTGTGAGATCATGACCTGAGCCAAAATCAAGTGTTCACGCTTAACCAGCTGAGCCCCCAGGCACCCCATTGACCAGATCTCTTATATCTGACTACCTTGCTGGACTATGTTAGTTCTAATGGTTTTTCACTCCAGCGTCTTGGATTTTCTACGTACATAGTGCTCTCTTTATTTCCAACCTTTGTACATTTTTTTTTCTTGTTGCATTGGCCAAGGCCTTCAATGCTATGAGCAGTGATAGCTGGCATCATTGTCTTATTTCTACATTTAGGGGTCTGCTTTAGTATTTCATCAGTAAATACAGTGTCTGTTGTAATTTTAGGGTAGACAGATACTCTTCAGGTAGAGTTAAGAAAAGAGAAAAATTTTTATCCCAAGTTTGCTAAGGTTTCTTGCCAGGAAAGATGTTGAATTTCATCAGATGCAAAATCTCATGAAGCATAAGATTTCCATAACAACTTTTGATGATTCAGAACAAGCTTATCTTACCACAACTCTTATGCTTTTACAGCCTTTCCAAATTGATCAATATCATAGCCAAATATCTATAAGCAAATGTCCTTCTCAGGATTTTTAAAAAATCACGGTGGGATCCCATTTTTAGAGCTGTTAGCAGAGCACAATGTATAATGTAAGTCATTGTTCTGAAACAAAGTCCGCATTACAGAATACTATTTTAAAGTTTTTTTGTTTTTTGTGTTTTTTTGAGAAAGACAGAGATAGCACAAATAGGGGAGGGGCAGAGAGAAACAGGGAGAGAGAATCCCAAGTAGGCTCCGCGTTGCCAGCTCAGAGCCCAACGCGGGGCTTGAACCCACGGAAGTGTGAGATCATGATCTGAGCCGAAACCAAGAGTCGGATGCTTAACCGACTGAGCCACCCAGGCGCCCACAGAATACTACTTTAAAAATGATCAAAATTGTGAGTACCAAACCCCAAGCTACAGGTGTCATTTCATGCTCTGATGAAGAGAAGAAAACCTCAAATCTTACCTTTATAGATCTAATCAATTCCTCACTCTAGGTCTTAACAGACTTCCATCTTTCACGATATATCTTGTCTCTCAGTCCCAGTCTCAACAAAGGAACAGCAGGAACAAAGATCGTAGTTCTCCACACCTCGGAATCATACTTCACTTAAAACACACAACTGGTAAAAATCCAGACCCAACAGGGATGGAACGCTCCACAGCTTTGCCTTTCGTGTGGAGGAGAGGGAAATAGGCTGTGTTCTAGAATGGGGACCGATATTAGTTGATGTCTGGAAATGTCAAAACAATTAACATGAAGTACCAAACCCATGTGACACCAGGGGCCTGGGGGTGGGGCTCCTGAATGTTGTCTCTACCGTGCTGCACACCAGGACCTTGTGGCTGACCTCGTGTGCTTCCCTAAGTCCTTGACTCTGCCACTTGCAGCATCCCTGTCTCTGTGGATTTATGATGTGTTGCCAGTGTTATTACTTTCCCTGCTCCCACCCCTTCCACCCCAAACATTTTCAGCACTGTAAGTAACACATTTCCACATAAAGGCGCTGAAAAGTCAAGAAGCAGAATTTCTCCGCCAGAGGAGCTGTAGGTAAAGGGCCTCCCCCACCTCATCACCTTCGAAGCTGGCACCCAGGAGGCTCTGTCCACTAGTGAGAAAGACGGAGTAGAGAGAATGGGAGGAGAAGGATGCTCAAGGGAGATTGACCCATCTGGGGTCATTTCCCATCATGGTCAGTGCCAGGCCAGCCCCGGGAGCAGAGAGCTCCTCCCAGTTTGTAGGGGTACCCTTGATTCTCTTAACAAGAACCGAATGCCTCTTCTTCTCGTCCTGTGGGATAGTTGGTACAGTGAAAAGTTTTATTCCTATATGCTGTCACCATAGGAACCTGTACGTTGGGGAACCGACCAGGGCTTCTAGTCTGCTATCGCTTTTGTAAGAAGTAAAGCATTGATGGTGACGTGGCTTTTCATGACAAATTTCTCCTGTCTCTTCTGGAACAGAACTGCTATTGTCACTCTTATGTCTCTCTAATTATTTAAATATGGGATCCTTTTGTCCCCTCCCCATGTTAAATACATGCATGCTGACTGACTGATTATTCCTCCCTGGTTGATAATACAAAGCAAAAGTAGGCCAATAATGACTGCTGAGGACATACTCTTTCTCACCCGTTACGTAATTCCAGCCAGAATCCATCCCAATCCCTGGCTACTGTGCTGCCCCACCCAGACTACCATGCATTCCCTTCAGGATCAAGACTCTCAACTTCCCAGCTGCCAGGGGTTTGGGCTCCTAGCTGAGTCTCTTCAGCAATTCCCTTCAGCTAACGGGAGCTGCCTCACCCGCGGTTAAATGATGCCTCTTTGAGGCCAGGCTACATCCAATGCCTAGTCTGGCTTCCTTATACGTCCATGGGACAAGTCAGAGGGGCCATCCCAGCTTCAGGGGATCCCCTGAGTTCTCTCATGCAAGACACATTGCAGTTCAACTTCTCCCTTGGTCCCATTCTGATTGTCTTCCTGTCTCGGGTATTGCTCCTACCTGAGTATTCACTCCTCAGTATTCTGCCCATAAATCTCCACCTCAGAATCTATATCACAGGGAATTAAGCATAAGCCCCTTCCTCCCCCTGTTGGTCAGTTTCTAATTGTTTCTTCATATAAACAGATATCTCTATCTACATATGGGATGTGTATATGTTGGATGTGTTTGTCGTACAGGGACATATAGTCTGTATTCACGTTTAGTCTGTATTCCGTTCCATCAGGGCCTGCCTCCAAGGACAAAACCCTGTGCTGGAGATGGCTTGGGATCTACTGGCTCACAGAATGGAAAAGTTCAAGAAGTAGTCCAGCTCCAAGAACAGCTTGCTCAGGGGTTGAATGATGTCACCACGACCTATGTTGTTCCCTCCCTCAGTCTCTTAGCCCTGTGACTGCCATGTTGGCCTCATGCTGAAAGAGGCTGTATCAGTTAGCTGTTATCATAATGTGTGGCTGAACCAACAACCACAAAGTATCAGATGGTGTTCAACAAGGAGCATTTCTTTCTCAGACACCTGCTGGTCAGCTGACGTCAGCTGGGCTTATTCACCCCCTTGGGGGTCAATTGAGTTAGATTCTGGGTGGCTCTACTTCACATGGGGGTCCATTTGAATGAACTTGGCTTCTCAACGCAGGCTGGGGATTCATCCTGGGGTTGGGCTGTGGGGGGGTAGCCACTACTCTGGGAGGTTCTTCTTATGGTTGTGGTAAAAGCACAAAGCAAGCCCACTGCACAAGCACACTCCATGCCTCTGTTTTTGTTCCATCTGCTAACATCTCATCGGCCAAAGCAAGTCACATGGCCAAGTCCAAACTGAAGGGCTGCCCACCCGCAGGCCAGTCACATGGTCAAACCCGTGTCTTCACAGTGAAGAACCATATTCCTCTTAGGGAGGTAAGGGGGCTGGGAGGGGGGCGGGAGGGTAAATATTTGAATGGATAATCAAACCTAAAACAGAATCCTTCCCCCGTCACAGTCCCAACACAGATACAGTCTCTTCAGTATCCACTTTTTCTCAACCTCACGTCTAAGGAGAAGCGTGCCTGCCTCAAATCCCAGCAGAAGTCATGGTGTTTCTCCCTGGCCCTGGTGCATTCTCACCTGTCCCTGCACCAGTTACTGTGCCAAACGTGGACTAGAGCTAGGAGGTGGGTCACCTGACTCAAGTTGCACGGGTTAAATTCTACACACAGAAACCAGGGCACAGTTCTAAGAATGAGAGTCAAACGATCCTGGGCTGCAGGAAACCTCATCTGTCCGCTGTGGGGACCTCTCTCCCCACCCCCCGCTGTCTCTCCTCCTGTTCTTGCTCTTAGCACTGGAGCTGTTCCTCATGGTCTTGTGCCCATTACACACCCTGCCCCTCTCTCGGGTTCTACACTCGAGAGTCTTGCTTTGGCCTCTGGAGCGCTGCCCTCGGCCTCCCTCGGGCTTGCCTCTCTGAGTGCTCTCCAAATTGTCTTTCCCCGGAGCATCAGTCTCAAGACAGCCATTTCTCCATAGGTGCCCATCTTGTTCGCAGGCTCGGAAATCAAAGACCTCCCTGGCATCACCCTCCTCTTCCCTGGGCCGTGTTGACACTCCCCACCCTCCGACCCCAGCCAGGGGCTGCAACCTGCCAGGCCACATACTGGTCACCATGACGGCCAAATTGCTAGACCTGTTGGGTCTCATGCGGCTATTCTGGGGCCTCTCTCGGGTCTGTTCTGAGGAGAGAGATTTATTTACCTGAAGTTTTAGGGCAGGAAAAGACTGGCTTCCTGGAGGCATGCCAAGAAGGAGGCAATCCACCCAGGAAACAAACAAGACCCTTTTCTCTATAGTCTTTCCTGTTTCCCCATGGCAGACCTTCCCTGCTCCTCCTGAGTGAAAGGAAAGCTGTCAGGATCAAAGCCACGTATTTGTGATGAACGGCTGCTGGCTGGACCCGCCCAGGAAGGACTGTCAGCACTTTAACTCCTTCTTACCCAAGATGTGCTTGCTGGCTGCCTGCATATGGCTTCTGGAGTCGCGTTTCAGTAAATGAAACGTCTTTTTATGAGCAGAGAGCCATGCCAAGTGGAGGGTTCGAAAGAATGTCTAGGGACTCAAAAGACAACAAAATCTGCCTTGGAGGATTTCTTGATCTTTTTGCAATTGCTTCATAATACATGATCTAACATATTTGCCCCAGGAGAATGAAAAGACTGAGAACGTGGGCCCTGGAGGCAGACTGGTTGTATTATTTTCTTTTCTACCTCTCTCTACCTGGGAGAGCTCAAATAAGCTCCTTAGCCTTTCTGCACCTCAGTATCCTCATCTGTATAATGGAGCGAAGAATTATTAAGGACCTCACGGTGTTATTGGAGGGAATAAATAAGATAGTGCATAAGCTGCATTTAACCTAGTGACTGGCACATAGCACGGGCATCATTAACTTTCACTGTGGTCCTCATTGTTACCATTTTTATTCTTCCAAAGGAGAGGAGACAGCACCCAGGCTCGCTGAAAGCCAAGTGTCAAAATTTCAAGATGTGCTCTGCATAATCAAAACTCAGCCTCAGAGTCTGTTAAATAAGCACGCGACAGACTCTTTGCCACACCTCCCAAGATAATGAAATGTGATCATTTACAGAGAAAAATGAGTTAGAACCTAAGATTACTGAGCAATCAATTGTATAGGCAGAACTGGGTAGATTATTCCCCAAACAGCTTCTAAGGACCCCGGCTTCAAGATGCAACAGTGAACAACAGGGGTTTGCAAACAAACGAGAGGAACAAAGCTATACATTGCTAGTATCCCTCTGTGCTAAGTGCCCAAAAATATAAATAAAACATTCTGGAAGGATTTTGCAACTCTGCATTTCCTGACTCCACACTTCCTTATGGACACTTTAAAGTCTGTTGTGGAGCCCATCTTAGGTTACTTCTGACTCATGGCAAAGTTAAGACATTGAGAAAGCACCTGGTGCTTTTGAGATTCTAGAGTGTTCCACTGAATATATAAATAAGAACATGCTAGGGCTTTGGTATTTGGCCCTGACAGTTTCTAAGCCGTACAAGCTGCCAAATAAATTTTATGAATTTACGTAAATGGGGTCACAGCCATGAGACTTTCTGATACCTGCCACTATCACCCAACCTGGATCTGGAACCGTTGTAAACCATAATATCCCAAGTAGGATGGTCGCAATGCCCGAGGAAACCACGGTGAAAGAAAGTGTCACTTGTGGTTTATTTTTGTAAAGCCATATTAAGGAGTAACAGGGCCGTTTCAAGAAAGAAACTATTAAATTTATAGAGTCAAGAAAAATCTTAGTCTTAATTAAAGTCTAGACTGCCTCTCTTGGCAGCCATCTCACCCAACACAGAGTAATTTGTAGAAATGTGGGGTCAAGAAGACAGCAAAAAATGAGGAGTAGCTTATCTGAGCATGATGTAGGAAACCCACTTCCTCTCCACTTGCCCAACAAGCCAAGTGGATAGAAAATTAATGAAGGACAAAATACTGAGATAAGACTCTTATCTAAAAATCCAGTAGACATAGCAATGGTAGGGCTTCCAGATTCTTTATTTATCCCTATGGTATTTATATGAGAGGGAGAACTTCCGTCATTACTGGCCTTAAAATGCTGTTAACTGAAATAACATTCTTTGTTGACCGTAAGGAAACCACGGGTCCAACTACGCTTTAAAGCCTCCCAATCCTCTTTTGCACAAATAAGTTTTAAAGTGTTGGAGGATAAAAGGGGTTGATCTATTTAAAGAATTCCGATAGAAAAATCAGATTTGAAAAATGTTCGACACCGTAGGTTTGGGCAAAATAGATATCGATGAAGAGGGAAGGGGTTGTAGAGAAAAGGGAATGACATGGTAATAGGTTCCCAAGGGAAACCTTCTCTTACAAAAATGGAGGAAGAGGGGCAGAAGAGTGACATTTTTTTTCACATTGCCGATTTAAAAGAAGAAAGATGTGATGAAAGGCATTGTGAAGTCTTCCTCATTGCTACGAAAGAAGTCTCTTACAAATAAGAGACCTGTGATTTAGACAGAGAGAGAGAGAAACACGAGCATGGACTTACAACACAAGGAAAATGGAACCATCCTTGATTTAATGCTGCTGGACAGCCAGTCAAAGCCACAGTGGCAAGAGAGGAGGCCCCTGAGACCAGCCAAAGCTCCTCACGGACTTACATGGTGTGTACGTGAGAGAAAACTGTGCTCAGAACTGCCTTTAACTTGTGCAGGGCCCAAAGCAAGAGTGTAAATACAGGCACTTCTATGTTATGTATAAAGATTTTAAACTCTTCAGTCAAGCTCACAGACTCCTAAATAGACATTTTTTTCCTATCTAACAAATGTATTCTATTGGACAAATATTTTTTCATAACAATAAAATTAAATAATAGATGTAAGTATATGGTTTTTATATGAGTGAAAATCAGTAAAATAGCAAAAGACTAAATTGCTTTATTATTGCTCTGGTCGGGGCATTCTGTTGGTGGTCAGTGATGTCCAGTGACATCCAGATGAGTAATAAAATAAAAACATACATGATTCATGACTTATATATTCATTCTATAAAATAGTCTTTTCCTTCATTTAAGTTAAATTTATGCTCAACTGACAATAATGATATGAAGGATTAAAATACAAAGAAAATTATATTCAATGTGCACAACATTTGCACATATCTTATTAAAATGTAAACTAGGCTAAAAGTGAAAAATAAAGTAATTAAAATTATGTTTCATTTAGGAATTCAAAGGTTATTTTCCACCTAAAATATCGAAAATTAGCTCTTAAAATTAAAATTTTATAATTATATACATTTATATAATTACATAATTATATAATTCACAAATTATAATTAATAAATACAAAAATATTAAATCATACTTACTTAAATAAAGCTAAATATTTATTTAACTTTTTGAAAACCTTCATTAAGTCTTATTCGACATTTTTCTATAAAATCAAACTGTTTCCAGTTCTAGATAATCCAATGTGCATTACCTATCATTGTAAAGAATCAGTACTTTGTTAAATGCATTTCAAGTCTAGATGTGTGTGTGTGTGCACAAATTCAATAGTAATATGAGTTGTTTAATGTCACAAAATATTCCTTAGCCACCATGTACAACTCTTGTGAATACACAATAATTCATGAGTACTTCTGGAACATTTTTAGAATACAAAATGAAGCAACTAAATGCACTCTTGGGACTATAACAATGACTTTTTGCTTTCTTTTTTAATTTTTAAAAGTTTATTTTGAGAGAGGAAGGGAGGGAGAGGCGCAGAGAGAGGGGAGAGAGAGAATCCCAAGCAGGCTCTATGCCATTAGCACAGAGCCTGACTCCGGGCCTGAAGTCACGAACCGTGAGATCATGACCTAAGCCGAAACCAAGAGTCCATCCCTTAACCGACTGAGCCACCCAGGCGCCCCTACAACAGTGATTTTTTAAAAAAAAAATTTTTTTTTAACTTTTATTTATTTTTGAGACAGAGAGAGACAGAGCATGAACGGGGGAGGGTCAGAGAGAGAGGGAGACACAGAATGCGAAACAGGCTCCAGGCTCTGAGCCATCAGCACAGAGCCCGACGCGGGGCTCGAACTTACGGACCGCGAGATCGTGACCTGAGCCGAAGTCGGACGCTTAACCGACTGAGCCACCCAGGCGCCCCTGATTTTTTTTTTTTTTAAATGCAAAATCTGTTGCATCTGCGCAGTGAAAGAAAAGAAGGATTTGACACGTTCATAAAAAAATGTGCTTTTCTCTAACTGGGGGCTTCTGCTGCCCCAATTCTTCCTGCACTCAGACACAGTGCCTGCCTCAATCTCAGAAGTACAAGGAACCGCAGACCTTCATGGCATTTGGGCTATCACCCTTTGTCCACAGCTAAGGGCAAACTAATATGGAGAATCGGTTCTCCAGGTCCTCAACATTGCAAGGCGTGAGAAAGAGCTCAGTTTGGGGTGTTGGGTTGTATAAGCACTCAGGGCCAGATTCCAAGAGGTCAGCGTGCTATTTGTGATATGCGGGGAACGTCTAAAGACCCAAAGCAGGACCATTTCACCTGGGGGTGAGAAAGATGCCGGTTGTGTTTCATCCTCAAGGCAAAACAAAGGAAATTTATGTTAGGTTGTAAAACTGTAATTAATAGTACAAACACACCATGCTCAATTTATTCTTTTGCAGTTATTGAAACTTTGTTCTTGCTTGTCTATTTTTACTTACATATTTATTACAGTGAATAGTTAATACGTGAAATGGCCACCATCATGGGGTCTTGGGCCCGTCATTGTCTGTCTGTTTTCTCATCTGTAAACAGAAGTGGATGGACTGTATAATATCTGCATTTAACATGCTATAGTTCTCGAGTTCTATTCTTGCTTAAGGAGAAGGAAGCTTTAGTAATGGGGAAAGAACAAAGGCTCTGGAGTCAATAAAACCTGGTTGGTTCTGTGATTTGGGACAAGTTACTTAATCTCTCTGGACCTCAGTCTCTTCACCTGTAACAATTATGTATATAGATAGTTATGTCTATATATGTCTTATGTCTTCATATGGAGACAATTATAGCTGCCTTATAGGATGACATGCAGGATTAAATGAATTAATGCATATTAAGTTCCCAACAGAGTACCTTCCATACAGAAATGGATTAGCTAAAGTTAAACTCAGATTTGGAGGAGAAAGCAAGAGGGAACATGCATGTGTATACACACATGCATACGTGTGTGCTTGTATGTGTGCATTTATTGAAAAAATTTAGGATGTGTAGCGTAGATTCTGGGGTGGGGATGATGGGGGAATGGGTTGGAATTCTTGGAACCAGAAAAGAAATTGCTGATTTCTGAACTGGATTTGGTAATTGGAGAAAATGAATTTCTCTGGAATTCATAGGGAGAAACATCTATGTCTGAGAGTAAGCTCTTTATTGAAGTGTAACATACACAGAGAAAAGTTAATGGTTCAAAGAATGTTCAGAGCGTGCACACTCATGCATCCAGCATGTAATGAGGAAATAAAACACTAGGAGAACCTACACAAGCTCCCCCATGACACCTCCCACCCACCGACTAATCACCGCCACACCCCCTGGCAAAGGGAAACTCTTGTCTGATTTCTAGCTCAAAGAGTCCTTGGCCCATGTTTGAACTTTATATAAGTGGAATATGTAATTTGAACTCTTTGGTGTCTGGCTTCTTTCTCTGATTATTGTGTTTGTGAGGTCCATCCGTGTTTCTGGGTACAGATGTAGTTTGTTCATCCTCAGCGCTGTCTAGTATTTCAGTGTGTGAACATACCTCAGTTTACTTACTCATTGCACTCTTGCTGCTTGGAACATTCTAGTGTATGTCTTTTGGTGAACATTTCTGCTGAAGGTGTACATAAGAGGGCAACGGGTGGGCCATAAGGTATGCACGTGTTCACCTGTTATAGATACTGCCAAGCAGGTTCCCCAAAGGACTATAGTAATTTACACTTCCAACAGCAGCGCCCCCACCGGAAAGTCCCAACATCTATTGTAAGATACTTACCAAAGAAAGGACCGGATAGCTTGGCTTCTTCTGTGGTGTCGGGTTTTGGCGAGAAATTATAAACAACTTCTCTTCTTCCAGAGCTCTACTTTGGTTCACTTTGCAATGTGATGCCACCTTCACTACAAACCTTCCCACACTCTCTGGTGCACGGTCCACTGCTGGGTGTATTCGATAGGGCCCTCTCCAACTTTCCACAAATTGAAGGTCTTTTTCGGTGACCAGTGCAAGCTGATGGTCCAAATTGACCATGATGATTAAGACATACATATATGCACACAGAGTAGAAATGACCTTGCGCAAAGCAAATAGAAAGATTTGTTGAGCAAAGGCATTTGAAGGACAAATTCACACCAAGTACAATCTACTTCACCAAGGGAGAGTGAATTTTTGGCCCAAAGTCTCCCCGTCTCCCCTCGGCTAAAATTTCTGTGTTAATATACAATGCCAGGGGCTTTCCCATTACTGTCACCCCCATTGAGCTCAGGCATGACCCCAAATCTGCTCCCTGTTGCCATGTGGAGAAAGTTGAAACAAACTAGCCATCCCTCCCCCATCTGAGCCATTCTGGCTCCTGGAGAACTGGTGACGCCAAAGCGTGAAGCTGACACTGTCTAATTGTCTTTGAGCAAGAAAGTCTGAATGACCCCATTTGAATCTCTCACTTTCATGTGGCAATGGGAAAAGCAGGCCGTTTGCACATGACGGATAGAGTGCAAGACTTGCTGTAAATGTTGTTTATATTGCCTGGGGCAGATCAAATGACTTGAAGGATTAACATATCAGAATAAAAAAACTCAGATGCATGAGGAAAAGCCAGAAAACCCCACTCTCCTCAACACTGAGTCATTTTTTGACAGATTCAACTTGGCAAAAAAAAACCCCACAAAACTATGTTGGGCTATAGTCCCTGCTCTGTTATAGGAGACTTTGTATGGAAGCAAAATGTAAAAAAGGCAACTGTTGCATGAAACCATTAGACCCTAGATCCAATGCTCTTTTTCTGTCCACTCTTTCAGGGATCTCCAAGCCAGGGAGGTCTGCAGACAGAGCCTGTGCTGGCCCATAGGTATGGCCTTCTCCTGGCCCATTGCTTTTCTTCTTACAGTCTCAAGGAGGTAGATACCCAGAGCTTGTACTAAGTCGGGATCATAATCAGCAGCACATGCAGTGATGAGCCCAGTACTGAGCCATTTACACATTCTGGCCATTCACACATCTGCAGATTACTGGGAGAATGTGGGGATGGCCCGGGTGGGTCATTTCTGGAAAGCCATTCTTCACACACCATGCTTGTCTGCCATACCCCAGCAGTCAGTCCCAGGCCTGGTATTTATGTTCGCTTTCAAATCCCTGTGTCATATTACAAACAGCACTAAATTCCTACTGCTGCCTTTTTGGGGTGGGGGTTATAGTATTTTTCCAGCACTGTTTATTTTAAATTTCGAGTTATTATTGTTATTTCTTCTTGGTGGTTAAAAGTCCAGTTGGAAAAGTTTTCCACAAGACTGAAAATTCCTAAGAAACCCTGACAATATTCAGCATTCATGATTACCTAGACGGACATATTTTATGAAAATTGCATTGCCTTTGAATGACTTCCTATGAATGAGCTTGAATGTTGGGATTCTGTTGGATTGGATTTCAGAACATATTTAACATATTTCCATCTGGCAACCTTGGGATGTCTCTCAATAACAGTGATTATGAAAGGATTGTTATTTGGTATAAAAACATTTGCTCAGGTTGGACAAGGCTTCCTGAAAAATGTTGTACATCTTTATGGCTGACGTTTTTGTTGTTTTGAAATCGGTGGGTTTTTTCTACCACCAGTTTGAAATATTTCACCATAAAACCCTCCCTATCCCACCTTGAACAAAGCTGGCAATTTTCCCTCAGAATTGTAAGAACTCAAATTAAATCAAATCCATGAAAATACTTTTATTAGTGGGAAGCTCAAGTTTCCCATGTTTGTATAAAAATACTGATGCTTGTATAGTTTCTCATTTCTTAGGCTGGAGACGCAAGGAGCTGAAAGCAGGAGTACTCCTAAAATTTAATTTTTTAATGATGGACTTCATGTTCAAAGGAAGTTAAGATTTTTTTTCTTTTAAGTCTTCAAAATATCTCTTAAATAATTTGTGATATTCAGAGCACTTAGAAATATCCAAATAAAACAATACTAAAGGTCCAATCTTTTGTGCCTAAGGGAGAGAACTGACATGAAAAGGCACAGTCAAGTACAAGGATGATGTAAGAATAACTGGCACACAATCCTGGAGAAAAAGGTGGGAACTTATGGAAGGCATCAATATTTATATGAAATATGAAAATATGAAAGTCTTTACTCACAGGTCTGTTTAGAGATAAGAAAACCAAAGACCCAGAAGACCGTAATGACAGAAAAGCTCCATGAAGAAAAGATGTTTGCTCTCACTTCTCTCTTGATGGCTCTGTCTCAATGGGTCACTTAGACGTGTCCAGTGTTGATCACCATTCAGAAGTTCAAAAATCTCATCAATGAAATCCAAAACATGTCCTCTTACTTGACCAGCTATCCACCTCTCACTGAAAAGGACCTCAAAGTTGAAGAAGGTACTCTTTGGGAATATGAGCTATATGGAGGCTACAATAATTCTTTTAAGCTATGTGAGCAATCAATTTTGAGGGACTTTTAAGTTAAAGCACTATTTTGAACATGGCACTATTTCCTTCTCTTTCTCCTCTCAAAAATTACCCTAGGAGAAAAAGAAGAACAAGAAATGGAAAAACAGATTCCATCTTTGATAAAACTATAAAACGTATGCAAACACAAACTACATTATATAAAAACTGAAAGTAGATGGAGAAAGGTTAAATGACATAGCAGAGTGGAGGAAAGTCGAATCTAAGGATTCTCAGAGGAGATATTGACAAACGTTGTCCTGAAAGAAAAGACACAAGCCCTGGAAGCTCTAGGTACTCCAAATGATGGTATTCTTATTCAGAGATGGGAATGGGGCAACAGGGGAATTGGTTAAGAAGCCCAATAGGAGGAGACTTTTGCTTCTAGCAGTGTGGCAGATTTGATACAATAAAAAGTTCCCTCCTGACAAAATGCAATTAGAGCCTGGATAAACTACAACAAGTATTTTAATACATTTTGGGATTACTAAAAAGTAAGAGAAATCTTCAGTTTCCTTCCCTCACCTTCTTCTGAGGAGGAAAAAGAAGAGGTAGCTGAAACTTGAGTACAGAACCACAGTACCAAATAAACTCCAGTAAGTAAATTCCTGAGTTGCTTGCCCTGGGGTAGGAAAAGCAAAAGTGTCAATACTTGAGTTGGGGTTGATAGACTAATCATGGCCTCATGTGAAGATAAGAGAGATGAACATGAATGGATGGAGACAAATCCACACATGTAAGAAAAATCGTGTATACTAAGCAGGATTTGAAAAAAAACGATGTAGTGCAATTGAAGAATTATAAGGAAAAAGGCAATTTAAAAGCACTCATAGAGAGGAGAGAGGCCACCTACAAGCGAATAAGAATTAGGACAGCTAAAAAAGAGAAAACAACACGTTCAAGTACTCTAATATATGAGCTCACCAGTTAAAAGAGATTGTGAGGTTGGATTAAAAAGATTCCACTATATGATGTTTAAAAGAGACCCACTAAAATATAAGTTTATGGCAAGGCTGAATATAAAAGGTACATTCAAAAATATATATGCTGAGCCATAAAATCTGGAATTGTTATCTTCTTTTTTACGAATCAAAATAGATACTAATCAAAACCATTATTTGGGATAAAGGGGATCATTACATATTGATAATATTTAATTTACCTGGAAGAAATAATTATACTAAACTTGTATCACCAAAAACTAGCCTCAAAATATACAAAATTCAAGAAGATAGAACTACAGAGAGATCCTGAAAATCTGCAATTATACGGGAAGATTTCAAACTATTTCTGCCAGTTATTGCAGGTCAAGCAGAAAAAAAAAATTAGTGAAGATAGAGAAGAATTGAATGATGCAATTAATAACTGTCACATAACAGAATTAGTAATTAGAATAGACATCTTTTTCTTAAGTACACAGGATATTTATAAAGATTGGTCACATCATAGGCTATAAAATACACCCCAGCCAATCTTAAAGAATAATTATCATGCAGGCTTTGTTTTCTGACCACAGTGAAATTAAGATAAAAATCAGTAATAAAAATATATATGAGAAATCACACTCCTAAATAATTCATAACTCAAAGAGGCAATCATAATGGATTTTTTTAATTGAATGATAATGAACATGTAGAAACAAAATTTCGTAGGATGCAAAAAAATACTATTTTAATATTAAATTCTTAGAGTAGAAAAGAAGTAAGAAATTAGTAAGTTAAGCATCCAATTTAAGAAGTTAGAAAAAAGAACCCAAATAAAGTAGATGAAAGGGAAAATACAAAATAAGGGCAGGAATGTACTAAATAGGAAACAAAGATACAATACAGAGGCTCACCAAAACCAAAACTGTTTGTTTCAAAAACTAAAATAAAATAGACAAATCTTTGGTTATCTTAGTCAAGAAAAAAACATGTCACAATTAAAATGTAATAAAAATGAAAAGGGGCCCATAAATGTAGGCATGGCAAATATTAAAAACAGTTAGTGACTAGTGTGAACTTGATGTCTATAAATCTTAAAACAAAATCACAGTAAACAAATTCTTAGAAAAATTAAGCCTAATAAAAATGAAATCAAGAAGTAGAAAGTCTGAAGAGTGTTATAACCACTGAAGAAATAAAATCAGTAGTTAAAATAATCCCACAAAGAAAGCATTAGGCCCAAATGTTATTACAGGTGAACTCTACCAACTACCAAAGAACAAATCATTCCAATCTAATGCAAACTCTTCTGGAGAATTGTAAAATACCCTAGCTAACTGTATAAAATCTATATACTGTAAGGGGAGAACGAGGTAAGGACAGAATGAATGAAAAGGAAAAACTATGAGGGACTCTAACTCATGAGCCCAGATGGCAAAATCTCACCCAAAAGACTAAGGAACCGATTCCACAAGTTGAATTTATCTTAGAAACAAAACACTGGTTTAACAGTAGAAAACCTATACACGTAAGTTGCCAAAATAACATTTTAAAACCTTCAAATTTAACAGATGCAGAAAAAGCATTGAATAAAAGCCAACACCAATTCATGATAAAAAATTGTCACCGGGGCGCCTGGGTGGCGTAGTCGGTTAAGCGTCCGACTTCAGCCAGGTCACGATCTCGCGGTCTGTGAGTTCGAGCCCCGCGTCAGGCTCTGGGCTGATGGCTCGGAGCCTGGAGCCTGTTTCCGGTTCTGTGTCTCCCTCTCTCTCTGCCCCTCCCCCGTTCATGCTCTGTCTCTCTCTGTCCCAAAAATAAATAAAAAACGTTGAAAAAAAAAAAAATTGTCACCAAACAGAGGGGGATATCTGTAAGTTGATCATCTCCCAAACCAACGATAGTATTTTTAGAGGTGAAAGTAAGAATCATTTCCCTTAAAATCAGGACCAACACAAAGATTTTTGCCAACACTGTAATGTTCAACTTTGCATTGGGCATTCTTGCCAATATAGTAGAAAAGGGGGGGAAATGGTAACCATGGAAGAAAAGATTGATAAATTTACTACATTAAAATTAAGAATAACTGTTCACCAGAGGCAAAGTATAAAAGTCACCATAAAGAAAGTGAAAAGATAAGCAACAAACTAGGAAAATGATTGCCACACATATAAAATAAAGGATTTTAATATCCCAAATGGAGAAAGAATGCCTATAAATAATTTTTTTTAAGGATAGCCATAAAAAATTGGGGAGAAAATGGCCAAACATCATGGATAAGCGTTTTTCACAGCAGAAGGAACACATATGGCAATCACATAGGAAATACTCGCCCAGTGCCCATCAGAATAAGTGGCAAAAGGCCCTCCCAGTGGCATAGCAACTTTTCCAAACTCTAGTGGCAGAGAAAGAGCTCATAATCAAAAGATTAGAATCTCCACTGGATAACATAACAGCAACTCTAGAAAATAGAAGTCAATAGAACAGTGCTTCCAAATTTGAAGGGAAAATGACTTTCACCTTGGAGTTCTAGACTGCCAAAATATTAATAAGGTGTGAGCAGAATAGAGTTATTTTCAAACACACCAAGTCTCAAAAGTTTAACACTGGGCACGCCTTTTCATAGGAAACCAAAGATCTGCCTGAATGAAATGAGGATGTAAATGAAGGGATCCAGTACCAAAGGAACCAGCACAGGAAAAATGTGATGGGGATCCTCAGAATGATGACCCAATTAGGATCTAGGGCATCAGGAGTGCAGAAGGTCTAGAGAGCAAGTGATCCAAACCAGAACAGGGAATTTCAGAGGTGTGAGTAGGCACACGTAAGCGCACTAGACTTCATTATGGATATTTCTAAGAAAAAGGTGTAACTAATATATTATCTGATGTATTTGAGAAAATGGAAAATTGTTTTAAAGTTATTTTACGAAGCTGTTGGAAGATGTAGAAAAGCTTCAGTAGAGAATCAATGAGATAAATGAATAAATGAACAAGTGAGAACATAAGACAGTGATTAAATCCAAGGAAAATCAGAAGTTGTACAGAAGAAAAATGTAATAATACTATCCTAACTTGGCTCAACAGTAAACAATTATTTTCATTGTTATAATAATGGAGACCCTAAATGTGGATGTAACCAAAAATTGTGATAGAGCTTTGTTGGATGGATGAGGGGAGAGAAAAGAGGGATGTAGGAGTTAAAATAATAAGCCAATAAATGATGTCTAAAATTAATGAATTGGGGCGCCTGGGTGGCTCAGTCGGTTGAGTGTCCGACTTCAGCTCAGGTCACGATCTCATGGTCCGTGAGTTCGAGCCCCGCGTCAGGCTCTGGGCTGACGGCCCAGAGTCTGGAGCCTGCTTCTGATTCTGTGTCTCCCTCTCTCTCTGCCCCTCCCCTGTTCATGCTCTGTCTCTCTCTGTCTCAAAAATAAATAAACGTTAAAAAAAATAATAATAAATAAAAAAAATAAAAAAAAAATAAAATTAATGAATTAATAGATGGCAACCTGTAATATCATTTCAGAGCATGAATAAGATGTCAGCAGAGACAGTAAGAAGGATTAAAGTGACCATGCCTAGGGAATATGATAGAAGGGGAAGAAGGGCCAAGATCTCTTTTTCGTTATGTCTTTTAGCACTGTTGTGCTTTTTAAATCCGCACATATATTTCTTTAGTTTAACAAATGTTTTGAGAAACATATCAAAAGCTAAGTCACAACAAAGTAATTGAGGCTCAGAGGTATTTAAGGAACTTTCTTAAGATGGTGGCCGGGAAATAGGATGGCCAGGACTTACAGTGTTCCCTACTGATTTGACTGATTCCATTAATGGCTCTCAATTTTCATATCTTTTGCTGTCTATCCCTTTGGTAGGGATTGCTTACACTAGTTCCAGATGTGGTCATGTAACCCGCTTATGCCAGAGGGACAGTAACAAATAAGACAACCAGAGGTGTGAATAGCATTTGCACACTCCCACTTTATCTCCTAATCCCTAATGAGAACACGCACAGGCCAGCTAGTGGGAGGGATGTGTGGGGATATAGAGGAGAACCCTGTTGTCTCAGCGGTGGCCAGCCCCCAGCCAGCCCTCCGGCGGACTGTGGACCTGTGGCATAGGACATGTGTCACCACTGTATAGGAAAGATGCTCTCTGAGTCTTAAACAATGAGAAGGCAAGTGCTAGCCAAACTACTTTTTTTACAGGGAAATAAAACACTTTCACTCTCAATATTTGTAATGTTTTAAATTATAGCATACTAAATAAGTGTTTGTTTTACACTTTTTTTTTCATTGCCCAATACATTTATGATTGGGACTGTAAGAGAGCTTTCAGTGTCTCAACCAAAATTTTTAAGGATCACAGAACAGCTGGAATTTTCCCAGGTGATTATGAAGGCCACTTTGCATCGTTTCAGCTGGCATGGTTACTTTTATGGTCTCACACTATCACGCAAAGAATTACCTGTGTCTAATGTACAGATTGTCACTGGTGCCCTCACTGGACCCACGGGTCCAGTGGTCACGTGTCACACACAGTGTCGGGGGGAACGCGGGAGGTTTTCACCTCCGGTGTCGACCAGAGGCACCTGACGTGCGCCTGCTCAAGATTTTTGGATATCTGTAGTTGGGGAAATGAGCCCTCAGAGTACTGACAAGTGAGTAAAAGATGATTTTCACAACTGAAGTGCGGACTGAAGCTAATAAAAATGTAAGTCTAAACAAGCTGCAAGTAAATAACAGGGATGCCACTTCTGATTAGAGTGTCAGCCACTCAAGAGGACGAAGTGATGGTCAGATCCATTGTAGAGTCAGCCAAAAATGTGAAGTGATTAGGATGAGTATATGAAATATCAATGTGTCCCCATGCTGTTAACAAACCACCTGCTCCGAGTGTATCTTGTACCGTGTATTATTAGCAACTGATAAGGCGACCATCACAGCGAGCCCAGCATTTAGTTACCAAGTGCTCAGGACATGGAAACCAACTTTACGATTTTTTTTTTCAGTGAGGTTTAGCATCGCATAATGCTCAACACACTGCTTTATCAACTTTCAATAAGCGTAGTGATTCATGTTTAGTAAACTATGAAAGACCACATACCAATTGTTTTTTCCGCCCTGATGAACGTATCTAAAGTAACATGAAAAGAAGATAGTAACAAACTAAAACGTGTTTACAGAAAGTAAATGTCATTGGAAGACACAGAGGAAGTATGCTGAAGATGCGAAAGAAACTAGTGATAGAACAAATTCCACCGTGTGGAGATTCTCTTCAAAGTCACGTTTAAGTATAGATGTTTCTAGGGTCACCTGGGTGGTTCAGTCAGTTGAGCATCCGACGTTGGCTCAGGTCATGATCTTGTGGTTCATGAATTTGAGCCGCGAATGGGGCTTTGCACTGACAGTAAGGGACCTGCTTTGGGTTCTCTGCCTCTCTCTCTCTCTCTGCCCCCACCCCATTCACGTGCGCGTGTGTGCACACGCACGCACACACGCGCATTCTCTCTCTCTCTCTCAAAGATGAATGTTTTTTAAATTATTTTAAACATATACATAAAAAAGGATATGTTTCTATCACGTCTCAGCTTATGGTATTTGCTAGATGAAGAACTACTTGTGTGTATGTGTGCGAGCCCATAAAGGGAAGGTGGAAATAACATGTTCAATAAACGTGTTCCATGGCAAACCATCAATGCCATGGCTGCTTTGACTAGAGTATTAGAGAAAGAATGGATTCCACGAGAAGGTTACAGAAAGACCTCTGCACATGATAGTCATCCCCTGCACTATTTTATGCATGGACAAGCCCTCTCACTAAGGGACTGAAGCCACAATGACGTGCTACAGCATGTCATTGGTGTGGTTAATTTTATAAAAATAAAGCATGGAAATACGGTCAATCTTTATAATACCTTGCAAGGAGATAGCTAATAGCTACGACAATATTTTATACTTACTAGTGACTTCATGAAAATGTTATCAATCTTAAAGATGAGGTTTATTTTTAAGTTCCAAATTTTCCAACCATTTCTGTGAGGACAAGTGTTGGTTAGTAGTATGCAATCTAACTATTATCTAGAAGAAATATACTCAATCCATTCCTTCAAGGTAAGAGTGACATCTCAACAATGAGTAAGTGCCTTTTAAAAGAAATTCAGGTCTTGGAGGGAGCATTTTGAAAATGGGTATTTGGAACTGGTACCCTTTTTGTGTGATGTTTATTTTTTTTAATGTTTATTTATTTTTGAAGGAGAGGGAGACAGAGTGTGAGTGGGGAGGGACACAGAGAGAGGGAGACACAGAATCCAAAGTGGGCTTCAGGCTCCGAGCTGTCAGCACGGAGCCCAACACAGGCCTCGAACTCACAAACCGTGAGATCATGATCTGAGCCAAAGTCAGACACTTAACAGACCGAGCCACCCAGGCGCCCCACTTTGTGTGATGTTTATTGCCAAAAAGGTATGTGTCTTACCTTAAAGAATAGTTTAAAATCAAATGCTTTTTAAAAAAAAACGAGGATTCAGATTTTAAAAGCTAAATACGACCCAGTTCAACAGATTTTTCACATTTGCTAAATATTTTTCTAAATATCTAAATAATTTTCAATAATACTTTATTGACATCTGGGAATATGAAGATCTACTAACCAAGATTTTACAGACACCTTTGTATACCAGCAGTTGGGATTTAAAAAATGAGTATCACGATCTATAAGTGAACCTACAGTGCACCTTTCCATAGGGATGTCATTGTGGAATGTAGTTTTCAGGGATGTCATTCACTTAAGCAAGTATTTAAAATAAACTGAATTTAGATCCAGACCTGAAACACTGCTTCACCAAACTGTTAAACCGAAAGTTTAGAAAATTAATGATGGATTCCAATCACACCTCTTTCACTAAAAATTTTACTTAAAATCTTAATATTTTAGTAAAAGCAAAAAAAAAAAAAAAAGCTTGGGTACCATTAAGCTAACATTTAAATGCGTTTTAAACTTATGTTTTATATTTTTATCCCATCATTTAAAATGACCCATCTTCCTGTATAGTTTAGAACGTGGACACTATATCGCTACAGTGATGGATGTACATAAATTAAAAGTAAGTGTTGATACTAGATGTACATCTGTAAGAATTTTATATTTCTGGAGCTGCAGGACCAAAAAGTCTCCCCATGTAAGAGCAAGAGCTTTGAAGTCAAATGGCCCCGTCTTTGCCATGATATTTTCTAGATACATTATCATGGTGAAGTTATTTAACCTGCCTGTGCCCCTGTTCTCTCCTCTGTAAAATAAAGATAACAATATTACCTACCTCGGGGTCACAAACCCAACGCCTACAAGAAACAAGTAGGTTAAAAAAGAGTCACATGGCTTCCAGAGTCTGTATTTTATGTTCCCATCTTGGTAACGAAAAGGATACAAAAATATTTGTCTTTTGTAAGAAACAATAAAGCAGCACACGTAGGAAGATAATTGGGAGCCCATAGGAAGCAGTGAGGCTTGCAGCAGTCCAGGAATGTCATCACCTCAAGTACGAGGTACCACTCGGCACAGTCTGATAGCGACCCAGAACCGCTGGGTTCCACCTCTGTCAAAATAATCTGGAAGTGGGTTATTATGTAAGGTCTCCTAATTTTTAAATATTGGCTCATAGGTTTTTTGAAAAGGTGTAGGTGAAGAAAACACACCCTCAGCCTCCAGTCTGTGACTTCTCTCTCACCCAGATCGAATGAGATAATGAATTTTAAGAGTCTAGCCTCGGGGCGCCTGGGTGGCTCAGTCGGTTAAGCGGCCGACTTCGGCTCAGGTCATGATCACACGGTCCGTGAGTTCGAGCCCCGCGTCGGGATCTGTGCTGACAGCTCAGAGCCTGGAGCCTGTTTCGGGATCTGTGCTGACAGCTCAGAGCCTGGAGCCTGTTTCGGATTCTGTGTCTCCCTCTCTCTGACCCTCCCCCGTTCATGCTCTGTCTCTCTCTGTCTCAAAAATAAATAAACGTTAAAAAAATAAAAATAAAAAATAAAGAGTCTAGCCTCTGAGAGGCCCCTGGGTGGCTCAGTTGGTTGAATGTCCAACTCTTGGTTTCAGATTGGGTCAAGATTCCAGGGTCGTGGGATTGAGCCCTGCATTGGGCTCCATGCTGAGTATGGAACCTGCTTAAGATTCTCTCTCTCTCTCTCTCTCTCTCTCTCTCTCTCTCTCTCTCCCTCCTTCTGCCCTGCTCCCAACTCATGATCTCTCTCTCTAAAATAAAAAAATAAAAATTATAAATATAAATACTCTAGCCTTTAGTAAGTGCTGGGGGCAAGTGGGCAGTAGCTGTTACCTATCAGGTGAAGGTTCTAGAAGGATCATGAAGGGGAAAGAGGCTTGGGGACATGGGCATTGCCCGGATGACAGATCTAGGTGGATGTTAGAAGAAATGATGGAGCAAGACAGAGAAAATGGGAGAGGAGTGGAAATGAATATCACCATCTCTTTTGTTTAGGCCTGATTCTAGCTTTGTTCCATCTACTAAGATAATTATTCCAAGCGTCTGTCCTCAAGAGGAACTCCAAATCTACAGCCAAGGCATAGATAGTGATAATGGAGGTCCGTTTGTGCTAGGGGAAGAAAGGAAATTGGCAATGTACTTTAGCAAAGCAATTCTATGCCTGGATTTAAAGGATGACTCAAGTCTACCACTCAGAAAAGGCAGGAAGGACATTTTAGGCAAAAAGTATGTGCCCTGAAAATGTGGCAGAAATCTGAACGGCTGGGGGTAGGGTGAGGAAGCAGATGTGAGGCTGGAAGGGGCGGGCCGTAGCTGGATCGTGAAGGGCCTCTCTGTAGGCCCTGCTACCTGGTGCTTGGACCACATCCCAGGGTGGATGCCGCCGAATGATTAGCTTTATGTTTTCAAAAGATCATCGGTGGCCTCGTGGCCTCTGAAAGAAATGGAGAGACCCTGAGAGACAGAAAGCCAGTTGGCAACTACTGGCATCGTCCAGATGAGCTCAGGATGGCCTGCCCTTGAGCAGAGCAAGCAGAGTAGAGGTGGAAACAGGAAAGACTTTGCAGAAGCTGCTTTCTTCTTAGATGTGCTGGACCCAGAGAAAGCAGAAATAATTACTGAGACCTCCTTCCAAGAACCTCTACCTCCTCAGGGCGCCTGGGTGACTCAGTGGGTTGAGCATCTGACTCTTGATTTGGGCTCAGGTCATGATCTCACGGTTCGTGGGATCGAGCCCTGACGTCAGACTCTGCGCTGACAATGCAGAGCCTGCTTGGGATTCTCTCTCTGTCCCTCTTTCTCTCTGCCCCTCCCCTGCTCACACACTCTCTCTCTCTCTCAAAATAAATAAATTACAATGTGGAAAAAAAAGGAATCACCCTCTCCTCTTTCCCCTTCTTCTCCCCTTTCTCCCCTCCCTCTTTCTCTCCCCCCTTCTCCTCCTCCCTCTCCTTCCCCTTCCTCCCCTCTGTCTTTCTCTCCCTCCTCCCCCTCCTCCCCCTCCTCCTCTTGGTTCTCTCATATATATATATATATATATATATATATACGTATGTATATATATATATATATACGTATATATATATATATATATATATATATATATATATATATTCTCACAGAGGAGAAATGTTTTTAACAAGAGAGAGGAGGTATATGAAAAAGCATTGCATCATGGGACGATTTTGGAAAACCACTACTTTTCAAAGTAACCAGAAGTATATTTGGAAAAAGTCACAGCCCATACAAGTCCCTTACTAAACTAACTGCCTCCCTCTCTCTTGTGTCTCTGGACTCTTTATTCTCTTCTCTGGGAAACACCACGTACTCCCCAAAACACTACGTCTCGTCTCCAAATGAAGTCTCCCCTGATTGTGCCCCTGTCTCTGCTATACCCCCTTCTCCCAGCTGAGAGGAGGTGAACACAGCGCTCACACTTCTGTGTACCCCCACACAACATGCCGGCATAATGTGGAATTAGCTGCGTGTCTGTTTCCCCAACTAACTGCAGGTACTGAGTCTTACTCAGCTTTCGGTTTCCTGTGCCTCTCCCATCAAGGGCTCAATAAATGTGTGTTGAATGGACGAACCCTGTCCAAGGGAGATAAGCAGGACACGGCAAAAGTAGAAAAATGTTTTGATGTTCTTACTTGGCAAGGTAAACGTTGTGATCGCATCTAGTAGGGAAAAGACTTGGCATTTGTAAAATCTGACATGACCTGTAATACATGTTAGAATTCTGGGACTTGGTACTAAGGAAAAACTCCGGGAGAGATTTGAGGAGATCTTTACGTTTTTTTCCCCCAAAATCTCTTTGCCTTTTCCCTAAGGGCATAAATAGAAGTTTCGGGTGTAGAGAACCAGGAACCCCACTGGCCATGTGTGGGGAAAAGGCCCCTCCTATGTAATTGGATGTAAAAAAAAAAAAAAGAAAATTTCTTTTAGACAGGCACAGGATCTTGGCTGAAGTTCAGCCACATACCTATTCTAAGCTGAATTTGGGTATAACCCTAATAATTACAGTTACTCTTTAGAAAAAGAGCCCAAGAGGTTTACCTGGAGATTTTTTCCAGATGTAAGCAGGTATGTGAGAAGCGCAGTAATGAAGATGTAAACCGGATGAGGCCATTTTGTGCCCCGTGGTCCTCCCTCCAATCGCTCGAATGCTAGGAGATGTTCCCCAGCAATCATAAGGATGATGCAACGCAGCCATCTAACAAACACCAGATGCCTGACTGGCCTTACAAGCTGTGGTGTTAAAGAGAAGGGGGGCACGAAACACCAAATTTGAATGCCTCTGCAGTTATCAATCTGTCATAAATTGTAATCAAACAGAAACAAACCTCTTTATTCCATCAGTTCCTGGGATAGGTCCCTCATATGCCTTGCAGGCCTGCTCTGGGTGTGGTTGGAGCCCTCGGGAATCTGTCCCCCTTCTTCAGTCTCTGCAGAGTCTCACTGACTGGGTGACGTTGCTCAGGACACCTCATCTCCACCCCCCAGGGCTCTACATCTTTCTAGATGAGGAGCCATTAAGTGGCTCAGCTATGCCAGAAATGGAAGATTTTCATCAAGTGCATCTTTAGTATAATCTCTATTCTTCCTTTTTTCCATTTGGATTCAAAGGTGGCTTCGTGTGTGTGTGTGTGTGTGTGTGTGTGTGTGTGTGTGCGCGCGCGCGTTTGGTAGAAATCACTAGGAACATCAATGTTAGCCCTTGGGGGGCGGGGAAGAAAACTCTCCATCATTGAAGTGTAAAAAGATCAAGGTGTACGATGACTAATTAGCCCTGTCTGAAATAAAGCATTCACATGGCAGATTATACTTTGGAAGGACAACTTGCAATTAATTTGAAATAAGAAGTGATATAGCCACATTTCTCTACTTGTGTAAAACCTACTGAGCACGATCCGAACAGCCAATGTCCTACGTTGGAGGCACTTTAGTGCTGAGGGGGAAGCCTTCGAACAAACTTGGGCTTCAATCTGGCCACGTGCTGGCTGTGTAACGTGCCTCAACTGTTCTGAGCTTTAGCTCCACCATCTGTAAAACGGGCAGACGACTACCCACCTCCTACTAGAGATAACGGATCGAGTGCCTGACTTCTAGAGATGACTTCATACACAACGTCATCAAGGTAAAAAGAAATCCCATGGTGAAGCTGAGGGCCTTGGGGATAGAGCTTCGGGAAACCACAGCTTAACTCTTACCAACTATCTCCTGTGCTAATACAGACACCCTGCCTCACTTTGCTTTCTAGTTATGGCTACAGCTTTCTACACCCTCATCCTGCCAGTACAGTGCTGAAGTAAGCACTCAGTCGCTACTAGCTGACTTGCCTGCTGCTTATTCCTGCAAATCTGTCAGGCTCCTGCCCAGCCGGGATGATAACATGGGAGTGTATTTGCTGAGACTATCGGTGGTGGACACTGCGGGGGAGGGGGGGGGTGGAGTGCAAAGCTTGAAATAAGAATGAGGCTCCCCGGCACGTAATCCCACAAGTTAGTGTGGTTCCACAGCCAGCCTAACATTTGGAAAAGTCTCATGTGGGCCTGGGGATCTAATCTGGTTCCCAGATCTCAGGTCATTGTGGCCCTAACCTGTGATGGTTGCGTGATGGCACAGCAGGCTCTTGGTCCAGAACCTGCAGTCGTTGTCTGGCTGATCCTTCTCCAGGTTGGTCCAGGATGAGGCTAGCCTCCGGGAGCAAGTGCATGGGAAGAGTTCTGGCTAGAACATTCTGCTGTGGCATGTGCACCACTTCAAAATGGTGCACTATCTATCGGTTATGCAGTGTATAATAAACTTTAGTTAGAAGTCAGTACAGGTGCTTGGAAATCTGTCCCCAAGTGTTTTGGGTTTTTTTTTAATGTTTATTTAGAGAGAGAGAGAGGACAGAGAGCGAGCATGAGCAGGGGAGCGGCAGAGAGCGAGGGAGACACACACTCTGAAGCAGGCTTCAGGCTCTGAGCTGTCAACACAGAGCCCAACGCGGGGCTTGAGCTCGGGAACTGTGAGATCATGACCTGAGCCAAACTCAGACCCTCAACTAACTGAGTCACCCAGGCGCCCCGGACACATGTTGTTTTTTTTTTTTTTTTTTTTTTAATGTTTATTTTTGAGAGACAGAGACAGACCAGGAGCAGGGAAGAAGGGTCAGAGAGAGAGTGAGACACAGAATCTGAAGCAGGCTCCAGATTCTGAGCTGTCAGCACAGAGCCCGACGCAGGGCTCGAACTCACGAACCATGAGATCATGACCTGAGCCATAGTTGGGACACTTAACCGACTGAGCCACCCAGGCACCCCTCCCCAAGGGCAAGTTTTAATTCAACCTTTCTTGTATGCTAACATCTCTTAGAATTCATTTCGTGATTAAGATACGGGTAATGACAGCAGTTTTCTGACAAAAAAAAAAAAGTCACGATTCGAATACATGGCCACCTTGTAAAAAAATCTCTTGATGGTTTTAAATAAAACCCGTGTTGGTGATGATAAAAGGTACAGGGACAAGGAAATGGGGGGGATGGGAAAGGTCATGTGTCAATTTGTGCACTGAGGTCTGTTCTCTAGCTCCTGGAATTGCTGGGCCGAGCCCCGCCACAGACACCCTGCAGTTCTAGAGAAGCGCTGGGCAGCCCGGCTTCAACCCACAAATGCAAACTGGGGTTCAGGTGTTGGCTGCGGACGAGGACACACTGGGGCTCCAGAACAAGACGAACGAGTGGGCGGCGAAGGACGAGAGCAGCTGACCGCCATGACACTTTGGGAAAACCATTTGACCTCTCTCTATAGAAAGACAACCAGTGACGATAATACAAGGCATGTTTGAGTCATCAAGAAATGCTTTTGAAATGAATACTGTTTGCCTTTTTCTCACGAAGAGTCCCAGGGCAGTGGCTGTCAAACTAGAACAAGCACCCTCATCACACAGAGGGCTTGCTAAGGCACAAACTGTGGAGGCTCCGTTCCAGAACTGCTGTTGTGGTGAGTCTGGGGGGAAGGCCTGAATATCTGTCTGCATAGCAAGCTCCCGGGTCATGCCAGCGCTGCAGTCTGGGAAGCACTTTTCGAGAAGCACAGTTCTCAGGTCCGCTCCACGAAACTGCCGGCTTGTGAATTTTAGGGTCCCAGGAATTGGCTGAAAACCAAGGTCTTCGCCACCTCACCACCTCTGCAGAATCAACAGGTCAACCAAACAAACCAAAACAATTTAAAGATTTCCACCACAAATACGCCTATACTGAAACGCTTCTGTACAGATGACTTTGAAAGGTGATTTCATCTGTGAGCAGCGGGGAACTCCTAATGGGCTACCCCAGAGACCCATCCTTGACGACGGTGTGAGTTTCCCGGCAAAGTATTTAACAGAAGCCAAGGCATCAGCATGGCATCATTCCTACATTTTTATCCACAGAGTTGTCATGAAGGAACTCCCCCAAGTCCGTATTTTAAGCACACGAGCTGCTAAAGATGCTGCTGAGGTGAAGGCTGGGTAATTCTGCAAACGTATCCCTTTCCTCCAATCTTTCCGACCCCTGCAGGCCTTTCCTGGGGCCTGGGGTATGGACAGTGGCACTCGACCCTGTGATGAGAGCCCCTGCGAGCAGAGGCCACATCAGATAAAAGGCCCTCTCTACAAACTACAGACGTATCAGCCGGTAGGAGGTCGACAGAGCGGGCTGGCAAACTCCAATGGATGGTCCATGTGTCCGGGCTACAATAAGAGGAGACTTCAGGAGTCAGAGAAGAAAACATTTTTATAAAGAAATTTTATTGCATAATTTCTGTATACAATAAACATAGGAAAAGGGTTTTTTAATGAAAATTTCATAACGTTTTTCAAAAGTTTTGAACCGTTTGGAGAAAAATCATTACAAAGCTGTCTAAGACAAAAATACCTGACCTTCGGAACAAACGAGAATCCCTTTCAGAATAGTCCGCGTTTGAAGCAGGGCATCTCAATTCAATGAACATGGAGAGGCTTTTGAGTTGCTATGGCATTTGCAATAAGTATTTAAATGCATCTAAGAAGTGAAAAGTTTAAATGTGTAGAAATGTTCTCTAATACAAGACAGGCTGCTGCTTTCTTCAGATCCGTTCTGCACGACGGGACAGATGTACTTTATACACACCAGCAGAAGCCCACGTCTCCTAATGGTAGAGCAAGAGCTGGAGTGCAGAGGGGGAAAGTCCCATGCATTTCCTATGTTAAATGGCACAACTCTCACCGATCACCTACACCTTGCCATATTGACTCAGTTCATTGCACTCCATATCCTGCAAAAATAAATCTAGTGCTCGACAGCTGACATTACTGCTCACCGACGTTTTAGTAATATATTTCTTTAACATAAGACAGAAATACACTGAAATTTTATACCACTTAAACTCAAAAGCAATCTGGAATTAAACCACATGCATATACCCCGCTTTTTTTTTTTTTTTCTTTTCCAGTGGATGCTGCATTTTTCTTCAAGTTGATGCTGGAAAATGTGGTAGAAGAAAAACCGGCCTTCCTTGAAACAAAGACAAAGGGTTAGAAAAGAAGGAGCTGTTGAGGGCAATGTTAGGCCCCATAATAAAAATGAAAGGACAATGAGAATTCAGAATCTCTGGGCGGAAGGGAAGAAGCTCCTCATCTTCCTTGTCTACCCAGATATGGTCGCTAGTGTCCAGCAGACCCTGGGGCAGGCTACCACGCACAGCTGGAGTGATGGGAGAGGGGCTGGGTGACCCAAAGGGTGGGTGTGCCCTGGGGCAGGGAAGTCTCAGGAGGCCCCCGTCTTTAGCCGACCCCCCATGGGATCCTCCAGTCTCTGGGAAAGGATGGGGCTCCCTCTGTGAGCTCAGGGCAGGCTGCCAGGATGGTCCGGGAGCTGAGGCTTCAGTGGTCTTGAATTTTACACCTCATTTCCAGAAAAATCCCAGGGCCCGAGGCGAATCAGCCAGGAGCTGGGAAAGGAAGAGCGTGACTTATCTGGAAGAGCGTAGGCTACGTGGAGCTGTGGCCCACGTGACGACACAGTCACCAGAGTATCAGGGCCTCTCCCAGGACGTGGTGTAGACACATGGAAGAATGCGGACGTGACCCCACTGCCATTTTGATTTGTCACTTCCCATTTTAACTCCTCGTCGTTTCTCATTGTAAAACTGTCAAGGGTCCCTCTTTCTTATTTTTGTCTTGGTGCTTACAAGGAAAGATGTCAGTTTTCATCAGCCTTCAAAGATTTACAGAAGGAAATTTTTTTCAGGACTGCATTTCAGGATTCGCGGTCAAGGCTACAAACACAATATACACCAGTCATAAGCTGTACCTTCGCACCTGGCTACGGCAATGTCATCTGAAAGCACCACCGTTCATACCTTTGGAAACCTAATTGTGCACAGCGCCCCCCACTCCACCAGGCTAAATGCTACACAGCAACTGAGCAGCGCTTCTCGGAGTGAAACCAGCCACATTGCTACAAAGAAAACTTTCTGGCCCTTGGCCCAACTGTTTCCATTACCAATCAGCTAAGTCAACCTTCTCTCCACTTCTTTCCATTTCAAATGCTTGGGCTTCAGCCTTTGAGGCAATTAGAACCAGATCAGTTTAATTTTACAACACTGATCTTAACTGTACAGCAATATAGTGACTTTGCCCTGAGAGTGTCGGTTATCTTATAAATATTGTAAGTCCCAGTTTACACATGAAGAGTAGGCATGGAGAGGCTAAACGGCTGGTCCCGTGTCACACAGCAGAGAAGTGTCAAGGGTGGGACTTGAGCTCCTGCTTCTTCCCGTTTTACCCCTAGCCTCCTTCCAGAGGTCATGTGAACCTCTGTGTGCAACGTCCCCCCACTTTGGGCTCTGTTACTTGCAGTATCTCATCAGCTTTTCTGCTCAGCTCTGGGTATTTTAAGACCCAGGACTTCCTCCTTGGTCCTCCCTGCTCCCTTCCTTCCGCTGCCCTGATGAAGTGTATTGTCCCCAGTATTTTCTTTTACACAGTGGAATTCACCAAAATGCCTTTCCAGCTGCAGCTGGCATTAGGTGCGGAGGCACGGACTTATAAAAGGCAATGGCAGGTGTTCCTCTTTGTGGACTTTGGACAAAATGGGGCTCAGCATTTTACAGTTGTCTTACATTCCAATGTTTTCAATGGAAAATAAAATAAAATAAAGGCCTAACCGTGAGGTAATGTTTACTCTCTGCCACAACACTCGGCGCACCCCCTCGGATCTGGCAACAATTTAACATAAGGAAAGACTTTAGACCTTCACACCCCTTTAGTGAGAATAAACGACCTTAGCTCAAACTTTCCACAGAGCTGAGAAGTCTCACAAGGCACCAGGCCGCCCTTATCTCAGGTGGGCCTGCACAAATGCCGCAGGGCCATGTGTCTAGAGGTCTGGGTGCCCGGCCCCCCGCTGCTGCGCCCTCTCTGCTGCACAGGGGATCTCGATCTTCACGTTAGAAGGCCAAGCGCCTTCTACCTCGTAAGCAAGGGTGGGGGCAGGGAATCTCAAAAGAAGCTATGTGCTCAAAGAAAATAATGCCAAATGATACTCAAGTGGCTTGTGAAGACGTTTGCCACAGCTATCTCCGTTCGCTGAAGTTATAAACAGTTCTGGATCTAGTCAATAGCAAAATACATTGATGGCCAGGGCCTCTGTTTAAGCAAAAGAAGAAAAATATCGATAGCACAAAACTGCCCTTCTATTTTTTGAAAAAATATATCTAAGACAATTCTGAGTATTTTTTTTTTTTTAACAAGCTGTGCATTAAGTACACTTGTTTCCATCACTCCCCTCTCCCCTACAGCTCCGCGTTGTCTGCCTGGGCTGGGCTGCCCGCCCCACGGCCTCCCTCGGCGCCGCGGCCGCTATCTGCAGGCGTGAACGACAAGGAAGCCGAATTTATGCAGTATCTTTTGCCGGTTGGACGAGGTCCGTCATCAAAAATGTGCCCAAGGTGAGCACCACACTGAAAGAGAAGAGCAAAACATTAAGGGAGAGCGCGCACAAAGCGGGCTTTGAGAGGAACTCACATTCAGCAGTTTAAATGGATGACCAGCCTGTAGAGAAACGATGGAAACCATCATGGATGATTTCTAATCCGCCTGTCAATAGCTGCAAAGATGGTTTCTGGCAGGCTTTGCACCACATGCTGAGAATAAAAAACACCAGAACTGTGCATATCAGAAATCATTTCGGAGCCACTGTATTTTTTGATCTATGAAGTCTCTCAGCCAGCTGAAAAAGGACTGCAGTAATTTTATGAATTGAGTTGACCCTTGATCTCCCCTTGTAAGAAACATGGCAGAAGAAAATCCACCCCCCCCCCCTCAACTGGCATTACTTTTGGCTTTGGATGGGTGGGTTTCAGATATGCAGAAGTCCACTGTAAAAGATACTGTTTAACTGGCCATGACGGAGGTGATGTTTGCTTTCATGGGCAGTAAAACTTAACATCAGACAAGCACTGGATGTTCTTGGAACCCAGCAAAGCAATGGCAAGGCTCAACAGATTTATGTCATGGTCACCAGGACTGCAAGTAAGGCAAATAGAAATGTCGCTAGCCCACACAATCGTTTTATTCTGGCTTCCAGTAGGTGGAGTGCCGCTGGCTTCTTTACCCACGTGAACTCTCTTACGTGCAGAAGGAATAAGCTCAAATCCATGCTACAGACTATCCAAAAAACCTGGGAAGGAGAAGAGGCCCAGAATCCAGATGGAAGGAGAAGGAGGGACGACTGGCTATCACAGGGTTTAACAGAAATCCAGCCCAGAGATAGCTTCTCCAGGAAGGCTGGCTCGGTGAATAGAGCCCTGCGCTAACCACTCCGATGCCGGGTACGGCTCCAGGTGACAACAGTGTTATGTCATACTTACCTATCCCACACCCCTTCTCAGCAGGGACAGGAGTGAGGGATATGGAGACGTCAGTGCACCATATTCAAACAGGCTATGAAAACACATCATCCATCATGTAACTAGGAAACTAAAACCCGGGGCAGATGACTTCCATTCATTCATTTAACAAATATTTATGGAGCACCTACTACCTGCCAGGTGCTGTCTCAGACACTGGAGATATGGGCAACAGTCCCTGGCCTCACGGAGCTTACTTTTTCTAGCGGGAGAGACAGGTAACAGGCAAAGAAATAAGCCAACTGTCAAGTGTGGTAGGCGGAAATAAATGCTAAGGAGAGGGGAAAAAAAGAGGCAGTGATATGAAGTGTTCACGGTTGGGGGCTGACGTTGCAGGCAAGACGAGGTGGGGCTGCTTTCCTGGGGTAGTCTGGAATACTCTGGAATAAGAAGCCAAAGGAAGTGAAGCAGTGGGTGTCTCGAGGAACATTTCAAGCAGATGGCAGAGTCAAGATTTAGGGAAGAACGGGAGAGAAAAGGCCTATAAGGTGATTTATTAATTCCTCTCATTGTGCTTGTTTGGTGTGCACAATACTTATCAATTATAGGGAGAGAAAGTAGGAATTGACACGGGAGTTGGGCTAATGGCCCAAATGGAGATGATGAGAGAGAAGTGAAGGACGGTGCTCATTACGATGGAAAGAACTAGAATCTCAGTTTCTCTACTCAAAGTGCTACACTCAAATCTCGGGGGTTCTCTAGTTATTAATAAATAGCACAAATAGCAACTTTGACTATATGGCACTTCCATGTTAAAAGTGCATTCTTATTTTACTGCCAACATACTGTGTCAGCTTATTAAAGAACTAAAAATGAACCCTGAACTGATTTGATCTATTGCCTGGAAAATATGAAACAGGCCTAAAAAACAAATCTTGCACTATTTTACCGCATTCTATGCAGGTTTAGGTAATATCAAGGCTGACAGCTCAGATTGCTTTTCCTTTCTATAAACAATTGAGGCCAAACTTTCAGGCACCAGCAGCTAAGATGCACCAGTAAAAATCCATATGCTTACCCAATGGACGCAGGAAAACACCTATTTCTGCCTGCCAGAGCAGTCAGTGTGCAGGCCAAGAGTAGGAACTGGTGCTCTCGGTGACCAGTATGTGTGCACAATTACTGATCTCACACACAGCTCTGGCACTTTGATCACTTGGCATCTGAGAGGCGGACTTTTCACATAAGAGCCTCCAATAGGTTTTCTGGTTTTGTCTCTTAATGAGAGAATACAGCTCTCTGGCAAAATAAATGATATTACCTTTATTAATCCTCTCTTGGGCATATTTAGAAAATGGTTCTGTTTACCTTACTCTAAAAATAAAGCACCGCAAGGATAGACTTGAAGCTATGCAGGAGTGTTTATATGGTCTTCACTTCCCAAATCATCTTGAAAAACTCCAAATTAGAGTAATTGAATCTACTGAAATGAGTTGGCCATTGGTCTGCAGTTTCTTTTGCTAAATCTGGAACCGGTGTTTTGGTTACACAGAAAGAGAAACACAGATTCTAGATGTCCTTAATCCAAAATGAAGACGGAGGGGGGTGAGGAAGAGAACTTACAGTCAGAAAAGAAAAAGGCAACAAAAATGGTTTGCGGACAACTCTATGGGTTGGGGAGGGGGTAGGGAAATCCTCAGAAAAGGTGGGAGTCCCCTAAACACCACAGTGATAGCTTCATCATGCTTGCCACAGGGTGTTCTGGAAGATTCACACCGGGCTCAGAAAACTGAGGGAGGAGCGGCATTTGCAAACATGGCCAGGTGGTCGTTTATACGACGTACCTGCCCGCTCCGATGCCTGCAAGGCTGCAGCGCCATTTGTCTGCAGGAAGCCTAACACAGCGCCATTTCTGCTTTCTCCCAGGTACACCCAGTCTCCCATAGAAGGGTATGAGCGGGTTTCTTTTAAAAGTGCCTGAGGCCCGAAGGTTCCTCCCTGAGGGGAGCGCACATGGAGCCCATTCTTTCCAGCTTCTACCCCTGGCCGAAGGCTGGGATGATGAATGGAAGTTGTCAGTGATGCATTGTTTCTTTAGCCGCCTTCGAGCTCTGCCTCCCCAGCCCCAGCCAACTGGCAATGTGTTGGGATCTCAGCACACCTGGTTGTAACTGAAACAAACTGGCTGCCCAATGAAGAAATCTGTGAGACCTGCTGTTAATGATTTATTTCAGGGTAAAATCTTTAGTGTGCATTTTGAAAGTTGTTTTAAAGTGGTTATGCATTTATTTTATAGGTAAAATACAAACTACAACTGAATATTCTAGCTCGAGTTCTGAAAAACACAGGAGATAATTGTTCAAAAGAAAAATTTCAAATTCCCAAAGGAATCCTTTATCACCGAAGCCTCCCACTCAGAAAAGCTGGCAACTAAAGAACCTAGGGAGAACCGAGGCAAAGGGGACCCCACCACACACACACACACACACACACACACACACACACACACAAAGGGAACATCAAATTTAACATAATTCCTTAAAATCTGATCGCAACTCCCAATTGTATGCATAAGAAACACAAATAGTGCATTCAACACAGTTACATATTTGCGCACTGATGTATTTCCAACTGTCCTAGAGGGTTTTCTCCTAGCTATTCCTAGGATGTTTTGGGCTTTATTATTGTCATTTTCTCTTAAGTGTTTGATCTACAAGATGAAGCAGTTTCAAAGCAGGGCTTTTACACTTGGGCACATGGGGCAGGATGAGAAGGAGAAAAGAGTTTAAGAAGAAAAGCAATTTACTTTGCCAGTAGTATCCTGTTTTCTCCCACCGTTATTGAAGACACTTGTGTGTAAGTAGGGCTCTTTTCCTCTGTGCTAGTGATATTAATCTTTTGCCAAGGAAATGATTGTGAAGTCACCAGTCTAGCATTATGATTTTACTGAAAGATCAAGAAAAAGAGAGATGGGCTGTGAGTCTGAAACCCTATTGTAACACATGGGTATCTTTAATCATCAGCAATATATGAGTTGTCATCTGCAAAAGATTAATAAGGCTTGGGGTTTTACCAAAAACTGTTTAACTTTCGAAAAATACTCTGTATTGGTGGATATTTACCTTTCTGTTGCTTTGGCTGCCTTAGAACAAATTAAGGATGATCGAAAACAAACTTAAGGGACTCTACCATAGATTCCAGCAGTAACAGCAGCAGTCATAAATGGACTCCAACGTAGGTAAACTCCAGGAATCTGATGGCTTCCTTAAGGATGATAACGAAAAGTTCGGTGATTTACTGGTCGCCCATTTGCTGCACATGTAGAATTTGGGTCTAAAGAAGGGAGAATTCCCCAAGTGTCACCAGGAGGGACTTACTCCTCTGCACTACAGCTTAAACCATGCAACTCTTACCTCTTTGCACTGAATTTAAACTCCTGACAAAGCACTGCTTAACAGGCTGGGGGTGGGGGACTAGGGAGAAACTGTCAAACAATTATTCATAGTCGTCAGTGAAACTGGGATAGACACAACATATTTTATCACTAGCTGAAAAATGTAAATTCAGTAACATTTTTAAGAATTCTTTAAAACTGAAAATTTGCTGAAAATTGCCACAGCAAGGAAGAAGAGACACATGCCCACTAAAATGTGCAGATTTAAGATAAAGACCCTCTTTGAAAGAGACAACTAGAATACAATTCAGTAGGTAAAATAGTAAAAGAAAACAAATATGGTTGCAACAAAAATCAGAATGTAGCCAGGCAACCTATTTCCTCCACAAGCAGGAATCCTAACAGAAGGCAATGAAGAATCTCTACCACCCTTGCTTGTTTTCTGCTCTGTTAACTCAAAGATCAGGCAGTGTGCTAGGTTTCTTACGGAGCAATTCTTTTAGAAGGACCTGACTGCAAGGTTTCTCTGAAAAGTGATGACAGTACTGAATCAATCTTAATTTTCCCAGTAAAATCTTACTAAGATATTATTACCAAAGAAGTCATGGGACACACGGAAAAACTATAGCGTGGTATAAAAAGTTATGGCTCCCAACATGTTTACAATTCCTACCCATATATGTAAGGCCTAATTCGCTGCATAGAAAGATCCATGTCACAATTTTAAAAAACAAAAGAAAGAAGAAGAATCCTAAGTACTAAGGTTAGAATTAGGGGCCAATAAACCAAAACAAACAAACAAAAAAAATGCCATACTGCCCAGCAAGCAGGTTAAGCATACTGGTTTTGCCCATGGAATCTCAGTCCATTTGTATAACATGGCAGTAAGACAGTCTTCTTGTGAACCCCATCAGTGAATTCAGTTCAGAGTAAGGACCAGCCACGTGAACTCAAAATGTAACAAGAATTTTAGAAAGAGGAGAAGCAAATCAGATAGGTTTCCTACCCCACTTCCCCCAACAATGATGGGAAGAGTGTGAGTAGGGGGAAAGGCTATGTAAACCGAAAGAACAGAAAGTTTAAGAAAAGATAAACTGATGATGAAAACTAGTGGTAAGAATGAGAAACTAGGAAATAAAATGCAAGTGATTACTCTGGTATGGAAACCATTCAATCAGTTACTTTTTTCCAAGCCAAGATAAAAAGGATGAATGAGAAAATGGAAAAGAAAAATACTAAATAAAAAGGTAGAACAAAAAGAAAATAAATGTGTGAATGAAACACACATTAAAAGAAAGAAAGACACCCAGCACACTTGAATTCAGTGAGCTATTACTGCACTCATGAGGCAGACATCTCCCACTCTGCCCCCATGGAGAAGAATCTGGCAAACATATCATTCTTTAGTGCTGGAAGCCGATTATTTTCTCCATGAAACTTACTTCCCAAAGCATGTGGTTTTACACATGCCTTAATAGAACAAATTTCCCTCCCTCTTCCCTTTAAATGTAAGACTTTAAGAAAGAATCAAACATTTTCCAAATATGAGAAGTAAAAGCAGTGGGTAAAGAAGCCGAAAGGAATAGCTAGCTCAGTGTCAGTTCCTCACCCGCTGGGAAAGGACCCAAAGGTACAGTGACAGTCACCAACGCCTTTGACCGAAGGGCTGGGAGCTGGGCCTGGAGGGGCTTAATATTTTTTATTAATGTTGCCTGATTTGGGCGGTTTGTAGGTTTCATCTGTCTTTGGTCACTGTAGAACAGATTCATAATGTTTTTTTTCTTGGCCAGTACTAATATTATCTCTGTGGTTGGCACAGAGAAAGGAGGAAGTTTTTCTAACCGTGAATTTTAAGAATTAGTCACAGAGACATTAGAGAATAGGGCATAAGGAAAGTTATTATCTTATGCCTCCCTTTTTCTGTGCCTTTTTTACTTGGTTTTCATAGGACTCAATGTTTGAAAGTGGGTTCTGAGGAAAAAGGAGAGTAGCAGTCACATAAGAGCCTTTAAGGTAGCTTAAAACAACAACAACAACAACAACAACAACAACAACAACTGTGAGTCTTACAAGAGGTTTATTAAGTGCTACATATACCTAAGTTATACATTACTATATACCATCCTATTCAGTTCCTTTTTTGTCAAATATTTCGGAATCCTGGAGAAATAATCATAATTAGTTTTTGTGGCCGTTATAAACACATCAATTAAAATTCAATTGAATTCAAAACTGAGTTGAATTAAACTAACTGCTGGAGATCACAGAATTTTTTTTTTTAATGTGACTCTTTCTGCCTGGCCTATCTATCTGTATACCTACCTCCCTGCCTGCCTGTCTAAGCACCGTAGAGCCCTGGAGCTAGATGCCCAAATCTGAGTCTCAGTTCTGCCGCTTAAATCTATGTAATTTACACTAGCATAACTGCCCTCTTTGTGCCTCAGTTTTCTCAACTTCAAATGTAAGAAAGAATAAGAGTATCTACTTCACAAGGTTCTTGTGAGCATTAACCAGGGCAGCTTTTAAAAACGCCGATAGGGGCGCCTGGGTGGCTCAGTCGGTTAAGCGTCCGACTTCAGCTCAGGTCACGATCTCACGGTCCGTGAGTTCGAGCCCTGCCTTGGGCTCTGGGCTGATGGCTCAGAGCCTGGAGCCTGCTTCCGATTCTGTGTCTCCCTCTCTCTCTGGCCCTTCCCCATTCATGCTCTGTCTCTCTCTGTCTCAAAAATAAATAAACGTTAAAAAAAAAAAGATTAAAAAAAAAAACAAAACGCCGACAGGCAGGCCTCACACAAGCCAACTAAACTAGAATCTCTGGGGGTGAGACCCAGGATCAGAAAGTTCCACTATTGCCCTCAGAGACTTAGATCTTAGAAATAAGAGTGAGCTGAAAATATGACTTAGATAAAATATGAAGTCTGTTTTTCAAGGGAGAGAGTGGTCTTCGTAGTTAGAAGACAGTAAACTTGCCAGCTTTATTTTTTTAAAAAAAGAAAGTACAAATTCATCAGATGGTTAGGTTCTAACCAGTCCCCCTCCCTGCTTGGTAGTAAATATGCCACCTGCTCCCTAAAACCCTTGTGCTTGATGAAGGGGGTTAAAGGGCAGGTAGAAGAATGTCGAGGGAGGCCCACGTGGCAATCGCTTTGCTATTTCAGCTGCCTGATGGTGCCCCCTTTACCTCTGACATGCACAACTGACATTCCCCAACAAAATACTAGGTAGTACCAATGAATTTCAGTGCCACAATACTCAGACTTTACATTTCACTTATTTAAAGCAGACTAGAACAGTACTTTCTACTCTAGAGTAGAATGGTCAGTTGCTCCTATTCTGTGTACAGACGGTCCTGGCTATGTCTCTGGGTTTAAATACAAAATACTCTATGAGTTGAAGTCCCTTGATTGTGAGAGATTAACTATTTTTGCCTCCTCAACACATGCTCATTTTCTCCCTGAGAGCCAGTCCTAATCTGAGTAGAGAAGAGTGATAGGAACTAATTAGAACATCCTTGGGAAACGAAGAGAGGTCTATCTACTAAGAGAAGTAGAGAAGGCATGACCTTATCACGTATCCTCGCTCTGGCTTCTTACAGCCTACCACGGAACTTCCTCTTCCCACTTCCATTCCCCAACCTCCCACCTCTCACCCACACAGGGAAAGCTGTTTCTGGGGTCTTTACTGACCACGTTTGGATCATTACCATTAGAGGTATTACAACTGAACGGGTGCACAGAACTGCAGAGAGAGGGCTATTACCTAACATCAGATTATATAAAGCCACATAGTGAAATCTTCATATGCCCTAAGAATAGCCCATTTCCCAGCGCACTGAGTCAACTGAAGACGATTTTCCCTACCAATGTTTTGGGGTTTTTTTAAATAGTGTTGAAGCCAATGACTGGCATTTAACTGGACTTGCTAAACACCTGAAGACCGAGATATCATTAAGACGTAGAGACTTCATTGCGCTCCTCTGTCGGTGTTGTGATCGGTCACTTGGCCTCAGTTGCTATATTTAGCACAACCAGGGGTCCTGAAAGTGTTTTCAGTGCAGAGTGGACAGCATACTGGCTTTTCAGGTGGGGTTAACTGACCTGAGAGCAGCTTGTTTCCACCCTGTGCATCCCGTAGGAAAAGTCATCCGTGAACGTGATTGCGTCAGAACTGATCACATCGTGGAAGGAAGGCCAACCTGGGGCAGAGCAGCACGAGAGCAAAACAGAGAGGAGAGATACACAGCCTTGGGTTAGAATACAGTTTTAAAGAATTACTGTGCAAAAAAAGACAATCTTTAGTATATGAATCATGTGAACTTTTTCAACCTGAAAAAAAAAAGTCAAAAGCTGAAGGATAACGTATTTCCTAAGAGTGCAACTATTTTTTAAGAATAACCTTTTCCTCACATTCAGATTACAGTTGCATTGGGATTTTATGTTTCAAGAAGCATTCTTAGCCCATCCAGTAGTTTTTTGGAGCATTCCTGAATTTATAAAGCTGTGTCTTGCCACTTTGTCTTGTCTCTCTTCTTCAGAGTCACTGGGCACTCATGATGGGTCTTACGGTGTGACATTTTCCAAAACACAATCCAATTGTTCTGGCTGTTAACTTTTGGACTATTCCGTGCCTTTTTAGGAAGCATTCTTTTTTAGTACTTAGTTTGTATGGTTAAAATATTTACAAAATGGTATTCCACAGTTTCCATCTTTATCTAATTTCTTGGGACAGAGGTATCTGGAAATCACAGCTTCTACCTATTTTATGGGCAAGAGGCTTGCTCACTTCCTAGAAAAAAGTCAGAGAGCAGTGTTCTTCAGGCATCTCTAGGGTGCATCTTCTCTCAAATAGCATCTTGTTCCAATTTTCATTTATTCTCATGATTTGTAAAATATGCACACTGCTTTAAGAAACTCAGTGATAAGGGCCTTAAGATTGTACAAATGTTTATGAGTGTACAGTCAGGATTTTTATGTTCAGTACCTATAGGCCTGTTTTTACATATTTCCAGAAAATTTGTCTGGAGTTACTGAGCTGAAGCCCAAAATGATGGAAGAGGTGCGATGTTGCTGAACTGCTGGTACATTTTTTTTTTTCTCTTTCAGAAGCCAAATTTATTCCTGCAGAAAGGAGGAGGCCCTTTAAAAACACGGTGCTTTGTGTTAATACAACAACTGAAGGAAAACAGAATGCAGACTTCAACAATATGATTTCCAGTTTCAAACAAAACAAATTAGCTCAGGCCAAGTTTTTATAAGAAGCTCCCCCCAAGCTCCCCATCCACCACCATGCAACAGTACAGCTTTCACAGTTGATGCTGGGTTTAACAGCACCAACACTTTCCAATTCCTTGATCTGAGTTCAAGATTGCTGCAAATCGCCAGAAAAACCTTAACTTTCCAGATATGATAGCACTCCTCAGAAAGCCATTATGCCAAGACACATCAATATTCTCAGGACAACTTTTTCTTCCTGTTCTCTAAATTCTAAAGAGAATCTCAACTTACTCTAGGCTATGGGTTTTGGTTTATAATGACTACTGGAAACCTTTAAGTCTTCTTCTTGTTCAATGGCAGAGGTGCCAATAGCTAGCAACGAGAGGTTTAAAGGCGGTGTTTGAAGACATTGGAAAATAACTTAGCTGTGAAAAGAAAGAAGAGAACATTCTATGTTTTTTTTTTTGTTTTTTTTTTGTTTTTTTTTTTTTATTTATTTTTGAGACAGAGAGAGAGACAGAGCATGAACGGGGGAGGAGCAGAGAGAGAGGGAGACACAGAATCGGAAGCAGGCTCCAGGCTCTGAGGCATCAGCCCAGAGCCCGACGCGGGGCTCGAACCCACGGACCGCGAGATCGTGACCTGAGCTGAAGTCGGAAGCTTAACCGACTGAGCCACCCAGGCGCCCCTCTATGTTTTTTAACCTCCCAGGCTACATACCACTCATTCGACCGCAGTTTTATGGCAACTAATATCGTGGAGGGACATGTTTGATTCAGTGGGAAACAGATAAAGAGTTAGCAATGTTGTTGTCGTCACGAATTTACCATAAAGCTACCCCCAACACACATACATTTTCCTATTTCTAGGATTCAAAATAGGTCTGGAGAAATGTACATAAAATATATACACTTCCCCCTCCCAAGTTACCTCTTCAGTTTTTAAAATGTTTATTCAATTTTGAGAGAGAGAGAGAGAGAGCACACCAGTGGGGCAGGGGCAGAGAGAGGGGGAGACAGAGGATCTGAAGCGGGCTCTGTGCTGACAGCAGAGAGTCCGATGTGGGGTTCGAACTCACAAACTGTGAGATCATGACCTGAGCCGAAGTTGGACGCTTAACTGACTGAGCTATCCAGGTGCCCCGCCTCTTCATCTTATATACACTTATCTTCTTCTACTGATCATACTGGATTTTTGACGTATTTGTTTTCATGCTTTCCTCTCTGACTAGATGGTGAACACTTAGAAGGCAGAGTCTGTACAAATAAGAAAATGGGGTGAATATTTATGGTACATTACAGAGTCCCACAGGAGAGAGAAAATATAATCACATTCCTTTTTTACAGGCTAGATTAAGAAATAAGAATGCTGTTTTTTCAGTGGAGTAAACAACTTGGCTCAAACATCATAATTAAGCCTCTCTTTATAGGTAGAGGGAGCTTATTATTTATTTAGGATGGTAAATCCATGAAGATCATCTAGGTCACTGGCTTAAACAGAAGTTTTTGTGGGGAGAGGCGGGAGAGGGAGCAAAAGGACACGGTACTTGCCGATAGTGGCAGGGGCCAAAGCTAGAATCTGTGTATTCTGACTCTGGTCTAGGGTTCTCTTCTCATGTTCCACTTTCTTCATCCACAAAAGGCCAAGACATCATTCACTTCAATACTCCAACAGGAAGGAGGCTGCAGGTTTTAAGACTGGATGGTAGTTAACGTTGTCCCACTCAGGAGCTTCTAGGTTGAAGTGGATAATGAATGCACCCTACACAACACCGATTCTGTCACTAACAACCAAACTGTTCCAGGAGAAAGTCCAAGAATAATGGCACAAATGTGTAACCTAGTTTGGGACATGGGTAACTTTTTATTCATTTATCTAAAACAACTGCAAATACTTAGAAGCTCACTTTATGTAATAATATTGAGAAAGCTGTCGATCCTATTTGGGGTTTCTTAATTCTAATTCTTTCCTAACAACTGTGAATCATTGCCTATTAAAATTTTGGAGAGGGAAAGGAACTGCTTTTGAATGAATGAGCTATTAAACCACACAGCTATACATTTTGTCTCCATGAATTAAATATTTGTAGAATTTTCCAGAAAACCGTATTCAAGATTAGACAAGGATGAGGTATAGTGACACAGAGTAGAGGCTCTCAAAAGATTTCAGTGTTTCTGGGAAAATTGTTGACACCTGAATAGTGTATTAATTATTTCTCATGGCATTGTTTAAACATCAGAAGAGACATTAAAAAAACCAAACAAAAAAATTTTTTTTTTCAAAACTCCCCAAAATTCAGTGTCTCTCTGCGCTGTAGAAGAAATGCAGTTTTCAAGATGGAACGTTTGATACGTCATTCAAATCTTCATTAGTGGAGACTGACAAGGGCAACTATGTTGAAGACTATAAATAACCCAGTGTGGCGGAACACATTTCAAAAGAGAATCATGGCCAAGTTCATTAAGGTCAACACAGGAGAACACTGAATTCTTTCGCTAGGTCTCCCAGAAAAAGCAGAGCTCTACAGAAGGAGAATCCATCAGAAAAGTAAGTCCTTATTGACAATCAAACTAAGAAGGACCTTTACCCAAGAATAAATTGTCTCATGGCAGAGAAGCCACAGAGATGACAGCACTTTGAAAGCGGAATTCCCTCATCATGTGAAAGTATTTAAAGGACGAACTCTTCACTGCTGCAAAAATCCTCAAAGGAAACCCTGCCCCCACTCCTAATAATAAGGAAAGTGCTTCAAAGGGTGATAGGCAAGACTGAAGCAATCTGGGTCTTGTTGAGAAAATTATCTTGAGCAAAAGGGGGAGGGGGGTGTGTTTATGTCAGTTTTGACATTAAAGAAAGATCATCCATTCTCCTTTCTCTAGGATTTCCCTTTTGGTCTTCTCATCTAACAAAACATTATTTGTTTTGGATGCATTCCATGCACTTTTTACAAGAACAGTCATTTGAAAACCTGTATAAACAGTTGGTTCGCCCCACCCCCAACACATCCCTTTGTTTCTATTTGATGAGGTTGGATTTGGGTGTATTATCATTTTATTTCTAAAAGTATACACTGTACTTTTTAGATATTAGCCTGTTATCACCAGGAACGTCCTCTATTCAATAAATAGATTCTCCCCTCAAAGACTTCTCGCCTCCTGACAGCATACAGATACAAGTACCAAAACTAAATCAGCCAAGGCGGTCTGTAGGCAGTCCTGCTTCAGTGTGACCAGCCAGCAGGCCACATTAATCTGCACACATAACTTCACAGTACTGGCATAATAGGAAGCAAATCCAGGATATGTTCATTTACATCTCAAATAGAAGAGCAAGGGATTCAGTTTAATGGAAGATCCTTGGGGCTTGCTACCATCTACATTAGTATGGATTTTTTTTTTTTAAGACTACAGTAAAAAGAAGTTTTCCTTCGGACTCAGAATGTGGCTCACCGAAGCTGCTCAGAGTCTACTTGAACCCATCCCTGAATAGTGACATAGCTTTCCACAGTGGTGTTCTACTGACGAGTTGTAAGTGTTTCGTTCTAACTGCCTCCTGAGAAAAGCTTTCTCATCGCTCCATGCCAACCTTTTCCTCCTCCCTTTCAAAAATCTTTGAAACGAGTTGTCAAAACCAGCAACACACTATAAACAAGTTGAAGCCAACCCCATCTGTACCACGTCTAGAAAATGGGGTCCTCCTACCTCTACTCTTAATTTAACAAGGATTGCTATACAGCTGCCGTGTTCCCCGTATCTTCCCCCAACCCTCAAATAAAAATGAGAAACCTCAGTAAGTTAGCTGCATGACCCAGCAACAGAACACAACAGAAACTACCCATGACCAAGAATTCATTACACTGAAATGTAATTCCAAATATTTTATTATCTTCAAGTGCAAAATCAGCTTGGACACAATAAATCTCAGCTGGGCTTAGATGATGTTTTAATAATGATAAATATTTGAGGGGCGCCTGGGTGGGTCAGTCGGTTAAGCGTCCGACTTCGGCTCAGGTCATGATCTCGGGGTCCGTGAGTTCGAGCCCCATGTCGGGCTCTGTGCTGACAGCTCAGAGCCTGGAGCCTGTTTCAGATTCTGTGTCTCCCTCTCTCCGACCCTCCCCCTTTCATGCTCTGTCTCTCTCTGTCTTAAAAATAAATAAACATTTAAAAAATTTTTTTAAAAATGCCTCTTTAAAAAAAATGATAAATATTTGAGCACGGTTTTGGTGAGACACAGCGGACATTTACAGATCTGTATTTTTTCTGTATGTACCGATTCCCAAAGATCTATAATTCTAGGACCATATTTCAGAATTTGTAGCCTTTAGTATCTCTGAAGCCAGAATCTGTTAACCTCACTGACCACGATTTCCCTAATTAGCTACCTCAAGCCAAATAATACAACTCTGTACGAAGACGCCCTGCTAACGAGAACCATTTGAAGTTTAGAGTTCTGATTCTTGCCCAGCTATTCACTTCAATTGACACGTCAAACATTAACTTCTATCTCATCTTTAAATGTTGGTTCTCTATTCCCCCTCAAAGACCCAAAAGTTTAAGTAGTAGTCAACCAAATGTATGTATGTAGTAGAATATCAAATAGTGCAAGGTGACTCGTAGTGAAATATTCCCTTTCAATTCACCCCACCCCTGCAAACAACCATGTTTAACAGGTGTTAGCTTTAATTCTAAAAAATAAGCTTATGCTGCTACCTTAATGCCTTCATTTTCAATCCGTGCTGTCCAATACAGAAGCTACCAGCCACATGTTGCAACTTAAATTTAAACCAATTAAGATTAAATAAAATTTCAGTTCTTCAGTCATGCTAGCCATATTTCAAGTGGTCAACAGTTACATGTCGTTAACATGGCTACTATACTGGACAACACAGGTACAGACATAGAACATTTCCAACCTCATTTCCACAGATATAGAAATTCCCACCATTGGACAGGGCTATTTTGACATTATAAATTGATTCCCTCCTGTCAATGATGAAGATAGAGTATTCATACTTCCACCAATCTCCCCTCCCTTCCCCCTTGCAATTTCTGATAGTTGTATTATTTTTAATTCTTTTAAAACTTTGCTTAATGTCTTCCTCTTGAACTAGAATGTAAGTTCAATAAGAGCAGAGAATTTGTCAGTTTTGTCCACCCATGTATTGCCAATCACCTAAAACAGCGCCCGTGACATAAAAGGTGTTCCAAAACTATCTGACAGATGAACAAATGAATGCGTGACTATCCTATAGCTTAGTATCGTTTGACTCTTCACTCTCTAAGATGGCCTTAGCCCCCTGACCCTCCTTCTACCTTTTTCTCCCCATTCCAATGCTCAGCCATAGTGAAGTCTTCTATGCTTTTCTATAGATTGGTTCTGAGAGTTGAAAACTAGTAAACAGTGTTAGTATTATTATGGCTATATACGTGGTGCTTACTGAACAACTAAAGAGTGCTGGGATTAAATCCCCTTCTCCAATGATCCAACTGGCATAACCCCAGGCTGCCTAAAGTCAGACAGATTTCCCTTCTTTTATACTGCATCACTATTAAAAGGCATGTCACGTTTTCTTTTCTTTTTCGTTTGGACCATGACTTTCCTACACAATTGTACAAACATGCTCTATAATTCAATATTTTAATTTTCAAATTTTAATTAGAAATATTTCAACCATGCAACCATATGCAAAAATATTTAGGATATATAGACATCCATGTTTAACAGATATTAACTACCCCAATTTAACAGATAATATTTTTTCTGTATTTGCTTCAGCTTTTTCTCTTTTTCTAACAAAATAAAATGTTACAGTTACAGCCAGATCTGCCTCCAGCCTTCTCCTCTACCCTCACACTTGCTGGTGCCCCAGAGATAATTGTTTATGTACCATTCCCACACTTCCTTTGATTCATTTTCTACATATGTCTATATTCATAAGCAATATACAATGTTTTAAATTTTTAAAAAGCCACATGAATGACACTGCATCATAGGTATCTTTTGGCCACATATTTTTTTCACATTATTCCTGGTCTCTAGTTTTGGTTTTTTGGTTTTTTTTTTTTTTTTAAACAACATCATCTTCTTATTTTATAAGTGAAAGATTTCAAATACCTCTGAGAATATGAATCAGAGAATTGTTGTAATTTTGGTGTTTCTATTATTCTCTAAAATATCTCTGCTTCCTCTGGGGGCATTTGTTCTCTTTTTCTTGGTTTTTGTCTTTCTTGCTGTTGGTTTTCTTCGTTCGACCGTTTCTATTTAAGAATGGAGGTCTGGGTCAGTTGTCCCATGCAGCGGACATACGCTTCCTCTGCTATCAGGTACAGTACAGGTTTGTTTCCTGACTAGCTCTTAGCCCTGAACAGA